>NC_088984.1:11955896-12576123 GCF_963932015.1 Anas acuta
CAACAAAATTTTGTTGGCAAATGTTAATATATTTTATTAAATCAGCTGACATAACTGGGTGGAAAAAGAACACAGACAAGATTTCAGACATATAAACTGTTCTTCAGATCAGAAACAGAATTGGCCAGAGTTATAAATTGCAAATACTGATTATTACTTGCTAATAATATATGTTGCTTTCCCTTCAAAATTTTCCTTGCTTATGTCTTTATTATCAGAACTACAGTGTGACATAATATTTCCAGTTGCTTTTCACAGAAAACACCGGCATTCTGGGGATTTTCTATTTCAAGAAGATCTAGAAATTCTGGGAAAGACTCATACTTATTTTAACAATCTTTGAAAATAAATGATATTAAAAATCAGATGGTTTCATTTAACTGCCTGTGTTTGATCTTTAGGGATAAGACAGCCAAACCTTCTGATTCTTTCCTTTCTCCTATTTATTTTTTCCTTTGGGAGCTTCAGTTTTTCTTGGCTTTCCTCTTGAATCCTTGAGCTTCTGTCACCATCTCAACAATTACAATTCTCTCTGTGCTTTTGCTTATCTTGCGCTACTTGAGTTCATGGACTTTCTCAGACTTTAACAATTTTCTCTGTGAAACATCCAGGGTAACACAGCTGTGCTGAACCAAATTAAGCCTTGGGTTACCAAAAGCTGGTCCACAGGGCTGAAGGTTGCAAGATGACAATGTGTCCACCTTGCAGTGAAATATATTCCTTGGCTGTGTGCACTGTTCTGAATTCAATAAATAAGAAAGTTTTAATTTGCCTTTCAGAAGCTCTTTGGTTAGCTGTTGAAGCAGCCAGGGGAAAAAAAAAAAAAAAAAAAAAAAAAAAAAATGACTTTTCATAAAAGCTTCCAAACATCATCTCTTCCTATTATTCTATTATTTCTCAAGTCACCGCAGGAGAGGATCTCAAAAGGGGAAAACACCAAGATAACTGTGTAATGATTCACATTTATCTAATGATTTTAATCTCTGAATGCACTTTAAGAAATGTCATAACCAGACATCACATATCCATGTTATGGGTTGTCCTTCAGTTTGTATTACAAATGTCAGACATGATCCCAGTATTAATCAATCTGATTATTACTGCATTTAATTATTCTTCCATACTCAGCTTCACTATTCATTGGAATCTGGAAAATAATAGCAAAACTGTAGCAGTCACTTACATGTTTAAGCCATGTATAACCACTGTAAGGAGAGGAGAAATAGCATCATAGTCGCTGTTTTATGTAAGAGGACTATGAGTCTTTCTCTGCATTTTTTTTTCTTTTGTTACCACCAGTAGAAGGATGATGACCCTTGCACAGACTATTTTGGGTTCATACACTACTGTTTATTCTGCTTAAATGAGTCAGTCAATATTCTGTCATTTGTGGTGGACAGAGACACCTGGAGCACTCCTACTCCTTTATCATCCAAGGAGTGCTGTCTTTAGAAACAAACATCAATTTGGTCTCAGAGTTATGAACCAATGCATCAAGTAAGTTCACAGCCTACAAAATTCACAGCCTACAAAAGAAAATGTTGCCCTGATTTTCTGTAGATGGATCCTTCAGGAACTACCTTCATCTCTCTGCTTCTCTATGCATCTTCCCATTGCAGTCATTTCCCTGAAGATTTGTCATGAGAAGATTTGTCTTATATCCACACAGTGTCCACTAAAGATGGTAAATGAAAATGCTGAAATGAAAACGCTAAACACTTTTGAAGATCTTATGCAGTCCATTGTCTGTTTTAGCCTTACAGTAAACCTTTTATAGACAATTGGCACTCTTCTCAAGTCACACTGTATTCATCGTTTCCCACAATCAAAACTCATTCAGGATGTTCTGGCTGTTGCTTCTGGGTCTAAGTACAAGCAAGAAAATTTTTTGGTGATGCCTCGTAATTTTTCTGCTGTGAAAACCTTCAAATATCAGACACAGACAGACGTGGATTGAGGCCTTCTGTCCTCTGATTCTGGCTCAGTAAAAGCATCATTGATATAAAGATTCAGGATGCTTTATAATGTCATTTTCACTACCCTCCCTGGACAGTAACAGTAAATGAAGTTATTAAACTTATTTGTGCCCATGTTTGTTACTCCCAACAGCTCTGACCATGCTGCTGTGCACTATGAGAGAGCTCACAGGCTCAGTGCATAAGGATAACTCTCTTTTCTGAGACTCCCACTGAACTTGTCATCTGTGTTTATGGATAAATAGTCTGTTCACACATGAGCAATTTGTTGCTACATGACTAAGGAGACCAGGAAATGACATGTGAATGATGTACTTCATTTCTGACAAGATAGTTTTTTCTTTACTGACCTTTTAGATATGCTGGTTGTTTTTGTTTGTTTGTTTGTTTGTTTGTGTATTTTGTTGTTTTTGTTTTATTTCTTCATTGCAATTTTGACCTTTAGATTTTAAAGATGTAGGATGGTATACATATACATGTACGACCAATGAAAAAGAATCTTAAAGCAATAATGGTTCACAAAACAGCAGATACAGGAATGAATTTGCCATCTCCCAAATGGTAATGTCTTTAAAGTGAAACTTTACAAAGAAATGAATGAAAACATTAAATTAAAATCGACAGTGAAATTAGGAAAGCCTCATAAAGAATCTTGCTTGGGAAACAATTAAGAAATAAAATAATTTGGTTCCCAAGAATGTTCTGAGGAAACGAGTGACAACCTATAAAAGACTGAATACTTGAATATCAGCTTGCCTGCTTTCTTTTGAAGAAAGGCTGCTCTTTCTGATCCATTTATTTCACAGAATGGTACTTGGTAATTTGTTCAGAGGACATTTTTGAAGAAATGTATCCAACATTTCCAATTACATCTTGAAAGTTTGGCACAAAGAGGGAAAAATATAAGAAAGATCTTAAAAATGGGGAAATTAAATACTTCATGTTGTTTCTTTTTTCTCATTTGACTTTTGAATACTCTGATTTGCTGGAGGTATTAAGAGGCCTTATTTAGTAACTATGATAATCAGATAACAAGTTTTTGGAATGAGAATCTACTGTTTCCTACCTCATATCTCAATGAGCTCTCAGATACATATATATCTCAGCTGAAAAGAATAGTTCTAAGTAAATGATAAGAAGAGACAGGTAAGACATTCACTGCTATCATAATCAAGCACTTCACAAAGCAATTAATTAGAAAAAGCCATAATGCACCATAAGCAAATACTGATGTTAAATAAGTGTTCACACACTCTTCATTCATACACAACACTGGGTTTTGTAACCTGTTGTGCTGCCATTCAAGTCTCCTGTAAACTATGTAGTTGATTCCTGGATTTCAGTAACCACTGAAATACACTATGAAAGCACAAACGTATTTGTGATCTATTGGTCTATCTAATCTAGGAGAAGGGAAGACATGAGAGGAGTCTTCAAATACGCAAGAAACAGCTGTTAGCAAAAATGTAATAATTTTTTTTGTACAGTTCCTGCTCAGGAAACGTACTGAGTTTAAATTTCAAAAGAAAGATTTGGTTTATATATCTGGAAAAATAAAGATTTGGATATATATATATATATAAAATAAAATTTGGAAAAAGTATCTGGAGAAAAAGCAAGCAAACAAACAAACAAACAACAACAACAACAACAACAAAACTTTGTAAGAGAAAGGAGACTGATTCATGGGAGTTGTTTTGTCCATAAGGCTCTGGAGTCTCCATTTGTCCTTGCTAGAAATGTCTTAAGATTGCCTATCCTGCCCTGGGACAAGAGAAGGGATTAGACAACTACCAAAGGAAACTGCCAATGCTATTTTTGATCTAAATTTTCTCTGGTGCAACATTTTATTCCACATAATTTCCATATCCTCATTTCATAAGGATATTATTGAAAGGATAGAAAATGTGCAATGAAAGCAGGAGAATATGTCCTCAGCTCACCTCTGGGTGGATAATGTTTTCTAGCATTGCAAGTAAGAGTTTGAGATGAGGCCCAGTCCCCATACGGGTTATGCAGTTAGAGTAGACATGCAGTAACTGTGGTGATGCATGAGACTTTAAGTCTTGGCTGTCTATGAGAACTGAACCTAACACTAATCCTTCAGTGGCAAGGAATAAGCTTTTCCAAGTCCTGCAAGAATCTTATTTTCAAGAAGTGCATTAAAAGCTGCTTTTTGAAGCATGTTCTCAGCTTTTTGAAACAAAGCTCTCAGCGAGAAGGTGCATCTGAATGGGTACTGTGAAAACTGCGATCCGAAGTAGCCTAACAATAAAAAATCAAATTCTTTTTGGCATAGTTTTCTGTACTGGCATGTGTTTATTCTCTCTAGGAAGTCTTCTCTTCAGTGCTTCATGTCTGGAATATATAAATGGATAGCATTATATTTTCCAAAGTGAAGGAAGTTTTGCTGGAAAGTTTCCTCTGGATTTTTTTTTTAAGTGTTTAAAATCTTAATTATTTGTTTATGTTCCCCTTGGAAATCTCTGTTTTCTTGAAAGTCCCAGCCTTAAAGAATTGCGACAGTACTTTGTGGAAGTTAAAGTTTGAGTATGCTGCATTTTCCTTTCATCTTTATTGCCAGGGCTTCCAACCTGGATTATTTCTTCTGTGTTGTTTTGTATGCCAGGACTCCCATTGTACATATGGCAAGTGAGCAACAGAGAAAATGGTGGTGACTCATGGAAAATATAAATTCGCAGAGCAGTCTGGGAAAATGAGACCTCAAAGCAACAAAGCATTTCTGCTGTGAATTGAATGTTATAGGGTGAAAAAAATTTCATGGGGCTATGGATCTGGAAGTGTTGTATCAGTGTAGCACTCAGCTAGAAAAAAAAATAAATAAATAAAAAATAAAATAAAATAAAATAAAATAAAATAAAATAAAATAAAATAAAATAAAATAAAATAAAATAAATAAACCTGGCTAATACATTTTCCTAGTGCAGGAAGACCAAGTTACCTGCTCCTTAAGGATTTTTTTCTGTGCAGCTTAAACATCAAAATGGGTTGATGTTTGCTTAGGGGTAGTGACCAACCTGCAAGATAGACCTTGCCTATTTCTCCACAAGATCATGAAAGAGAATATACAAAATCTTCAAGTTTTTAAATATCATTTTGGGATTTATTTTTTTTTAAGGTAAGAATACATTTATTTATTTTTGAACAGAGTGGACAAAATTAATGTTGACAAAAATGGCTCCCAAAATGTTTTCTCATGAGCACTAGTACAGTTGTACCAAAATCTCTTTTTGGCAATCATCATATCTGACAAAAGCTGAAGAGAAACCCATGCTATAATACAAGCATTGGCTGTACTGAAACCTATTTAATACAGGTCTCAAAGAGAGTTTAATGACTTTGTAATCAGAAGGAATTTGCACTGGGCCATACATTTCCTGCATGCACCTATTCAGTCCCTGACAATTCAGTCAGACATTCAGATTCCAGGCAACTGTAAGAAAGTCACTAGTCATACAGACTGATTTCCAAAAGTAACAATAATGAACAATAGTTCTCACTGGAGACCCTCTGTTTGGGTTTTGCATGTTCCTGAAATGTGAATATCAAATAGCAATAAACATGCCTTTATTGAACTTGTTTCTTCTATATATTGCTCCACAAAACTCAAGTCAGCAATTTCCTTTTTATTCTCCCTTTGATTAAAAGTGCTATAAAATCACCAAGCTGGGCAGTCTCCTGCAAAGACTATGCTGGTTATTATCTTTGTGACTGAACCTCCCTGTGTATCACTAATGTATATCTATACTCTTGGCAACAGTCTTTTGTTCTGACACATTTCATTTACTCCAGCATAGGTCCAGATGACACTGATGATGTTGAAAGTCAAGATGCCGCTGCTAATAAATGTGGTACAGAGGCCTGGTATGTATGTGGCCTTTATCTTTTAAATGACCTGTGTACATCCAGCCCAGTCAATAGACCTAGATAGATAGCTGTGCTCCCAGGGCTATGAAATTAAGTTAGAAAATTCCACTACAGGAGAAATTGATTGGATTGCCTGTCTGAAATCAGCCATTTTTGCAATTTATTTGTGGGGACTCACTGATGTAGAATCTGGATCCACCACACCTAAACATGAATGGATAAAGATGTAGCTGACATACTGAAGGTTATTAAAACATCTTAGGTATATGTCTTTCCCTGTATGTCCTGTGCTTTATCTTATCATGGTTACCCAGAGTTGCATTAACACAGAATTAAGGCAGATATAAACCAAGAAGATCTGTGTCCTATTGTAGTTACAGATGGATGCCATGCAGGATGTCTGAAGCGCATCTAAAGTCCTGCTAGGAGATGACAGCTGAATCTTATTTGAAGCAGCTTCTGACAGCTCAGAGGTGTCAGAGGTGACACCTCAGGTGTCTATCACTAGAGAGAAGCCTATTTGGTCTTGAAAAAGCCAAGAGAGAGGCATACACATCTTCTTTGCTGCAGATGCTAAAGAGAAAACCATAAAACCCATCCACTTCAGACTCAAACTTGCCTGAGAGACACTGGTGCATTTCACAAGTGTTGTTCAAAATTATTGTCTGAAAATGACTTCAGTATTTCTATAATTTGATCTGGACTCTAGCAAATAAACTAGATATAGAGATGATTTTCTTTATAAATCTCTCTCTCTCCTTTTTTTTTTTTTTTTTTTAAATCCCATTTCAGAAGCAACTGGGTAACTGCAAGTAAGATCAAGAGTACTGACAGACTGTTAGACTGTTGGCCTAACACACTACCCTTCACATGGCCAATTTGGGATCCTTAGCAATGCTTGAGCATTGTAGTATAGTATAGTATAATATATAATTATGTAGTATAATAATTCTACTACACTGTACTACAGTGTAGTAGAATTATTTCCCTGGCTATGTAGCCCTGTGTCTTATCCTTCTCCCCACTTAGTGAACAGAATTTCAGAGATTTTCTGGGATAATCATTGCATTCAAAGTTTGATATCCATAGACCTAACTTTATGGTTGAGAACTTATTTAAGATCATAACTAAATAACAGGTGAAATGAAATGCATTAATATCTGTTTGAATTTGGAAGATGATCAGGTAATAAAATAGGGAGATGATGTCATATTTCATCTTGCTTGTGTTTAAATGGTGATGCATTTTCTGTCTGGGAACACTTGAGCAGCAGAGCATAGCTGGAGAGAAATACCCATGAATAGCAAATATTAAGCTCAAATGCTGGAATATTCCCTGAAGACAAGTTCCATGTTGTCTGTTCTATTTTGTCATTGGCAGTTCCTTCTCTAGCAGTACACTGTATAAATCAGCCCAAAAGGGCAGGAGTCAGAAGTAAGAGAATTGAAATAGACCGATACTATACCAAAAGTCACACTGCAATGCATCATTCACTAAATGATCAAAATCCAAGAATAGTGACTTGGAGTGAAAATATACAGAAAACAAGAAACTTGTTTACAAATACAGTTTTACCTGAGTAGTCAGTATGCACAATTTGTCTGTTCAAATTCATGTGTACACACCGTTACTGTGTCATTATCACAGAATCACAGAATTTCACAGAATCACAGAATTTTTAGGTTGGAAGAGACCTCAAGATCATCGAGTCCAACCTCTAACCTAACACTAACAGTCCCCACTAAACCATATATCTTATATATATTATATATTATTAATATATATATCTTATATATATTATAGATATATCTTTTGTACTCTGCTTTGAAAAACTGTTCTTTTGCTGCTAATTTTGTAATAGCATACAGATTTTCTGAGACAAAAGACTGGTGTAAAAGATAGCACTAACACTATAAAACTTGTCAGACAATTGGATGAATGGAACTCAGTAAAGGTCCATCAGCTAGGAAATTAATAAAAATGATTGATCCGTACACAGAGATTAACGCAGAAACAGTCAAGAAATGTGACTTAATTTTTCAAGCTTCAGTCCAGTGCAATCTCAGCCTATACCTGAGATCTGCTTTATGAAGAGTTTATGAACAGCCTAACACATGACACTAGTTTTGTGAGAGTTTTAACTTGCCCTTTGCATGCTAGTACTTCAATCCAGCTCTCAAAAATATGTTATACATATTATAGCATTTTCTTCAAATAAAGTTAGATTGTTAGCTACTTAAACTCTAATTGGTTAGCTGCCAGCATGGTAAGCCTAAACAATACATGAGAAATTAAGTACTGTATAGATAAAAAGGTCTGCCTATTGCTTGTCATTTTATAATGTTACATTTGTACATTTTCATGCTATACTGTCACTGCAGAAAATATAGGTTCTATTGGAGGATAACCCCACTCCTTCCCATTGAAATACACATTGTTCCCACAAGTACTCTTGTCATTTATGTCATTGTCTTTCTTCAATAATTGCAATTGACATGCAATAATTTGTATTTTCTCATCCCTCCTTTAATAACAAGCTGAACATGCCAGAGAATATCAGTTGAAGGGAAAGAAACAGAAAAGCAATGAATGAGCTTCCACTACATTAAGCTAAACAAAATAAGTTCTAAAGTGCAATTGATGCTAGGGAGCTTTTAAATACACAATATTTTCCCCATGAGTTTAAATGCTAAAGTGTGTTTTCCTTTAGTAAGATAACAGAAAATGGTAAGTTAACAGCGTTGATCATTTATTATATGGTTCAGGATATAATGATACAACAAAATCCTTTAAATAACAAATTATTACAGTGCCAAATTATTAAGGCCATACCAGCAAAAATAATTAAAAGCAATTACAGAGAAAATATCACTTAAAGGCATCAGGAGGACTATTATTTTATTTAAACAAATTGAACCATATCAACAAACAGTTTTTCAATTCCAGCAATGTTATAAATTTTATCATCTTAAATTCATCCAAACTACTGCATTCTGTCACTGGAATGAAATATTAGCAATAGAATCGACATTCTAGTTAGTCTCCATTCAACCCCAAACTTTAATAGAAATAACCTGTCAGATTTGACTGAGTGTGATATCACTAGAGAAGCCTTGAATTTAAACTGGGTGGATAAGGAAAATTGCATGGTTTGTGAAGGAGGCTTTGAATAAAATGGAAATTTTGCTTCTATCCTATTTAGCTGTCAAAAGGCCACTTTGAATACTTTCATAAAGCTATTTGCCTACAGGGCAAAGATAAAGACCTAGATAAAAATAACAACATAATCCCAGAGCGAACAACCAAAAGATAAACATAACAGTAACAACAAAAGTATCCCTATTGTCTAATTTCCTTTATTTTGAGTTTAATTCTTTTAGCACTATTTCTTGATGAAGTTTCAAAATGTTAAAAAAAAAAAAAAAGAAAAAAGAAAAAACAGATGAAGATTTATTACAATTGGTTATTAGGTTGCAGCAATGTTATTAAACACATTCATTCTACTTAACATTTTAATCTTGGAATGGCAGAGAAACACGAAAGCCAGAGTGACATGTAAGTTAATGACAAGATAAGGAAATGAAAAAAACAAAAAAACACCACCACCAACAAAAAAAAAAACACCAACAACAAAAAACACACCACCACCAACAAAAAAGACTACTTTTGAAGTTGCAGGGAAACTTACATTAGAATAGAGAAAAAAAGTATATATATAATCTAGTCAAAGCAACAGGGTTTGGAATTTTTAAAAAATGAGTGAAAAAGCCAATGTCTCCTTCCTAGCAAAAACATTGCTTCTTGCACTGATGCTTTTAGAATATAATGATCATACATGTAGGTGCTGTTTCATTCAGTAGCAACAGATCATTCAGAATGAACTAGGTGATCATGAAATGCCAAGTTTGTGACAAATGCCGTTTGTGACAAACGTGAATCAATATGTGTGTGATATGAGATCACTAGTCATATTATTAGAGAATAATTTTACGTTAAAGATATAGGTGACAATGGCTTAGAATTGGGGACCCAATTTGCAGCCTGGTACTTTTATAAATAAGGTTTGCAGCTTATGTACAAACTGGGTAAAAATACAGTACACAGAAACAGAATATTTCACTAAGAGAAGTAACCTGATCTACTTGCATGGATTATTTCCTCTTTCATCAGGCAAAGGCAAGAATGAAGAATGTACAGGTGAATTAATTTATTACTCCTATTTCACTGCAATGGACACATTAGAAACTCAGAGATGAAGAACTGTTATCATTAGAAAATAGAGAAGAATTAAAGAAAATAGTGGGACATAACATTATTAGCAACATTAAAGAATAAGAAAGAGAATTTTAATTCTTTTTTTTTTTCAGCTAAATTCTTAATCAGATGCATCACTCTAAGTGTGAGAATAGTCCTGTTGTCGTCACTGAAGTCAATCTTTCTGTTTCAGTGTTTGCTTAACAGGATCCCAAAAAAGGACGGTGTGTGATAAAGCGTGGCTTATGATATTTTGGAGAGAAGATGACATTGCCTCTAAAACCTACAATAATTAGCATCAACAATAGATTTCACAGTCCATAGGAAAGATTGTTCCTAATCCAGCAAGCTGATAGTAAAATCATTATTTTGCTGTCACCTTTCTACTAGGCCCTTTTCCTTCTGTTTGACAACTAAGATAACAGACAAGGAAAATACTGACCTGATATACAGTTTTCCTTTCCTTTAGAAAGATCTGTGACAACTTCTATTTGTGACGGGCAGGTTAGGTTAAAACAGTCTTTGCTTCTCAAATTCAAGTACAGAATAGGGATGCTTCTCATTCCTTGACCTGCATTATTTTAGAGAACACTTGTGAGATTTGTGAGTAAATGAAAACTCAGCTCACCTCCCAGACTATAAAGGGCACACACACAGAATTCATACAGGAGAAAATCTGCTGGGAAGCAGTGGGCTGAAAAGAAAACAAACAAACAAAAACCTTAAGCCCAAGAAGCAGCAGCCTCAGCAGGGTGCTAAGAGGGGAAGTTTTGCTTGCTTGCTTGAAGTAGTCGAGTCTTAGAGTAGTTCTCACTGCCCCAATTAAATTGCAGACAGCTAGTTACTTTGCTAACAAAAGAGAAGAGGCAGTTGCCGAGAGAAGGAGAGAAGCAGAATCTGAAACATGGAAGTTGCAATATGCTTGTTCAGGGGTCACCCTGTCAGGTTGTAGGCACAGGAATACTTCTCTTTTTACCATCTTTTGTCAAGGAGGATCCAATACTGATTGTTCTGAAACCTTAATGGATATAGGAAAAATACCATGGTAAGGGGTTGTTAAAAAACACTGCGGTCTTCTGGGATCCTAGTTACACTTTGTCAAAATTTACACTCTGTCAGAGCTGGTGGAGGTCAGCACATTTTTCTTCTTTGTGTTGAAGGACTGCCTAAACCCGTAGTCTAGAACAATGCCTGCTGGAGTCAATGCAATAGCAGGCATGGCTGCAGCTATCTGCTCACTTCAGCCTGCATTCTGCTGGGGCCTGGCCTCTGCAGGTTTGAGCCCTAGGATGATTTCATTTCCCATGGGGAGCTGCTAACAGAAAATGTCTAATATGAGCTGACCCAGAGTTTCACAATGTTCCTTACACTTTAATCCATCACAGATTTAAGGACCAGGAGTGATGTTTGATTTCTTTCTTCTGAGTGGGGTTTTGATTCATGATCTGAATTCATTCTAGGAGTCCTGGAAGTGGAAAACTACAGCCCCAAACACCTGCAGTCAGTGGGAAGAAATCAATTTTTCCTTCTGTAATCTGTATTTCTTTCTAGAAAGTATTGTCTCTTCCCTATATGTCTATAACTTATGGGAGTTTATACCCAGATTATGTTTTCATTCATTAGTTGTTCTACTGAGTATACAATACTTTTATTTACTGAAAGAGCAAGGGAAAGAATTTTTTGCACAAGTGACCGTCCATCAGGCATGCTATGAAAATATTCTCATGGAGGGAGTTTTACCAATTGTCACAGAGGTCTGAAGAAATGAATCTCTTAACCCTAGATGTTCATTTATAGAGCTTTGAGTTAAAAATAGTGGGTGCCCTCCCAAAGTTTTATTCAGGGGCATTGCAGGTGTGGAAGGTGGTAGCAAAAATTATTAGCTTAGATTCTTAAGTAAGTTTCAAAAGTGTGAGCTAACCAGACCACATGTCTTAATTAGCCACAGGCCACTTTGGAGAATGGGTTGCTAATTTTGGAGAAGTTTGAGCTCAGAAGATTTAAAGTTGATACTTAACCCTATCTTACCCATTTGTTCATCAGACTGCCTGAATAACTAAGCTATTAAGCATGCTGTAGGCAAGATCTACTCACCTCTTCAGTTGCATATGTTTCACTTCACCTCAGTAATTAAACATTCATTGGACAAGAAAGAGGTTAGGGAAGTCATGCGAGAGAGAGGAAAGTCAGGTTACTGCTCCAGTGGTTATTTAATTAGTTAAACAAAGTTGGACATTTTCAGCAGCCACAGCTGAGGAGATCTAATAAGCATGTTGACTCAGATACCGTGCTGGAAAGACAGAAAACCTGTGTTGGAGTCTCTTGTCCATACTAAGCAGCCAGAGGACAGAGGGTGGGTCCTTTGAAAAATAATTTCCTAACCACTGTTATTTTTATACAGACATAACTTGTGAGAAAAGGATTTCACTGGATTTATGAAATCAAATCTGCTTGGACAATTTTGCTGGGAGGTGAGAGCTATAACAAACACAGTTACCAATAACTAAATTCTGCATCATCTTGGTAGGTTAAGATGAGATTCTCATGTGGATGAAAATGGTGCCTATCAGCAGCATTTCATGTCAAATGCTAATTAGTAAATCATATTGAAACTCAACATAATAGTTGTTTGGCATGCGTTGATAAAATGCCTTGGGAAGACTGCATAGGAGTACTCTGATGAGGATTGTATTAGAAAGGAAAGAAAAGGACATCTTTTTGCTCTTTATAGCACATAATACTTTTTTTTTTTTTTTTTTTTTAATGGATTTAAAACCACCTAATGGCTTTTTCCTCTAAGGGATTCATCACTTGTTCAATCATTTACACTGTGGTTAACAGTGTTGTGGTATCATCTAAATGCTATAAAAAATTTTCTAGTTTAGTAAAGTCTCTCACACTTTGATTTATCTTTGCAAGTCTCTTCTCACAGATATTTTTCCAGCCCACCAAAAAGGCATGCAGAGAGGTTCTCAGAGCTGTTTCCAAGCACTAAATCAACACCACTGGATATTCTGATAGAACAGGCAAAAAATCTGTCACATTTAAACTGTGTGATCTCTATGTTCATGAAAGTGAATGACGTACAGAAGTGAGAAATGAGATTTTCTGCCAATGCAAAAATGAGGCATGGGACTATAAGAGGAAATAGGACTCTCATTACTGTAGGGGTAGTAACCTCATGAAAACTTGGTCATATTTTATCCCCTTCAAGAGACAAAGTAGTTTAATGGAGGAGGTGACCCAGTGCTCCAGAAATGTCTTAGACCCCCATCAGCAAGCACATTATATTTCTTTTGCAATCAGCAGTTTTATTATGATATTTTTTTTTCTGATTGCTCTTAAATATCCACCAGGCTCAGGAGGATGTGGGAAAGTGAATGACCAAATGATGAGAGTATAAAGCAGTGTATGAGAGATGTACAGTCATAATGGGTTTGTGAGATGTCACCCATCTAGATAATTGATTCTGTTGTACCTTGGAAGGGACAAAAAAAATATTAGTGAAGTTTTAGTTGCTTTGGGGAGATGTCCTGAGTATTCTCAGTCTATTTTCTACATATTAGGAAAGGGATTGCCCCCTTAACAAAAGCAACATTGCAGCTTGCACCATTTGCAGAAACTCTGATGCATCAGAATTGGATTCCCAGATGAGGTTTTTAGAAGATTAGGAAAGCTGCATTCAGAAAACCTTGGAGCATCTATTTTGGTAAAATGAACAGTTAATTCTGTGCTTTATCTGGGAATTGTGGAAAAAGAAATAATCAAGTGCAACCTCAAAAAACTATGTAAACCAAATCAGGGTTATGTGCATTAAAATGATCATGATGACTAAGGAGCAGTTTGAATAATTCAGCTATTGTCTTCACACATTTCCATTTTTTAATGTGCTTGCTTAAGGATAATATTTCTTTCTTTAATGAGGCCACTGGGGACAAAAGGTGGTTGACACGGGGGATTACATTCTCTCAAATTCCTCATGTATAAACTCCTCATATATAATGCAGAGGATGAGTCCCAGAGGTAAGGACCAAACACTGTAGTGATGACTACAAACAAATATATAACATGGCTGAAATGGGATAATGTCAATGATACTTCTACCAGCTATTAGACAAGCCAGGCAGTACTTTTTGGATGAAGTACTTCTGGACAAGTAATTATCATTTGAGGAGGTTAGCAGCTCCACTTGCAACATTGTTCACTAATGCATAAATATGTATAGCCTGTGAGATCAGTGTTGGATAAGTCTAGCCGCTTGGATCCCATTGCATCCTGCTGTTTGACAGCACCAACCTGTGCCCTCTGCCCTCGGCTGCATCCAGCTGCTGTGCAGCCAGAGCCCCAGCGGATAACTGCAGTAAAGCCATGGCCAGGCATTGAAAAAATGTATCACAAATCACTGAGCTTTTCACATCTCCAGAAAGGCTGCTAAACATTTTTATGATCATCTCACTGCCGTTGCTTCAACTGTGCAGATTCATTCAGGCTTCTCTACACTTGACTTGGAAATCCATCTGCTTTGTAAATTCATTGTTCTTTCTTACTTCAGTGATCTCTGGGATTACTTATCTCCTATGTTTGTTGTTCTTTTTGAAATGCCCATTTGTTTTCTTTTTCCTCGACTTTCACATTTTTCAGGTTCAAGAGTATAGTTTGTTTTCAGTCTTTGTTAAAGTAGTGCATATCTTTTCATCATCATTACCATGATCATTATTAATAATATTATTATTGCTGTGGTTCAGCTAATTTTGTTCAATTTTGAAAAGAGATAACTTATGCTTTTTCAGTGTCTTTTGTTTTGTTTGAAATAAAAATCTATATCTGGCATTTATTATTTCTCCATGTAGCAGACGTATCTGATAGGTATTTTTTTTCCTTCTCTCATTTTCCCCCGTTAGAAAGCTTTGCAATGTCAGCATCTGTGAACTGTATTTCAGTTTTTGAAGGGCCTTCAGGATCAGACATCCTAAAAGATAATAAGAAATCCTAGAGTTTAGGCCTATTATAAAATTCTTTCATCTTCACATGATTCTCTCTTCCTGACTCCAGAGAAAGAGAGCTGTTAATTATTGCTCCTGGCTAATAGGAATACAGCTAGATTTCAGGAGGACTTAAATGCCCACAATTATCCCTCCTCCTCCCCCCCCCCCCCCCCCCCCAAAAAAAAAAAGAGTAAAAAAATAATAATAAAAATAAAAATGGGCTTTGCTATACTGTGGAAATGTTGTGTTTCAGTATAGTCCTGAAAAGATTTTAAGCTCACTCCAAACATATTTTCTGTATTCCAACAGAAGTCCTAATTGTCAATTTTATATAGTCCCTCCATTATCAAGCCTGTGTGATCACTTAGAGAAATGGGCCACTTTAGCTGGATGTTTTACAAAGCCTTGCTCTGACCAGAAGACTAAATACCCAAGTCTAGTAAACCCTGACCCCAAATATTTGGTAGGGGGATTGTCTAATATAGGCCTTTCAGCCAGTGGGGAGACAGAATTGTTTTCCTGCGCAGGTCAGGGCAAAAAAAAAAAGGTAAACCTAGTTCTAAACTTTGGTTTAATTTTGATTATTTTTTTGGTTTTGAATTATTAAGCAAAGGACATTTTATTTGCCAGCACAATGATTATTTTCTGAGATTTCACTCCTACTGCTTTTTGCTCAGGTACTCAGTCTTTGGCTGTATTACTAAATCTCAGCGTTTCATGGGAGAAAAATTGGGAAGTATATACCTGCTACTGAGAAGACAGCAGTACCCCAGGGATTTCAATTTAGCCATACTGAGAAATAAACACTAGGAGAGCTGTGAGGCATGCTTAATTAACTAGGTGGTAAAAAGCCCTCTTCTCTTTCTTTTTAAAGCATAAACACTTGCATCTGTGAGAAGAAATCTATTTCCTTTTAGCACAGGTGTGGCTTTTAAATTCTCTTCACCATACTTCTTACCTTTTCAAATGAAGTTCACAGGAAGGAAAGGTAATAGTGGTACTAGGAAAGACTTTGTGTATCTTGTTAGCTAAAACAAATTTTCTCCATTTCTCTAAGTGTAGTTTACAGAAAATAGTAAGTGGATTCTTAACATAGGTGGTTTAGCTTTACAATTGCCTTGGTGCCTAAAGAGGAAGCAAGGATTTTAGAGTGAAATAACTTTGAGAAGATTTGTTCTATGCAAGGAAGTGGCATAGATATTTGGAGAAGTTAGGACTGCAGTATAATGTAAAACAGTAAAAGGATCTATGAGGAGGGGGAGAAGGTGGAAAACAGACATTTGGAGGTGGTAGTTGGTGTAAAAATGACTCATTAAGTGGTAAGGTTTCATATTTCCAAAAATGTTTAAATCATTCCATGAGATGTTATCAAGAAGCCTTAAAACTTAAGGGAAAGCAGAAAGAAGAAATCCTGGAAGTACCAAAACTCCTTTTTTAAGCATCTATAACAGTGGGAAATAAATTGTATCTTTTCAAAGAGAATAATTCTGCAATGTCATCCTGAGGAGCAAAGTGATTTTAAAATGAAATCTATAGTCATAGATTTCTTGCTATTTTCCTGTAAATGTAAAGAGGAGTCTCAACCCAGCTCTTATTGTATCTTTAACTCCCAGAAGCTTTTGTGCCTTGTTAATTACCTTGGCATCTTTGTATGTATTTAGAATACAGCACTTAATGAGCAGATCATATAAGCAGCTGCCTTTTATTTAAGGCATGTGGTTGCAGATCAGATCATAATTATGTTTTTATATGAAAGAACAAACTACCAACAAGGTTATGCTTAACTGACTCCTATGGGGGGAAATAAAGGGAGGGAGAAATTCCTGCAAGCAAATATCCTCTTTTTGATAGAATTTTACGTCATGATGTTAATTCTCTTTTTTTTTGTTATTGCTTTCAGACTGTGTGCTTGCTTTCCTAAGGCCAAAGCTCCTGGAGTTAGGTGAGAACCTATATGTTTCTATTTCTAAGAATAGAGGATAGATCCTGGGGTTATGTGAGAAAACTTTAGAGCTGTGTGATGTGTAAAAGCTGACATATCTTGACCTTTCTCTGCTTAATTTGGGAGGGGGGAAGCAGGAGGTGTAAAACTTTTGTCATTGCAGTGGCTTGAAGCCTGTCTTCCCAGGTTGTCACCATCCTGAGTGACAGGCAGGAAGAAGTGGTTGTGCCAGGGCTAAGCAGAGAGAAACAAATACCTTCAGAAACTTCACAAACAGCACCTGTTAATGCTATGAGCATCACCTTGCCAGATTTGAACTGGCAGGTGCATTTTCTGTTTTCTGTGGAAGATCTGTGTATTTTTTGTAATTACACTTCCTAAGTGAAGGTTCAATTTTAAATGGTTTACAGGAGTTTGAAAAGATATATAGGTGTGCTTTGGATATAAGCAGCATGTGTTGGATGATTATGATCAGGCTTTTCATAATCAACAATTTAGATTATACTAACTGCACAGATGCATACTAATTTTTAAGTATCCCTCACTAATCAATGACTTAGTAAAGTGTGATTGCTCTTATGGCTGTTTAATAAATGAGGTTGGCTATTTAATAAATGAAGTTGCGTGTCTTTAACTTTTTCTTGAAATTGACGTTTATAAATGAGAACTGAGAGGACCGGATCCACAAAGGAGAGAGGAATGAATGAGAGAAAATCAGCAGGTGGATGAGATTCCCCACCGGTAAATCTGTGATCTATATGAAAGTCTTTGACATTCAAATTCTGAGTAATAATTAAATTAAACTAAATAAAACCAAACTAACTAAAAATGATTAAAACACGTTACCCCACAAACCTTGCCTTTCCTCAGGCATTTTGTAGTTGTTAGTCAAGTCAAGTGACAGGCAATGTGCTTTTTACAGAGGATGGAACTCTGTTCTGTATCACTGCAGGTAGACTTTTTTCATCTGTCCTATTTTAGCTGTGTGCTGTCTGTTGCAATATTCTGTTTTTAGGACAAAAGTTCCCTGTGGTAGCTATGGGATGCACACATGAGGCATCTGCTATAGCTGGAACTTGAAGGTGCTGTAGGTCCAGGTACAAGATCTCTTTCTAGTTTAGAAAGATATCTCCTCCAAATCATACAAATGCACCTTTCCTTATATTCTGCATCTCTGTGAGGTGGATGGCAGCTGTTCTCTTCAAACTGGGAGACCTCTGCCAAATTTCATCAGCTGAGGAACTGGCTGCTTTTCTGTTGTTGTCTTTGTCCAGGAAAGATGCCTTTATGCTATCTCTGTGAGGTGGGAGGTAATGTTGGAACCAGCTCTTTGTGGTGCAGTGTCAAATCCTCAAAATGTCAGATTTATTTGTGCATGTGATGGTGTAATTTGGCTTCCTGCTGTGCAAATGAGAGGATTAATTTCTGTAATATAGAAATTAACAGTGCAGTTGATATTTCTCCATCTTGCAGCACAAATTAGCAGTTGTTGGAGACAGTAGCCAGTTCAGCCTCCTTTTGTTCTCCCTCCAAATAGCCATTGATAAAGACGCTTGTCCCAATTAAATAATGTTGGATGCCAAATTGGTGTTATCTCCACCTGCTCCATTTCAGTCCTTGTTTGTTTGGCTTACAAGTTTTAAGTGTTTTCTATAAGTCATTGGTCTGGCTGCTCTTCCCTGAGCAAACAATAGGGAAGAGGGCAAGGATGCTCCACCCCAGGCTGTGCATCCTGGGTGCGATACACAACAGACAAAGGTGTGTACAAAGGGACCACAGAAGCTTATATATGACTGTAACTCCTCGAGGATCCAGATTTAAAAAAAAAAAAAAAAATGGTTTTAGAACTTGAGGTTGTGTACAGGGATTTTAATCTCAAGAGACTAGGATGAATTTGTTTCTATACTGAATTTGGGAGACTTTCCCAGAAGTTTTATAAAATGCAAGGAAGTTCCGAATTTGGGTTTTTAACTTAGTTGTTCCATAAAGCATCATACATCTTGCTTTACATCTGTCTATACACAATCAAGCCACAAAGAGGGATGAGAATTAAAATGCTAATATAAGTTAGTGTCATTTATCCTGATGGTGAAGCCGCCTAGGATTCAATCATGTTTGAAATGCTGACCAAATGCACCAAGTTAAAGAAAATGCTTTTGTGATTCTGACTTCTTCCTTGGCTAAGCATGTCTATGACAACATATAAATAAAAAGAACAGTGCCATTTCAAGCTTGATTATGATAAAGAATAACACAGTTTTGGGCAAGCTCCCACGTTGATCTGTCAGACTGTTTTTCTTTTAGAAAAGAAAGTTTAAATTAGATGTTATAAACTTGGGTAGGACAAGGCTCTCAGAAAGGACAACGGTATCATCCCCTTCCAACTTCACGACATAAACAGGAACTGGGACCCTCATTATTCAACCCTCAATCAATTAGTCCTCTGTGGTACTGAAAATCTACTCAAATGCAGTTGTAGTCAGTTGTTCCATAACCTTATTTCTTTAGTAGTATATATTATATAAAAAAATATATATATTTAAATTCTGAGAGAAATGTGTTCTTACAGCATGCACTAGTGGAACTTTTTTGCCCCACTGACATTACCTATGCCAAGAGAAACAGTTTTTTTTATTATTATCGTTATTATTTTCTTATTTATAAAGGATTGAGAAATCTATGTGTTGTAAAATAGCTTCCCAATAGTGGATGACGGGTTTCTATATTTTTGTATATAGAAAGATATTTCACAGTAGGAGTTGCAACATTAAGCCATCCTTTATTTTCCAAGGCTTACAAGCTAATGTAAAGCCCTTGGTGCTGATCCCAGTGAAAAAGCTGCAGGACTGTGACCATGGGTCTGACTCAGGTAGGAGGTGGCAGTTCCTCTGATATCATGGATGTTTGCAGATCTGTTAGTAACTAATTGTTAACAATATCAGGTTCAATACAGCTTTTAGTGATAATGAGTGATAACACCCATTCAGGACTTGGAGTTCCCCATTTCTTCCTATTGGACTGACAGAAGTGTGGGAGCAAAGAAGGGTAGTTCAACTGTAAAGGAGATCATGTTATGTGCTCCATGTGTGTAGGTTTTCTTATCTCCATGAATACTATGTCACTCTCTATCTTGGAACACAAAGTTTTTCCAGTACGCGTACCTTGTCATTGAATGCTTTCCATGGGCTGTTATATCTGAAACAACTTAAGGATATTGTGAGGTTGGTTTAGGATAACTTTTTTAAAAACAGGCAAACATTGGGAATAATTTATTGTTAACTACAGAAAATGTCAGACTTTTGTGCTTGATATAATGGCATTGCATGCAATTTCCATCTTTTTTATGAACTCGTTCTGGACTTGTTGCAAGGAATAAAAACAAATGTGCTTACATCTGCCTTTATATATGGCTATGATATTTCTACTGTAATGGCTTCAGTAGCTACAGCCTTGAAAAGTGTCACTATACTCAGGACTGCTGTTGCTGAATTCTTTAACATATGGTTCTTGATGGATGGGACTTGCAAAGTGATTCAGAAATCATTTTGTGAATGAACAGGACATGTTTACTGT
Source organism: Anas acuta (assembly GCF_963932015.1). Lineage (NCBI taxonomy): Eukaryota > Metazoa > Chordata > Aves > Anseriformes > Anatidae > Anas > Anas acuta. Next base: position 11,976,515 of record NC_088984.1, read on the forward strand.
TATTCAATGGAACCATGTTATTCATTGCATTGTATCTTGGCAACTGCCATTTTCATGGGGAAAATATCTCCAATTTGAGAGGTTATGCTCTCCAAAGAGTTATGCTGAAGTTGTGATATCTACTAGTAGCCATTCTCTGTTTGTTTTAAATACATGGATCATCTGCTGTGTAGTCAAAATTGTCTGATCAGTCTTCATGTGTCATAGGTGGAGAGAAGTGTTTTCAGAATCAGCCTGCACTAAGAAATGTCTCTGACGTGAATTGGTCTCTAGAGGCTCTTTTTGTTGATTGTGAACAGCTATACTTTCTCTAGACAGCTAAATTTAGCTGAGACAAATCCAGCCTCTGGTGAAGGACCAGAAGTATTAACAAGTGGTTTTGATGGAGAGGATGGTGTGTGTGTGCGTGTAATAAGCCTTGCTTGGTGTGAATAGTAAAGTGAATCACTGCAGGAAAATAGTGCATCAGATGACTAAAGTGGAGAATACTTGTCAATAAGGAATTACTGAAGCCACAGTGCCCTTTATCCCCAACTCAGTTCATGAACAACTTACAAAGTAAACATATGTGTGCATACCCATTCAGAGTCCTGCAGGGTTATTACTGTGTGCAGTGTAGCTGGGTGTTAGTATCTGATCATGGCTTTTTACAGAAATAGGGGAATGCTGCATGTAGCTTGGAAACAGCATAACCAAATTAGTGAATGAGCAAGGGCAGTGCTGCTGCATAAGTATTCATAATATCTTCATCAATGATCTGGACGAGGGCATTGAGTGCACCCTCAGTAAGTTTGCAGATGACACCAAGTTAGGTGCGTGTGTTGATCTGCTCGAGGGTAGAAAAGCTCTGCAGGAGGATCTGGTTAGGCTGCACCGATGGGCTGAGGTCAACTGCATGAAGTTCAACAAGGCCAAGTGCCGGGTCCTGCACCTGGGGCGCAATAACCCCAAGCAGAGCTACAGGCTGGGAGATGAGTGGTTGGAGAGCTGCCAGGCAGAGAAGGACCCGGGAGTATTGGTGGACAGTCGGCTGAATATGAGCCAGCAGTGTGCTCAGGTGGCCAAGAAGGCCAATGGCATCCTGGCTTGTATCAGAAACAGCGTGACCAGCAGGGCTAGGGAGGTGATCGTCCCCCTGTACTCGGCTCTGGTGAGGCCGCACCTCGAGTACTGTGTTCAGTTTTGGGCCCCTCGCTACAAGAAGGACATCGAGGTGCTTGAGCGGGTCCAGAGAAGGGCGACGAAGCTGGTGAGGGGCCTGGAGAACAAGTCCTACGAGGAGCAGCTGAGGGAGCTGGGCTTGTTCAGCCTGGAGAAGAGGAGGCTCAGGGGTGACCTTATCGCTCTCTACAGATACCTTAAAGGAGGCTGTAGAGAGGTGGGGGTTGGTCTGTTCTCCCACGTGACTGGTGACAGGACGAGGGGGAATGGGCTTAAGTTGCGCCAGGGGAGTTTTAGGTTAGATGTTAGGAAGAACTTCTTTACTGAAAGGGTTGTTAGACACTGGAACAGGCTGCCCAGGGAGGTGATGGAGTCACCATCCCTGGAAGTCTTTAAAAGACGTTTAGATGTAGAGCTTAGGGATATGGTTTAGTGGGGACTGTTAGCATTAGGTCAGAGGTTGGACTCGATGATCTTGAGGTCTCTTCCAACCTAGAAATTCTGTGATTCTGTGATAACTTGGGGTGTCTGCACACCTCTGTATTGCAAAGAGCTCTTTTTCTACTCCCCTGACTTCTGGGTGTCTTGGGATGAAGCATGCTGTTGCTTCCTGATTCATGTAAGGTATAATGGAGAAACAATTATATGCGAGAACTATTTCAAATGGCTTTACTTTCATTTTACTTTGTGGCAGTCTAAGTATAGCTCTAAAGAGCATGCAACTGCTGCACTAGCATCAGCTTCAGAAGAAGTAGTGACTTGTGGCACTGTTAACAATACTGAAGGAGAAACCAGAAGGCTCATCCATACACTTGTGCTTGGAGTATTTACCTGGTGGTCTTTCACCGTGATGATTTACACTTTTTCTACACCACTGCTCTCTGAAGTGCAATCGAATTAGAAAAAGATGTTTGAGATGCTTTTCATATCAGATGAGTTTCCTACTCATAAAAAAAAAAAAAAAATGGGGGGGGGGGGAAGAGTCTTACTTTTGTTTCCTACAAATCAATAAGAGTTGATAACACTAAGATTTTTTTCTACATCTGTAAAAACATTAAAATGTACTGTCTGAACTGAAAGAAATATTTTATAAACAATGTCAAGTGAGGTTTTTTTTTTTACCTTTAGAATGTTTATTTTATGACATGCAAATAGCTGAGATTTTTCAACATGTTATATCAGGGCTTGTTATAATTGCTTGTAAGTATATGACAGTATCAGTTACCAAGAGGCTGAGAAATTTGATGTGCAGAACCTGTAGCAAAACCTGAAATACATGCTTGCAAATGTGTATGTACATACAACTTTTGGTTGGTTCCATTTAAAGCAGGAAGCTTTGACAATATACTGCAGAGAATTAAATCTGTATCTGTGTGCCTGAGAGGCTCTGTGTAGTGTTTGGAAAAATTTTTGTGTTAAGGATATTGTGTGAGAGGCAAGGAGATGTAGCTCAGCACCCCTCATTTTGAACTGAAAGACATGAGAAATGTTATTGTTACAGCTATAGGATAACAATACACTTCCTTTCAATCCACAATAGTCTGTAGCTCTAGTATCAAAAATCAATTTCCTCTGATGGATAGGTTTGGACAGTTCTTGGTATCTTGGTGCTTTAAAGGTGAGAGGGAAGATGGTCTATTTGATTTTCAGTTTTGTGTTTTGAATGTCAGATGCACTGTTTTTCTAGAAAACGAAGAATGAGTTATGAAGGAGGGTGGTGATGCTTTTTATATTCTGCCTTTGAATATGATATTTAAATTTAGAGGATACTTTAATAGTTGTTTAACTGTCTTCTATAGGATGTACACAGCTCTTACTATCATACCAAGCATTTAATATGTATTCTGAGAGCAAGATAGATACTATTTTCCAGTTTATAAATGTTTTGAGTCTGAAATGAGATCTACAGGTCAAGTCAAAGAATGGATAAGAACAAAGTGCAGAGCTTATATGCTGCTTACATTACAAATTAGGCTTTTACTTTGCATAGCAGTGATATTTCGCTCTTACTCATAAGAGACAACTTTAAGCCAACTAGATCATGTTGAGAATCACCAGGTGGAGTTATTGCACACACTTTGTACATCTTTTCTAAGTACATAAGCACTGCTAAGGATGTAGCTACATTAGTTTTCATTTCGTGATATAATTTGACTGCAGGGTGTAGTGTAAGTCACAAGGGATGCTATTTTCCCCCTTAAATTTCCTATCTAGAGCCTTTTCTGTTAGGCCCCAGGAAGCAGGCAGTTATATCTGGTTAGTTTTCAGAACTGTCTATAGGTTGTTGGCAAGCACCTCTCTTCTAGGCTTGTGTATACAGTGAAAGGAAACACCTTGCATAATATACATAAACTTGAACTGTGCATCAGACAAGACTGTACAGGTGAGGAATATGCAGGTAAAGGGTGTGATGTGTTACAGGTGAGGAAGTCTGGGTTGCCGTTATCAAGTGTGGAAGAGGAGTCAGAATCAGCTAGGAACAGGGGAAGAGACAAGCTGCCCAGTTAGAAGCTGCTGCAGCAGGAAAGATGAGGAGTGTCACATGGGGTCTGTGAAGAGAGAGGAGAGGGTGTGGGTGGAAGTGGGAGATGAAGGCAAATGCTGTGGGGAACATCCGGAAGAGTGGAGATGAGGATAAGGAAATAGAAGACACGGCATGGTGAGGATGGGTGATGTAATGCAGAAGAGAAATATGCTGAGGACCCTGGGGTGTGTGGCAGGCAGGCAGGTACAAAATAAATTTGGAAAATGCTGCAGGGAGAGTTCTGACCCTGCTTGACCTCACTCTGCACTGCTGGCAGCCAGAGTGGGCAAGAATGTGACAGGCATCTGTCACCATCAGGCTTCCCCCAGGGGGATGCAGGTGCTGTATCTACCTTGGACTAATTGATTGATTAATTGTATTGATTAATTGGGAATCTGCATGCAGTGTTATAGTAATTCTGTCTGAATGTCAGTGACATGATGTGAATACCTCCTTTAAATGTTCAGATATTCTTTAGATTGTAATCATATGTGTTTCTTTTGCTCTTTGGAGTCAGTCCAGTGAGGTCACTGACTCAGACATATCTTTCAAAGTCAACATGGTATTTAAACAGCACTTAATTTCTGCCTTGAAAACTCTGGATTAAATATCCATTAAATGAAGGCACTCAACACTCTAAACTGGGGAAACATCTACTGATACTTAAATAGTAAAGGCATAATTAATAGGAATTAACTTGTTAGTTACTGGTGGATGTGTGGGGAGTTTACAATGCATGTCCACCTTCAAATAAAGGCATAACAAAGACAATTTAAATCAACAAAAAGTTCAAACTGAGTAAATTTTCACCAAAGAGTTTCCTCTGTTATATTTAAATGTAGTGGATGATGGGGTGCTTAGGGAATAATACGGTCTTGCTGGGAGAAACAGCTATATGGAATGCATGAGGATGGTCTTAAGATCACATTGAACTGAAAGATGAGAGATCAGAAACCCTTAAAATGCCCTTTAGGACAAACAAATCCTCTACATCTATAAAATAAAACTTCCCTGTTTGTAAAGGGTGGTAGAAGCATAAGTACTTTCCTGTTTTAAGATCCTGAATTCTATCTCTATTTTAAAATGAATCAAAGTCTGGCATGCCAACTTCTCAGATACTTGGAAGTACATATGCTGTGTAACTGTTCAGTCTGTAGAAAGCTGGCTTTTACATGGTGGGCAATAGCTGTGGAAACTGTTAGTGGGTCAATCATCCTGAATTTATGCACTGTCATTTGAAAATTGGCAGGCAATTTGGGAAATGGTGCTTCTAATATTTAAGTGTGCTTTGCTCACACCAGACTGAAAGTCCCATATCTCACTGAAATGTTGATAAGAAATGCTCATGTTCCCTATAACATATTGAGACAGAGACATTCTGGATGCTCCCGTTTTCTAGATAAATGCTCATTATTGAACTTTAACCTGTGGGACCTAACAGAAAGCAGTATTTCTGTATGTCACTGTTATGCTACCAGGTCAATGGACACAGGAAAAAAAGGAGAAATGAGTGAGCCCCCCCCCCCCCCCACACACACACACACTTCACACACTTTTTAGCTCTTAGGAAGAATAAATTGTTTACGTATATTTTTCTTCTCCCCTGCTTTTCTCAGATGACACTTTATTGTCCTCCTGTTGCTAAACTGATATTGCAAGAAATTACCTATTGTGAAGCTGGCGAAAGCAATATTGCCACTTGCTCCTGTCACTTACCTTTCTATGAGTTAAGGTTACTGAAATAAAGATTAAGGGGGTGGGGGTGGGAAGGAGTGGGAAACAAGGCAGTGGAGAAAATGACAACTCTAAGAGGATTCTTTGTGAATCCAAGAAAGGTGCTAGTCAAAGAAGTAATTTATCATCCTTCTTGCAACATATGAGTATCTGTAAATAATTAGGTATATAAGCTAGCTTATAAGAAGACATGCCATGGGGTCTGAATCATCATTGATGATCTTTCACATTATTGATATGAATGCAAGGAATGTTAATATCCCTGCCTATTTACCTTCTGATAGAGAGATGTACACTTTCTAACAGCGACTCTGCATAAGAATATGCAGATATGTGGACAAGATAAATCTGTGAAATCTGCTGAAGGCTTCACTCTGCTGATATAATTTATCTAGGAAATTTTCTGATTCCTTGCTGAGACACATAACTCCAGTAGGATGTTCTTGGTCTCCCTGCATTTTGTTGGAGGCTTTTGTTATAATCTTCATTTCTAAAGGAGAAAAAGATTGTGTTATAGCCTGGTTAATCTGTGTCTGTATTCTGACTGCAGAAACTTTCTGGATATTAGGGATGTTTTCTTAAACAGTACAGAGGAAAGTAACAATCACATTTATTAATCACTGCTCATGTTATTCTTTCCAAAGTTTTCATATTTAAAAACTTGGCAATTGTTATTCACACTAATTACCCGGATAATATCCATTAAGGTCATTTAACTGTCCTTTGTGTCTCCTGTTCTGTTTATAGTTATTAGGTTCCTGGTTCATATGGTGTCCATAGGGGTAGGTATAGTTGGGTACTGTCTGACTAAATCACACCCAAGGTATCATTCATGTTCTATGGTGGTGGTGGGCATCACCAGTTTCAGAAGAAGGCATAAGAATTTTAAATTATATCATTAATATTTCTCATGTGCCTATCAAAACTCCCACTTAAAATCAGACTCTCGTTAATGATTAAAATCTCACACACTCTTGTGTCTGTGAATATGTAGTCACTCCAGGAATCTTTCCAACATCTTTTCCTCACTGATTTTCCATGGCAATGAGGTCTACAGCCCTGTGGAAATTTTAACTGCATTTCAAGCACCCTGACCATTATGAGGAAAAAAAGGTTAGGATTCCAAATTTAAGTCTGTGTAACTGACTATTCTTTCATTTTTTATTTTTATTTTTTTTAAATAACATTGAGGGGAGTGAAGTTAGAATGTCATGAATAAAGGCAAGGAGAAAAGAAGGCAAGGTAATATTGAATGGATGTGGAGGGGAAAAGATCTGAACAACAGTTAAGAGGGGTAATTCAGCACCTCGGTGTCCATGCATATGGTTAATGTATTTCTGATAATCTTTTTCCCTGAAAAAAAAAAAAAAAAACACATCCAATTAGAACTCACTCTTCCTGAAAAGTTTACTTAAACCTTGCTCACTTTACTATGTGTTAATTTTAGGACTTCCTGCTTAAAAGTAAAGGACAAATTAATGAAATATAATTCCAACAAAAAAAAAAGTTCACAGAACTTCAATTCATAAAAGGATTGCATGGTAGGATCATCTGCAGTGAGAAAAGTTTGAGTAAATTGACATAAGCAACTCCTAGCTCTGTACTTCTAAGAAAGTGTGCAAACCCCTTTAGTAGGGCTATTCTGGTGAGATCTTCTACTTCAGAAGGATGGCAAATTAGGTAGAGTTGGATTCCTGTTCTGGGATTGATTTCAACTGATATGATGCATACTCACCAATTGCCTATAATTTTAGTCTCTGAATAGTTTTGGGCTCCGCAGTTGCTGTCAAAGCTTGAAGGGTTATGTATACACGTGATACCAGCTCGTGTATACCATGTAATAATGAGTAATTGTGGGTGATTTGGTACAATGAGCACAACCAATGATTTGTGAGGTCAGAATGATCTCAGAAGTGTCAGTATTTGCTACAAACCTCACTATGAATTACCGTGTCATACCTGACCTATTTCACCTGAGCTCTGGCATCAAACCTTTGGCCAACCTTTGGCTAGTTTTTTACTGGTAGCAAGATGAGGTAACCTGCTTTCCCCACAACCCTGACCTCTCTAAACCCTGTAGTTTCATGTAAGCTCAAATCTCAGATTTAGTATTACGAGAAATATAGTGCTGCTGTGTGCTGTTGCTTTCTTCCCGGGACCCAATGGCTCTTTCTAGGGGTCTGTGAATGCTAACAAACCAAGACAAGCCTGTTGAGAGTAATGTTAAGTTTGCAAAGTGATAGTCTCCACAGATGTTGCAAATTAAAAACTTCTCAAAACTGCTTCAGTCTAGTCAACAGCTAATGGCAAACTCAACACCTGACTTTTTGTTACGTGAATGCAGTCTTTTCACAGAAACTACTTCTAGTTTCCCTAAACAGTTTGAAGAGGTTTTCTTTTGTTGTCTTGTTCTAACTGTAGAGTAAAGCAACCTTGGAAAACTATTAGGGAAAATATAAAATATATATTGAAATGTATTTATTTCAGTGTAGTGTTGTGCTCTCATGACTTTAAATAGGTGGAGAGTCTCTGCTGGAAGAAAGGAAAAGAAATTTAAACCTAAGGCCAGAATGATTAGTCAGTGAGTTTGAGCTGCAAGTTCATGCCTATTAGGGTGTGAAAAGGGAGCAAAGAATTTCAACATGAAATATTGATATGTGGGAGGGTGCCCACTTCTCAGGAGGTCAATGGGATAGCACAAAAGACAATAAACGAGAAAAGTGTTTTGGGTTTCCCCACATCAAATTGTTGTTGTTGGGGAATCATTCTTCTGAGGAGAAAAGGTTGGCATCTTGACACAATACTAAAGACTTAATATTAGCATATTCTTCAGGTAAAAAATGGCATAAGGAAAGAGAAGTGGACAGTTTGTGACATTCAGAATAGGTGTTTAAGAGTAACAAAAATAGTTGTTGTTTGTTTTGTTGGTTTTTTGGTTTTTTTTTTGTTTTGTTTTTTTTTTTTTTTTTTTTAGATTTAGAATACAACAGTTTGGACTAGATGCATTCTGCTGTCTTCTGCTAAGAAGGAAAAGCATGCATCTGGTCACTGAAAGCACAAATATGTTGAAGTGTTGGCTTCCCCATGGGCAATGGAGTGGGAAGCAGAACACCTAGGGTCACTAGGGTGTAGAGTCTCTGTGAAACACATGCTATGTCATTCCTCAGTCTGCTGGTCTTCGAAGCTAGAAATCATTTATTTTTTTTCCCCTACTTCTTCCATGATACTTCATCTTGACCTCTGTGAAACTACTTTGCCTCATTGTCCATAGAATTCTGAAGACTAGTGCAGAGCCTTGATAGTAGTATCCTAGGGCAACAGATTGTTCTAATACCATTATCTCAACTAAAAAGGCCAACACCTTCTGTAATCTCTGTCTTCCCCCCTTGCCCTGCAAAATGCCAGTCCGACTACTCTTATGATGCAAGCTGAATAGTCTTGGAGAAACAAATGGAAACTAGCAGCTAAGAAACAATAGAACGTGGTATGGAGAACCTGTTACGATTTTGAAAATTTCTCTGAAGTGGAACTGCAGCTAAGAACAGTAAACTGTCCCTTATACTGGCAGGAGGACTATATTACCCAGAATGACAGTGGCATTCAGCAGCTTCTGCCACAGTTCATGCTATTTATGTGGCACTTGTCAATGTAAGAAATGCATGCTAGTATTGAGAAGCATATGGCTCATATTGTGCAAACAATAGTGTAGTTGTTCAATCTTGAGTTGTCCCTTAGTTTAATGAATATATATATATATTAATCTAATGATCTGCAGACCTTCCCTATGAACTGTGAAATCTGATTTGAGATATCTTGTCTGTTACCTTACCTAATGTGGCAGGCCCCAGCCTGGTGTGAGCTAACTGTCTCTTGGGATGGGGAGAATGAGGTGTTATGTGTTTGAGCTCCATTCTTATAGGCAATGTGTATGCATATGATTTAGGTCTCTTGGTTCTGTAAACTCTGTTCTGAAACTGATAATGGGTGTGGGCAATGAAAATGTGCTCAAGAAAAAGCTTAAATGGCCTTTTTCTAAAGTAATGTTTTGTTACTAAATAAACAACAAATTCCAGACCCATTTAAGAATACTCAGGGACTGGCTGTGGCTGGGCATCAGTCTGCATGTGGTGAGTAATTGCATCATGCATCGTGTGTACATGTGTATACACATCATTATTATTTTCCCTCCCTTTTCTGTCCTATTAAACTGTCTTTCTCTCAACCCATGAGTTACCTTTTTCCAATTCTTTCTCCCATCCAACTTAGGGAGGTGGGGGGACAGAAGAGGGGAGCAAGGTTAGCGAATGGCTGTGTGGTACCTAGCTGGCTGCCAAGTAAAACCACAACAGGATGCAAGCTAATACTGCAAATACAACAGGAAGCATGTGGCCTCCAAAATTCACTGTCCGAAACCCTGATGGGGAGTAAGTGCTCCCTGCCGATTTATTCCATTATTTACCAGGCGAAGACAAAGCTGTCAACAATGATATCTCCTTCCCAATTAAGCTCACTATTACAGTCCATAAATCACAGCATGCCTTCTCTGTGGGGAAAGAAAACCTGTACAATTTCTGAAAATGTTCATAAACAGTGTGTGGGAAATAGCTCTTTCTTTTTCTTAACCAAGCACATTCCATCATATTGCTTTAATATCAAATCATGACCAAAACTATTAAGGAGTCTAGGCAACTGTTATGTTTTAATGCCAGGTGAAGGTCTGCTGAAGTGTTTGTGCTTGTTGTTTTTTGTTGTTTTTTTTTTTTTCTTTTTCTCACAGGAGGCTGATCATCTTGATTAGTATTATTTTCTAGCTCTTTCCCACCAGGCCATGGGGAGTGGGGGCATCTGTCTACAGGGGTTTCTTGTTCCAATACGATATTGTCTGTCTTCCTAAAAGCATCCAGTGACAGAGCTGCCAACACCTTTCCCAGAGAGCTAATTGCAGTGCTCTGCTACCTGAATTCGGGAAGCTTCCATTAGTGAGCAGCCTGGCTTTCATGCTACAGGATAAGCCTATTTCTACTTCTGCTTTTTTTTTCTTTTTTTTTTTTTTTTTTTTTAACTTCATCATAGGATTGCGTTTGTGTTTTTTTGTTTTGCTTTGCTTTTGCCAGAGCATTGTGTGAGAAACTAGTTGAGCGCTGTAGGACACAGTCCTTTACACTGTGCAAACCAGAGGGTGTAGTCACAGAACAGCCACAAGATGGCAGATTGGATATCGTATTTCCCTGTTGGGAGTGTGTCCACCTGCCTGCCCAGCTGACATGAGAGAGAAGTACTTCCTGTGTCTCCTAGTCACATAAGAAGAGTAAGGCCGGGTATTTCTGTCAGGCGCTTCATAATATACTTCCTGTAGGACAGGGGGAGTAGAGGCTGAAAAGTGTCTGTTCATATAGTGTTGTGTCTTAGCAGTTATGCAAAACCTGTGACCCTATAGAAAAAGTGTAGTAACCCAAACAGCTAATGATCTGTTGTGGATAACCACAATTTATGTATATTTTGAATGGCAAGTATGGGAAATAGCTGTGCATATTTCCTAGATATAAACTAGTATATTTGTCTTAGTGGCCCTGCATATGCAGTTCATTTTATGTTTTTAGAGGCTTTACCACTTAGAAATGAGATTAGGAGGAGGTAACTGGAAGTAATGATCAGCAAAGACTAGGAGCTTTGGGAGAAGAAGGATAAAGCACTTGCTCTGCCAGCAGAAGCAATTGTGCTGGGTCCATACCACTGTTGAAGGATGTCCTTTATGGCCTTTATATACTTACTGTTCCTGATAACATTACAGGTTGTCCTTGCCAAGATAAGTATGTGCTTTACTGATCAGCAGAGTCTGGATACTTGGCATGAGAAGCATAGTGCTTGTGCTAAAGAAACCAACACTGACATAAGGGTGTCTGCAGCAACTAGAGAGAGGCAAGCTTATACTTACTAAGTCTAAAAGCTGTAGAGTAATAAATACTTCAAAAAGTTGTCTGTGGAAAAAATTTAAAGTCCTCTTTTGTCCTTGTGGTTTTGAATCACCTAACCTGTTTATGTAGGATGTGGTGAAATGAGTCTGCTGTGAAGAATTTTGGCCTGACTGACAAATGCATGTCTACTCAGAACTTTTGGGAATAATCAGTATTTAAGTTTATTGAGTGTATGGAGCCCATGTTGTCAGAGGTGAGCTGGACCTGCATCTGAGAGCTTGTCTGGTTTGTTCACTTCTTCCTACTTCTCTTTTGTCTCCCATTTTTCTTCTCTTTAATGATGGTTAGGTTTTCCTCTACTGTTTTGTTACTAGTCCAAAAACATACTGTTTGGAACTCAAGTCCCTGTGCTCTGATGCATTGAGATGGTGTTTTCAAGCTGGAGCCTGAGTGCTAGCTCCAGGCTTTCTCTAGTCTGTTTCCATTATATTATAGCAATGTTCCCATATCACACAGTTGGAAATCTATTGCGCTGGGTGCTATACATTCAAGCAGATCAGGGAGGAGAGGAATCCTGGCATGGTTAGTTCAAATAAAATACTGAATGAAAGCATGTCAGGGAGTGTATTAACAAAGATTTGGAATAATAGAGCTCAGACGATATCATGAAGAACATTAGTGGGGACTATCCTGACTAGTATCCTAATAAAAATGAAGTCTCAGGCTTCACTGAATATCTGCTAGCAACTCTAGCCCAATCCCAGCTGCTTCATGGGGAATATGGTTGAGAGCTGTTAATTGCTGCAGTTCTTTTAGATCACTTGAAGATCTTACAGGAGTTGTGCACTCCTGGAGTGATTTTAAAACCAACAAAGAAAAACCAATTAACCAAATTAAGTGCAACAAAGAAGAAACTGTGGTGTAGAGAAGCTGTTCAGTGGGGTGTCTTGATTTGTGTGTGTGTGTTATTAGTTAATTTCCTGATTTCTCAAGTTAAGAACATGAGTAAATTTTAATATATAATAGGAAATTGCTATTGCTGGAGATGGTATGCATTTCAGCCTCAAACCATGCAAAATGTTCTATTTGAAAGGGGGGAGAGGGACCCATTCTAGGCAAAAAGGATGAGAATGCTTTCTTCTTTCAGATGGTAAAGAGAATATACATGTGTACAGCTACAATTTGCAGCTCTTAACTATATCTGAGCTTAACTTACAAAAATTTTTAGTAGAACGCTGAGCATTTTGTTATAGCTTATACAGCAAATCTGTCAATCTGGAGCTGCACAAAGAATGCTGACACAGGTTCACATGTGCAAAGAATTTCTTTATTGGGATCTGTAGCTGGTTGAATTTAAGAGCAAAAGTACATTTGGGGAAAAGGAATACTTAAATGGGGCAGAGTTAAGAAGAGGAGAGGGAATCCTGCAGACCTTCCATTGAGTTTATCTAGCAATGTTCAGCCATGTGGCTTTACTATTAGCAGTCAAAAGATCAATCCTTTCCAACTTTTAGTGAAAGTCTGATGCTCTTCCTTTCCTTGTTCTAAAACTGAAGCTGAATGCAACTCTTGTTTTTGAAAATACCTTGAGGTGCTGAAATGAGTTCTATCAAGCATTTTCACATCTGGTAATACTCAACAGGAGAAGTGGATATGAATTTCAATGTGTGTTGGAGGAATTGTTGATCAATTTACTTTAACATTGCCTCCAGAATCTGATGATAGATCAGTACAAATGTGGGTTGGAGGGATGCTTTAGTGGATGGGAGGAGAGATGATCAGATTTTTAATTTGAACATGGTCTTTAGACTGTTGCATTCATAAATAAAGATCTAAGATTCTGAAAAGCTATTTGTGAAATGATTTTTAACTCTTGTAGCCATGAGATAGTTATTGAGGGGATTTGTTTGATGTCTCTAATGTTGAGTTGAATGTTAAATTGAATAGATTTGATATGTGCTCTTTGTGTAATAAAGCTTCAGTACTGAAAAGGGTAGGAAGAGTTGGGTAATTTCATTTGAAAAGGAATAGATTTGGTTTCCAGTACTGAAAGGAAACTCAGTGAAGGGTGCTGATCTCCTGAGAACCTAAAAACAGCCTTAAGAATAGGGGCAACAGAGTGTTTTGTATGTAGCCTTGGAAACAATGTCTGAAACAAAGAATGATATTATTTTTACACCTGCATCAGCACTGTAGAAAGGTCACAATCTGTAAATGCACTGAGGACTCCTGTATTTTAATAGCATCTTAAACTAAAAGGAAATACTGTTATTTATCTTGAAGTAAGTTATAACTAAGAGCATGAAACATTGTCAGCTGACCAAGTACACTGGTATTCAGCCTCATAAGGGAGGGGAATGTTTGCCGGAAGGCTGAAGTTACACCAATATTCAACAGTTTCTTAAAGCATGTTGCATGTAACCCCATCAAGCCTACTGATCATCACTTATGCACACTGTGCAAAGCCCTGGGGAATAAAAAGGATACACAAAGCACACGAATCAAACTTCTAGAATTAATATTGGGGCTGAGTAAGCACCCATGAGTTGAAAAAGGGTTTCGGCAGAACGTGGAGGACCTGGTAGAAACCAATTCCAATATGATGCCTCTCAGTTTTTTAGTCAAGAAAAATATGATCCTGGGCCTTAAACTGTGCTCATATGTTCATATAAATGTGTTCACCTTGAGAAGCGGCCAGACATCAGAATGGACTGCCCAGGGAAGTGGAGAAGTCACCATCCCTGGCAGTATTTAAGAGATGTGTAGACATGGCACTAAGGGATTTGGTGTAGTGAGGGGAATTGTTAATGTCAGGTTGACAGCTGGACTTAATGATCTTCAAGGTCTTTTCCAACCTAGATGGCTTTGATTCTATATAAGCTGTTCAGCATGGAGGGAGGAAAAACAAAACAAAACAAAAACAACCATTGAACTAACCAATGAATTCCATTATGATCCTGATAGCTAGGAAACTGGGACACATCTATAAATATCACAGACTACAGATATTCTGATCAACTCTCTTGGTAACTTATAAAGATAGTTAATACAATCTTTTTTTAGACATTGTTGCTAACAGAGAATCATCTTCACAGAGAATCACAGAATCACAGAATTTCTAGGTTGGAAGAGACCTCAAGATCATCGAGTCCAACCTCTAACCTAACACGGACAGTCCCCACTAAACCATATCCCTAAGCTCTACATCTAAACGTCTTTTGAAGACTTCCAGGGATGGTGACTCCACCACCTCCCTGGGCAGCCTGTTCCAATGCCTCACAACCCTTTCAGTAAAGAAGTTCTTCCTAACATCTAACCTAAAACTCCCCTGGCGCAACTTTAGCCCGTTCCCCCTCGTCCTGTCACCAGGCATGTGGGAGAACAGGCCAACCCCCACCTCTCTACAGCTTCCTTTAAGATATCTGTAGAGAGCGATAAGGTCGCCCCTGAGCCTCCTCTTCTCCAGGCTGAACAAGCCCAGCTCCCTCAGCTGCTCCTCGTAGGACTTGTCCTCCAGACCCCTCACCAGCTTCGTCGCCCTTCTCTGGACCCACTCAAGCACCTCGATGTCCTTCTTGTAGTGAGGGGCCCAAAACTGAACACAGTACTCGAGGTGCGGCCTCACCAGAGCCGAGTACAGAGGGACAATCACCTCCCTAGCCCTGCTGGTCACACTGTTTCTGATACAAGCCAGGATGCCGTTGGTCTTCTTGGCCACCTGAGCACACTGCTGGCTCATATTCAGCCGACTGTCCACCATCACTCCCAGGTCCTTCTCTGCCTGGCAGCTCTCCAACCACTCATCTCCCAGCCTGTAGCTCTGCTTGGGGTTATTGCGCCCCAGGTGCAGGACCTGGCACTTGGCCTTGTTAAACTTCATGCAGTTGACCTCAGCCCATCGGTGCAGCCTATCCAGATCCTCCTGCAGAGCCTTTCTACCCTCGAGCAGATTGACACACGCACCTAACTTGGTGTCATCTGCAAACTTACTGAGGGTGCACTCAATGCCCTCGTCCAGATCATCAATGTAATTTCTACAAGATATGCAATGAGGGCATTTGATCAGTGGTTTGGAGATTGAGGGCATATACTAAGACTATTACCTGAAGCAGTATACAGCCCTTGAAGCAGTAAATACCTGCTTAATGACTAGCCACTCTTAATTGCCCATATTATCAAAGGCTGTTGACTCTTTGCTATGTTAAGGTTATGTATATATACATACATACACACATCTTCATTGCCTCACGCTTACTTCAGCAGTCTGTAGTAGCTATAGAATACAACCATTCTAAGTAAATCTGTTTTATAACGTGAAAAGGACAAATGATACAAAGTAAGGTAAAACAGGAGGAAAAAAGAAAAGGCACAGGGCCCAGAGTAGAAGCTAAAAGGATCAAGTTGAGCAGAGAATCAAATATTTCCTTGAATTAAGGAAGAGACCTTTTCTCTGTTCTTACGCTTCGTAAGATTGTTCTTTGATGTGGTCATTACACATGAAAAAAGAAGTGGAAATACAGCATGCTGTATAAACACATCCATCTATATGAATTTTGAATGCACCCAAGCCTGAGACTTTTATACTTCAATATTTTTTCACAACTTGCTTGCTACAGGAATCAGTGCTCTGCTGTAGCATAGTAATATAACATAGTACTATTTGGTAAGAGAAAGAAGTATCTGATGGAGTTGATTTTGCAAATGACTGACTTAGAAGGTGAAAAAAGCACAAAAACAAGCAAGCACAGAGCGTTTTTCACAAAAACAAGGTAGCAATGAAAAAATCTTACTGACGAACTGTTCTGGAGGTTTTGTGTTACTGATGCAAAGGGCTAGAAGATCCAAGGCTTGAAGTTAAAATGTCATGCTTCAGTTCAGTTGTAGTGTTGAAGCTGTGTTTATTTTCCTCTCCGTGTTCATGTGATCTTTAATGTTTGCAAGTGTCAAGACAGGTGCTATACTTGTTCATTAAAGCATTATGTCAATCGGTGCTTTCATGATATGCAAGGAGAAAACGACCTTAATTTGTCAGTCAAAAATAGAAAATAATGAACTTGAATACACCTTCAAAGCGATCTGGTGGTAACAGAAGACACCTCTTTTGCCATATACAATAAATTTTCATTTGAGACCTAAGCACCCAGTGACTGCTCATGAAACAACCCCCCCCCCCAACAGAAGAACAATTGCATTAAGAAATACCAGCTCCCCAGTCTTTTCTTAGTTTACTTTGTCTGTCTTTCCAGCCTGTTATACATGTACTTGATGGCTCTGTGGCAGGCACTCTGCATTATTTTCTGTTTCTATACTAGCTGAGTCCTTCACAGGATAAATCATTGTTTGCATTTTCCTTTCAAGTTACAAAAGTCCTTTCTTTTTCTGTTAGGTCTCAGTTTGGCCAACTAAAATTTTATTTTGGTAAAGGGGGGGAAAAAAAAAAGACAACAACAAAAGAGCACCCCAAGCCACCTAAGAAAATAACTTACTTCAGTGGCTTACATGATTTTTTTTATTTTTTTTTTTTTTGCTAACAGTTGTAGGGAGTGCATGAAGGCACTTAGCAGTCCTGATCAATAATGCTGCTATCAAGTTTTGAAAGTTTCTGCAAAAAGCTTTATTGAAGTAAGCCATCTGTAAGCAATTAATCAGGATTCATGCATCATTTTTCTTATTAGAAGAACCAAGATACCTATGGAATTGTCATTTTTAAATTTATGTGTGTGTGTGTAGATACAAATAGATGATATCACTTAATTCTTCTGGTAACAGTGATATACATTAAAATATATGATAACAGTTCTAATAAACAGTTTTTCCTTGTATAATATCTGCCAATCAACATTAATGAATGAATCTGCACAATAGCCTTGAGGTAGAGGCTTTCTAAAGCAGTTGGGGAAGTTGAGGTACAGAGCTACAGTTTTGCCTGAGGCCAGATATGTAACTGTGGCATGCTGGAATGAGATTTCTTTGCTGTAATGCCTCCAGCTGCTGATTTACCCACAAGAGGATCCTTCCTTTCATGCATCTCCAAGAGTGCAATCAAAGCACCATGATGCTCTGATCAGCTGCTTCTGTAATGCAAAGATACAGTGTTCAAGAGGCAGGAGAAAAGCCAAAGACAGATCTTAAACCTAGAAGAGATGTCTCCTCAGATGTGATATCCCCTTAGAATAGTTGCAGTAGCACAGCTTTGATAGAGTCAAAGCAGTTGCTTCGGTAAAACGTGAAGGAATGAGGTCTCAAGCTCACTGATTATTGACTTGTTTTGGGGGTGGGGGAATTTACTGATAATTTTTTTATTGAATAGGTGTGTATTTCATAATGCTGAACTACTCACATTCTTTTCTAAGTGTTCATTGCAAAAAAAAAAAAAAAACAAAAAAACAAAAAAACTAATTTTAATTATGATTAGTGCTTAAGGCTTTATCCAAAGGCTACTAAATTTCCCCAAACCCCTTGGTTTCTGAGGTTTCTATTGTGGTTACTAGTAAAAATTTCATGAAAACTATTTAAGTTTTTTAAATTCTCATTGGTCAAGGCTCTTATCTGTCAAAGGTTTGACCTGGATGCAGTATCCCTTTAGTCAAGACAAAAGATCTTACTTTGTCTCAGCATACATTATTTCATGTTGAAAAAATGCATGACAAACTTGTACAGCAAAGGCAGCCCAAAGGAGACTTCCAACACAAGCTGCTGTCTGTTGATTTAGACAGACACCAAAGCATACAAGGTCAATATTATGAATGTAGTATAATGCTGAAAGCATTGTTACTGTAGAAACAGTACCATATATATATATTTATTTTTTTAATCCATTTCTCTGATACCACTAATTTCTCTATTGACCTAATGCCAGAGTTTTTGCAATGAAAGGTTATAGCAACAGTAGGATATAGCAAAAGTAGGATAGCAACATCTGTTTGTTTTGTAAAACTGGCAAGAGAATGATTTGGAGGAAAAGAAATCTAAAGACAAAAATTAGAGTTCAAGTATGAATATTAGTTATAACTGCATTTTTGGAAATAGATATTTAACTCTGCCCAAGTATCATGACAATTTCAAACTACTGTTTAAGGCAGATTAGTGTTTTGAATTTTAATTACGTAGTTATCCTAACAGCTGCCATGTCAAACTATCTTTTCTGAATATGTCTCTTTTCTCCCTCCCAACTCTGAATTGGCTTGTAGTACTGATTCATTCCATTCTTGCTAGTTCTAGTTCACCTCTCTCTATTCTGGATCCAGTGATATATTCTTTCCCAGTCTTCAAATATTCAGCATTGAAACAATTCCATGGATAAGAATATTGAGCTTTATTAAGGATATATTAGTAATTTTAAGTAGGTAGTTGTGAATTTTTAGCTCTAATCTGTAACAATCTGACCTGAACATTTTATTGTAGTATGAAGTTTTAGGTATACTTGATTTGTTGTGTATAACTCATTTGAAACATCAGATCAGAAAAGCTAACAAACTGGTAAATTAAATATTGCAAGCTATTAGCAAAGGATTAGATGACAAAACACAGAACGTTGTGCCATTGTATGAATCTTTGCTGTACATCTTGAATACTGAACAGAGCTCTGGCCATCTCATCTTTTTAACAGGATTTAACAGCTTAAGAAAAAGTTTGGAGAAGGGCAAATAGATGGATCAGAAAGATGGAATAGCTTATATAGACAAATAAACCAAACAAAGGTTTGGTTTATTAACCAATAATAATAATAAATAAGTGGGGGTGGGGTGGGGTTGGAATATAACAGGGTAGAAATCCATGAAACAGGATGGAAAAAGATGTACACAAAGTGAGTATTTACCTTTTTACAATTCAATAGCTTAGAGGAAACCAATGCCGTTATAAGGTAACCAAGCTTTAAGCAAATGAAGATTACCTTTTCACCAAAGAGACTAAATCAGGTCTGAAAGTCATTGGCACAACATGTCTGGAGGACAAAAGTAAAAAAAGTGTTGTAAAGGAGTTAGAAATAGCTCATGAAACTAGATAGATTCATTGAAACACATTTCCACTTAACAGTTACTAGACAGGGTAATAGTTGACTCCCAGGAGGTGCTCTACCTCTAATAAGAAAACACTTCTGTAGTATCTTGAATTTTTATTCCTGTTTACCACTGTTGGGACTAACCAGAGACAAATGTAGAATTCAATAAAAGTTAATAGCAAAATTAATGAGACCGCAGTGATAACAGGGAACAATAATATAAATTTCCTTTGTAAAGGTATTTTTTATTTTTATTTTTTTTAAACAGACCCAAAAGTTTTAAGGAGCCAAGTTTCTGAAGCATGAGGTCACTGAGTCTTCAAAAACCAAACTAGACACTGACTTTTTAATGTCTTTGGTTGCTTTCTCAGATCATCAAGCTGTCCAGCATTTTTCAGTATTGAAGCCAATATTGATTTCTTTCCATTTTTAATAAAGTCACTGAAAGTGAATATCAGAATATCATAGCCTCCATGCATAATTCAGCACTTGTTGACACTGAAGGCAGCTAAATAAAGGAAATTTGATTGCTTTTAGAAGAAATTCCTAGGCACCTTATTTATGGAGTTGGTGCATGAAAATCCCCTTCAGTTTGCCTTAGATTAAAATATATATAAATTATTTTAAGCTACCTTATCTACTTGAGCTGTCACACTTGTACCATAATCATCTATACTGTTTTTTTCCCCAAAGTCTTGCTTAAACTGAAAAAAGTGTGTGTAGTTTTTTAGTTTAAAGTATTTGGGGAATTTGAAGGATCTCTCTTCTGCCTAAACACAAAAAGAATAATGACCTAGACTTTTTCTTTATTATATCTAAAGGTGGAATTCTTGTCTGTGAAGGGATTTCCTTCCTTCAAGAGCTATTGTGAATGAGAAAAGCCTGAATAAAAATATGAAATTGTCTTTCAATACAGAAAAAGAAACAACTTGAGAATCTGTTTATCAGGAATGATTCCTTCATGAATTAAATCAAATCATAAAGCATTTATACTCTGCAACCTTGATTTTTAAATATATGTAACCACCACATGCTGAAGAATTCTTTGCAGCACCTTTTAGCTGCAGCAACCCAAACACAATGGCGTATTCTCAATGGTTAGACAGAGAAAGTGTGGTGACAGAAGCATACTACAGTTAACATGTCTGTAATGAAACATTACATTTTCTGAATTAAGATCGTATATAGCTCCAAAAGGACTATTGGACAGTCAGTTTTGGTCTGGAGATCTTAATCATAAATCAACTGTGGACTGATTATGTTGTGGTACTGGAAAGAATCCCTATAAAAGGCCCATAAAATTGCAAGATATGATGTGCTGGGAAAACAGATTTCCCATGTTCTGTCTCATAGAGAGCTTCATTGTCTTGTTTAGTCTTTGTTGTACTAAATCTTTAGTAGAGTAGCATTGTTTTATCTTCCTTCAAATTTGTGTTTTTCACTCACTTTGAATTCTGCTTAAAGGAACTTAGAAAAAACTCACTGTATCCTGCAGTATGGATGCAAGGAACTACATGCTTTTATTTCCCTGAAGCCTGAAACAAAAAGACATTTTTTAGTGTATTTGGAGTCATGCTCCTTGATATTTATTCTTTCTTCATATTTCTTTCTAACCAATATTATTAATTAGCTATTGCATGAGGCCCCTTGGGACTTCTGATTAAACCAACCACTTATGCAAAAAATCAATCTTTCAACGGCAGGCTTTGTTAATCTTCCAAATCCAATTTCCATTTCTCACATTCCTGGTTTATTGATTATACTTCAAAATTCTCAGATCATCTGTTGGGCTTATTGAATTAATCTGTATCTAATAACTTAATTGTCTTGAAAAACAGATGTGCTACTTCCACTGAACACTAAAATTTGGTTACAGACAACTAAGGAAATGACAGCACACACGCACATATTTATTTAAAATCATTTAATTACTTAAACTTTCACACTGACCTGCAGTGAGATTGAGTATGAAGGGACAAAAGGGTAAGGAGACTATACTTTATAAATGAACTAGGTAAAACCCTGTTTTTTGGTGTGGTTTTGTGTTTGTTGCTTTGGTGTGTTTGTGTGTGTGTGTGTGTTTTTTTTTTGTTTGTTTGTTTTTCTTCTGCTACCACAGCGAACTGTGTTTCATTTGTAGCATACAACACTTGTTTTCTTATGGGGAGACATTGACATAGCCCTAAGTGCAGTTAAGGATGCTGCTGTATTTAGTTTTTGCTATGGATGCCCAGTGCAAATTCCTCCTCTGAAAAAAAAAAAAAATAATAATAATATTTAAAAGGATAAGAGAACTAGAAACACAGATAAGCGGAGACAAAAGTTGCTTGTCTGTGGTTATACAAGTAAAGCTGTTTCACTGGGAATCCCTCTTTCTTAAGAAGAAAGGTCTGCCAAAAATTGCTGGATGGCAAAGCTGTCCAAAAACTAATAAAGGGCAAAGGGAGGACCCAAAGGGTGGGGGGAGGGATACAGTGATCTGTTGTTAGATGTCTTTCCCCACGTTTTCCCACTCTGAAGTTTCCCCATTCTAAAATCTGGGGGGGTTGTATTTGAACACCTTACAAATTCACGTTTCACATTAACTGATCTTTGTAGTAATGCTATATTTCTGTTTCTAAGTATGTTTTTGAATGATTGCGTACAAACAAAAACATGAGACTGGAAAACACAAAATACTAAATAACAAACATAGAAAATGTAATCATTTCTTCCAGTCAGAAAGGGGTTGGTATTAGCAACCCTGTTCAATAATTCACCAATCAATTAAAATAACATTATTATTCCCTCTTTCCACTTAGCAGTAACAATGTGTAAAGGTCACTTGCCATCTAGTTAGGGAGAAGAAGGCAATTAACATCAGAGTAAAATGGAATATTCATTTTTCTGTTACACCATGTAAGCGTGACATGTTTTCCTACTTAAGATGGAGTCATCAGTGATAGCAGGTTTGAGCTTTCACCTCACTAAGAAATTAAGGAAGAATTTCTAAAACATTGTGCTGACCCTACAGATATTGTAATTTAGTGTATAAATAGCTGGAGCCTAAGTTGTAAGAGGTGATTGCCATTTAATATAACAGGAATTAGGCTTCCAGCCACAATACCAGGAATGCTTCTGAAGCCATACTCTTGTTAATTCACTTAGGTTTCTGTCTGTGAGCATTCAGGTCAGCACTTTGCTAGGAATTTCAGGCATAAACAGTGTTTTTCTTCTGAGATGGGGATTTTCTCTTTCCATTGATCTTTTTCCCTGATAAGGGAAGTGAAACTTCTCTTATTTTTTTGTTGTTGGCCTCACATCCCAAAGTTAATGGGGAGGGAGAAAGCTGAATGGATTGAATACAAGCTATCTTTTGCTGAAAACTGTGGAGTTATAAATGAATCCTAGGACCAGACTTATGACAGTCTTGGGTGAGCCTCATCATATCATATTCCTATGTGTGCCAATAAGTCAGGATAGTTTTGAGCTGCACTTTGTATGCTGCTCACTTGGATTCCTGACACCTTTATGTTTTGTTGCCTCTAAGCATGTTACTGGGCTCCATTTCCTGGTGTTTGTTTCAGTTTTTCATCAGTCTAGCAAATTTATCACAATAGTTTTCTGTGGCTATGGATACATATTAAAAAATAAAATCTAGGAAATAAACCAAATTGCTATAAAAGTTCTATTCAATAAACGATAGTGTTAATATTTATCCCTTGAAGTGTTATGAAATATTAATGCTTTATCAGAAGCAAGGGATAAATTTAATCGTCGTTTCCTCAGAATGCACCATTTAGTAATTTGGTTTCAGTCTTCCATCTTGCTTAGGCTACATTTACTTCCATAACAATTTTGAAAGTTGTTAGCCTGCTTGTATTGATACACTTGGCCTCAGATGTTAAGTTACTTCAGATTTTAAGAAAACAAGGGAGGGAAAATAAAGGAAAACATTTATTAGTACTGCTAGTAAGGAAGAAAAAATTTATTTTAATAAAATTTACTTTAACAAAATTTATTTTAAAAGTAAACCAGCAAGTACTCTCTATGTGAATGCCTTCAATTTCCAAATACAACAGGATGCAGAGCATCTTTGTGAAGTTACCATTTCACTGAAAAAAGAGAGCTTTGAGACTCTAAACTCTTCTGAAAAATCTAGTGTCACATTTGTCTTTTTCTTTTCCACTGACAGATTTAACAAATGTTAAGCATTTCTGTCATTCTCATGTTAGCATATGAAGTGTGAAAATTAATTTTACTTGCTAATTGAAAGATAATTGGTTGGGGGCAGGAATTTTCACTCCATTGGGAGGAAAAGAAATTAAAATAAAATTAAAAACATAGGTCTGCTGCAAGTCAGCGGGAGGTGGCATGGTCCTTCCTTGGAAAAGTTTGTCTGCAAATTAGAGGAAAGGGAGGTGTAAGATAAATCTTATGAACTTAGTCCCAAACAGCTGAAGGCAATGAAACAGAGGAGCATATACTTTTTTTTTTTTTTTAAGTGTTTCTTCTAGAAAGAGATTGAATCTATAAATATACATTGTTATAGCAGAAAACAACCTTAATGGATAACTATACCCACAGAGGACAGAACATCACAACACAGAGCATAAATAGTACTGCTAAACCAAGAGCTGTTCTTCTCTTAGCCATGTGTTTATTTCAATGGTAGGTAAAATGGATAGAAGAATGTGAGGCATTAAGAATATTTTTTTTTTTGTAGTCATGTTATACATATGTAGCTATTGTACTTTGCTACTGAGATGTCAGCTTTTTCTCTTGATAAGTTCATCAAATTGGTCTCAGTTGTGCATTGTTAATTTCATGGAAAACAAAGATAACCAAACTTTGAGCCTTGCTGCTACTTACATTGAGATGAAAAGAGCTGCCTTGCTATTCTTCTAGGGGTAGCTATTCATAGCTCTCCTCTGCTACAGGGTTTGCAAAAGGGGAGTGGGGAGTGCAGGGTGAAAAATGGGCTAAAACTATTTTCTACACCATGCCTTATACTCTTTTGCTGTTTCCTTGCTGCTGCTTCATCTCTACCTTTATCTTATTATCTACACTGTAAACTATATGGGGTAATGATCACCTTTTTATTCAGCATATTCATAGCAGCTAGTACTGCAGCAGTCTGGACCAGAAGCAGGAGTGATGTGAAATGTCCTAAGAAACCGCTTAACATGTATGCAGCAGAATTGCACCTCACTGTTGGAAGTCATTTAAAGGTCTGTCTCTTGATGGATTATATGAAAGAAAACATACAGGGTAAAGTGAAGTGGATGCCTTAGGAAATACAGTAACATTTTAGATACTCTTCTCTGAGCTTTAAAGAGTCCAAATGATTAAAATTTACAGGAGAGGATTAATATAAGTACGTCTCAAAGTACTCAACATATGGTTACAATAGGCACAGCTCCACTTTCACTAAATGCACAAGGGCATCTTTCTATTACCTTTGCTTGGATCTAGGTCTAATCCTAAATAGCTCCAACAAAGAGGGGCCAAATATGCTTTATCACATATTTTCCTGGTAAACTGAGTGTGTATAACTTAAGGTTGCAGTATTTTCCTCAAAATGAAACCCTGAAGAAGAGGAATCCCCACTGTAATCTGTGGTGGTTCTATGTAGTTCAGTGGGGTCCATATTTCAATTAAATAATTTCACTTGTATCTCTGTAACCCCACAGATCTCTTATTTCCTTTCAGTGCTGCCAGCATAGGATGACCCAACTTTATTATGCAGTGAAAGATCATCTCCTTGTCATCAGGACAAGGCATAATGGCTTTAAACTAAAAGAGGGTAGGCTTAGATAAGATGTAAGGAAGAGAATCTTTAGTTTGAGGGTGGTGAGACAGTGGAACAAGTTGCACAGAGAAGCTGTGGCTGCCCCATCCCTGAGAGTGTTCAAGGTCAGGTTGGATGGGTTTTTGAGCAACCTGATTTAGTGATAGCTGTCCCTCTTCACAGCAGGTGGGGGGTGGAACTAATTGATCCTTAAGGATCCCTTCTAAACCAAACTGTTCTATGAGTCAGTCATTATGTGACCCTGAAAACAGAGCACAACAGTAGGCTGAGGTGTCAATGTGATCAAAACAGAAAAGCATATGAGTGGATGCATGCATGCAAATATATTTAATATTATGCAAGAGCTATTGGAGAAAATACTGGGCTGATTATACATCCTTTGGTACCATTAACAATGTTTTAGGTGAAATATTGGTTCCCATGCCCATAGACTATGTTATAAAGGTAAAACATTGTTGGAAAAAACAAATAGGCATTAATCAGCATAACATGTTCTCCACTTCTAACATGCCTTTTCACATTTCATGGCAAGAATACTTGCCCATTTTCACCCATGTTATTAAAACATGGGATTATTTATAGAATAGATGCCACGGTGTATCTTCATCAGGTTCATAAACTTGCAGATGGGCTGATACCTATGACTAACCTGTTTTTTGTTTTTTTTTTGTTTTTTTTTTTAAACAAATTAGAAGACTCTATCATGGATTAACCACGTGAAATGTCCTTTGAATATGTTACACAAATTCTTTGCAAGAAGAAATTGCAGCTGAAATAGGCACAGAACATAAAAAGTAAGAGGGGATTCAGAGACACTGGAATGTAACTGGCTTTTTTTAAAACTTCCTGTTAAAGTCCTGTTTTTATTTTCAGTTCTGTTCCCAGTAAAACAGACAACCTTTTTCAAAGTAAAGGAGGTCAAAATGCAATTTGCTTGTGTTTTTTATAGAATAAGAGGTAGTGTTGTTGTGTGTTTTTTGTTTTGTTTTTGTTTGTTGGTTGGTTGGTTGTTTTTTTAAAGTGCTTCAGTAAGTAACAGAGGACATCAGATCTGGACACCTAAAGGACCTTGTTGCAGATCTTCAAATATGCTCATCCTTGCAACAGTTGGAGTTTTTCTATCTATAATGAATAATGAGCTTAAGTCCAAGCAGCTTTTCTGAGCTGTACTCAAGGTACATTACAGTTGTCATGTAGGAAGTCCCTAATGTACTTGGAAATCTCAAGATAAATTTCAACATGCAGAGGTTTGTTTGAGGACATGGGAAATAATCTAATCTACTATTTCAAATTTAATTTAGTTTTAAGAAGTGTTCTTACTCTTTGTGCCCCTGTCACAGTTGCATGCTGAGAGTATTGCACATCACATTAGATTAAGGTCAATTAGCAACTTTATAAGGGCTTCTTTTTTTCCTTTTACTCTCTTTAAATGAAGTAGTACTGCAATTTTATGATTAAAACACTGTCTCTTGAATCATATCAGATAAGAGACCTTAGCTGGATTCCAGTTGTGATTAAGATTATGATTTTTGGCCTAAACGGTCATGAGGAATCACTGACCTTTTAATCAGCACTGATTAAGAAGTCGTAGCTTGCTCTCTGCCTGGTACTCCACTACCTACCATGTGGAGCTTATAGCAATGAGATAATGTGCTGGCAGCAGCCCTAGGGAAACTCAACTTCTGAGCAGCTTTGTGGTCGAGATTTCCCAAACTGATGGCGGGTCTTAATTTTTATCTTTCATTAAACAATTCTTTCAATAAGACAATTCTTCAGTGCAGAAGAGGAGAGAGGGGAGAAATGGCAATAGGTTACAATTTACTGTTCAGTGGGTAATTTTAAGGTTTCATGCAAAAAGGAAAAATGGGCAAACAGGAAATGACAAAGAAATGCCCAACTCATCAATCTGTTACACGCCCTTTAAAATGGCTGCTGCCCATTGGATAGAAGTATACTAAAACTCATCTGGAAAGCCTGTTCTTCCAACTGTTAAACAGAGTTATGGAGATGCTTCATGTTTCAGCCAAAATGTCTGTTATCAGTGACCATATGACTTACAGAAAGACTTTCATAGTAAACAGAGAGATAATGATTGCACTGAAACAGGAGAATAACCCCATCTATTTTTCAGCTTCACAGAACAAGCTATACGTTCTACTTATTGAAGGCTTGTGAGGTTGTTTCTTCCTAACCAGAACAGGAACATCAAAGTTTTGATACTTTGGAAACTGTCCCAAAGAACTTTTTGAGTACTTTTCTGTAAATTTGTTTTTGGTGCCAGGAGGACATTGATTGTGAGCAAGGAATGTTATTGGTGTTAGTGTGTGTATGTGTATCTATATGCAAGAATGTTATCAGTGATTTATGTCTGGCCCTGTTCTGTGAAACATTATAGCCCAGAATACTGGATATTAAAGTGACTGGGTTTTGTCTATTCTTGTGTTCACATCAGTGACCATCATTAGCCAAACAAACTAAGAAAAAAGATTCCCATTAGCTCTATTTGGGGTAGGCCGATAGTAATCTGATGGTATGTCAGAAGAAGAAAAGAAATATGCACTTTTAATTGACTTAATAATCTTCTATTGGGCAATGATTAGAAGACAATTTTCATAATATACATTCTCCAGGGCTATCTCATCTTGCTTTAAATGTCATACTGACTTGGGAATGTATTATTATGCTTAACATACATTATAGCTAGTGATGTTAATAGCCTTAATGTACAGGGCGATGTTTCTACAGACTAGTGAGTCCATGATGTAGGAGCTTTTGGCATAAATAGCAAGAACGGATAACTAGTAAGAAATACATAAATAGTGTATGAAAATACCAGGAATAACAAGACCACAAAAGAATGACGTGGCTGGGTATTCTGTGCAGCAGTGTGTTGGCAGTCCCTATAAGTCCTGGAAAAATATGAAATCTAATAATGGTAGGCATGTAGCTGGAATAATGAAAAGCTGTTTTGACGATGCCCAAAATGTGGCAAGATAATAAATTAGCAAGTGAGATGTCTGCAGACAATTAAGGGACTAATGAAAGTCTATGCAAAGAACTTTTGGTCTTTAAGGATGAGAATTTCCTTAATCCCAGTATGATTTTTGCCACCCTTGTGTGATCACCTCCTTATAATGCTGGGTTTGCTATCCACTATACAGAATGGTACTGAACAGAGAAATAGGGATGGAAGGTCCAGTGATGCACAGAGCTATGTGCCAGGACAAGGTTGACTGGATCATTCTAGAAGAATAAGGGTTCAAAATAAGCTCTAGAAAACCTGCAGTGGCCTGTGAGTAAGCAACTGTTACCTGGACTTCCCATGGTGAGCTGTAAATCACTGGAGTTTCTAGGAAATCAGTAGTCCCTGGAGAGCTCAGAATAGCTAATGTGCCAGTGTGGTACAAAAGACAGACTCTGGAAAGTGTTAAGGCTTCACAAACAGCTACCCAGTGAAACCAAGAAAACAGATGTACAAACGACTCTTGTCTTCCTGAAAATGCCAGCTATGACCCAAAATCTAGCACAAGTAGCACCAGTAACGAATCTTAGGTATTACTTATGTTCCAGATCAGTCACATAAGTTGCTTGTTTTCAAACAGTCTGGACTTATGTGCTTTAATATGGACTAGTTCAGGATATATCAAAAAATACTATATTTAACTATGTTTCTTTAGGTAGCTGAGGGAAGACAGGTAAACAATAGTAGATTGGGATGAGATAAATACTGTATTTCTCTCTGAAAGTGAGTAAAAGAGACAATTTTATATACCTCCAGTTTAAACTCTGACACCAGAAAACAATATCAAAAACTGAAACACATTCAAGCAAACCATATTTAAGCACTTAAAATCTAACAATCAGTAGCAGTCAGCATGGATATTAGGAACAAGTCATGTCAGATAAATGTAATTGTATTCTGTGACAAGCCTTATGTATAGAAGAAAATGCCACGTGTTCTGAGTGCAGTAAGATTTCTGAATCTTACATGACATTCTAATATCCAAACCAGAGAAACATATGAGTAATTTTTTTGTTATGTGCATGAATGTTGTAGGGTTGCAATACCATGTATAAGGAGTAGGTATGCACAACTAACTCTCGATGGCTGTATGGGATCTACAGGAGTCAGACCTAGATAAAGCGCCATTTGTTATTATATTGTCAGATGAGGCCTAACTGAAAGGACATTTAATTATGTTGTGGAAAACAAATGTTGAGAATGTTCAAAAAAAATTTTGAAATTTGCAAACTGATCCAAATAAATCAGACTAGTTGATCAAATGGATTGCATAGGTTCCTGAGGTTTCCTATTATTTTCTCAAAAAGGAGGAGTATTATGGCTATTTCAGATACAAAGAGATAATTGGAATCACATTACTGAAATCAGCAGGAGCCTTCCTGCTGACTGTCAGACTCACAAGGACTTCACGTGGGCTACATAAGAAGACAGGGTCAAAACTAAGTCAAACAAACAGCTTTTGAATTCAGATTCCATTAGATGATATATGGACTCAGAAGTCCCACTTTTCTCAGAATCAGAATTTTTATTGCTTGGAAATTTTTCCATAGTTTCTGCTCATCATGAAATTTTCCCTCAGTCCCAATAAGTACCAATTTATTCACTTTTGTTCCTCCTTCATCCTTATTCAGACTAACTGATCACTAAGAGTGATTACCCACAAAGATGTGATGAAGGCCATGGGATGTTCCTGGGACGATGTGGGACAGTAGGAAGGTAACAGAATTTCTATGCTGATTTTAAATTCCTTTCTCTGGGTAATGGCCAAGATTTATAGAGCTTAGCGCTGCCATCAGAGTTTTTCCAACCGATTTAGTTTTTCTTCAGTATTTTTTCTATAACATGATAAAGTGCATTAAGCTGAAGGGACTTAACCAGCAAATCTACTTATGAAAGAAGTAAAGCTTAACTAGTTAAAAAAAAAAAAAAAACAAAAAAAAAACTGTATTTAAATTAACTCTGTGAAATAATTCCAATCACATATACAATGCAGACCATCTGTAATGGTATTAATTTTTTCTTAAATGGTACTGGGCATATAGACAATAATATAAAGTATTCAAAGCTCTTCAAAATAATTTCCAGATAATGGTGCAGTCTTTCCTTATTAATGACTGGCTTTACCTGGGTATAATTCCATTGATTTCATGTGAGTTAATGGTGATGGGATCCAATATATTTCTTACCTTCAAGAATATTTTCAAAGGTTTTGTCTTCCGTCTGTATGCAGAAGGCCACTGGGGTTCATTCTACTTTCAGATGGTGCTGAATTAAGGTATTTTAACTGCAAACAAATATTGCTTGAGTTTATTGTTCAGATAATCAACTTGAATGAATGTGTTCCATAAATTCCAGAGGCTGGCTGAAATGCATTGAGTTTTTTGACACATCTTCATTAAAAAAAATCCACTGTTAGAATGATGGTCTTACTATATGGCACTGTATGTTGTTATTCTCAGATTATTGTCAGTATCCTGGGTTTCATAGTAATCTCAAATTTAATATGCAAGTTACTCATATGGGGGAATGTAAGAAAAGTGATAGCTCAATTTTAGTGGGCTTTGGGCCGACTAGTCTTCTCTCGGATTTTTTTTTATTTTTTAGTCTCTTGTTCTTTTCATATGTTTTTAAGTAAGCAGGCCTTAAAGAGATATGAAGCTTTGCAGTTTTACAGGTACTTTTTGACAACAGACTCGTGGTGTAAAGATTTATGACTACTTCAATAGGAGCAATTTTCTGTGGTTTTTTTTTTTAAGTTAATTTAATTCTCTAAAATATTTTCAGGCACATTTCAGGCTGGCAAAATGACATTAAACTGGCCATCAGCTTATCCTTAGTATTCTTTTTGTATTTCTGTGCCTGCCGTGATTACAACAAAATCCACAGCAAGAACTATGGTTAAGTAAATATTTAATATTACTGTTGCTAGTAAGGAGCATGTTGAAACAATAGCATCAGCTTTTTTCAGGACATTCAGAGTACTCACTGTATTTGTGGGAAAAAATGCGAATAGTGTTGCTTATATCAAATTGGTATAACATCATGGTAGCTGCTGCCATTTGATTGTGTAATAAAATAATGGATAAAATGAATGGAATATTCAATTAGTATAGACTAACTATGCTAACACTTTCCAATCTGTTCTCTCATGGGAGATTTAGATCAGAAGGTATTTTGTAAAATTCCAGCATTGCAACAGTGACCTATTCGTTGGTGAGGCCCATATCTCAGTTCATATTCGAATTCAGTCTCTTTGCAGTTGGATGTACAGTCACAGTCCAGTCGCACCAGGAGCTGGAGCGAAATAAAAGATGACAATTTCTAATTTGTTCCAAAGTCTATAACATTGCTATTCCTAAAATACATTTTCCAGCTGTTTTGCTACAAAGCTAGTTTAAGTATCTTCTGCCTTCAGAATATCGTATTTCTTTATTAAAAAGATTAATGCAAGATATAGGACCTAATTCCCACTATGAGAAACATTTAACAAGAGCTGATGCAAAATTTCTTTAGCATCGTTTGTCTCTATTGAGTTAAAGATGAAAACTAATAAAAGATTGGGGGGGCGGGGGGGGGGGAGGAGGAGGTGCAGGGAAGAACTTTGTAAAAAATATTTGTGAATATATAAGAGGCAGAAACACCTACCAGAGCCCAGGAAAATCCAGCAAATTGTCAAAGGTTCAATGTAGTTGAAAGTTATGAGGCTACAGATAAGTAGGTGAATGAATGCGTTGCATTGCTTTTCACTACAAAAACTAGTTGGGAAAAGAAGTCAGTATTGAAAGGAAAAAGATCTGAATGCTTTTCTAAAACTGCTTTGTCACCTAAAGAAGTCTTACAATAGCTGAACATTTGCAATTGCGAAGATAAGGTTCTTTTTTCTTATGAGATTTCTGAACTTTACTCCGGTTTATAAACTCTTATTAAAACGTCCTAGTAGTAAGGGAAATTGAAAGTGATGTCTAATTTTTAAGAAATTAACTGAAAAGTCCAATCCTTATTCTGTGTTAAGGGGGATAGAAACTATAGCACGTAATTTAAAAAAAGTTGGCCTTTCTGACAATTTCTGACAAAGCAGGATAAATTTCTGATGTGGCTTGAATTTATTTTGGTTTGGTCACATAAGAGCTTTTTCATGCATTTGTATTTGCTTTTTCATGTATTCTCCATGAAACATGAATTTTTCAGGGAGTACTAATAAAAACAACCATACTGATATACTGAAGACCTGTTTTCTATGCTATCAATTCACAAAATTTTTGTTAAATCTAGACACAACTCTGTACATTTTTTTTCTGCTCCCATCTTTTACTGAACAGTCAGTTTGGATTACAAGCAGCTCATGTTTTATCTGTTCTTACTGTCAGATACTGAATAACCTGGACTTCTCTGGCCTGCCTTGGTATGTATAGTCAGTCAGAGGTCCTCTCAGGAGTACCTGACATCCATAGCTTCCACATTGGAGCTGGGACAGGTGAGCAGCAGAAGAATGGGTAGAGATCTATCTAGTGTCTAGTGTCAGATCTGTCTGTCTTACTCAAGCAGTTATGTCCTCTCATTCTGTGGGTGTCAATACAACATGGCATAAATGTCTTTTTATTTTGAAATAATATTAAACTGACATCAGTTCATCTAGGTACAGCTGCTTTATTCTAGCACACATCAGTTGTCACTGTAATACATTTAATTGAACAAGTAGCTCAACTAAAATGCATGCGAATATTCTGGAAAAAAAAAAACACTTTTCCATATAATGCCAGTTTATATAGTTCTCTCTATGTATTTTTTTCTTGCTGGATAGTTGTTAAGCCATATAACAGTTATATAAAGAGCATATTCAACTGAGGTCTTGAAAACTGAAATAGACCTATGTTCCAAAAGAGATTGATTTCAAATAGTCTTAATTAGCTGTTTAAATTGTCTTTTCTTTCTGAAGCTTCTCCTCTTCAGTTATAACTTCTAGCTTTTCTTTAATACCATAATGGCTAGACTCTCACAAAGACACTTGAAGCTGACTAGAATACGTGCACTAACATATTTAAGGTATCTTAAAATGTGAAAGTGCCAAATGTTTCTAAATATCCATTTATATTCCTTTATGAGTAACTCAGGCAAATGAAAGACCAGAAGTTCGCAGTCTTGTCACAGCATTCCAGGATGTGAAGTTTTAAGAAAAGTGAATTTTGGGGGAAAAAAAATCGTAATGAAAAACCTAGATTTCATACTGATGGGTGATTAAGCAAGTAAACAGAGCATTGTTTGTTTGTTTGTTTGTTTTAAACAAGTTGGAGGGCAAGCATCCAGGCTGTCTTCAGGGGTTTTGTTTTAAGTGCTGTCTGCTCTCACATGCTATTTCTTTATGAGTGAGACACCTGATTAAATCTATATTTAATGAACTGATATCTTGTTCCCCTTCTAGGGAACTCTGTATTTTTACCATTAGCGGACTGAACAATGTATGAAGTATTGCCTTTTCTCCCCACTCTGTTGGTACTCAGTCTGTCCCCATTCTGGCTGGGTCCTCAGCCTCTTACACTTTTCTTACCCCAGACCTGAGATTTGGGTGACCCTTGCTAATGCAGCCTTGGAAACCATCTATTTTCCCTGACTCTGCCAGGCAACCAGGGTACGAGCTCGTCATGCTCCATCCCTCATTAGTAAATAGCTATTTATCTGCCTCGAGTCTTCACACTAATCACTGTGTTTGTCCTTTAGATCTTCCTGTAATGTTGTTTCAGTTTGTCAGCTTTCTGCCGGTCATGCATTAAGGACAGCTGGCTGGCAATCTATCACGTTGCTTTACGCACCACAGCACAGTTTGACTGACGTGAGCTGACATGATCCCACACTTGGTAGCACAACACGACAGCTTAAAATATGGGAGTGGGTCATATCAGCCCTCTTAACACTCCTTATTCATTTCAGACCCAAATTTACCTCTTTTCATCTTTAAAATAAAAACACCTCCCCCCTTCAAAAAGAAAAAAAAAACTATGTTACAGCATTTTCTTTGCTTCAAGAGTAGAGAACTCTGAATGTGGCTTTCTAGATTGTTTATTTTTACTAATCCTTTTTAAAAATATTTCTTTTACTCTTTGTTTTGTATTGGAGTGCTGTGAGGCTAAAAGCTTGCAGAGAAGGATAAGGCAGGTAGGAAATGCTCTGAAGACAAAACAAATGACTGAATCCTGTCTTAATTTCTGTCCTGCTCTGTAAGACCCAAAGCTCTTAGTCACTTAGATTATTAAAGGCACTTGGATTCCAAGTCCTCATTTGAATAAATAAAGCTTAATTCTTAATACCTTTAAATACCTTTTTCTCTAAGTAATTTTAATTTCTCTTTGTCCACTATTTCCTTTTGGGAGATTCATTTTCTCCCACCGTGTGATAAAAGGAGAGGTTGGAAGTTTTATAGACAGCTAAGGAAGATTTATAGAAAGTATCACTTTCTTTTTCCCTATTATAGGAGACTCCAAGCTTATTATGTACTGGCAAGCTTCTGGCAAGAACCCTTCAAAGGCCCCTTATTTATTTTAAGTGCATCATTTTGGCATACTAATACTAGTGTTTTGGCATTTTACATTTACTTTTCTGGTGAAGATGCCTTTACGCAGAGTGTATTATATAGCTACAAGCCATCTGTGTTGTAACTTCATTTCAAACATAATCTAGTCACTGAAAGGTGAATTTTATGTCAGTCTGCAGTGCAGAGAAAGCTTTTTTTTTTTTTTTTTTTTTTTTTTTTTAATAAGCCTGGTACGTTAATGGTGTATATATAAATTGGAAAACCTCCTTCTGTTGCAGATAATTATTCTATTCTTCCTCAGTTTTGGCCACTGTAAACTTCAAATTTGAGTACTATCCTCTCTTTCACAGCTGGGAAAGGTTCAACCCTTCCTATCTCTAATCACCCACCCACTTGCTTTTCCCTCATTTTTGTGACCTCTCAAACATGTAGTTGTGGATTTTTAAGAGAAGAAAAAGATTTCCGTGTTGACAGCTATGACAAATGTTCATCCATTACTTTTATGCATAATTATTTCCTTAATTGTATCTAATTAATTTTAAAATCCCTTTTATATTCAAATTAAGACACTTGACTTGCAATAAAATAAGTTTCTCGGAGTTATGAAGGAATGAAATCATGTTTCTTGTTTCATATTGAACCCGAAAGGGGAAAGTGCAGAAGGGTGGATCTGAAACAAAATAAAGGTGAAGTCATAAGGAAAATACCCTTTGGTATTCAAAACTCACTCGTGTCCTAAGTCCCACTGCTTTAAAATTTATGCATAAATACCTAGATGGAGCTACTAGTAAAAGAAGCATAAATCATACTTAATAATTGAATGCTGCTCTCATGCATCTAAAATTTGGGGTCACATCTGCCTGACTTGCTACATCTGGCAGAGTGTAATAATTAGGTTCTCTCATAGAAAACGAGATTTATTAAAAAAAAGCCTTTGCATAGGTTATTATCCCTTCAAGAAATTTCAGATTCGTTTTTAATTGGTATAAATAAAAACAGCTCAATGAAGCCAGTTGAACCTTACTGGTACGTGCTTACAAAAGAATATGCCCTTCTAGTCTTAGGCCAGTTTCAACTAGAATTGAATGGCCCGCTGCTTTTTTTTTTTTTTAACTTTAACAATCCTCAATTTGCTATATTTTGTGTATACTTGTGTTGATTTCATGAAAAGGTTTCTGCAGCCTACTTTGTCATCAAATCTTTAAATACATAAAGCAGAAAGAAAATTTAAACCACATTTGTTTACATAGAAAATCATTGTACTCAAAACATCAGAATGATTTGGTTTGTCTAAAGCATTTCTGTGTAATTAAAACTGTCTCATTCTGTTCAAATACGTAAATTCTTGTCATACAGGAGGAGAGGGAGGAGAGTGTATGCTATTAACCCCTAGAGAAGAAGCTCTATTTCTTCTCTCTGGGTAAGCCAAAATGTAAGCCAAAGGGGAGGACATTAATATATCCTGTTTTGGCTTTTTGCAGGAACTTCCATTCCATCTTGGAGGGAAAAAAAAAATAAATAAATCAAATGCAGTATAGCTGGTGTTTGTCCCTTACATTTTTGCGCTCTGAGCTACTTTGTCAGGTGGCTTGATGCTATGTGTGGAAAGTGACTGCAATAGATTGAATAAGGGAAGGATTTTGCCCTCATTCATCTGTTTTTTAAAAGTGGTATCTAGGATGGAGGATGAGTGTCTACTAATGTAGGGGAGGAGGTCAAGGAAAGGCTTCTGTTTGTGTTAGTTGAATAAAGCACAGAAATACTTCTGTAGAAATCTGGTGTGCTGAATCTAGCTCTATAGTGCTAGGATCGGTCAGGGAAAGGAAAAAAAAATCCTGATAGGAACCAAATTTGCAATGTTATCTTGTGGGGAAAAAATGCCTCCTTGACCCCCAGTTTGTGTCCTTAAGAATAAAACCTGATGGAAGCTGTCAGTTTTATCTTAAGCTGCAGAGCTATAAGGATTATTTCAGCTGAGGATATTAATATCGGTCTTTGCCTTTGCACCAGAAAAGACACTTATGTAAGGAGACAGCAAGAGGTTTAAGAATTAAAATGAATTTAAACTGCAGGCTCTGTAGGGTATGGAAGTACTCTGAATTCACACAGACACTACCAAATTATCCATTGTTCTTTAACTTCTTCCAAAAAAGCAAGCAAACGGTCAAAGGCCTGACCTGACTGTAGCTGTTGGGTTAGTCTGCCACAGTTCCTGCTGGGAGGGGACAGCAGGATGGTGACAGTTGTGGCCACTCCTACGCGTCTGTGTTCCCACCCTTATTAGGAGGATTTGTCATCTTTGACACACCTCTACCACACCTGGAGTGGCTGTTCTTATCGAAGGCTCTGGGGCAGATAAAGGAAGCAGCAGGGCTATGGCACTTTTCATAGAGGTAGTCAAAAATGGAGTGTACTCAGGTGGGGGTTGGAGCAGAGCTGTAGTTTGGATCAGTTTTATTCCCTCTGCCATACTGGAACTGACTGGAGGGTTTGTGCCCTACTAGTGAGATAGCTGGATGGGTGTAATGGTCATGAAGTTTTTGTTTCTTTGCGGCAGGGATAAACCAAACATAAGGAGAGAAACCTACCTGATTCGTGTCGAAGTGCAGCAACTGTCACCTGTAAATGTCCCAAAAGTTTGGTAGAAAGAAGGGGGAAATAAATTAGATGTAGAGGGTCAGTCCTTCAAACCAGTCATATGGTCAGAATATGAACCGGCCAGGATTTTCTTTGGTTCCTGAAAACGCCTTTGGAGGACAGTGCTGAAGAGACATACTGGAAAGGAGAGCCACATGTTCCATTTTCTCTGCTTCAAACGGAAGGCAGGGGGATTTGTTACATGGGGGGAAAAAAAGTCTACAGCAAGTTTTTTTTTTTTGAAAACCTGTTTGCTATTTGTCTGTCTTCAGCAAGGTCTTTGGGAAAAGAGGCCACGCACTACATTGCTGGGAGGGACTAAATCTAAGAGACAACAAAAAGTAGCGTTTACTGAGGTCAAGTTGACTGTGTAGCAACAATAAACCAATGTATTGCCCTTTCAGATCCTTCACAACTTACTGTGTGAAAAATCAGGGCTACAACTATTGGCAGTGCAGCATAGGTAAGACTTATGGATCTGTAAAATTGTTACCTTGGGAAATGAGGGTCAGAGCCTGAAGACTGGCATCATGCCTCTACCTTAGCATTGCTCAAGGAGAAGGTAGGGTCAGCCAGGAAAGGCAAAACTGGCAACAAACTGCAGTTGGACTGTGGGGGAGATTGATGATATAAAGCAAAACCTGGGAGAACGTTTCCTCGTAGCTCTCTACTGAAGAGCTAGGCAACAACTTTTAGTTACAGGGAAGATTATGGGAGAGGCTGAAGATTGTCCTGGATAGCAGATAAACGGGAGAAATGATGGACTCATTTAAGAGTTTTCTTTTCACCTGGTATTGTACATTTTCCACTTCGGGGAGAAAAAAAAAAAAGGAAAAAAAAAAGATAGGGAACAGGAGAGATTTGGGGTGAAAATGGCTGAAAGGACTAAAGAAAAAAAAAGTGTTGGCATAGATCTCTCTAGGCAATCCAAGGTACCTGTGATAAAATACCTTTCTAATCACAGTCACAGCTGTTTGCTTCACTAGATGGAACTTTTTTAATCAATCAGAAACACCAACTTTAACAACTTTGTCAGTTAGTTATGGCTGTGGATGTTCTTTCTGATATATTTTTAGCAGCCTTAGAGATTCCTGTCTTTCCAGAACTAGGCTTTCCAAGTGAAATGAATGGTTTTTATTCAATTTTAAGGAGTTGTCCATAAGGCATTGAATATAAGACATATTTCTGTGGCCTGTTGTCCAGTAATACTATCCACATTTAAAACTTCCTAATGAAGTGTCTCACCAGGCCCTAGAAAATCTCAGTGGATAGCCTTTGATCTCCTAATGTTAGTACAGAGTATGTGTGCAGATTGAACTTCAGTGTTCACAGTTCCTTTTTTCTACCATCAAGATCTTTAAACCTCAGCCCAAGAGTCTCTAGGCAGCTAGAAATGTTGCCTTTCCAATCATCACTAGCTCAGCATTAAATATTGGCCT
This sequence comes from Anas acuta, assembly GCF_963932015.1. Classification (NCBI taxonomy): domain Eukaryota; kingdom Metazoa; phylum Chordata; class Aves; order Anseriformes; family Anatidae; genus Anas; species Anas acuta. The sequence goes on from NC_088984.1 coordinate 12,015,266, forward strand.
AAATGACTTAACCTTCCATTTTAATTACAAATCAGTCATATTCATCCTCATGGTATCTTCTACAAGGATTTAATTTAGATCTGTTGAAAAATGTATTTTATGATAATGAAATATCATCTGAACAGTAAAAATATATTTGGGGGTATGATAATGTAGAAATCATTTAATAGTTATGTAATTAGATTAAAATTATGTAAGCATTTCATGTGTAATTAGATTTTTCTTTTAAATAGATTAATTTTGTATGGAATATTAAAGCACTTGAGCTGTCACGCACTATAAGAAAATAACATGGCTAGTCACACAATGAAGCAGAGTTCTTAGTAAACATTCATTAGAATACTTTTTTAAATGATCCACTATTTAGAAAGATTTGTTGCAGGAACACTCAAAAGTCATGAACTGTAAACAAACAAATTTATTAAGCTGCTGACACCTGAGATACAGCAATTTACATTGACTGCAGATCCCAGAATAGCAGTAGAATTTTGCTTGTGCTGTGGTATCTAAATAGAATCTGAGAAAGTTGGGAAGATTATAGAAACACTCCAGTATAATAATAAGAAAATTCAACATATTATAGATAAAATAAATATCATCCTGTTTGTACGTTATAAGCAAGCGTGTCAATATGCCATTTATGGGTAAAAGATAAAATGGAGGAAAATAAGCTTCCCTCTTTAAATATTCTATTCCCACCCTTGCCACCTCCCCTCCCCCCCCCCCCCCAAAAAAAAAAAAAAAAAAAGTTGTATATATAAAAGTGGATTTTTTTTTACCAGACTAAAGTTTGTTCATAGAACCAAGTTAAACTAATAAACTCTTGGGAATTAAAAATAAATGAAGAATCATTTTGAAACATTTCTTATCTCTAATTAATCATGTAGCACTAAGAACAAAGACCAAATTTCTTCAATGTTTTCAGCTTTCCCTTTCATGCCAAACAAAGTCATTTCTGGATTCACTGGTTCAAATACCATTCAATTTATAATTGGATTTTTCTTCTCTGCTCCCCCACCCTAAATTATTTTAGTAACTTTTGCCTATCTTTGTGGAATATTCTTGGGAAAAACTTTTTTTATCAACTGTATATTAGAATTTTTGCGTTAATCAGGATTTCGTATTTCAGGCTTATAGTAGCCCGAACTCTGCCACTACTATATTTCATTTAAAAAGGAACCCTGGAACTGCTGATGGACAGTTAGATGAAAGCAATTTTTGCTTTTATGTGTGTCCAAGCAGACATATTAAGTAAGAGTCCTACTTCTGGACTTGAAACCATGAAAAAGAGGTGGTTGGTATTACAGGAATTGTACCTTTGTCAGAGCTGAATGAGTAGTGTTCCTGCCTTAGTCTTCTGTTTCCATTTGTCTGGTTGTGACATTGTTTTTCTGTCTGCCTTAAATTAATACGCATTCTACTCATTTTCAAAAGGACTGGCTGATTTTCAGGGTTTGGAAACTTTGTGACCATTCAGGCATTATATGAAAGAAAGAGTACAAATGGATTTGGGTATGTTTTATTAGTGGATCCACATGCACAGAAATAATTTCTTTAGAATGTTTCATTGCTGTATAAGTGAAGTAGAATTTAGGACCTGACTGAACAGGGTATGACTAATATTTTGTATTACATGGCCTTATTTTTAACATGTAATGTGCTGTCTGGCATACCACATCAGAGAGCTTTCTCTGCTGATGCAGAAGGCTACTACTAGCTTCTTCTAATGCAAATTTCTACTCCAGTGTCCCCTCCACTATAAAATCATGCAACAAATGAAAGCTTGATGAATAGCAGATTAAGTTTATTGGCAGTTACATTTATTTTTCTATCATTAATATTAAACCTGATGTGCTGATATATCAGCTTTTATGTATGTGACTGTAACCATATTTTCCCAGCCTGTGCACAGTGCTTGTATTCTAGGCTCACAAGCTATGTGGGAAAAGGCCCTCTGAGTGTCTGAATAACTCTTAGCACAATGGAACCTGAAGGATGATTTGTGCCTTTGGGCACTGTGGTCATCTTAGTATGGAACATCTGAAATGTGTTCTGGAATATAGAACTGAAAATTAGATGGGAAATACTTGCTATATTGTATACCTTATGATCAGTCTAATTTGCAAGTACTGAAATGGTGTTCTTTCAGAGGGACGTTAGAAAATTTTGTGGGCAAACTCACAATAGCTTTCACTCAGATTTACAATATTCTTCAGATACTTCCCTTTCATTGATTTATAAGGGCATAGGGGCCAGACTGACAAGACCATAGCGATCAGCACCACTTGTTCTTTTTGTCAAGGGGCTGCGTTGGAGCAGATTGATCACAATTTGAACAGGTAGATACTGTGATATGTATTAGACATGTGATCTACACTGTGATTATGGGTCTAGGGAAACAGTAATATTTCTTACTACGACCAGATGCCAAACTGACGGTTTTGGTAAATTAAAATCTGTACCTGGACTTCAGTTGCAGGCTTGAGGGTTGAGAAACCCTCAACCCTTGAGAAACACTCTTTGAGAGTGTTTAAGTTGAGAAACACTCTTTACAATTCGATCTTTGGACAAGAAAACCTTAGTATTTAAGTATTAATATAAGGGAAATTGTGTGGATCCGAATGATCAGATAGAGGGAGGGCAGCTGGTTTAGGTGCAACTGCCCCAAGAACAGGCAGATCTGAAAAGGAAGCAGCATCAGTAGTTTGTGAGGCTTATTGGAGACATGTTTAATAGCATAGTTTAAAAATGGAACTGAATTGAGTGTGCATACCTAAGTATATAATTCATTATGTTGCATTTCTCTTCTGCATATCTCTTGAACACTAAAGACGTCTTTGCACGCTATAAATAATTATTGATATTTCACATAAGACACACTAAACATACTTCAAGAGCTAGGTGTTATTGATTTAGCCATTACCTCTCACATTTCTTCTTTACCATTAGAAGATTTGCTGCTCACTGCATTTTGTAATAATTGCACTCTTGAATTTTAAATATTCCCAAAATCACACTGTCATAAAACAAGCAAAACCAGTATATTAGGTAGGCTTTTTTCTTTTTGTTTGTTTGTTTTAATCTCAGGTTTGTGTTTTATATTGTCCTCTCTGGATAGATAGCAAAGCGAATCATAATATATAAACACAATTGCAATGGTCATGTGTCTGTATGAAGACCCTAGCTTGATCATTGCCTTGTGCTGGGTTATTTATTGCAATACTGACCTGTGAAGTTCCCTATAAGTAGGGTAGCATCAGCTGTGATAAATGAAATCACCATCTTTCTCCCACCATATTACCACACAGTTTGAATTTCAGTGCAGTCTCTTTACCACATCAGTGAACCCATCCTGTCTGTGGTTTTACACACCACACCACTGAGTGCTCAAGAAAGCATAACTGCAGGCTCTTAATATAAACAGCATCCTCAATCACTGAAAAAATAATAAGCCTTAAGTAAGGCTTCTGAAGAAAATGGAGTGGTTCTTCCATTCTCTAGGAAATAGATACCTGTAATTTCACATGACCAAATGTAACAATATGTGTCTCTCTGCAGGTGCAAACTATATATATATGCTTGCTATGAAAATGGTGAAAAATTTATCAGACTGATACTATTTCATTCTGGTCTCTTATCCTGCCTAAACAATATAGGTTCATTCTGACCCAATTTTTATACCTATAAATTGAGAATACTAATATTACCACGATATGGTGATTATTTGGAATACAAATAAAAGACAATTGTCTGGAAACAACATATCTAGAACCGTTAATGGAGTGTATGGCTGTTGATTTGTGTTCCTTGATTGTTGGTGGCTAGGAACGGAGTGCTCAGTGTTTTGAATGATAGCTTGTGCTCTCTTATGATAAGGATGTAGAAAAGCAAAACAAAAAACAGATAAGTTCTGTATGACCTTGCATTTTTTTTCCCCCTATGCTTTACTTTCTCTGCTTTTCCAAGGGTAGTATTGGGATTTTCCCCAAATTTTAAGTGAATTTCAAGACCCTAGAAGAGTGATAAAAAATAAATAAATAAAATAAAAAAGAATAAAAAGTGCTTAAAGTATATCTTGGAGCTAATTTAGAGGATGCTTAAGGTCTGCTTCCTCTGTGTTCTTTTAAGGAATAAAACATTGATTTGATCTTGGAGCCATAAATTGTCATAAACCATGTTTTTTCACTGGTCCATATCTGTGATGTTGATAAAATACTGTGTCCTAAGAACAGCATAGGACAACAGTGAATCTGCATGGGCAAGAGAGAAATATATGTGCCACATATAACAAGAAAGAGTTGATGGGCAGACAATAGAATTCCTTCTATGCTTTTTCTTCCAGTTTGGTCTTTCATTCTTTGCTTCTGTGTTCAATTGAGGGAAATTTGTGGAACTTCTTGTTTGACGCATAAAGGAAAAAAAAACAATTGGAGATTTTTTATTTATTTTATTTGTTTTTTTTCACCAAGATAGGGTTTCAAGTGATTCAAATAAACATAAAAATGTTGATCCCATTCAGTAACAAGCTGTGTTCCCCTTTTCTTCTTATGTGCACAGTGGTGCTCTAGAGGAAGTCAGCCAATGAAAAGTGTTCAATGCTGGTTTAACTGGCTCACAGCATGACCTGCTCTGGGTGGTTGTTACCTGTAACTTGCATGGTTCCAGGCATTAACTGTCATAGCTGGCTGGGTGGAGGAAGGGTAGGAAATGTATATACAATAATTATCCAGTTTGTTAGTATCCTTTTAATTAAGAAGATTTTTTCTTTTTTAGTAATTTATTAACAAACTACTTTCAGGCCAAAAAAAACAATGTTGTTTCTGTTTCCATACTAGAAAAATGAATCTTATTTTCCCAGCTTTCTGGCTATAAATGCTAGAAATTCCTGGATGAATGTGACAGTGAATAGATTTTTAATATTAATATAGATGCATTTATCAAGCAGATGCAATTATTATTCACAAGCAATGTGAATTGGCATGTCAACGCTGAAATCAGAGGAACTGTGACAGTTGTCAGTAGCTGAAAACTTGCCTTGGAAGATATGGGCAAGAGATACTTAAGGAAGTTAATTGTTTGGCTTATTTTCTCTTTGTTGATATAGCCTCTTCTCTGAGTCCATTTACTCAAGCTGGGATCAGCAGATAATTCCTCCTGAGCAGCTAAAGATAACTTTTCCTGCTATACAGCTCATGTTAATGGGTATTATTTTAATAACCTAATGATTAATTCATTCCAGTTCTTAATCTGTTCCATATGCAACAAGTTAGTTTATTTCAGTATTAAGCAAGCATAATTGAAATTCCTGTTTCCAAATTTTAGTTATAGTTATCTCTAATCAGTATCAGTTTAAATCTTGTTGGTTTTAGAGAATATCATAGTCATGTTTTCTGTCCGGATTTGCTGTCCATTACTAAGATATTTTTGTATGCTTATAACTACATAAACAAGTACACTTGTACATTTTTGTGATTTTTTTTTTTACACACTGGAGTATAGTAAATGTCAAAATCATATGCTAGCCTATTTAATTGGATAATTATCTACATTTCCAGAACAGAATCCTTCAATCAGTCTTTCAGTTGTAAAACAGGAAACATGACGAAGGGCTAAAATATGAACCAAATTTTACAGTTAGACCCTTAACTACAACAGCATATTTTTACAAAGGGTATTATAAAGAATATACCTGGAAATCTAAACGCATCTACATAAAACTATGAGTAAGAATATATGTTTTTTCACATTTCAGGAAAAGCAGGTCATAAGAGCTTTCTCAGTGTCCCCATACCATCACAAATGCATTTTGCTGTTTTTGAGAGCAAGAAGCATGAGATAAGACAAATGTGTAATTACTTCTTGACCCACTCTTCTGGGTTATACATTTTCATGAGGTGCCACGATTCATTATTTGCATTGATATGTACAGAAGGATGGGTCTGCTTAGTTGATATTCATTTATTCAACAGTCTGTAATCTATATTTAATGGAGTACCAGACTGTGGCATAATAAACCGTTTAAAAAGATAGCTGCTGCTTACACAGGGGTTATTGCTTGCATAACCTGTACTTATTTTTCATTACAAAACTAAAAGAGCAAAGCATAATTCACACAAGAAAATGAAGTTAACATTTAATGGTTTGAAAAATGATAGTGTACCATAATGCTGTGCATTACTCTGAACACTTATAAAACAAAGCAAGGCAGCAAAAAATATAAATACAAATAAAAAGGCATTAACAGAACACTGTGAAATATGGGCACCAAAACAAACAATGCATTCCAGTTTGCCACCTGCTTAGCTGGACCACTTAAGATTGCTAATTACTCAGAAGCCAGTAGATCTGTGAGCAACTGAGCATGTACAAACACCTGGCATTAACAGTGTCACAAATACTGAAACCTGCTCTCTTGTTTTCCTCTTTCCTGACTTTTCCTCCACAGAGGTAGTCTTCATGTCACTTTGTGGACACAGAAATGCTGCATGGACTTCCCAATGTAGAACCATGGAATCTACCGACAAACCTAATGATTGTCTCTGCAAAGACACCTCACTGTAGGTCAAGTACCATATAGGCCTTGTCTGAACAGTTTTATTGAGCTGCAAAATCTTGTTTCCAAGCTGAAAACAGAATGAGAGGGGTCTGTCCTGGTAGTCAGGATCAGAGGAAAACTCCAAGACAGGTGTTAAGATAATGGTGGGAAACTGTAAAGGTTGGGGGCATTTATGAGTCTGATATCTTTGACTATGTATACAATAACATGTTTTTTTAATGTAAATATTGGACTTGTCCAGAACAGCTTAGCTGCTTTAAAAAAAAAAAATAAAAAGTGTTTGTCAACATCTATTAGCATTACCAGATTTCAAAGTGCCTCAAATTGGGAAATACAAGCTTTGTTTTAGTGGAAGCTTCACAGGGCCATGTCCTTGAGTATTCTGGAGGTTACTGAGTGGCAGCAGCAGAATTGTGTGGGTTCTGAGTGTTCATCTCCTCCCCCTTTAGGGTGATGTGGAGTCCCCAGTGCCACCTTCCACTGGAATGCCCCTCCAGGGGCCTAAAACCAAACCAACACACTGAAATCTCAGCTGAGAACCAGATCTGTGGCTGTATTTCCTGCTTGCACAAATAGGTGAGTTCACCTACAGTGACTGAAAAGGAAACTTTCCCCTTCCAGCCAGCAGAATTTTTTCCTGCAATGTGTGCTGACCTCTATTTCAGACAAACAACACATAAGCTTGTTAGATGAATGTTGAGAGGAAAAAATAATAATAAAAACACTCTCAAGGGTTTTAGGAATATAATATTGGTGGCTAAAGGATTTCAAGTGCCAATTAGGGGTCATTGTAAGGTTGCAGAAATTGGAGGAGTTTTTTTAATCCTTGTCTTTAAGAAGCTTTTTCTGCTTGTAATGCTATCATGTTGTATAATTCAGTGAGTGAACGTGATATACATAGAAAATTAATGATCATCTTGCCTTGTTGGCTTTTTAAGCTCCCATTTTACGTATATGTGTTCTGAAGAACTTTTCTATTTCAGTGCCTTTGCTTGCTTCCTTCAGGGAGTTGCATAAACACCACAGAAAGCTGACACCTGGGAATCTGTGCAGTTGCCTTAAGGGCAATTAGCTATAAAAGGTAGGGCTAAAAGCTAATTGCTCTGGTTTAGTTCTCAAAGTGCAGGTGAAGCTTGCTGAGAAATGAAAGGAAGGCTGGAGAAAGGCCAGTTAAAAAATTCTCTCTCTGGACTTGGACTAGAACTTTTCAGCACTGAAAACTCCTGCCAGTTTGACAGTAAATTTTGTGTTCTGGTGCCTGCTAGAATGAGGTACTGAATTTTTACTTTGTTGTTCAGACATTTGGGATATTTTGTGCCTTTCCTTCCCTTGTTTTGGGGTAAGGGTGGGATGGGGCGGTTTGAACCATCAAGTGATAAAATGCTCCTAGTTTGCATAGCTGCAATGTGTATCATAACTGAAAGCTGTATGGATGATGATGATGATCAGAGGATCTCAGCAGAAGGCATTTATTGTGTTATTCAATTAACTTGAAGGGGAAAAAAAAATGTCTTCCCAGCCATTTTTGCATTAGACATATGTGGTAAAAATAGATGTTTATGAAAGATTTGAGGCTGGTTCTGTTGGAGTTTGGGTGTGGGTGGAGTGCAATGGAAAAGTGTAGAACAGCTGCTATACAGTTGAATCACTGGAATAAGGAGGGGAAATTACTTTCCTGTCTCAATCTTTGAGTCCTCAAATACTTTTTGTGTCATAAGTGAAGGTATTTAAAATGTTCGGTTTGAAACAGATACACAAAATACTTGTTCCAACATCTTGAAAACATTGTTTCTACTCTCTCACGTTTGTCAGTTGACAAAAAGTTTGTTCCTCTTAATTTTAAAATGTCAAGAAATGACGTATGAATAAAGAGTGGGAGAAGGAAATCCCAAATCTTGAATTCAGAAATCTGCCTGAATAACACATTTCTACAAATAGTAGTGAAAACGCAACACATTTCTTTGGAAAGCTCCCAGTTGGTTCTATTTCCATGAAGCATTTTAGACTGAGGATGTTGAAAAAAAAACCTGCTGTTTGCTCCCTCATACTGAAGAAATAAATACATTTTGGTGTAAAATATATTACAGAAACAGAAAGGCATGTGTTGGCCACCTTCCTCCCTATCCACAGGATAGCTGCATTTTCTCCCTTGATATTTGGCCTGCAGAAGGCCAGCCAAAAAGGGCCTATTCCATGTACCTTTTTTTTCTTAACTGCTAAGAGCATTTATTGGAGCTCTTTTGCTACCATATCATTTGAGAGTGATGTGAAATTGTGCAGTCTGGAAGGGAAGGGAAGAGGCCAGAGCTCTCTTTAGCTAATCAGCTCTGATATGTTTCTTTTGCCAATCAAGATGCTGGAGAACCCAACACCTACGTTTGCAAATTTCTGTCCTTATTGTAATAAAAGATGAGATGGATTTTAATAGTGAGATTAACTAAGCATGGTTAATCATTCTTGGGGTTTGAATCCAAGGACAGCAAATGGCTTGATGGATGTCTGTGAACTACATCTTACTGAAAAAGGATGGAGAGGACAACTCTTGATTTGCCTTACAGAAGGATCCCCTGAGGTTTGTATATATGTAGTGTGGAAGGATATAGAATATATCTTGTATGTACATATGCAAATATGCATGAGTATAACTAAGGAAGGGCTGTCACACAGCGTGAATGTAATTACAGAAATAGTTTGCCCAGATTTTGTTGTTGAGATAGGTAAAATTTTGGTGCCAATCTTCCCTAAACAGCATCTAGTACAGGAATGTAATGCTAAGATATCTTTTTATATTCCACTTAATGTGCAAAAAAAAAAAAAAAAAAAAACCTTTCTGCTCATTATCATCTTCATAGTACCAAAAAAAATGAACATTACTTTGATAACCAGTCAAGAAAGCTATCACTGAAATATGCTTTAGGCTAATAGTTAGAAAATGAATGCAGGGAGGATGGGTTCAAACTCTCACAGATGGAGAATGGGTTGGAGTCTGGGGTCTCTCTGCTGTGCACAGCAGCACTGTCCACCAAGCTAATGGTTAGTGTGCCACCACCATATATCTCCTCTCTCTTTCTCACTGGACTTGAATAGGTAGTTCTCATTTTGAGAAATGAGTGTGGTGGCACCCAGAGACCAGCTAGCTGGGTGAGAAGCAAAGCTGGCCACATTTATTTATTTAGACATAAGGTTGTTTGCAACTCCCCATGGTAAATTCTCAGGCAATTCCTGGCATTGCTACAAATGGGCATAGAAGTATCAGATTTTTGACATGGATGAATATAGGTGCCTAAAGGCTCAGCAGTGACAGAGGTTTAACAGATTTCCATTTCAGATGTAGACGTTTTGATGGTGTTTCAGGAATCTGAGTATGTTTTCTTGGTGAGTGTTCAATTTTCATAAATAAAACCGAATAAGCCTGGCAAATTCTCCTCATCACAGAATACCATTTGTCTGCGGTGTCAGAGGGCTTCAGCAGGGGCAGAACCCAAGTCAACTGATCCCAAGGTCTATGGACTTGCAGATTGACTAGGTCTATCTGCTGCTCTAGAGGCAGGTGGGGATTGAAAATGAACCAAAGAAATGAGTAGCAGGGGAGGAAAAAAAAAAAAAAAAAGAAAAAACAGTAGGACATGAAAATGAAACACTTACTATTTTGAAAATGTTTTTTTCACTAAATAATTGAATTTCCCCTCCACACACATTCTTGTTCCATATGCTCAGAGTTTAAGCTAAGTGTTTCCTTCTTTTTATTACTTCTCTGTTATCAGTACAAACATGTAATCTTGGGCTTACTGCTAAGTGTGTATCTGTCTTCAGGTTTTATGCTCTGTAATTCCCAAGGAAATCAGTTCCTGATATCTTGCACTGAAAAAGCTATGCTCACTCAGCAGGCGAGAAGAGTTTTAAAACTGTAGGCAATGACAGTAATCCTTTGCTTAGTTACACTGGTGTAAAGCCTGAGTAATTTTATTGTAGGAAAGAGAAGAATCAGGGATACCATTCTCAAGAGGATGTTCACTAATTATTTCTAGATAAGGTGGTGGGAGTAATTAGTGTTAGGTATTGGAATCAGCACTCAATGTAATTTATGTCCACATAATACCAACATCTACCTCCATTCAACTTCTATTATAACTTTTTTAATTGAGAAGGAAAAAAAGCCTATTTCAAATACATGAACTGAGTAGTACGTGTGTCTTTTTGGACACTGCAGATTTGTATCAGCCAATGACTTTTATAATGTAAATAGATTTCTGCATCAGACAGCACTGGCTACCAGTGGACTACATGAAGCACCATGTAGTTAATGCAACAGGGTGGATGTGGGCTTGGTTGAACTGAAATCAGTGGTAGCACTCAGGTGCCCAGGCAGAGCCTGTGCAGAGAAGCCTGACCCAGGGTCTGCACTAGAAAGGAGATCGGAGAGGAGACACAATTTGGGCTGATGAAGAGATATAGGGCTTTCCATGTTGGTCCAAGGGTATACTTTTAGTTCTGATTAAGTAGGAGTTATTCCTGGAATTGTTTAAGAGTCTAATTTCTGTGCTGAAAGATACATATCCAGACTGGTTTCATTCCTACAGGGAGACCAAGATGGCCCCAGACATTTCTCTGTTTCTTGGAGCAAAGTGTTCTGGAATAATTAGGACCTGAAGGTCCCACAAATACATTTCTCATAAGAGTCACAGAAGGGTATGGTGATTAATATTGCCCCAAGTGTAAGCATTTTATTTAGATTTCTGTTTTTTCTTCTAAATTTATTTATTTATTTATTACTTTGAGAAGAATAGTTTAAAACCTGTTCTCTTTTTTTTTTTTTTTTTTCCCCAAAACTTCCATATCCAGCACCACATTGAACCTTCCTTTTATTGACATAATTATTTTGTCTGACCAGTTGTCTGCTTTGAGGACTCACACTGGCAGGGTGCCTAAATTGTGCTTTTTCTGTTCTAACCTAGGTTTTTAGTATAAATTTGTTTTTTTTGAGCCAGGCCCCATAATGTTTTCTGCTGGCATTAATATAGACTTTTGAAGATACTTGGGTGCTGGCACAGAGGAACATTCTGGTGTTATAGTATATTAGTATTCAATTTTGTTGTTATAGTGAACTTTGAGTGTTCCCTTGTAATGTCTTTTGCTTAATCTCTGATATCCCCAAGTGTAAGCAACATGTAATCAGGCCATCACATGATGCTCTCTCTTGCCTGTCAGGAACGATCTGGAGACCTGCCTTTTCATTTCCTGCAATCACCATGAGATGGCAGTTGTCAATTGCTGGACTTGCTTCACCCCATTTGAACAAAAATGATTCAAAGCTTATTGATCCTTGGAGACACTGAGCTTTCCAGCTTTGCTGTTCACAGCATGCAAGTGTGAAACTTTACAAGTGACTTTTAAAAGCAGCCAAGGAATGTGTGAGACAGATTGTTAGGGGGGAAAAAACAACAACAACAACAAAACATTATTTAATTTGATAGCATGGAGTTCTATGCCAAAGTAAGGCATGTGTTTGCTGTTAGCAATCAAAGTAGCTTTGCGAATGAAAAGTGACGTTTTTTTATGGGATTTTACAAGTAGGGGATCCCTAGGGAAATTAATTTGGCCCTCTGGAATGCTGCTCTCCTCCATGCCACTTCCACATCAGCCTCAGATTTTTTTTTATTATTTTTTTTTTTTTGCCACAAACCTTGATATTAGTTTTTGGGTAGATGGAAGCCAGCAGGAAAGATGTGGGTGCAGTAGGTATATTGCAATCCCATGGCAGGTCTCCAGCATTTTCATAGTGCTACCTAGTAAATCATCAGGTCGCAGGTAATGGCCCAGATCCTGGGCTGCAGCTAATGAGCTACCGGCCAGGGAATTGGGTTTTATTTTGTCCTTTCAATAAAATCCCTGAACACAAACCCAAGGTTTTTCAAATAGTACTCCCCATACGTAGCCTGGAGGCAGTCTAAATAATTTAGGTGGTTCTTCATCTCTGTTATTCAGCGGTGAAAAAAGAAGCCTGAAAATTCTCGACTTATTTTTTAATAACACATTGCTCCAAATTGCGTCTCTATTCTCTCTAGCTACATTCCCTGTCCATTTTCAGTTGGATGTGCTATTCTTATTTCTTTCATGAATTGATTTGTTATAATTTTTTCCATGTCTGCTCTTAATCGGTTGCTCCCCTTTACAATGTAGGTGGCCATATGATAATTATTCAAAAGAAGTGTAACACTTCTTGTGTTTTTATTTTCTGGGGGAAAGAAATCACTAGTGCCTTACAATTATAGCTTGCAAATTTTGCCATCTAATTTTCAAAGTAGTTTCATCTATAAGTACATAAGAGGGTACTCAAGTTATATTGCATTATTACTATGAATAGTTAAAATAAATAAATAAAATCAACCAATAAATGACATCTTGGTTGATTATATCCTGGGGGTTCAAGAGATACGAAGTGATATACGTTGGTAAAATTGCTGTGTTTTCAGCCATATTCTCACAATGCCAAGGCCTTGAGCAATGGAACTGATCTCCACAATGTCAGCTATCCCAATCTACAGGATTTATAATGCAGGATGAAATTGTATTTTCCAACGCTTTGTTTACTCCTCTTTGTAATGAATCCCAGATTTGTCTAGGCTAGAAGAGACTGAGATGTATATGTCTGGCCTCATATTACAGGACGTTAAATTCCACTCCGTTCTCCTTGTAACAGACAATTTCAGAACAGAAAGTAATATTTGGTTAAGGAAAAACATCGAATCATGGCTTTGAAAAGAGGAGATAAACAAGGCCCCACTCTTTTCCTCAAGAATTTCGTAGTCAATCTCCTTGTCAAGTATGCACATAGGAAATTTCTCACTCTTACGTATCTGATTTCAGTTGCTGGGCTCTGGTGATGCCTTTCACCCGAAGATTAAAGTGTTCTTTATGCATCATACTTCCTCCCTGTGAAGATACTTACATATCTCAACTAAGTCACCTCTCATTGTTTTCTGATAAATTAAGCAGATTGAGCTTTTTGAATCTAAGTCATACATTTTTATTTTTTTTCCATCCTTAGAAGAAATTTTCTGAGTATTTTTTCAACCCTTTTAGTATTGTGCTACTACTTTTATCTTCAGTTTTCCACGCCCTTCAGCATTGCCCTCAAAAAAAAAAAAAAAGTTTAAAAAGTGGAGGCATTTTGCTATTGCCTAGTACCTGAAAATTAAAAAAGCCAGGAATGTTTAAAATTAATGTAAAATGAACTTCAATGCCTAAACTTTTTCATTCACACCAGTTGGGAGGGGAAATTGATCTCATTCTCCCTTGGAATTCACAAAGGAAGGAGATGAGAAATGGACTTGCAGCAAAAAGAAAAAATAAAAAATCACCCAGCTTAGAAGGGGAAGGATCATTTTTTTCTCGCTCTAATTAACATTGTGGCATGCATTTATATAAAGTAGAATGATTTTAGTGAAAAAAGAGATGTCTATTCTAACATAGCCTATAGGAGAAAATCTATCTAAGGATTAAAAGAAATTAGAAGATAAAAAAATAAAGTAAGTAAAGGTGATTTCTGCTGAGAAGGCAGATTTTTTTTTTAACTGAAAAGTTTATTTCTCTAAATCTGCTTTTCGCAACACAACTTTGGTGTATAGCCATGGGCATTATATATATATGTGCATATTATATATGCATATACTGTTGATATGTTTTTGACAATGTTTAAAGACATTTTAGTCTTTTTCTTCCTCCCTTCTCCCTTTCCAGCTCTTTGGTTTGGTTTAGTAGTTCTATTTCACTTCCAGCAACTATGTATTATGCATGCACACTTCAGTAAAGCTAACAAGAGTTCTGCAGCACACTAGCTTTGTACATAAATACTCCTCTTGAAAGCACAAAATCAGATTGCAATTGTTTAATAACAACCGCTTTTGTCAGAAAAGAAATTAGACTCTGAAACATACTTTTTTTTTTTTTTTATGGGGACATAAGCCCTGTAGATACTTCGCTGTTGTTTTATTAATCTGATTATTCCTTATATATACACAGAAGAACATTTAAAGAAATTATTTGTTTTGCCTGAAAATTGTCCTTTCTTGTGTGTTTGGTGAAATACTGCTGAATATAATTTCCCATTTTTGGTTAATGTTACACTTGCTTGATTTATGCTACTGGGCTATTTATATACTCAGGCTTATTTCTTAACAACCTAGAAACCAAAATCTTAAAATAGTGGAGTTTTACTAATGTTTCTAATGCAATGAATGTCTTGCTTTTAGAGAGGATATTTTTTTAGAACTTGTAGCATGAATTTGATCATTTGGATTTTGTTTGTAACTCTTGAGTTTGACGCTAGTGTTCTAATTGTCCTGAAAATAGAGTTGTTCCTTTAAATTTAGAATTTCTGGAGACATGTGGCTGCTAAACATGAGATGGGTTTGATAGTAAAATAATAAGAAAATCTCAATTATGATGAGCATTTATGCATCAATAAAGTATTTACAGGAGAGTGCTAGTATTAGTAGCTGTTAACTCAGAATTCATTGATGGATGAAGAGGATATGTATTCTGCCTGTCTCGAAGAAATATGAACATACATCAGCTTTCCAAGAGGCACTTCTGACTTGCAGAACGATTATTGTGTTTGGGGGTAAAAAGAACAAAACAAACAAACAAAAAAAACACTTCCTGCTGGGATTACTGTTTGAGGTTTGTTTTCAAGGTGGAAGGGGAGAAGAGCCAAATTTGTTTTGTATTGCAACAAAAGTAATCATTCAGAAAACTCTGACCACATCACCGCATGAAATGGAAACCAACCAGTGAGGTGCAAGAAGGGATATTTAGAGTGCAAATATAATTCTGTATCTGTTAGCAGCCACTAGCAAGACTGACATGACATAAAGACATCTACAAAACTGTAGTGTAATTCTGTGCTTCTACAATTTTTTTTAGCCTTTCTAATTCCTGAGCAACTTACTAAAAATAAAATAATTCACTAAACATGTTGAAGTTTCAGGATCTGCAGTTTAAGGTGATTTTTTCTTCATTTTCCTAACTAAAAGTGTGTTTCATCTGGAAATGTTTGCCCAATTCTTATAGTATCAGCAAAGCAAAAGAAAAAGCCCAGAATACTGCTTTGTTGCCATCTCTATTTCTTCATGCTTGCATTCAAAACAGCTCTGATCTATGAATAGGCTTTGACTTTCTGAGGAGCGAGGATGGGACCTGGGGTAACACACTCTATTTCTGTGCTGGCTGATGACAGGATAGCTTGGTAAATGACAGAACTGGAGCCGGGAGGGTATCATACACAGCGGCAGCTGTCACAGGTTCCTTGCTGTGAGTGCATGCAAGGGACTTCAAAAGCTGGAGTTCTCCAGGGATTCCTTGAACTTGTCTTTGTTTTTCTTTTTGTTGTTGTTTCTCTTTCCCCGATCACGGTTCTATTCCTGGCTTTTATATGTTGCTGCATCTTCTTGTCCCTTCTGAGTCAAATTAGGAAGCTGCAAATATCTCCTGATCTCATGTCTAGAGGGGATATGAATTTTTAATCATTACTATCATCCATTATCATCATTATTTTATTATATTTATGTAGTGCTGCTGGTCTGGCTGATGTTTTTATAAAGCAGTGGAAAGGAAGGTCCTAACCTTACAGTCTATTTGTGATATACATGATATTGCAGTCACATCAGGATCTGGGAGCTGATGGGAGCACTAGGCTAATAAAGCTAGGGGAAAAGGAGGTGTCACTTAGGGTATATTTTCCTCTTAACTTGTCTGTTTATTGACTTGCCTTACCTTGCAACAACAAAGAAGTCTGTTGGTTTGTCTGATCAGCCATGAAACTGGCAGCAGAAATACAAGATAAACAAGCATAAAGACTAAACAAAAACAGATAAACTTCACTCACTTCAATTCAACTCAAACTAACACAGTCAGGTTCCCTAACCTTATGTTGGAGCTATTCTCCTAATTTTTAATCTTAGGAAGGCAGAAACTAGGAAACTAGCAGGCAGTTTTAAACATGAGTCCATCCCAGTGAGTGTCGTTTCTTTGCCAACTTGGTTTATAGGTGAGAATCTCCAGGGGACAAATCTGGGCTTAAACTGTCCCAAGCACAGGTCTTGTCTCTAACAGTGACTTACACGTCACTGCAACCTTTCAAGTTGCATCACGTACATTGATCCACCCATACCTTCCTTCTTATGAAGCAAGGTGAATGTATTTTGCTTAAATCTCCAGGGGAAAAAAAAAATATATATATATATGTGTATTAAACCAGTTAGAAAGGCTAATATTTGCTGATTCACAGAAATGTGCAGCTGACATACACAGACCAGTTAACAATAGGGTAAAAAAATTTGAATGGCAAAATGAAGGAAGCACTGTAATAAATATAGTTATCCGGGGATTGCTGTAAAATATTTGGAATGGAGATGACCAGTAGCTTGACTACATGGCCTTATGTGCTGTCCAACACTCAGGCTTATGTTGAGGTCATTTTGGATCCTGTCTGAAGACTACTTTCAAATTTCAGCTGGGGAACAGGATGTGTGGCTTTGTCTATTTAAAGGAGATAGCTGAGGTCAACAGGTAAAATGCACTTCAGTAGCTTTCCATCTGCTTCTGTGTGCAATTCAGCATAATTTATGGCTAAGTTTATCCTGGGAATATTTGAAAGCACTTCTCTCCTTTTGTCTTGTTTCAACACTGCTGGTGGTAGTGGTGGTCCTAAAGTTGGAAGACGGAGCTGTGGAGACAGAGTTGTTTGCTGTTGGGGCAGATAGACAGGGCTCTGCTGGAGCACTTGTTCCTCAGCATGTCATAGGGAAATAACTTGATTTAAACTGCTGGCTCTTTTGTTGTCTTAGAAAAAACTTCCATTATAAGATGATGGGACGTCCCTCCTCCACTCACATGCTTCACTAGCTCCTTGCATCCATTTTCATGTGTAATCTCTTTCCTAAAGGGAAGATCAAGATTTCAGCTGGCTGGCCCCACTGCCACCTTTCCATGGATCTCCTTTGTTACAGGAAGAGGATCAACAATAACACATTGCCCAGGAACTCAAAATGGACTTTAGCCAAAATGATAAAAACTTTTAAGGTATTAGTTTGGACAGCAAAATTCATTCACAACATGATCTTCTATCTTGTTCTCCCTTCCCTGCCACACATATACACCAAAAAAAAAAAAAAAGAGATTTGCAAAATATTGATTTCCTAGAGTTTGTGATAAGACTTAGACGTCCTTCTAAATAACAAATTATTTGACCCATGTTTCAGCATTGGAGCAACTTAAAATTACAAAATACTGATTATCTTCAGAGCAGATTGTGTTGATGATCCTTTTTCCTTTATGTAGAAGGCATGTATGGCAAGGCAAAACAACTTCCAAAGCACTCATGTAAAAATTACTCTGATCCTTTTTACAAAAGCTTTGAGAAATTATCCTTGAAAGCATGTTAGGAGAAAAAGTTTTATCTCAGTTTAAAACAAAAATGTATATTTGCTGAGTTATCAAGATGCCCTCTGTGTTTGTGTTTTCATTCTTTAAGTTATATTTCTCCTGACAAACTTATTTTCAGTCATAGTAATGAGCTGATAAACAAGGGGTAGCAGTGGATAGCTGCAGAGTGAATAAAATAATTCAGAGGGGGAACCTTTTTTCCCCTGAAGATCATGTCAGCTCTTAAAAAATTTATGCATCTAGCCTTGAGATATGAAAGTCATATGCATAAATAAATAAGCTTTGGAATGCATGCCATAGGTTTTGGTAGCACTGAAGATATTGGGGGAGAAAATAAAAAATTGTTCATGGCTACTGAAGATGTAGTTATACTGGGTGTTATAATTAGATAATGGAGAAGCTACCACTAATAAATCTGTTTTATGGCTTTTGGAACTTTCTCTAGCCAAAAGCATAAGAATTTTTTACTGAATGTAAATCTGCATATCAAGTTCACTGCTGAGCCTATTATCCACATACAGAATTTTGAATTTTTGAGGGAGAAACAGAAACACGCCAAAGAGAGAGAAGTTAGTGATGAGACATTTAAAAGATACAATGCCTTTTCTACAAAATAGTTTAAAAAAATCTTCATGAAGTTGTTCTCATCTATCCACTTGTCAACAGCTATGTGGAGTACCCTCAAGTGTTAACTGATAAAGCTCAGAAGTCTCTTAGCCACCTCAGTCACTTGCAGTCTTGGTGCTCTGATTTAGAGGTGTGTTTACATGCTGTACCGAACAGCAGTCTTAAATTATTCTGCAATAGTTCTGGGACAGGAAGGGAAGGATGTCCTCATGAGGTTTTATATAAAGAAATTGTAGTATACTTTTTAAAGTCAGTCTTACTTCTGCTCTCCAGAGGAATGTGTTTGGATCTCTGATAGCAGAGCTGCATGGTGGTAGGTGGCTTCCTGCGCCTATACAAGATATTGCCCAACTTTTGGTACTGGCTCTGCTTGAGTACAGAAGGATGTTGTCACGGTACCATGCTGATGAAGGGAGTGGTTCTCTGTGTGGTTCTCTGTGCCTTAGTTATTGTAGTATAAACTTTTTGTCTAATTTAGTATATTCCTGAAAGCAGAAAACTAGGGTAGGTGAAGAGTGACCATATTTTCTCTTGCAGAACAGGGAGGAAAAGAAGGGATAGATACTTCAGACAAATTTTTGAGTTTGTTGTAGAATTTATGGGTAGAGCTGTGGTGCTTTGACACAAGGGAGAATCAGGGATGGAGCGTGGCTTTGCTTCAGCACCTGGGGCAGGCAAGTATGCTCCCCATACTCTGAACTGGAATGGCACCAGCCAGTGCTGGCCTGGAGTCTCCAGATCTGCAAGACGATGGGTCTGTCATCAAACTCGTATTCACTGCTGTGTTCAGCCAGAGTGTCCTCTCCACTCCACACTGTATGCTGAGCTCACCTTTGCTACTTTACTGTGCCTTGAACCTTCTCCTGGGCCTGGGACATCTTAACACAGGTCTCATATTCCCTAGCAAAGACCCTTGGAAAGCAATCAGGAAAGAAATCACCTTCCATGTTTTATAAAGAAAGCCCTGAGTGCTGGATTCTGATCATGAAGTAGGGTTTTTGCATGGTAGGTAGCAAATGTAGGATTTACTGTCTGCCTGTCAAGAGAGGTACTGATTGAGGAGAGCAGAGGGAAGCAGTGACCTCCAGGTCTGTTTCCCCTCCTTGGTGTCCAGACCTTATAGAATAATGCCTTTAAGGTTGCTATTTGCTTATAAATGCAGTTTGTCATGAGTTGGCAGGCAGCTCTGATGAGAACCTGAAGAATGCTTGTTAATGCCAGTGATCCTTAGGGTCTCTTGAAGGTGCATTTTAGAGAAATCTGAGCAAGGATCTGTCTGTCTGAAATACTACTTTATTTAGTGGAATACAATACTGTCTATTAAAAATAGAAAGAACAAAAGGGAACCTGTCAAGAAAAAAAACACCCATCCCTCCAGAGCTGGGTACTGCTAGACCAGTCACATGATTAGAAATTGTTCACAATAACACTGAAAATAAGTTTTGCAGTGGCCTTTTTTTTTTTTTCCTTTCCTCCTTTAAAAGGTAATCTGTAGGAACAAGTGGGACTTGACTGAATTTTTCAGTCATTTATGTGACATGTAACAATATGTTAATTTCATAGTTCTTTTAATATTGAGATGCTTTCAAGAGTTGAATGAAAAATTCTTCTTTTCCTAGGAGAATTATGTACTTTTTGATTTTGTGTTCCCCCTTTCTTTTTTTTCTGAGTTTCACTCCACTCTTTGTAAATTGAAAATATCTTGCTTCTTAGTAACCAGGCAGGCAAGCTTTTTCATTTAGGTTTCTGTTGTTAGTGGCAAGGGTTTTTTGAGGTAAAATGATTTTCTTTATTTGAAATTCCATTTAGTTAAATAAAAGTAAAGCTTTTGAAACCATCACTTCTAATCATTACCTCTTACAAAAGATTTCATCTATGTTTTACACAAGGTATACCTGACAAGTTAGATGCCAGCATTTAGAAAACCTGCAGTATTTTCACCCTTTCTGCATGTTTCCTACATCTTGACAGTACACAACTTCATAGCTCAGTCATTAAATTGAGCCTTGGTGGTCTCTGTGTCAATTTGAATGTATCCCTTCCCTCTCTACTTCTAAAATGAGCGAAAAATAGATTGTTTTATGTTAGGTTGTCACCATAGCCTGCCTTAAGTCAGTGTTTGTATATAGACCTGAATATAGACATCATGCTGTCCTTTCTCGTGAGTAAAATTTGAGGGTTTAATATTTCATTTTCTAAATCTTTCTTTTTGATGCATATTTTAGGACAATAACTAATTAATTAATGTCAATTTGGCCAAAAATATTTTGATTGGAAAAACAAACATGATATTTAGCAATTGCAGTGTCATTTGAACATTTTTCAAATACATTTGAAAATGTATTTCAAATATACATTTGACGAAGCTGGTGAGGGGCCTGGTGAACAAGTCCTACGAGGAGCGGCTGAAGGAGCTGGGCTTGTTCAGCCTGGAGAAGAGGAGGCTCAGGGGCGACCTTATCGCTCTCTACAGATACCTTAAAGGAGGCTGTAGAGAGGTGGGGGTTGGCCTGTTCTCCCACGTGCCTGGTGACAGGACGAGGGGGAACGGGCTAAAGTTGCACCAGGGGAGTTTTAGGTTAGATGTTAGGAAGAACTTCTTTACTGAAAGGGTTGTTAGGTACTGGAACAGGCTGCCCAGGGAGGTGGTGGAGTCACCATCCCTGGAAGTCTTCAAAAGACGTTTAGATGTAGAGCTTAGGGATATGGTTTAGTGGGGACTGTTAGTGTTAGGTTAGGGGTTGGACTCGATGATCTTGAGGTCTCTTCCAACCTAGAAATTCTGTGATTCTGTGATTCTGTGATTTCTTCTTGCTTTACTTTTGAAATACTGCAGTTAATTTGATGACTATTTTTTGTTGTTGTATTGTTTTTCATTAAGTCAATTATTACTGTTTGTGGTTTCTTTCTCTATTTAAATATCTAGAAACAAAATCAGACTTTTCATTTTTTTATTAGACCAAAATTATAATTCTCTCCCTTTCTTCCTTCTTGTACTTTCCTCATCTTTTTATTTATTTTTATTTATTTAAAAAAAAATGTTGGATGTCTAACTGTTGTGGGTATGTGGTGCATGTGATGGCTCTTAATTTGTCTCAATAATTTATTTATTATGAGATTATTCATACCCCTTATTATGGCAACAGTGGCAGCGTCATGTGACACATATACCTTTGGAAAAGTAGCATCTCTTGAGTCTTTTCTTTCCACAGTTCTCATAATCTCTGATAGGTTTTTGACTCTTGCTGAAATCCCTCCTGACCTGGACCTAAGAGTTTGTAAAATTGTTCCATTATGTTTTCATTCCTCTCCTCCTTCTTCCTCACACATTCTTTATATACTTCAGAATAGCTTTTTAACACATTATTCATTATCTTTCTCATACTTTTTCCTCACATCTGTGCACATCTGAAGCCTGTTTTAAGCAAATATCCATAGTCTGTATTTATAAAATGGAAACCATGTCTCAATATCATTGCTATTATTTCCTTATCCTGTTGTTAATTTCACACACAGATTCTTGAGACAACTGTGTTTTTTTTTTCTAAGCGTTTCTTTCTAGCTGTTACATGTTTAGGCTACTATTTTTTTTCTGCATTAAGAATTATTCTCTTAATATTAATTTCTAATCCATATATACTTCCATACTTATCTTATAATCAATTGATTTTTCTTTATACATCACACCAATAACTTCAGTGTGACACAGGTCATTGGCACTAGCAAGTAACAGAAACATAACTGTTCTCGTAATCACTCTCCTGGTTTTAATCTTCCTTGGACACATCTCCAATGCATTTTTGTCTCTGCAGATCTGGGGCACTACCCCAGCCTGCACAGGCTGCATGCTGAATGCACTCAGAATTCTCTCAAAACATGTGAGACCCCAACCATTGTTCTCAGCTAATGGGAGGGAAAGGGAAATGGGAGAGTGACAGATCATATCACATAGATAAAACCATAGGAGAAAGCCAAACAATTACCCTTTACAGCCATGAGTGAGGAGTGTGCTACGTTGAAGAGCTCTACAGAGGAGGGGCATCCAACCCGTTGTGCATGTTTGAAGCACAAAATGGAAGAGGAACTGGGAGCATTGTGGGACATGAAGCACATGATTTCCCATGCTTATAAATACATGAAATCCGTTGCTTTGTGGAAATGTTGCAAAAGGACCTGTCTTTTGAACTTAATGAAGAAAAAATAATTAGTGATTTATTAATATTGAGATCTGGTTAAATAGCACTAAATGTGAAATGCTGCAGGAATTTGGGCAGCTATTTTAGTAGAAAACTCAACCTCTATTGATCGTACTGGGACAGCTTCCATTGCTACAAGGCTGATATATCAGAACCTGTATTTGAAAATAAAATCCATTTTGTACATAATCTGGACTCCATTTCCTTGGCATCTTTTGGGTAGGATTTCTGAGGTTTAGGTATAAAAATTAAAGGGATTTTGGCTAGACAGTAAAATACTTTGGACTGAACTGAAGAGAGGGAAAATAAAAAAGTTTAATTTATGATCTTATAATTCTGCTGAAACATATCAAGCAAGAGAACATAAACTGTTAAATGCTAAAGTAAGGATTTTAAAATCAATGGAGTGTTTAATAGAATTCAGTACAATGCATGGAAAACGGGGGAAACGTGGCAACAGGAAAATTTGGAATGAGTAAAAGCTTGAATGCAGGTTGGTTACATAATTTAAACTAAACAAGAAAATGTCAATAATCCAACCAAGAAGGCACACAAATATAGATTGGTGTCTCATTGTTAAGGAAAAAAGTTATTAACAAACCAAAGCAAACCTGAACTTTGAGAGGAATTTTATTTTATTTTATTTTATTTTATTTTATTTTTTATGACCTTGTCATAGACCTGGAGGTCTGTGACTGAGAAGGTGGCAAAGATGTCTTTAATGCATTACACTGAAATTTTGGCAAAGAGGTACAAGTCTCAGGTATAGACATGTTGATAACAGACAAATCCTTCTTATCATGGAACTTGTCTTCCTCACAGAAGGAAATGATCTTCACTCTTTTCCAGTCAGATTCATTGTTGTGCCTTTCCTGTATGCCTAAACAGGCTGTTTTTTTCCTGTGTTCTAGCTGACCCCTTTGATATCAACAACTGCAAAACTGGGATTTATCATGGGGAATAAGGTCCAGCTGTCTTGTCATGCTGACATCAACTGTATTCCCATTCAGCTGCTGCTGTTATGGGAGGATGGCTTATGATCCCTATATAGTTCACCTGCCTCTTGTCTGTGATGTAGCAGAGATTAGTTCTCACTATGAATCAGCAGCATCCTCATTTGAGCTGGGACTTATCAGCACAGTAGCAGTTATAATCTAAGCCTGTTCTGTGTTTATAGAGAAAGAAATGTGGATAATCACGAGTTTTAGGAATTAAAATGTCTTTGCAAATTAGAGATTTGAAGAATATCTATTTTCCTAGATAATGGGGTGCTTACAAAGAAGCACTTAGATTAAAGCAGTCTGGGTTTTATTTTAGAAGTCAATGATGTGTCATACCTTTTTAGAAAAATGTGATTAATTCAAAATCTTACAGTAACAAAACAGGCCGAAATGGATAGAAACCCAGTCAGCTCTTCACTTCATCATACATTAATCCCTCTCTGAATGAGGAGCAATCACATGTAATTTTGGGGTGACATCATATAAGCTAGGGCTTACTGGTCTGCTCTTCTGTTAAATGGCAATAGGTTTGTAACAATTTGCTCCATTTAATTTATTTCATCAGAAAAGTCCTGGATCTAGCAACTGGCTCTAGGAATATGGGGTCAGCTAAAGGAGACTGGTTTTGTATGAATTCAAATCTAAAAGCTCGGCTTTGGTGTGTGTTTTTTGATGCCAGATGAGTGTTGAACTTGCACAATGGCCTTCTCTGCAGGGCCACCAAGCACACCTCTGGGGCATTGGCTGTTTTCATAGCCCTTTCACAACAGTGATATTGGGAGACCCTTAACTTCAGCCACATTTGTGGAGAACACTGCAGATTCCAAAGAGGAGATAAGGATGGACTGGACCCCATCACCACCCCCAGACACTTGTGCTGAAAGCAATTACATGCACACCATAGCTGAACATCTGCCTGCTGATTAGAAGCAGTGCATGATTTCCTTATCACACTTCATTTGTGCACACAGCTTTTGCTTTACTTATTAAACTGTCTTTATCTCAACCCATGAGTTTTTTCCCTTTTACCCTTCCAATTCTCTCCTCCATCCTACCTTAGGGGAGTGAGCAAGAATCTGTGTGGTGCTTAGATGTCTATTGGGGTTAACCCACAACAGCAGTTTAACCTAAAACTAACAAATTTTATCTCCTTTCTATAATAATAATAATAATACATGTTATGCATCATATACGCTTCTTTTTTCCTCAAAGGGAAAAACAAGTAAAAGCTTCATCCTTTCCCTCTCTCTCTCTGCCCATGTCTACGTATCTCCATCCATTTTCACATTGCTATTATCTATTTTAATCCATACATATTAATCCTGTGGTGACCTTCAACGATTTCCATGCAGTGAGTCCCTGAGATGAGCCTGCACATTTAGGATGATTTGTAGGATTGTCTTTTCTTTTTCTTGCTGATGTCCTTAAAGGAAAATAATATTTTGCCCCAAGAAGGATGAAAATACATTTTATTGACAGGTAGAAAGAGAACATTTTTGTTATGATTGACAAAAATCTCAACAGTCACAAGGATTTAAAAAAAAAAAAAATGATGAAATTGGGATGCAAACATATTTAAAAGAGGATGGATCTATTTGCTGCACAAGTGGAAGTGCCTATACTCTGGGCCTGTTTCTGTCAGCATGGCTATTTAATAGTAATTTTGCATGGATGTGTTTCTGATCTCACTCACATGCATACTGCAAGATTAGCATATCAAAGCTTCTCCTTTAAGGCTCATGAATCGCCCCGGCATATTACTGCACATAAGAACAGAGACGGGCACTGATACAGGGGACTCTGTACCTTAGGGACTTCACTGCTTACAACTGTGGGTAAGGTAACTCCAAGAGTGCAAAGCCACAGGAAAAACTAATATGGATGTACAGTGGAAAGGGGCTAAGATGCATTGAAGTTACTGAGGGACAAAAGCAGGCAGTTATGATGCCTGTAGAACTTCATTCACACTAGAAATGTAGTGTTTGTTTAGCTTTCAATTAAAATGTGTTTTCCTTATGTGTATGCACACAGAATTACACTTTAATTTGATGTATCTCCTAATCTAGGAATGAACCACAAATTTAATCAAAAAAAAGAAAAGAAAACAAAACCAAAAAAAACAGACATGACTGTAAACAGCTTCGTATACTTTGACTTGAAAAACACCCTTTGCATCCTGTTTCCCCTGGGTGAAGAGCAAGAACCAGGCAGAGTACCCAATCAGCATTGCCACCAACACAGTATTTTAGTAGTCCAAGGCCAGTTCCAGCTGAGCAAAGGACCTGTGCTTTCTTTTCAGAGATGGGAAAGATGGAAGGGTACAAACAGAATGGGTGAGAAGAGGTCTTGTTTCTTTGTATTACCCCATTGTGGCTGCTTTGCCAGCAAGCTACAGTGAAAGTATTCAGGCTGCACATGGGTTCAGACTGCCCTTAAGAACAGTCCCTTAATGTTGGCCATATGTATTGTATGTGCAGTGTCTTTGACTGCAGTGAGTTATTCTTGCATCTGAGTACTATTTAACCAGCAGGAATGTTAAAATCTGGCTATTACTGACTTTCAGTTCATGTTTGATCAAAGCCCCACTGATACATCTATCAAACTTACTGCTAACTTAATCCCTACTGCTCTCATTCCAAGTAACTGATTCCATTCCCCCTGTTATGTTCAGCCTTTTGTAAACACCAGCACTTCCTGTAAGTCTCTTTTTTCACCCTTCTGTTTTGTAATCTCCCCAGCATTTTTCCATGACAAATGCATTCATATTGCTGGAAAGTTTCATGATTATTGCTTTTGTCATTTAAGCCCTCCTAGCACTGTTGCTCTCTATTATCTTCTCTGTTGCATAGTTGTACCACAATGATCTGAACTAATACTCATCTATCTGGATTTTCATGCTTCTTTTTTGTACGTTTCTATCTGATTTCCCACAGTTTACAGATTGGTATTATTAGCAGATTATTAGATATAATAATTACCTGTGATGAATTCGTCTGTTTCTCAGGTTAAAGAGCTATCTCTTAATTGCATGAAAGTTTGCTCTCTTTTATTCACAATTTACTAAATAATTTGACTAGATGATGGTTTGATGTATGGATTCTGTTAAACTTATGTCTGTAGGCCAACTGTGAGGTAAGACTTGAAAATCATTCTCAGAGCCATGCAACAGATCCTCAGGCAAAAATCTGCTTGAATCTTTTCAAAGATTCTTCTGGAGTCTTCCTGCAAAGTGTAAGCATAACATCTTAATCCTCATCATTGTATAATTTATTCTCTTAGTGCAATAATGGTTATGCCATAACAATGACTAGAACTTGTATTTTGGTGAACAGCTAAGTTCTAAAATTCTTTCAAAGACAACAGAGTGTTCTTAAACTGGGGGTTTGGTTGTGGAGTTTTTTTTTTACTTATACATGTATTTTTATTTATACACCTTTAGTACTATTATTTTTATATTATTATTTGAGGGAAGCAGGTGATCAATGAGCACGTATTGGAAATATGTAAACCTCTCTATAAATAATGATTAGGATTAAAAAGGATTAAAACTATTTTAAAAGCCAACAAAACAAACAAACAAAAATATTATTGCAACTGGATTTTGAGACAAATCATGTGTTTGTTTTTTTTTTGTTTGTTTGTTTGGTTGGTTGGTTTTTCTTTTGTATCTACAGTGGCCAGAATGAAAGTCCTCATGATTGATGTTAGTTTTCAATTCGATGACTTGTTCCAGTTTGTGTCACAATATTTGACTGATGTATGAGTGCATTGTGTTTTGTTCTGTTTTTTTTGTAATTCAGTGATGTGTGACAGCATCACTTTGAGATCAGTACAGAAGCAGGGCAACACGTCAGCATGATTCATTTAGTTGTTTTACTGTTAACACTTATCACCATGTTGGTCATAAGTGATCATGATCAGGTATCTGGCACTAATGTCATTATACAAGAACCATTTTAATCATTCACTGAATCTGTATGTTTCTAAGATTTTTTTTGTCCATATTTAAGAACATAACTTTGCAAAGTTATCCAAGGTATGCCATGAATCAGCAAGAGAGATGATAACATAGCTACAGGCTTCTGGCTTAACATTTTCTCTTTCCTTTGCAGATCACATAGATAGCTTGCCTGATTCAATACAAACCAGACATTCTGCAAGCTGCTGAGTCACAAGGACATGCTCATTTCAGTAACAGCCTTTTGTAAGAATTGAGTATTCATTAGTCTTCTGCAGCAGACAGACACCTAGTACATTTGTTCTACTTTTCTGATAGTTGTATTTCCATATGTATTTCCATTTATGTTATCTGGATTAGAAATTAGCTGTTGACATTAAGCAGTAATTCAAATTGTGCAAATAAAGCAGCGCTTACAGATGTTGTCCCTGGTTTGAGTCATTGCTATCAAATTTTGTTGTTCCTGGGTCTGTTTTACTTTGGAAATTTAGATTGCCACTGATGGACTTACCCTTTAGTCTTCTGTGCCAGAAATCGCAATGTTAATTCTGGTGTTTTTCAAGATCATTTGATATCTTCCTGATGTTTGTTTGTTT
Organism: Anas acuta; assembly: GCF_963932015.1. Lineage (NCBI taxonomy): Eukaryota > Metazoa > Chordata > Aves > Anseriformes > Anatidae > Anas > Anas acuta. The sequence goes on from NC_088984.1 coordinate 12,043,645, forward strand.
GTTTTGTTCTTGTTTTATTTATTTTATTTTGTTGTTGTTTGTTTGCTTTAATCCAGGAAAGTAAGATGCTTCCATTTTTATGGAAGTATTTGCACAAGGCAAGGTTGATGAACAGATATAGATAGAATGTTCTGTAACTCTGAACTGAAAGAGAAAGGGACAACTTGTCTCCCAATTACACTGGGAAGATCTCATAAGTGTCAATTGAATCTTCATTGAATGTAAGCTAAACAGCAGTCTTTTTGATTAATTTAGGTAGGTGTCACCAGCATGTTCAGGTTTCATTTCAGTTAGCTTCCCCCAGCACAACAAAAAAGCCTGTATGTCTGGGGAAGCAGGGTACCATCTACTTTCAGTTGGTGTGTAAATGACATCACACAGTATTGTCAATCTCCACTGATTTTATGAGCTTCTTTAAGAGATAGTCAATATAGTCAATGCTACTTGTGAAAGAAGGACAAGGTTTTTATAAACCTTTCACTTCCATGTTTCTATGAATCAGACTCCACTTGCTTCTACTTAGTTATAATTAGAAAATAGAGTTTCATTCTGAGCTGCAAGTACACAGCCATTTGCCTGCAATGCCAGAGAGGCTGAGTAGAAACATGCATGAAAACAACTTGCATTGTAAAGTGTACATGAAAACAGCCTGACTCACTGAGAAATGCAATCCACAGTCCTGAAACTGAGGTCAAACTACTTTTGTAATTTTATTACTTCACATAAATGAAGGTTTCCCAAACTTTTAAAAAGAAAAAAAGAAATTAGAAGGAGAATTCTTATTTTCTTGTATTTCTTTGCTGCTTCAAAATGTTTATTGATATATTTGGGTAACTTGAGGAAAAAATATTTTTCTGTACTTATTTAGAAACATAATCCTCCAGTAAAGCTTGTCACTATTACTGTATTGGTCAAGACCACCACTGACAACAAATCATTTACACTAAACTTTCCACTTCTTCCAGTGATGCATTCCTGTCTTGTTTTCTTTTTTTTTTTTTTCTTTTTTTTCTTTTTTTTTTTCAGCATTGTTGAGGGTGAAGGGGCTCTCCTGTGGCATATAAGAATAACTTTGAGAAGAATATGAGAAAAGTCTGACTTCATCTTTTTATGGTAAACATTTCAGCAATCCCATCATGTTCTTGAGTAAATATTTTCTTTAAAATGTTTCATTACTACTATTCTTTTCACGTTCTCTGCAATATGAGTGTTTTTCAGCTATCTCATGTAGCTTCCGTACATATGCATCTCCAGGAAGCATACAGTGCACCATTGATCCTTGGTTTTCTCACACCTATAATTCTTTCATGCTTAATAGATTTCATCCATGGATAAGTATTGTTTTAGGCTTTTTGCCAGAGTTTAATCCTATGAGCCAATTTTCTGCATAAGGCAGTTACAGAAGCTCTCTGTTGAGAATATTCTGGCCTTCATTTATATGGAGAGACCTAAACTAGCAAACCTGCATAAATAAATATGTAGAGCTAAAAAGAAGCCTCAGACCACATCTGAAATCTTTTAACTTTTGCAAAATAATTTCCAAGACTACAAACTGCTGAGTTTTTTACTTATCACTCTGCGTATGAAGGAAAGAGTCGGTGTTTTTCAGAGAACCTCATCTCTCTGATTGGGGCAGCATGGACCAGGACATCTCTGTGACATGTCTTCCTATTAGTTCCTACACTAAAAGAACGAATCAGAAGTTAGAGACCTGAATCTTATTTATCTGCATTTAGGTAACTGTGGACAAAGGGATGCTGGGAACTACATTCTCTGAAAAACAGAACCAATATGGATTTCCTGTTTGTTTTTTTTTTTGTTTGTTTGTTTTGTTTTGTTTGTTTTGTTTTGTTTTTTCCCTTCCCTTCCCTTCCCTTCCCTTCCCTTCCCTTCCCTTCCCTTCCCTTCCCTTCCCTTCCCTTCCCTTCCCTTCCCTTCCCTTCCCTTCCCTTCCCTTCCCTTCCCTTCCCTTCCCTTCCCTTCCCTTCCCTTCCCTTCCCTTCCCTTCCCTTCCCTTCCCTTCCCTTCCCTTCCCTTCCCTTCCCTTCCCTCATATATTTATGGTGTGGAAAGGTTTTTTGTTTGATTTTTTTCCTATTTACTTTTTAAATTGTTGGCAAAAATGTAGAAGCTGAAATTTGTGTTAGCTTCAGTAACTGACCACTAGGAAAGGAATAATTTTTTTTCTGATATTAATGACATGCAGAATTCAACAGAGTCAGAAGCTATTATATTACTACTATATCCTAGGTCACAGATTCCCAACAATTTTAGAGAAGTTTTGTTCTTCACTTGTAAGTTCCTTCCAAATCAAGGATGTGTGTTGACTGGGTCCTCTGTTTTATTTATTTGTTTATTTGTTCGTTATTTTGTACTGTTGCTCCTTTGTCCTCAAAGCTGTGATATAGCACATCAGCTGCCAGCAATTTTCTTAAATGAAGTGGGTGAAGAGCAGGACAGTATGTCAGAAACTTATTTAAAGAAAGAAATTAAAAAAAAAGTGACCCTTTTAGTCTCTATAAAGCTAGATGCAAGTTCTTCAGGATTAAAGCCACATTTCCATTGACTTTGATAGAAGTTAGTGAAGCTCAAAACATAAATACTCTATTTATGTTTTATTCTCTCTCTCTCTTTTTTTTTTTTTTTTTTTTTTCCCCTGTAGGAATCTCCCCTGTCATATCTAAATTTGGCATTCTGAAAAATATGAACATATTACTCTGAAGTTTTCATCACCTCCTACACTAGTTTAACAGACCCAGAAGAAATACTTTTTGTAGTGTTTTATATATATATATATATATATATACACATATATATATATATTTATATATATATATAAATATATATATATATTTATATATATATAAATCTAATTCCTGGAATAATCTTAACAGCATTTTAATAACATAATTAAGAGAGGGTTTTAGTAGATTAGGGAGAGCAATACTTCAAGTCAAAAGAGCATTCATTTCAGCAAAAGAGGTGATCAGAGAACCATGAGCATCTTTGTACAGATGGCAGGGTCATCAAATCAGTCCTTGTTGTTGTTAGATCTGGTTACCAGCTTGTGACAAAGCAAATGTGTATGGCAAGGACAGTGGGAGAAAAAGAAGGCCTTTTAATAACTGATCAGAATACAGAGGATCTGATACTTATGAAGTTTTCCCTGTAGCTTGCTGAGATGTCCAATGGACCTTTAGACTCCAAATTACTTCCAGAAATAATGAAGTTTTTGTGATTTTCTTTAAAGCGTTCTTGTCCTTGGCTCTGCAACATTTATTATTTTTAGCAATTCTTATTTTTTTCATTAAGTACTTATCCATATGATGTGCAAATGAGCTTTATCACTGTCAAGCAAGTGGTTTGATCTGAAGAGCTTAAAATCCCTGACAAAGTCTCAGAAGCTAAAATGGTGAGGCCATGCCCAACTTTGATCTAAACAGAGGAGCTCTGCAGCTGCTCAGAGTCTCTGTGCTGTTTGATGGAATGAGATAATGCCAGGCAGGGCTGATGTCCCTTTTTCCTCTTTTTCATCCTGAAATATGTTTGCTTTATTTAGTGCTCACTGTTTCCTCTCGTACAGTTTGTAGACTTGTTACAAAAAATGTTACAGAAAATTATCCTTTTTTTTTTTTTTTTTTTTTTTTTTTTTTTTTTTCCTAGTACAACTGCCTGACCATTGCAGGGCTAACCAAAAGATAAAGCGTATTGTTGTGGTTTTATACAAATGCCTCTTGAACACTGATGGGCATGAGGCATAAACCACTTGCTGAATATGCCACATTTCCAGTGAACACAGTCCTTATAAAGCTTCTTGTTAAATACCACTTTGACTTTTGTTCTTTGAAGACAGAATTATTGCTAGCCAAACATTAAAAAAAAAAAAAAAGGTACTGTGAAGAGTGTAAGAATGTATGTAGAAGGAGAATGTCTGCTTTAAGTGTCCTTGCCTTGAACAGCCTGTGCGACCGTTCTTGTCAGTGTCCTGGCTGTGTGTCTCTGGGATATGAGCTCACCTTTGCTACCTGCTGTTGCACCTTCAAAGGGGAAAGGGGCAGGAATGTCCCCCAAACTGGGGAGAGACCCCAGGTCTCCTGGCACGGGGCTGGGCCCCAGCAGCTGAGGAGCTGGAGGAGGCCATTGAGCTCATCACCTCACTTAACAAAAAGGTGACTCATTGCTGTGAATACACTGACACTTCTATCAGACTTCTAATGAAAAAAAGAAAATGCTTCCTCACAGTAAAAGAGAAAGAGGAACAGTTTGAATTGTATATGATCTTTGCTCATTGTTATTTTACGAGTTGTTACATGAATGAATCTGCTTCTCTAAATATCAAATTCACAGATGTCCTCTGTTTGTAAAACACTTTGGGAGGAAATACATCAACAAACGCAAGTCATGAGGTAGTAAAACTGTTATTTCTGTTGAGCTCTAGAAATGTTATGCAGTGGTTGTTTCATCTGTTATCAAGCTGGATATATGAAGGCTCAGTAACAGGAAGGAACATTAAAAACATGCTGTGTTTGAATGGCAGATGTCAAAAGAACTAGAAGCTGTTTCTCTGAAGTTTTACTTTCTTCCCTCTTTTTGAGACAGACAGTAGCATTATGTGTTTGTTTCTGTTTGTAAGAATGTTTTGAATCATATCAGTTACTGGGATTAAATTAAATGTATTGGTGCCAAATGATTTATTGGAAAAAATATTGATTTCAATGAAGTTTCAGCTGGAGATATTTGTGTGGCTTGTTTGTGCATTCTTTTTATTTTGTAGCATTTTAAAATCTCATAGAAGAAGGGGTTGGTTTTGCTATTGAATAAAGTATTTTTATTTTAAGTATTTATTTTAACTGAAAAAATAAAACTGGATGTTAATTATGGATTACAGCATGCATTTTTTAGGATGTTCAATTTCAACAAAATGAAATTAAATATTTCAATTGTATAGAGATTTATTTTCACATATAAACTAGTATTGAAACAGCATGGTGCTGCAAAACATCATTGTATTTTCTTTTTTCACCAAAAAGGAGGCAAAAGTGAAAAATAGATTGAAAATATAGTTTCCTACTACCTTTCAAGAAACATTGTTTTCTGGTGTAGTCATGCTGTTTGTATCCCCAGAGTCATGATGAATAGCAGTTAACTTTCACTTTGGACACAATAGGATATTCACTCCATATGACCCTTTATAATGTAAGAAACTGCATTAAAGCCCCAACCAATGTCACTGTACAGCTGGTGGTTTTGTCTCATTTTGTTCAGAGGTGCTAATTGATAACTAGAGGGGGAAGATTGGCTGTTGTTCACAAACAGGAACCAGCAGGATGCTCAGGATGTCAGTAATTGCATTTTTCTCAAAGGGAAAGTGCCTCCACTTTTCGCAGATGACACCAAGTTAGGTGTATGTGTCGATCTGCTTGAGGGTAGGAAGGCTCTGCAGGAGGATCTGGATAGGCTGCACCGATGGGCTGAGGTCAACTGCATGAAGTTTAACAAGGCCAAGTGCCGGGTCCTGCACCTGGGGCGCAATAACCCCAAGCAGAGCTACAGGCTGGGAGATGAGTGGTTGGAGAGCTGCCAGGCAGAGAAGGACCTGGGAGTGATGGTGGACAGTCGGCTGAATATGAGCCAGCAGTGTGCTCAGGTGGCCAAGAAGACCAACGGCATCCTGGCTTGTATAAGAAGCAGTGTGGCCAGCAGGGCTAGGGAAGTGATCGTCCCCCTGTACTCGGCTCTGGTGAGGCCGCACCTCGAGTACTGTGTTCAGTTTTGGGCCCCTCGTTACAAGAAGGACATCGAGGTGCTTGAGCGGGTCCAGAGAAGGGCGACGAAGCTGGTGAGGGGCCTGGAGAACAAGACCTACGAGGAGCGGCTGAAGGAGCTGGGCTTGTTCAGCCTGGAGAAGAGGAGGCTCAGGGGTGACCTTATTGCTCTGTATAAGTACATTAAAGGAGGCTGTAGCAAGGTGGGGGGTGGCCTGTTCTCCCACGTGCCTGGTGACAGGATGAGGGGGAATGGACTAAAGTTGTGCGAGGGGAGTTTTAGTTTAGATGTTAGGAAGAGCTTCTTTACTGAAAGGGTTGTTAGACATTGGAACAGGCTGCCCAGAGAAGCGGTGGATTCACCATCTCTGGAGGTCTTTAAAAGACATTTAGATGTAGAGCTTAGCGATATGGTTTAGTGAAGGACTGTTAATGTTAGGTCAGAGGTTGGACTCGATGATCTTGAGGTCTCTTCCAACCTAGAAATTCTGTGATTCTGTGATTCCACCTGACGTAGGTACTTGCAAAGCACTGAGAGAGAGCAACAAGCATTTTGGAAGATAAGCAGCAGAGGATGTTCCTGCAACTTCAGGCCCTCCCGCAACCCTAGAATGCTTCCAGATATTGAATATTTCTTGTTGAGGAGTATGAGGTGAGAATTGGGTACCAGGAACATCAAGTAAAAAGTATATAGGCTGGTCGTTGAGGACTAGCAGCTTTAGGGATCAGTCCAGAAGTGGCAGGCTACATATAACTATGAATTCAGCAAAGCTGGTATTAAGGTTGGGGTCTGGATTGAAGTATCATATGCATGAGGGGTAGAAGTGTATTAAAATCTTTCCCTGTGTTACTTTAACCATTCTCTATTCTGCACTCCCAGTGCTGTTGGTAAGGATTTTCTTTAAGTTACAGGTCAAAATGAACCGTTGTAGTTTTAGTAAGGTTTGAGTAAAACTCTTCAGAACTAGAGGTTTATTATGTAGTAGGTGGAGGAAGAACTGAGGATGAGCATTTTTCCACTTGACTCCCACCAGCTGGATTATTTCTAGTTGGCTGATCACGTCTCTTACACCTAGTGATATGAATGATGGGCTTAGTTAAAATGGCATGTGCTTTTTAATTTATTTTCTTTTTTTATTAAGACAATCCAGCAGACTGCTTTATTTTTTCCAAACTGCAGCAAGAAGAACGTGAGTGAATGCTCCTGGTCCCTGGAGAGCAATCATGCATTTATGCAGACATGCTCCTTAGCCCTTTGTGCCTTCCCCTTTTAATGCAAGGCTTACCAGAATGTACATTGCTACCTGAGGTTTCTGCACAAGGCATGTGAGATCATGGGACATGGCATGAGTGATGAGGCTGCAGGAAGTTCATAGGCAGCTGAGTGGAACCATTGCTATGACAGAAATTGTGGCATTGCAAGGAGGGAAAAAAAAAAAACAACTGGTGTCCTGTAGGGGCATGATTCATTGAAGGTGATTTGTATATATATATGAAACGTCCCAGCCTAGAAGAACAAGGCAATAGGAGTTACATTTGTCTGTGCCTTGCCTTTATTTTCTGTGTGGTGACATTCTCTGAGATGAGCAGCTCCCTGCTGCTTTTTAGTGACCGCCTTGCTAAGCTGAAGCAGTACATAGACACCAAATTGATATTCTGCTTCTCTTTCTGGAATGAGCCGTGTTGTGGAGGAGTTTATCTGTCAGCCTTGGTGTGGCCAGGTCCTCTGTGTTCTAGGTTTGGGAAGCTATGATCTGGTTGAAATTCATACTGTGTTGAACTTTTGCAATGGAATTTGATTAAAAGGTTTGTTTGTTTATTTGTTTGTTTTCTGTACTCCCCTTCTAGTTCTCTCAGTCTTTTCTCTCTTACCTGACACTGTTTCCCAAAGCTTTTGTATAAAATCAGAAACAAAAATAATACTGGTAAAGTAGGCAGAGAGCTCCTAAACAGTATGTCAGATAAGTCATCAAGCCAAATAAATAAATAAATAAAATATATTGCTGTGATTTGATTTGTACTCCAGTGTGGTGTTCCCCCCCTTTTGACTGAGAAAGTTAAATTCTAAATCTCGCTCTTTAGGCTTTTTATTATAAGCTACTTCTATTGAGAAAATTCATTTTAAGGCATAGTACTATGCATATATGTCAGTTCTGCCTAGGAACTTGTGATTTTTACCCAATTTCAACTAAAAGGGATAAAAATATCAGAGCCTATATAGTGTATGTTTTTTTGTTTGTTTGTTTGTTTTTGGGAGGGGTATGTGGTTATGCATTTTTGTGTGTGTTTCTTGTTTTTTATGAAACTAGTCAATTAAGAAAACTGGAGAGGATAGGATTCAGTGCTTCCCTGCAGACAAAAGCTGTGAGGGGAACTCAGCTCTGGGGTTAGACACTAAGGAATTCCTGAAATCCAGACTCTTTTGTGTCCCAGGACGGTTTCTGTAGGGGTGAGATGGGAGTTAGAGTAAGGATGTAGTTAGAGTAAGAAGGAGGGTGCCAAGCATTAGATCTAACAAGGTCTCGTAGTGTGAATCACTACATCACAGAGATGACTACCTACTTGCTCTAGCTATACGCCAAAGCTGAGAAAAAGACACCTGTCTCTGGGGTTTCCTGTTGGCTGGCTGAGAACTGCACCATGAACTCAACTCATGACTGTTGTGGGATTCTTGGGCACGACACCTTCCACAATTTGTAATATAGAAAATGAGAAGCTGAAGTATTGTCACAGTTCTGCCACAGTTTTGTATCTGGCCCTTAAAATCTAGATATTTCTACACATGCATGTAACTTCTTTGATTAAAAACAAACAAAAAAACAACCTGACAGCCCTTTTGTACTAAAAGGCAGGATGTGAGCCTCCCCTTCACTAACATTTGAGGGTGAGCAAAGCTTTAGCAGTAGATCTTCAAGACCTTAAGGCACTTGTTAAATCTTGAGGTGGTTTTGCTACCTAGCACAATGGGGATATTTGGAAGTAATGCAACATGAAGATTAATGTGAGGAGAAGATTAGAATTACTCATCACTTCTGGTCCATGCAGTGATAATATATAGATAGATAGATAGATAGATAGATAGATAGATAGATATTATTTTTTTTTACAGTTTTTGATGAAGAATGTTCTCTTATATTAGTCTAGACAACTCAGTTTCTTTTTGTGTTCTCTGTCTTGTTTACTTAATTAGAAAGAATTTCATGCATCCTGTGCATATATGTGGAGTCACATATATGTGACTTGGGCATTGCAGAGTGTTCCCTGCAGTCTTCTGCCATTTGTCCCTGTTGGATTGTACATAGGCAAACACTGAATGAGTAGACTTCAATGGCTTAGAGGCATTCAAGCTAAAATTAACCTTTAGCTGTGACTTGAGGGAGGGAATGATATGTATCATATCTCATGAAAGGTAGGCATTGGCCATGCAGGATAGTTGAGATTTTGCTCTTGCTGACCTTTCTAGATTCTTAATGGCCTGTGACCTTAAGCCAAAGTGGAAAAAGATTGTACTTCATAACTACCCTTTGATTTATTCTTTTAATTGATGTTATAGTACTTCACTCTCTCCATCTCCTCATATGGTACTTTTCCATCTGGTGTCTGATGTAGCTGCATTGCATGCTTCAGGTCTCTTCGTTCTTTATGTAACATCTTTGTTGAGAGCTATTTAATGTGGCTGTTTGCTGTTATCTTGAAAATTCACTCTTATTTCTACTGTTTTCACATGGGCAGCGTGCTTCAGTCCTTGAGATAGAAGAGGTAAAACTTCTTTTGGGGGGGGAAGGGTACTCTAATACTTTTTCTTTGTAGCTCATAAAACACCTTCTGAAATTTAAGGCATTTGAATGAGGTACAATAACACTTAATTCACATCTTCTGTAGCTTGTCCTGTAGCCAATAACCAGGGGCATTCATGATGACTCCTGTGTAGAGACAGAAAGTGCTTATCCAGATGATTTGCACGGGGGAACTTTGTTAATTACAGCACTAATGCTGTCAAATTACTTCAATGACAAAAGAGGAGGGAGGCAGAAGAGAACTTTATAGCAAAGCAGCTCATGAGTATGGGAGACTTTATGCTGTTTAATCAATGTCATCTTGGCTTATCGACTAGGACTGAAATGTCTAGAGCTGGACACTGGAGTTGACAGAGTCCAAGCAGGGGCTGTAGCCCCTCAGCTCTGCAGAGAATAACTTCCAGCACATCTCTACCAGGAGGTCAGATTCTTTCTGATCATCTACAGTGTCCTTCTGCTTCTTCATCTGAAATCCTGGGATTTAGGGCTTCGGTGAAGCCAGGGCCCAGGAGCATTCAGTGTTTGTTTAAAGTCAGCTAAGACCTTGCTGCTGTCTTGGGCAGTTATGGAACACAGCTATGCAAATGACTATTTTCTTAGTTTAACTGGAAGTCTAAGAACAAAATTCCAAAGCTGTATTATTTTCTGTAAATTAGAATTCTAAAGAGGACAGGTAATCCTTAAAATCTATTTTATCTGTTAATGAAGCATCAACTTTGAAAACCAAAAACATATAAAGGTGGGATGTTCCAGGAAAAGTTCCAAAACAATGAATGTCTTCAGACATTCAATACCTGAATGTGCAGTGTGAAATGAATGATTTGCCTTGTAATGATGGGGGGGTAGTGATGGCAGTCACCTAAGATGGTTTAATAAAAGTAAAGCTCCTTCTGATTTTTTGATTAACTAGTTTGTTTTGGGGACAGGAGTCCATTTGCTTGACTTTTCAAGGCAGTAAAGAAAATTTCAGCCTTGTCCCTCACCAGACATCTAGGATTTCAGTTGGCATAGACTCCTCTTCTTAGTCAAAGGTTCTTCACCAATTATACTGCTCTGGAAGAGCTGGAGCTTATGTGAAATGCTGTTGAAAGATCACTGAGAGGTGATGCTTGCAAGTTAGTGTTTGAGATGCTAAATTCCATGTGGCAAATTTGCAAGGCTAATCTCTGTGGAAGGAAAGTGGCAGCTGATCTGACTGCAGAGAGATCTAGAGAGATGAAGAGGCTAACCAGGCTGTCCAAGGTAATTGCTTGTAGCTGAGATGTGTGAACACTGCCCTTAGTATATTGAGTGTGACAGGCTGGCTCATGGTATATGGACTTTATCCTTGTGGCTGTACACAATGTGCTCTTTAGAGAGCAGGCTCTGAAAACATCCGTAATGCTACTTGCTTTGCTGTCTTATGCTACTGTGTTGAAATCTACTTTTGCATGTGTTGGGGTATCAGTTCTGGGAAGGCTTACTGAGGATGCTGCAAGCTCCAGTACTAGAAATTAAAGGGTTTGCTTGTGTGCTCGAGCACTCTCGTTGGCATGCGGCCTGCTTCTGACAGCCAGCAAAGCAGGGACATCCTCCCCAGCAGATCAGATCTAAATCCTAGATATGCAGATTGATTTCCAGCACAGCCTGTGCTGTGTATAAATCCAGGATCAAACAGGCTAATCACTGTTAATCACTGCTAATCAGTGTGATGGGGCCTGTAGACCTTTGCAGCCCAGCTTACTGGCTGGGGGGACAAAATGCCAGTAGGTGCTAAATCATTAACAGTTGCTGTTGAATTCAAGTGACAATTGGTGTTGAATTTAAGTGACTAGTGTTGCAGTCATACGCCACTAAAGAATGACACTTTCCAGAGCTCCAGCATCACCGTATATTTTTCCCAGCATGACTGTGCTTCAGGCTGAGGAAGTATTAATCTGCTTGAGTTTATGAGTTCTTCAACTATGTTTCCTCTTTCCAAACACCCTGCTGGGTGTAGTATTGTTTTTATTATTATTATTAATAATAATAATATATGTATATATATATATAACTTTTTAAAACTTCATCATAGCTTAGGCTACTGCAATCTGGCACTTACAATCTGACATTTACACTCAGCTCTTCCACTTTAAGGAAAGCCAACACTGGATCTCAAACCTCATTATCTGTCCTTACAGTTTACTCTTAGATAATTGTGGAATTTGGGAAGTTTTCTTGTAGGCTACTGTGTAATTCATGCTTATATTAACAATGCACAAGTCTGATTGTCTTTCCTTTTTCTTCTTTCTAATTTACAAATATAATTTCAAAATAGTGATGAAATGTGGCAGGTTGTGCAGTTGGGAAGAATTATGTCCCCTTACTGGTAGTTAATGTACCCTGAGCTTTTGGCTTTGGTGCCTCATAATGCCACATGAGGCATGCAGTAACTGCCCAGAAACACATTTGTTAGCTGTCATGTCACTGCTTAATTATATCTTACTTCTGTTTCAGTGCATCGCACGTAAGTCTGCTAAATGTTCTATGTGAATCCAAACCTGATTTATTGTCTCAAAAGTACACTGGAGAATATCAGGGAAACAAACAACAAAGCTTCCTTTAATGTGTTTTCCTGTCTGCAGAGCTCCAATTTAGTGTAACTTTGTTAATCTAGAATCAGTAAACAATATTGCATGCAGTGTATAGCTTTAATGTAGGCAGATTGCTTACTTATGTGCTTGTTCTCAGGTGTACTGTGAAAATGAGGCTTTCTTTCTTTGCTGGATCGTATCAGGAGTTGAAAATACAGTGGGTGTGTTGCTAGATCCTCTACCACTGTAATTCAAGACAGTTTCAAAGCCATGACAGTACTGCTGATTTATTCTAGCCAGTGTTCAGATTTTGATGCTATTGATGGTGGGAAGCTATTAAAAATCCATTCTGAGATTGCAGCTTTCTCCTTGTAAGTCCCCATACTTAAGGGGATAGGGGGAGGAGATGTTGCCATAGTGAGATTGGTTTGTGCTGGAGGTGTTGCTTTGCTTTGTTCTCAATAAATTACCTTATTTTTCAGTTGGTGGCAGCATACCACCAAGTCTGATTTCAGTGCTTTTGCTCAGAGATCAGACCTACTGAGTGTTTTACTGGAATCTGTAAGCATTTGGCAGTTGCTGGACTGCTGCTCTCTGCATGACAGGACTTAGGGCAAAGTAGCATCACAGCATTTGGGGTGTGACTGTTTCCCCTGTCCTGTGACACAGAAGTATTCACCTGTTGTTTTCCAGTGAATATCATGCCATTTTCCATTACCTATCCAAATACTTGTAGGACCACTAGAGGAAGGCTGGTAAGCCTCATGAAGAGTTTTGAAGTGAGTCTATTGTATAGACCTTTAATAGAGTTTTTCCTCATGTTTCTGCTAGCTGAATCCTGTCTCTTCATCTTTCTACTTGTGTGATCTAACACAGATAAATGGGTGTCAGGTCTGGAACTTCCCAAAGAAATTAGAGCTCTGAAAGAAGCTTGTTGGGGTGGGGGTTGGACACAATACAACTTATAAATTCATCATAAAGGATGACAATATGCTTAAACCTAAGAAATTAGTTTTATGAAAAACAGATTGGTGATTTTGGTAGAAATTATCTGTGTAGCTCCTGGTTAATGTTTTGGTAAGATACTTGGGAACTAGCTGGGGCAAAGCAGAACAGCGTTACTTGCAGCACAAACAAATGACAGAAAAGTTACAGAGGTCCAATCCCATTCTCCTGGACATTTTAGTATCTTGGAGTACTGACTATTTTAAGTCTTTAGGTTATAAAGTAGGAAAGGCAAGAAGGAAGGTAGTCTCACATGTTTAAGCTAGATCTGTTATTAAGTCTTAATGTGTCTTTCAAATCCATCTTAGGCTGCAGAAGATTGAGCAGTGAGAGAAAATGCCTTGCTGTTTTTGGTTTGTGGGTTCAAGCATAGGCTTGCTGGTTACTTTAACTGTTTTTTGAAGCTCAAAGTGGATGAGATGGTGTTCCTAACAAAGTCAGCCGTGAAGTGGGTTGTATATGCCATGAAACCGGATAGTCACTCTAATCTCAGAGTAAGCATGGAAGAAATCAAGAGTCAGTAGTCCCTCCTGAGGCGGGAGTGGTGTGGGGAAGTGAAGAAATGAAGCTATGATTGATCTGGAAGCTATGTGGGGTGAATGCATGCCTTTAAAGAAGAGAACTGGAAGCTGTACACACTGTGGAAGGGAAGTCAGCAGAGATGTTTAGTGATAGTAGGGGCACAGGCAAGCCAACAAGATAATTCCTTTGACCACAAATGAAGCCTTACTTTTGTTGAAATCAGTAGACATTTTGCATTAGCTCAGTTAAAACAGAATTTTATCCCACATCTCATGGTTATCGGTAGACCTAACAGGAGCTAGAGGAGATAACAAAGGTCAGAAATATGCTTTTAAATATCCTCTTTGAATGGGATAAAACTGAAGATGACAGATATTGCAGTTGCTTACAACTAAGGCTGAAAACTTAAGATTATGATTGCACAGGCTCTTTTTAGAAGAGAGATCAAATGTCTTTAAAACACTTTTATGCGCATAACAAGGTTATAAGACTTCTTTTCTTCTTCCTTTCATCATGGTCGCTTACCACAGGCATTTCCCTTTTTATACTTCATAGTATAAAACTTGGTGCAGCTGCATTGTTGTTAACCTTAGCAAAAGATAAACCAGGCAAGATTTGCATAACTGCAGTTGCTTATCTTTCTTTGTGCTGTTTTCTCACTATGCCCAGCAGGCATGGGTGGAATTCATCATTTACAGTGATTTTACATAATCCATGAAACCAAGAAATTTCATTATAGGAGGAAGTGGCTGAAGTCTGTTATTCTGTACTGTTTGCAACTGAGGTTTTTCAAAGATAATGCTTGTGAGATTTTTATAATGAGGATGTCTAGGCTTGTTTATATATAAATATATATGAATATATATATATATTCATGTATATATATGAAAAAATTAAGTGATGCCCTTTATCTTGTAAATTATCATATTCAATTTCAGCCTTTGCAGTAAGGAGTGAAACTCCATATAACTATTTAAAGATAGCCTGTTTGCTGCAAATTAGCTCCCTTGAAAATTTAGGACAACTGATGAAACCAGGGTCTCCTCATCTTCAGGATTTTAAAAGTTTTTATAAGTAGATGGTTAACTGGGAAGAGAAGATCTAAAATCATTACTGCTCTATGTCAGCTGATGAAGTCAGCTGCCTCCGAAGCAGACTTCTGCTGATAAGTTCTATGTAGGCACCCAGAAGTTCCAGCTGTTTTGGTAGGGCTTCAGTTTGGAGATCTGTCCCTGTTGGTTCATCTTAACAGAAGTCTTGTTCTGTGTTCTAACAGTTTTGACAATCTAACATGAACACCTGTAATGTGGTAAATTAAGGCCACAAAGCTTTTGATACTCTAAGTATTAGTGTTTGAGCATGTTGAAGTGAAGATCCTTGATTTGTGTGTCTCAGATGAGTTCTATTAAACTGTTAACATAATGTTGCTTAGATTAATTCCACTTAAGGTAGTAGAGGTTTTCTGATGGCAAGATAAAGTTAACTGGATGCAAAAAAATGTTGATAAGAGTAAATTATTGTCCATGTAATTAGGGAATGCCAGGACTTGATTTCTTACTTAAAGTGGGCATACAAGAAAGCAGGAGAGGGGGCCTTTTGTCAAAGAGTGTAGCAATAGGACAAGGGGTAACAGCTTTAAAATCAGAAGGTAGATTTAGATTAGATATTAGGAAGAAGCTCTTTATTATGAGGGTGGTGAGACACTGGAACAGGTTGCCCAGAGAAGCTGTGGATACCCCATCCCTGGGAGAGTTCAAGGCAAGGTTGTATAGGGTTTGAGCAACCTGGTCTAGTGGAAGGTGTCCATGCTAATGGCAGGGGGGTTGGAACTACATGATCTTTAAGGTGCTTTCCAACCCAAACCATTCTGCGACTGTTCAGGAGACCTCTTGTAGTCCTAAAATCTGCACCCCCATCAACTTCTGGTCAATCCATTCTGAGACAGTCAGTTTAAATCCTTGTTGTCTATAAAGAAAAGCTTACAGAAGCTTTTTAGTGTAATTCTCTTATTTTTGGTGTGTGTTAGAGAGAGACAAAGGGGGACTTTGAATATAGTATTTTCTCTCTGAAGGACTCTGTTGGAGGATCTTTTCTGGATGACTTTGCCATAGCCCGTTGGAGCATTCACCATCAACTATATATTCTGAAGTTGAAGCTCATGAGGAAACGTGCAGTGAATTTAGCCATCCAATGAAGGGAAACAAGGTGTTCTCCAGAAGGAACACTCCATCTGATTCTTACTTGGAGGAGACAAAGTACCTTTAATGTGTGGTCAGGTCTTGCTTACTGCTGGAAAAAAAAAAGGGGGGGGGGGGAGGAGGGGAATTAAAACCAGACCACACAAATGTTTTGTCCCCTTCTCCACTTGTAATAGGCAAGGTTTTTTTTTTTTTTTTTTTTTTTTTTTTTTTAATAAAAAATAAAATAAAATATTGGAGAGTAAAGAGAATGAGTATAGACACTGCTGGCAATAAAACTTAACTCTGAAGATCTAAAGTAGAATTTTTATTTATTTATATCCCCCCTTGATTTAGGACATTTACAAAACATAGATGTCTCTGGTGCTCCACATGGGAATTCATTCAACATTTGTCGCTTGGAGACTCCACTATCTATTGACTTTCTCTTTAGGGGTATGTTGACTGAGAGATATTTTTAGAATTAAGAAGCTTTTTAATCCCTTATCTTCTCAGCATAAGAACACAGACAAAACTGCAACAGCTCAGCACTGTCTCTGAGTTCTGATGGGGGTGCTTTGCAATGTTAGTTGGAGTATAATGAATGCTAGGGAAGGGCTGGATTAATCCAGTCCTATGAGAGACCTTTTTCACAAGTAAATCTAGCTGCGTGAGCAAATTTTGAATAACCAGGTAGAGTTGCCAGTCTCTGAACACAGGATTAATTTATACACCAGCATGATTCAGGTGAGATATAAAAAACATAAGCTTAAAGTGTAGGAATTGTATAGGAAATTTGTCATAATTTACCTTGACATACGTGATGGGGAATTTGAATGGATAAATGAAGTCTTTGAGGGCATGGGCCCTAGTAATTAAATCAAGCCTTTTTATGACTATAAGATTTCATGAACCTGAGCTTACAAATCATAGCCTTTGTATTCAGGATGGCTGTGTGGCAGGAGTTGATATTATTTTTGTGAACATTCATTTGGGTCTGAGATGGCTTATCCTTTCAGCCAAGCTCATTTGTATCTTTTCATTTGCTCTGCATTGAGTATACAGGTAAATTGAAATTTTTGCAAGTATTTTGACAGCTTCTTTCTCTCATTGCTTTCCAAAATGTCTCCTAAACATACATGTTTAGGAGTGTGTTTAATATCAAGAGTGTGCTAATCTCAAAATAGAAGCTATCACTGGTATAATGCCTTTTTGGCAGTCAAGTTGCTGTTCCCATGCAGTAACAAAAATCTGCGCAGAAACAATGTATTTTGATTAATTTTTTAGGTGACCTGCTAAACTTTGGATAGACGGCAAATCATTGGAATGATGCTGCATCCAATATCACCTCCACAGGGTGTTTATTTTTCATGTGGAAGTTCTGGATGAGGAAGATTTTTGCAGAGATCAGAATGAGTTTGCATGCAATCTAAAGATTTGCATGGGAGACCTGCTTCTGAGTGCAGTATCTTGTTTCTGCAAGAACTTGTGTCACAGTTGCTTATTCAATTATACCTCAGATCCATTTGCTTTACAGCCTTGTGCCTGATATCTTTAACTGCTTTAAGTGATAGAAATAGGATCAGTTAGCTACAGCTTAGGTTTCTGGCTATTAACATATTTGCTATGTCACTTGTTAATACAGGAAGCTTGTTTTATCTATGCTGTGTGCTTCTACAGATGATATACATGCTGTCTTTCCTTTTGAATTATTCATGTTACTATTGCAATGCACAATACTACTTTTCCAATTCAAAATCATACCAGGAATGATACTTTCTCAAATTTGTGTGCATTGAAAAAAAATGATTTATGTACAATGAATTATTAACCTGTATCTGGTATGTATCGATTTTGTAATTGATTGTGATGGATAATATAGAAGTGGTAGGGCACAGTATCCAAGTCCATTACTTGAAAAGGACAAAAATCAGATGAAGCTTAGCCCACTGATAGCTGAGTATCTAGCCTAAATTAGTGCACAACGCTGCCTGTGGTCTTTGAAGAGAAATTGGTCTACACAAAAGCTGTGGGGTTTTTTGTTTGTTTGTTTGTTTTTCATTTGCTACTAGTTTTTGTCAGTAGAGGATATCCAGATGCTTAGTTTAGGTGGACACCTAAACTCCAGAGAGTTAAATGAGATAAAATTTTGGAAGCACATTTCCTAATTACTTTCAGTGGTTTCCTGTAGTCTGTTAGATCAACTTTTTGCAGACTCCACGACACCTGATTCTTCTTCTCTCTCTTCCTCCCCCCCACCTTTGGGATGAAAATTCAGCCAACTGGAGTGTTACTTTGATTTCATTCATCTTAGTTCACTATGACTGATGTAAACAGTATTCTGCTGAGTTACTTTGGAGCTCTAGTGGTAGTGTTGATTTATATCAGCTGCAAATCTGGCCCAGTGGCTGTGACCCAGCTATTGATAAAATCTAGAAGCTCAACTAATGCAAATAAATGGATTTTTTAATATACATTTCTATTTGAAGGGTGGTCCATAGAGTCATTGTTTGACTCTGAGTTGTAATCATATTCACGTTGTTGAGATGATATACTATGCCCAGGGTTGTGATGCATCATGAAAACTGCATTGTGTTGGATACAAATAAAATCTGCAGTTGAATAGGACTCTTTATTTCACTGTTGTCTATCAAAATTTCTATTACTGGCTCCGTCATTCATTAGCAAAAATACAAAGCATGCATTTTGAGTTCTCTACAGGACTATCTATTATTCAGGCCTTCTGAGGTACTGCCATTGTTTTTAACTGCACACCATTTTTAATTTTTTTAAATTCTTTTTAAAGTGAAAACAACATCTTGGCTCATCCTCCAGTGGTCTATTCATGACACAGGATGTGGAGTGACTCATAAAAGAGTAAGGTTACATTCAGATCCAGCAGCTGCAAATTTTATTTCTTAAACTCTGCTCCTGACTCAACACCTCTTAAGCAAGATGCACAGACATCCATGCTATCACCAAATAGCAGAGAAGCCTGGGTATAGAAGTCCCTCAGAAAACTGCACCTTCTTTTTTCTTGAGTAAAAATATCTCTTCCTATCTGAAGCTATTTTTTGCACACAGTATGTTTTTGGATAGTCTGAAATATATATAATAGGGATTTCTTTGATATGATTGGGATCTGTTTGTGGAGGTGTCTATTGCTCTTTCTTGAGAGTAGGTTGTCTGACCCATCAGTATTTGGGGGAAATGTAATCAAGACTATCAATAAAGATTGGTTAACACCTACATTTCTAAAATATGTGGAAGCATTGCTTATTAAAACCATGAAGAGAATGAAACATCCAGCCATAGTGAAGGCAGAAGGAAAAGAAAGCATGTTATTCTAGTTACATTTTTACTGTCTTCCATATTTGCAAATCAAAAACATTGAGTGACAGATTAATGCAGATGTACCTTCTTCCAAGAGAAGTAATATGGTTAGAGGGTTCAGCTTGGTCATACCAATATTCAAAACATTAAGGATGATTTGTGGAAAAGGCCAGTTTTCTGAGTATTTGTAGGTGATGTCAAAGACTTATTTTTGATTTAGATCTGAAACTTAAAATTGGGTCTCTTCTGTGAACGATTTGATGGATTTGGTAGAAATACGTCTCTGAAGGCAGTGGGGAGCAGGAGAGGAAAAAATAAATTTGTGAATCTGCTGGGGGTGGAGTTTTTTTTCTTTTTAGGCATTAGGTACATAAGTTGATATCTTAAGAACTGTACCACAGATTTCCTGTTTTTGTTCAAGTGATACTTTTTAAGTTAAATTAGCACTTACACAGGGCACACAGCTGGTGGTTGGGGTGAGTACTCTTGATCACTGTCAAAATTCACAGGTTTTTGATACAAAAATCTTGTTTATGTGACATTTTGATGGTTTAAGTTCAATTAGAAAAAAAAAAAAAAAGACCAGTGATTAGAGAGAATGGGATGAGAATTGTCTGGATGTAGAAACACAATTCATAGAAAGGTAGCTTGAGAGGGGGAAAAAAAAAAGGTTAATTTGAAAAATAAGTTTCCTAGGGTTTAGTCCTGGCACTATTAAACATGACAATGCACAATTATGGCTTACCACATTGTATTGTATTCTGAGCTCTGCTAGAAGCCTTTTAATGCTGCATTAAAAGAAATGTATGGGATTTCTAAATGAGCAATACAAATCTATTTCATATACTTGACCCTAATGTCACAGAACACAACAGGAACACCAGATTTGTATGCTTACTAGCTGTGAGCAACACCATCTCCGGTGTTTATCTGTGTATAGCTTGGTGAGTCCTATTGTTTGTTTTCACTGCTCTGCATTGCTGTCATATAATTCTTCCTGTCAGTAATAATCACAAATGTGTTACTTAAATGAAATACGGGCAATGAATATGCTTTATTTCAGCCTAAAGGAGCCCTCATAAACAAGCACCTATGAGAAATAATAAACCTGTTGATATCAATACATATTTTTTGCCAATGATTCTTAAGCTTTTAATGGTATGTCTTTTAAGACAGTGAGGAAACAAAAGTTCATGGTAATTCTTATTTGACAGTAACTATGCTAACACATACACTGCACATTTTTTCCTAAATACCTTCCTATAAATAATGAGCCAAAACTGAATTTAATGCAGTAAGAATAGATTTTATTAATTATTGTGTAACTTAGACAGGATTTGTGGTCAGCCAAGCACCTTACTCTTCTTTTTTCTTTCTCATGCAATGCAGCTGCAAGAAATAATCTATTATACTTTATTAATTCTTTTAATATCAGTTGTCTGTATTATCTGCTCTTTACTTTGTGGTTACAATTAATATTGAACTTCCATTATGCAAAGTCCACTTATCTGTATTAAATTCTATTTTCTAGGCTTCAGCATCAAAACATGCTATTGGGACAGCATTTGGAACCCAGTATCTCTGATGATAATGTTGAGACAAATTCAAGAATTGCTGCTTATTCCTTATTCCTTCATCAAAGTAGAAGATGGAGATGGAGAACAAGAAGCACCATTCCTATCCTGTTTTCCTCTTCCATAAACCATTACCCGTTAGAATATGACTTCTAATTTCTAACCAATTTTATACTCAGCTTGCTGTTTCTCTTTGCAGCTTAATTCTGTTGGTACAATTGACTGCAAGCAAAACTGAAGGTTTTTTTCTCCTCGTATATGCTTGGCTGCAACTATTTGAAATATAGTAGTTGTAAATCTTAATGCAGGTTTGAAGACTTTTAATGACATACGTGTTAAGGCAGAGCTCAAATGGTCTTAATGGCAACATGGAGTGCTTAATTTCCATTTTAAGCATGGTAGAGTGGTGTCTTACTCTGAGGTGAGCTCCCCAGTTGCATGTCAAGTACCAGACTCAATTTTGGGTAGGCACTATTTCTTAGAGAACTCACCTTGAGTACCAGGAACTCCACTCTGTAATAGTACTGGAATGATTCCTGCATTGGATATATATCACTGAAACTCCCCAGAGGTCACTGGGATTCTTCCTGCTCATTTTGGAGAGAATACTGGATCAATGGTGATTTCAGCTCCATGAGAATTTATATTTAATTTTCTTAGTCACTCATGGACTAGTTGTCTACAAAGTTTATGGATGGGCCTAATATAGCTGAGCAAAGACTTCTTAAATTTGATTTCACTTTTCCCTGGAAATAAAACACAAATTCTGGTTGGTTGAAGAAAAATGTCTTTTAAACTATCAGAGCTTTGCCAAAGTGCTTCAAACTTAAGTTCAGTGTTTTTTTAAATGCATTACTCATTAATGTCTCCTCATAAATGTCTCAGTTCAGTTCTGGTCCTGTTCTAGTTCTGAAACCAAACTAAGATTTCTGATAAGTCTGAACAGGACATTTATATTGGTTTACATTAAATATCTGATGGAAACAATGCATTCATCCTTGCAGAAATACTAGGGAATCCTGAAAGGAGAGGAAAAAATCCATGTCTTCCCTTTACCATTTGCCACTTGGATCATGATTTTCTACCAACAGTTTATGATTTTGAAAGATTGTGATGATTTTTTTCTGTACAATGAAAATGGGGATTTGAATGGAGGCAGAATCAGTAGTTGGGACTGTAATATTAGTTCTGTTTTGGTATGGAGAAATATGGAACTAAAGTAGGGGTTAGGGAAAAAATTCCTGAAGAAATTCCTCAAGATGAGAAATTGGATGCTTTGGATGTAAAGACCCGATTCCAATCAAGTCAGCAGGAAGCAGGTATCCACAATGCTGTCATCAAAAAGACAGTGATTGATAAGGAGGCAAGAAACACAGCAGTGAGCAAACTGGAGATGCTCTTTGCTGAGTGCAGCCCAGGGCTGTGGCTGACGGGGGTTCTGAGGCTGTCCCAAAATGGTCATTCCCCAGAGGAAACCTGAGCTGATCTTTAAAATTAAAAAGAGGCCAAAACAGTTATTAAAAGTGGAACTTCGCAAAGTCAGCTCCAGCCTGCTGTCTTCAGTTTTGCTTTTGTCAGCAGAAGTTGTAGAGAGTCAGCTTGGCAGCCCACCTGTGTGTGTTCTTAGTGTTATTAAATATCAGCCCTGGGACACACCAAGTGGAAGTTAAGAAATATGCTAGCAAAAACAAACAAACAAACAAAAATTTAAAGGATCAATTCCCACAAGATTCACAAGGCATGTGCAGGGAACAGTATCAGTTAACCCTAGGGGGTATTGGTATCTCTCCTGTGGCTGATCCAAGTATAGTTATGCTGCAGATTTTAAAGTAATATTATTCTGACAGTGCTTGAGTTAGTGAAATTCCAGAAAGGAATGCATTCATACAAATAGAAAGACACTGTTATGAGTATGGTCTTTTTCCTTAAATACAAGAGAATAAGCTATACTGGGATCCTTTGCCTCCAGAAGTATGTGAGCACATTTTTGTGCATTATCAGTTTAACTGCGTTGTCTTGGAAATAAATGAGATTTCAGGGAAAATGTCTTATTGCACAAACTGCTTGTATTACATTCATAAAGTAGACCCTCCGCTGGTATAAACTAGGAAATATTCTATTTTTGTTGTCCAGAAAAGTTATGGTTGACAATCGGAATTCAGTCTATCCTGATTATTCCTTTCCCTGAGCACATCATCTTAGCAAGTGCCAATTTCTTGTTATATCATAAGCAAAAGAAAAATTTACGTTAGCCTTATTGCAATCTATCAGAGTTTTTCTTAAGTGGTACTTGTATTAGCACTAGTAAAAAACAAATACTAGAAACTTAGATCAAGGCACGTAATTAAAAGGAATATGAGTTGTCCTGCATTTATTACATGTGGAGGAGGGAAGGCGTGTCAGCTAAGGAAGATATACTTCATTGGTGGTGATCAATTGCAGCTGACTTATTGCGTGATTTACCATGTGGTTTAGCTCAGTGAACTTAGCAGGTGTTGTTTCTGGCCTTTCTTCTAGTATTTGGCATAGACTACTATTGAGGGTGGGAAACAAATATGTGTAGAAGTACTCTGTTCAGGTACAATAAAACCTCTATGTTATAAAATGAAAAAAAAAACTGAACCCATTTGCATTCCAGTTTTACCAGCTGCAACCCGGTGAACTGATTCCTTTAGGTGAAGGTGTCTACAAATCATGCAACTTGCTGTCCTCTGAGCTTTTAGCAATGAAGTTTAAGACATAAGCCACCAACCTATGATTTCAAGTTATCTAATGACTTTCTAACCAGTGGAAATGCGAAGTCAGTACCAGAATGTGAGTCAAAGGACCTAAATTCTGAGTCTCCCTGAGGAAGTTCATATCTACTGATTCTACAGCAGTGGAGCAATTTTGGTGTTTTTTTGTTTGTTTGTTTGGTTGGTTGGTTGGTTGATTGGTTTTTGTTTGTTTGTTTGTTTGTTTTAAGTGCAAGATCCCTAAATAACTAGTTAGTGGCACAAACCACTTATTATGAATACCATTTCAACAGGTGATAACCTTTGTATTGATTTATTTCAAATGTATTGTGCGTGACCCTCATGCGTTATAGAGCATAGGTTGAAATCTGCCATGACACAAGAAACATAGAGCTCTGTGTTCTTTCCTGGGGCTTAGACAGTTAAGTGAATTCAAACTGTACTCAAGCTGTTTCTTTTATTTATTTGTTTATCAAAGAGTGAAAGCTGCTTTTCTAAGGAAAGTATCAGATAATACAGATTTCATAGTTTACTCTTGGGTGCTTCAGAAACTTGTATTTTAATCAGAGCTGTAGACTTGGGAACAATTTGTCATGCCTAGGAGAAGAAAGGAAGCCACTTGCAGCACTCTCTTCTTCCACCTCCTCTGTGTAAAGTCATTAGACTAATTTGTTACCTTGGAACAAATTGTGAGTTGACAGTGAGTTGTGCAGCTCGAGGAATTTCTCTTAGACCCATAGTCAAGCTGGCAAAGAAGATAAGCAGGCTGAGCAGGTTTTGTTTGATCACTTTCAGGATGGGGTTTTGAGCCAGTGCATACCTGCTTGCAAACTCTTGCAAAAGAGATCGTAACTCTTCCCCTGCTGTTCTGATACGGAACTGTAATCTGAACTCTTGTCTGCATGTATATGGGATGTGGATTTGTACTTGCAATTCAAGCAAGAATGCAGATTGGGTCCTACAACTTAGTGGTATCGTGGTCCACCTTCATATGAGTAATGATTCTGACAGAAATAATAATCTTAAACCAAAGTTTTGCTCCCTTGGGTGCATTTGAAAACTGAAGAGGAAATGGATTTATTCTGGCTCCATGAGAGTAGAGTTTGTCTTGGTGTAAATGTATTTCTCTTCTGAATTAGAGTTTTAGGCAGTTCTATAGAAATGCACTCTTACATTCTAAATAGTCAGTCATTCAGAATTTGTCACACTTTCTGATGTGTTGTCATGTCCAGTGGTTACCTTTAATAGGAAGCAATCTTTTCATGCTGGAATTTCTTATATCAGTAGTACACAAGAGATTAAAAAAAAAAAAAAAAAAAAAAAAAAAAAAGAAAGAAAGAAAAAAATAATTTTTAGGATACTGAAGAGTATTTAGGTCACCTTGTAGTTTTTCAGTTCCCTGTTGCTTAAAACCCCTCAATAGGCCAGGGCTTTAAAAATTATAACTTGGGAAAAGGGAAGAAATCAGAACAAAGATATCTGAGCTGTTGGCCTCTTCCTACCAGTCATGTTTCTGATCCTGCTGCCCCCGTGGACTTGTGTTTTTGCCAGTGTTTCACTGTTGTGCTAGCACTGAGGGAAGGCATTGCTAGCAGGGGCCAATCAGCTGCACTTAAAGCTCATTGCTGCACACCCTGTGCTACTCATGCTCACCTTACAGGCTGCAAACAGCAGAGGTGTGTCAGATGCCTTGGCTGCAGTCAGACACCTTTGTCTGAAGAGTGTTCTGTGTAGCTTTAGTCTGTCTGCTTGTTGCTCCCCATGAGACTATCAACTGTAGGCAAAAAGCACAGCTGTATCCATAGATTCTGCTGCTTTTAGTCGTTGAAGAGGCAGAGGTGACTTTGCAGAAAACATTGAGAAGTCATCCAGAGGGTCCCTTTGCAGTCCTACCTTAATTGCCTCCTTCAGTTCAAAGCATCTTTCTTTCTTTTACCTTGCTGTGCAGGTGAATCTCTTACTGCATTATTTAGTACCTCAAGAGTGGGCACTGTGACTTGAAATGCTGTGAAGCCTCCAAGCTGACTTCTCCTTGGATTACTTAAAGAAAACAATTTCTTTGCAGCTCTGAGTGACCAAGACAGACTTCTGTGCAGATGTAGGATTGGCAAAAAAGTACTATAGGCATAGACACCAGTGTTTTCCCAAGGATAAAAAGAGGGTGTTCAACTTAATGAACAACAAAGTGAAATCCTCCTCCTCTCACCTTGATTATGATTCACTCCTACACCTTGCCCCATCCTGGGTAGTCTCAGTAGGACCACATAAACAACTCCTCCTTGTCAGTTCAAAGCCTATTCAGTTCTTGGCTTAGTCTGTGAGGTACTATGTAAGGTATTAGTGCCAGTGTTGAGTTACAATGAGGTGAGAGACCATACGAGTCACTTGTGCACATGCTAACAGCTTGGGGTTTTAGAAATACTTTTTGATGAAGTTTTAGGTCCTACAATGCAAAACAACAATGTCCTTCTCTCTGCTGGAGGAGACGCCTATACATGTATTTCCTAGTCAATATCAGGTGGATTTCAGTTCAGATATCAAAAGGCTTATCTGGATCTCTTTCCTGGAAAGCCTTTGCTGAAAATGTCAGGAGTTTCTTGTTAGATTTCATTCATATCTTATTTCCAGATGAGCTGGTAACCCATGAGAAGAAACTTTGATACAATACTTATGTAAGTCATCAAATAAGATGGGAACAGAGCTGAGAAGAAGAAAGAAGTTTAAGTCAATTCAGTTTAATTTAAATGAAAAATGTCTTTTTTGCTCTTAAGGTGTGGGTCCTTTGAAGATCCTTTTATTTGATAACAAATTGGAGAATGTGCATTTCTATTATTGATCTCTGAATGTAATTAAAGTGTTCAGCTATGGGTCATGAGCTTAATGCAAGAATGTTTTTCTTGCATTGTAAGTAACTTGTCCTGACTTTGAAATGAGAACATCCTAATTTACATTGGGAGCTCCCAGAAATTTCCAAGTGCGTAGATTTGATGGGACATAAATACCTGTAGTCTCCATAGTATCCGGGATTGATTATTTTTAGCTTTCATTTATTTTGCAGACAGAAAAATCTACTCAATTTTAACGAGGTGAGAGAATCTTTCTGGCACTAGATGTGAGTGTCTGTACATGCCACTGAAAAGAACGGTCACATAGTTTATTGATTAGAACTTGTGCATGGGTTTTTACAGAACTTTGAGGAAATTTTGTGGTGATGTATCTTCCAATGTACTATGAGTTCAAAGAATACAAAATTGAAATCTGAGTTTGGGGAAGAGGAAGGATGCTTTTTGTTGGAAATCATATGAGATTTTTATTTTTACCACAGCTTAATGTTTTTCACATAATCTTACTGCAGATCTAAGCAGCTAAAATAATCACATACAAGTGAAGAATGTTTTGCCCAGGATAAACATTCAGGCAATTCTTATCTGGCACATTATTAGTGTTCAAACATGTACTAAACTTTCATATACTTGTCAACATAGCTCACCATTAAGGGAGCTCTGCTTTTACTATAGAGGTCTTTATTTTTCCATGTGTTCTGTACAAGATTTTGGAACATAATTTGGTGCCCAGTTCTTGTTACCCTTCACTGAGTGGCCAAGGGGTACTCGAGTTTTGCAGGTATAGTTTTACATTTGGATCCCTGTCTCTCCTTTATTAAGGGATAGCTATGGTATGTGTCTTGTGCTGAAGGACCTTCAAATGAAAATCTTTCCCCCCAAAGACCACTGTCTTTCTATTACTTTTTTTTTTTTTTAATTGCAGTTAAATTTAATTGTAATTAAAGATGTCTTACTGCACTCTTACATAGGAAAATCAACAAACATAATCAAGAGCAATTGTGGCAGTACTAAAATGACTGGCCTCCTCTCAGAGGCCATTATCCAAACTTACCAGTGATCTGCATATTCTCCTTCAACAAGCCTTGAACATGGCTTTTTCTTAGCTAAGAATATGTGGAAAGCAATATTGTGCCACGAGATGCTCCTGAAACTATTTATGGGATCTCAAAACCAGTACTTCAGCAGATCAGGTGTTATTGTTCACAGCAGTCTGATCGTATTAAGTCAGTAAATTCAATACTAGGTATAGATTCCCTCAGAGTTTGAGAATCAGGTTTGCCCAACTCAATGGAATCCTATAAAATCAGTGACGTATAAATAGGTGTATTTATGTTCTATATTAATGTTTTAGATTTGAATGGCAACTACGATATTATAAAAAGAATGAAACTGAAAATAGTGGGTATGCAAATTCAAGTATAGTTACAGCTATAACTCATAAAGAAATGAATTTAATTCATTTTCAAGACTGAGGAAAACCAACTTCATTTCAAATCTCAGTCTTTTGTTTATTAACACTGTCTTATTTGTCTTGTTTTAGGGCAGGTAGAGCTCCTAAATCTTCCTGCTGTTATGATTATTTCCTTCATAATATGTGACTTTAGGTGTACCCAGCCTGTTAATTCATTCCTGAAGAAAATAGGGATCCCAGGTTTGCATGCAGCTGATTCTTGTTCTCCTTCCTGCTAACCAACCATGAATCTTCATGTACGTTCAGAAGTTTCTTTGCAACTCAGTCCATATAGACCAGGAAAATGCTAGGTGCTGAAGGCAGAAAACAGTCTTCTTTATACCAGGCAGAGTGCAAAGAGAAGGTAACAATCTCACCCTAGAAGCAGTTACCTTAGTTTTTAATTCTGGAGATGTCTTGCTTAAAAAATATTGTTGCAGAAACAATTTAAAAGTAGCAGCTGAAGTTACCAAAATGAAAAAAGAACAGAGCCATTGAACCTGCTAGAAGTTGAAAAGGGAACTTCGAGAAAACTTGATAAGGAACACTCAAACTCATAGCAGCAAATTTATTTTCCTGGTTATAATTTGTGTAAGTGTCATGCTTTCATGCCACTTAACCTGTTTAAGAGACATTACTCTTGTTCAGTAGGTGAAAGATTTAAAAATAAATACAGTGAGTAGGAGAAGTGGGAGTGGTAACATGCAGAGTTCAGCTCTTATCAGTCATGTTGATTTGGTAAACAATACAAATTGGGATGCAGCAATAACGGTCTGCTGTTTATACTCTCACAGTTTCTGATTTTATTCAGAGTTGACTTTTTAGTTGCATGACTGAGGGAGAGAGAAACTAGGACTGGAAATATATAAAATGTCATTCAGGGTTGACTTCCCTGCTCTTCTTAGTCTATGAAGTGGAGCAAGGGTGAGGAACTCTATTTAATAGCATCTGAGCAGAGAGGCTTCCCAAGATGGGGGGAGGTTGAGTGATGCTAAAATTGCCTGCTTTGCCTTGCTGATAGGGAAATGTACATTGCCTCTGAATTTATGGTGCTCAATCCAGACACTGGTCTGTTGTGGTGGTTTTACTCAGGTCAGCAGCTGAGCTCCACCACAACTGCTATCTCACTCCTCATCCTCAAAGAGGAATGGGGAGAAAATAC
This sequence comes from Anas acuta, assembly GCF_963932015.1. Classification (NCBI taxonomy): domain Eukaryota; kingdom Metazoa; phylum Chordata; class Aves; order Anseriformes; family Anatidae; genus Anas; species Anas acuta. Next base: position 12,072,563 of record NC_088984.1, read on the forward strand.
AATGAAAAGGGCTCAAAGTTTGAGATAAGGACAAGCAGATCACACAGTAATTATTGTAATGGGCAAAACAGACTCGGCATAGGGAGATAGTAAGATTTATTGCTTACTACTAACAAGCTAGAGAAGTGAGAAACAAAGGAAAGAAACCAAAAGCACCTTCCTCCCCATCCACCCTCTTCTACCTCCTTCCCCCGAGCGGCACGGGAGAACGGGTTATGGTCAGTCTGTAGTGCTGCTGCTTCTCGGTCACTCATCCCCTGTGCTGTGGAGTCCCTCCCACGGGATGCAGTCTTTGGTGAACTGATCCAGTATGGGCTTCCCACAGGCAGCAGCTCTTCAAGAACTGCTCCAGATATGGGTCCGTACCACAGGGTCCATCCCTCAGGAGAAAACTGCTCCAACCTGGGTCCCCCACGGGCAGCAGCTCCTGCCAGGTCACCTGCTCCCGCATGGGCTCCTCTCCACGGGCTACAGGTCTGGCCCTGAATGTGCTCTGCTGGGGGTCCTTCACAGGCCACAGCTTCCATTGGTGCAGGTCCACCTGCTCCACCGTGGTCTCCTCCACAGGCTGCAGCGTGGAACCCTGCTTCACTGCTTTCTCCCATCTTAAATATGCTCTCACAGAAGCTCAAACAACACCACTTACTGGCTTGGCTCTGATCAGCAGCGGGGCCCTTACCTAACATGGGGCAGCTTCTAGATTCTTCTCACAGAAACCATCCCTATGACCCCCTGCTACCAAAACCTTGCCATGTAAACCCACTACATCTGTGTGAACAATATTCTGAATGGCCATGGTCAGGCCATTTCTGCAAAAATAATGGTGGTTTCAAAGACCCTTCCTCCCTCTTCTTTCACTAGTACATTAGCACTATTCTGCTGTCAGCTACTGCCCACATAGCAAGGCTGACAGAAGAGATTATAGGAGTGTTTCTTGTGCTCATCTATGCAAGGTCAGCTAGCACTGCTGCAGCAATCTCTGCTAAATGTGTATTTTTGCCTGAGGACTTCCTTTTTTCCTCAAGTAGGGGCTTTCATTTTCATGAGTTTATGTGCCAGTGGGGGAATTTCCTTTCAGAATTGTGACCCCTCGCAATCTAGAAGGTGTTGCTGAACAGCAGCTGTTATGGTAAAAATTGGGGGACCTAACGGTGGGTTTTGACTTGGTTTTCTTTCTGTCAAAGATACATTGACCTTTAGTGAGGGTGGTGGAAGAACATCCAGTCATCTCACAATAGTGAACAGATGGCACTGACTAGACTAGTCCCTACTAGTGCTTATGAGTTCTGCATGTACACTGTCACACAGGTCTATATGCCACCAAAGAAGAATGTTTATTTTGCCTAGATTGTTTGGCTTTGTAAGGGGCCTTCATGATGTAATCTAAATTTAATCAGTGAGTGAATTTTATTTACATTTGAATTTGGATGACAGGCTCAGATAGGAACTGGAAGTGATGATGACAGATTTCTACTGAACCCAGCAAAGTAGAGCTGTCTGAACACTTGTGCCTTTATCAGAGGAAAACAATTACCTGAAAAAAAAAAAAAAATATAGTAGAAATATTGGCCTTTAAGGTGTTCTGAAGATATGATCCTACTATAAGTGTCTGGGTAAAATATGGACTTTACTTATGTTCTGTAAGGCTGTGATGCCATGAGCAGGCCACATCAGGGTTACTGAGTCATGGGACATTGTTCAGGACAGACCAGAGAAGAGTGATAAAGGTTGTCTCTGAGGTTGTGGAAGCTTTTCTGAGCCATGGATTCTATGGCTTTGGACCATCAGCCCTTCTCCACCTTCCCTGCTACATCACTGACTCCCACTATACTTCTCCAGCAGCTCTGCAGCTTCCCTGTGGAGCCAGAGAGGTGCCAAAGCATGGCACAGAGGGCAAGTGCTTGCACTCTAGTGGTAAATAGGAAGATTATGTCACTGCTTCACATCTGCAGTAAGTCCACATACACTTAATTCCTTTATTTTCTTAGCCCTGTTGTTTTTGAGGCATCTCTTGGGGTTCCCAGGTGCCTGAGCTATCTCTGTTTTGCAGCTGTAGATAGCTGCAGTAGACTGAATGCACCTGCCAGGTATCAAATCCCCTTCCTAAAGCACAGGGGCACTTAAGTTTCTTGAAGGATCAATGCCAGGTAGGTGTTGTTTGTTTGTTTGTTTTTTTTTTTTTTTTTATTGCTTTAATAAAAACTTATCTTTTTTTTTAATACTGTATACTTGTTCCTGGAAATTACAGAAATGTCTTCTCTGAAGCTTTCTCAATATGTTTTGCCTGAGGTAGATACAAAGGTTGAGAAATTGCAGCCCAGGAGTTTGTTTGGCAAAGTTAGAAGCAATCAGTTTGCTGTGATGTATCAGGCAAAACCTGGTATTAGACACTACTGTCACTTCTGATAACAAGCAAATTATTTTTTTAAATAAATAAAAATTGGAAGACTAAAAATTACAAGGTGTTTGCTTGTGTTGGATCATAAAGAAGGTTTCATACTGCATCTCTTTGGCCATTCCATTTGGTGCATTGTGCCTTGTATGATCATTTAGTGGAGGCTTTAAATGTTAACAATAAAATGTATTGACTTCTCAATTTTCTGAAGTTTTGTAGACTGAGGAAGGAGAACGTCTGTGGCAAAGTGGTTTATATATACAATTTATATACCATTCTCCAGATTACTTGACTTCTGAGAAAGTGACTGTATTTAAATAAGGTATTTAAAAAAATAATTTCTAATTAACTGTTGGATGCAGCTCTATAGGAATGTCTGTGTGTTGGTGCACCTTCTGTGGGCAGAGTTCCCTGTACAGCAATGCAGACTTCAGTGGCTGAAACTTCCTACCTAGAGCAGGCAGTGTTACCAAGGGATGCCCTGCTCAGTTATCCCTCTGTCACTCTTTGTGTTGGATGTGTTAATCCGACAGGTCAGATCAGGGGACTGGTCTGGCTGAATTATTTTTTTTAATTATTTGGTTATGTAATCCATCTCCCAGACAGTTAAGCAAAGTAGTCTTGTGAACAAAGTCTCTTGGAGACAAGGCAATAGTACGTTTTGAGGAAAGTGTAACCACACTTTCCCCATCCCCCCCCTCCCCCCATCCCCCTCCTCCGTCCCTTGGGAATGCAGTAGGCACAGCTCCTTATTCCATAGATCTGATTATAAATTCATTCTCAGACCTCAAAATTTTTTCTGATCCACCTGAACAACTTCAGCTTTAAGAAAGTTTTCCATTAAAACTTTTTTTTTTTTTTTTTTTGAAAAAATTCTTACCAGAGTAGCTAGAATGATGGATGAATTTTCCTTTCTGCAGGCGTCTCTTGGTCTCTCACAGCATTGTTTCATAGGCAGGAATGTTGTGTTAGGAGTTCAAGTTGTTCAGATTGCAGGCTTCCCCCACTTCAAATGCATTACTTGTAACTTTGTTCATGACAAATCCATGGAAATTCAGTCTAGATTTGTTTGTTTGCCAGAGGTATAGCTTAATCCTGCAATAAACACTGAATGGTATAAAGAATGTTTATCTGCTTCTAAATGAAGAAGGAATTGATATCAAATACTATGGAGAAATTTTGTCATGTAACGTGGGACAGGGAGCTATAATAATCAATGCATGTGAGAATACTACAGGAATGTGAGGTGCTTGTCAGCTTTGAATATTATTCATCTACATGTCCAAGGACTATGAGATCCTGTCAAAGCAACACTGTAGTTTTGTCCCTCTTGGGTTTAATTAACCCTGGAGTAATGCTGACAAGTTCATTGAAGTTGGACAAGGGAAGTGTCTGAATCATTCACAGGAGCATAAATACATGGTATTTTGTAAAGATACAATAAAAAAAAAAAAATGTGGCAAGAATCTTTGAGGAAATACAATTTGGCTGTTTTTCTGAAAAGTGTTGAACAGATATTGTATACAGACTTGTGTGTTAGTGACTATGGGTCAGATTCCACCAAAGACTGATGTTCATTACAACTTCATGTTTCTCCTTACATCAGAACTAAAATGGTTTGGCCTCTACATCAGCAGATCCTAGAGTTTATCAGGTGGGTTGATAATAAAGTGGAGTCTCTTTTGACTTGTATTCATTCATTCCTGAAGGCCAATACTCAAATGTGGACAATACTTTGGAAAAAAAAAAAAAAAATCTTGTGTGTTTTATGTATTCTTTTACCCCCAAACTGAGATCTTCATCTCATCTTCAACCCTTGAAAGGGTTTTTTCTCTGACTTTCCCAAAAGCCTAGCACTGCAACTGCATCTCATTATAATCTTTATATCAACCATTGAGAGTGACTGTTGAGAGCTGAAAGGAAGAAGTGAAAGCTGAGGCAGAAGCATGATGTGACACCTGAATAACCCTTTTCCAGTGAGATTCAGAGAACTCCCTACAGTCCTTTGCAGTGTAAGACTGCATATGAGAGAAAAAAAAAAAAAAAAAAAAAACACTAGATAATAACCTCTTACTCAGAGACAGTCACACTAGGCAAATTTTAGTCAAGCACTAGCTAAACTAATCTGGCTTGACACCAGTAATAAATTGTGCAAATTCCTGTGACCTTCATCATTCTTATTTTGTATTAAATGTCATCTTGTTAGATGATGCATGAATGAATGGTACAATATGATAGATAGCATGAATTATTGTCCTCTAATAGATTTTGTTAAAACATGTCTCTTTTCTGTGTTGGTCCTTGAGAAATATGCCCAAAATTATTTCATATGTTCCTTTGCTTTTTAAGACCCACTCAGACTTTCATAGGAAAGGAGAAAAATGCTTCATTTTTTTCCTCAGTTTAAGACCTTGTTTTTACATTGCTTTCATCACTGTATGTGAATACTCAGTGTGTTGGAAACAGCTACCTATTACTTGGCTTGGACCTGACTCGGAGTCATCAGAAAACTTTCCCAAGTAAGGCATGCTGTTTTCTGAAATATGTAAGGGAACCTCTAAGTTAAGCATGTTAGTGTTTAAACTGAGATTAAATATATAAAAACATATTCCTACCCGTGATTCATGGAGGTCACTTCCCACCTGCAAAACATGTCCTGTAGAGACTGTAGGTCATGACAGCAGAGGAAATTCAAGAGGCTTTTTCCATTCTTCTGGCAGTCCATCCAGTTATGAGTAATCCCTAAACCTTTGTTAAAAACAAGTGTCCTAGAAGAGGTGTTTGTCTCTGAAATGATACTTACTAAGTGATATTTTATAAATAATTTATAACAATTGGTGATATTTAGGCTGACCTAATAATTTTGTGTATGAAATATTGTCCCCAAATACTTCCACATATTTTTTGGCATATTACCAGATTTCTGTTTTCATAGGTTATTATTGAAGTGCATCTTTAATGTTACTAGAGACTGACAAATATTATAAATTTCAATTGTTTTCGTAACAGCAATTTTCTTTAAAAACAATCAAACTAAAAACTGTTTATCATTAAGGCTTCAAGATCATAGGGGATTAAATGTGATCCACGGCTGTATTGATGTAGACAGATAATATTTTAAATATCCAACTAAACACCACCAGGCCACAAAAACGTGTCTGATTCAGATTCCTCTTTATCAAGTTAACTGGTTTTGGAATGAAACTCTAAATCTCAGGGTGAATCTTAAGATGTGACTTCTCCAGAGCGAGTGTCCTTTTCTTTCATGCACATGTGACATCTTTATTACACTTCTAAATAGATATTAGGAAATGAGTGACTAAGATGTCAAATTTTCTGATGCCTCTCTCTCTGCAGTGCCTTGAGCTAGAATACACTGATAGGGACAGATAGCTAGAACAGGTGATTACAGTATGACAATTGGAAGGAATAGAGGATATATTCAAACTGTTGACATCAAAAATTAAGAGTGTAGAACACCTTTGCTATGTTTTTGACAGGTATATGACAAGATTCTTTTTTTCCTCCCCAGAATCTTTTCTATATGTTGAGTTTGATAAGCAGCCAGGTTAATCAAGGAACATCCAACACTACAGTGAAGTCTTGACTAGTTAGAGCTAATATCCAAACTCATACAGTACATGAGGCAAGTGCATAGGACTATGTCATCCCTACATCAGGTCTGAAATACCTGCTTTGAAAACAATAACCACTTGCTTTGCTCTTTCTTGCACAGGGCATGAACCCTAGACCCAAAAGTGCTTTTTAATTTTGCTTGTATTTGATGGGACCAAGACTTACCAAGATTGCAGGAAGTGCTTAGTGTTCTCTAGGGGTGGCACATCTAGGCTTAGGGGGTAAGACGCCAGCAAGAACCTTCAGGGGATTGACTTCCCATAGATTTCAACAACTCTGAAGTAAATGTATTCAAGCACAACAGTGCATGACTTTCTTCTGGGACTGGAGTGCTCTCTGCTTTTTCAATTTCCAGTGTCTCATTACTCACTAGTACTTCTCTCTAAATGAATTTTTGTAGACCCTGATTTTATTTCATCATATAAAGACCAGTTTCATGAAATCCGTGGGAGTCTAATTTAAGTAATCCTTCCAAAAAAAAAAATAAATCTTAAAATCAACTAAGTGTTCACATGTTACCGAAGTCTAATTCTAATCATGTAAACAAGCAGGATTTTGGAAAGCATATCATGTTGATGTATGGTGAATAAACTACATCCTGACATTTTGCAAAATTTAGGATTCCCTAGCATTAGAAACAGTCTAGCATGGCTTTCATTAAACACTGGAGATATAAAGTGTATATTTAAAAGAAAAAATAACAATCAGTCCCAGACTTTTTGCACTCTTTCATAATTAAAGGACATGAGGTCACATGAAGCCAATCATGGGTAAATTTCAAGCAAATGAAATGAAATATTTCTTCACAAAGCACTTAGATTATGCTGGAGGTCAAAATCAAACAGTGTAGCTGAACTTTTAAAAGGTGCCAGCTAACTTTATGATCATCCATAAAATTTTTAGCTTTACCTGCTAGATTGGTTAGTCTGTATTCGTGCCTCAGGGCATTAGAATATCACCAAATGACCAAAAAAAAATTTCCCTATGCAAAGCACTGTACAATTACTCAAATACTACTTTTTGCCCTTTGCTGTCTTCTAAAAATAAAGCTATAAGCAGGTCCTAGACACAGCATATTGCTGTGATGGATAATTGGTTTAAAAAAAAAAAAAAAAAAAAAAAAAAAAACAAAAAACTGTTAGAGCAGCTTCTCTATTTTTTTGACTGTGCCAGAATTTTGCATTTATTTTTAGCAATGGTTTGTGGTAACAATACAGACAAGAAGAATTATGTCTTGTAATGAGATAGAACGATACATGTAAGCAGGTGCAATTTGAATCTATTTTACTTCAAAGTATTTTCAGAATGTATTTTTTAAATAGCATAAATATATAACTGCAGATACTTTAATTCAACAATTATGTCTATTGAAGTGACATGGTGTTTTGCATCTGACTGATTTCACATGTCTGATCTCCTGATAAAATGATATCAAAGCATGTGTTCCTGTAGCTTAGCATAAAAATTTAAACACTTCTGTTTTTTCAGCTTTTTCTTCTTCTAATTCTAGTCTTTATTTGGGTAAACTTCTACTAGCTTAATACATTAGCAACACAATACTCATTGCTCTTATTAATAAACAATGTTTAAAGGCCTTTTTCCATTTTAAAAATACCCTGAAAACTTTAATTGTCTCAAAGCTACTGTCCCTTTGAAAATCAGCTGTAAGTTACTTATCCCCTCATATACAATCACCCTATGTCTGTAGGGTTATCATATATGGATATTAAAGATACTTTGTCATCAGGGCGTTCTAGTAATGTACTTAAAGTTCAGTAATTTATTAAATCTGGTTTGCAGCATCATGAAGCTGAAGGAATATGCACTAAACTATTTCACCAGGAAAATGTATTCCTCTGAAATCTTGGTAGGTTCATTAAAATTCAGTTTGTAGCACATTAGACATTTCTACCAGGGTAATGTTGAATGAGTTCCTTGTACCAGAAATGCAGTGACAAAAATCTGGATCTCTTCCAGACAGTTACCCAAATGTAGTCTTTGTGTGGGTGATGATAGTGAGAAGAAATTTCAGGAGAATTTCCAACCCACAACAAAATAAACCCTAAAGTCTGTAAGAGGTCTATGGGATCACTGTCAGCTGGCAGTAGTTGTCAGTAGTGAATGGAGTGGCAACTACTGATGAAACTAGAGTTACCTTGATGCAGCAATATCTGGGACATCTTGATAGCTGTACATTTGTAACCAGGAATAGAGGACTTGTTTTCAGTGTAAGGCACTTAAACACAGATTAACCAAATTTTATGTAGTTCTGACAGTGCCCTGTTGGTCAGCAACAACTCCAGGGGCGTCTCTACCAGCCTCCTTCCAATAAGCTTATCTTACTTGGGTCCTTACTTGCCACCTAAATCCTGATGTCTGTCTCTGAAATAAATACATTATCTCCTAACTGCAATGCACTTGACTGCCTGCCTTGAGAGTAAGAACCTTTCTTATTGTAGTGGTGACTTGGGTTTGTTCTGTAATATAATGTTGAAAAGGAGATGAAGAAAAGTAGTGAGGAAAGAGAAGACCTCTAGATGCAAAAACAATGTGTTGAAAAGTGTAGGGAGAGCTAGTTTGTTTCATTCTTTCAATTCTCTGTCTGCAGGGGCACTGCGTTTGTGTGAGAAATGTAGTCTGAGTTCTAGACTAAAGGGTAGCCTGGTTCAGAACTGTCATTTAAATGCTTGCAGGAAAATGTTGTACTGTGAGTTCCTCATATGTAATTCTGTGAAAAGGTGGGACAGGATCTTAGCATGAAAAAATCCTGACTTTTTTTTCTTCTCTAGGCATTTATTTGATCATGGCACAACTTTGAGACCAAACAGTTTGCAAATTGCTTTCTGTTTTCAGATGTTTCTTTTGCTGCATAACAAATAGCTTTATTATACAGATTTTAAATTATCTTCCCAAGCATTCCCTCTTACCCTGTTCCTCTTCCTTGCTCCAGCATTTTCACTGTTGCTGCCATTCATCTGCATTTCTTTCCTCTTTTTGATATTTATGAAGTTAGCTTCGCTAGCAGAGTTCACAGAAAACATTCCCTCCTTCTCTGCATAAGACAAGCCATGTAAAAGTGGATCCTTCAAAGGGACAGAAGAAGATTTAAAACAAACAAACAAACAAACATAAAAACCTCTCCTTTGTAATTTAGGCGTCCAGACCAAATTCAGCTGTGGTATAAGGAGCATTACCTAGTAATATCCCAGAAGGATGTGTAAGTATGGAATTGACCTACCTTCCTTTTGAGATGTAAAAATATGTCTAAACTTAATTTAAATTCTTTTTGGGAGAAGTAGAGTTCTCTAGGAATCTCATGGACAAGGAAGGATATGATATAGACTATGTCAGAGTCAGGGCTTCTGGTAGCTGAGGGATTTCAACACTTGAGCTTGGTGTCTGTTTTTTCCTCATGTTCTCATAAGCAAGTTCTTCCATCCTTGTGTGCCTGTGTTTCTGCTCTCACACATTTGGCCTACTGAAATAATAAACACTTAGAAAAAGGTCTGTATGAACAATGTTATCTTTTTCTACCTTGAATGCAACCATTAGTGTTGTTACTATTATTATTTTCATTATTAGTGTGCCTAAGAGATAGTGTCCATATTTGTTTGACATACACGTAGAGATTTACTTCATTTTTTTCTGATATTATTTCTTTATGAACATGGGACTATTTTCCTCTCCCTAATGAAAGCAAGCAAAAAATATCTTAGACTTACGTGTGGAGGTATTCACATGAAAGCTGGAATTAGAAGAAAAAGAAATAAGGAAGTGTCAGAAACCGGAGTAGGGCAACCTTTCCAAGTTTTGTCTTCATCTGGTGTTGTGTTAGTTAAATTAACGTTCACAGTGAACAGGCAGAGCTCCTTGAAGATGAGTGTGACACACATTCATATCTGTAGGTAATAAGGCCATTTTGACTGAAAAAACATCCTTCCCCTAGCTCTGGGCTGTAGGTGCCTGAGGCACAAAAGAAAACTGGCAGCATTTTCTGGCAATTCTACTCTGACTTTTTTTGTGCTTTCCAGCTACTTGAATTACTTTTAATATTCTGGATAACTGATTTGAGTCTTTACCTGAGTGTGTATGTGTGGCAGGGGTGTTCTCTTGCAATTGCTATGTGAGTTTCAGGTGAATTATTCTGTTATGAGACATCAAAATAAACAGACTGAACAATCTCTTGTAGCTTTAAAAATATACGAATCAAAGTCTATGTGCTTTCTTCATTGTTACCTTCCTTGTTTCAATTAATGAGATCTCTGAACAAGAGCCTGGGAGTAACAGATTTTAGTGCTGTAGATAAACTGAAAAAGTTGAATCAAAAAAGGTTGAGAGGGAGAAAAAGGGGACAGCCTCCATCTGATAGATTGTCAGTGCTTTTTCTCTCTAACTTCAGATGTTCTTACTGGGATCTCTTATGTTTCATCTTAAAGTACAAGTTTCCTCACATTTTGCTTTTCTTCATAGTTAACAATTTACCTTTAGTTAAACAATTTACCATAGTTAACAATTTACCTTTTTTTAACTCATCATTCATATCTTCAGTATCCTCTAATTATAGAGCTGTGAAAAGCATGGAAGGGATTATCTGTCCATAAGATATTAAGTCTAGAAACTATGCCAGTATGAAGGTGTCCTGCACAAAGACATGGCAGAGCTCCAGGGGGAATGGCAGAGCTTCCCCAGCTGCATGGGAGTAAACTGGAGGGAACAGCACCCTCATCAGCCAGCAATACATTGGAAATGAGGATTGCAAGTGACGTGTTGGAAGTACAGATAAACGTGAAATCTGGTAATACAGTCAGCATCAGTGGCCCAGTTTAATGATATTTTGTTTTGATGTGCAAATATCCTATAGACATGCTTGTTCCTTAGTCTCCCTTGTGACATGAAGGACTCCAGAAGCCTGAATCGCGTATCATCCTGAATTATTCCTCAGTGTAAGAGAAGGTCTTTCGCTGTTTGAAAAAGCCATCACAGCTATTCCTGTGGTAGCATTTACTGATTCAAACTAAGAGTAACTTATCTCTGTTAATGAACCTTATTTCCTTTCTCTGGAAAAATCTACAAGCTAAATGTGATGGACTAGTTAAAATTGTTTTATGTATTTCTGAAGCTTGAAAGGAATGGGGAAGCCTGGCTTCTCAGGGAAAGAAGCCTTTTATAACTAAACAGCCTTTTATAACCAAACTGATGGCTCCCATGGCCCCTCTAACTTTCAGATTTTTGACTAATTTCAATAAAATACAGCAGAGGACTAAAAGACAGTAAGTTCAGTGCTAGACAGGCAAGGGAAAACTACTGAGAGAAGAAAGAAAAGTCTAGATTCTTGTCCTAGTGATTCTTGCTTAGTTTGACCAGTGGGAATGGTTGATGCACCAGTCAAAACACAAGATCTCTAGCTAAACCACAGCAAACTGAGTTTATTTTTCTGCTAAGGATGTGGAGTGAAGCTGAGGTTACTGAGAGCACAGACTATATAGGTGTTACTAGAACATTGTCAGGGGTGTTTAATGACAGAATATTGAAGAGGAAATTACAGTGTGCAGAAGAACCTGATGGCAGATGAGTAGACTAAAACAAAAGCTTAGGAAAAATCATCTTCCTTGTGAGCAATGTGATGAGTTACATTTCTGGTTTATCATATTTCTTATTTACTGTTTTCACTTCAGTCCCTGAAATTATGCTGTTTTGGGTCGGTCTGAATCACATTGCTTTTATTTCCAACTTATTTTTAAGTAAGCAATTAGATGTTATAAGAAAGTAGTAATAAAACAGAGAAAGCCGGAGACAAAAGTTTGAGGACCTGGGTATATAATTCATGTATTTTTATGGCAATTTGACACCTCTTGAAATGTTTTAATGTTCAGTGGCTTACAATGGAGCATTTTGATTAAGATTTTCATCTCTAATATTTCCATTGTAAACTCCCTTAGTTTGCATCTTCTGTCTATAGCTTTTCTTAAATTTCAGAAACTACATTGTAAGCTGATGTGACCACTATTTCTAGGACTAAAATAATTAGAGGCTGCTTATGAAATGCAGTGATGTTTTCAAAGCTGCTAGAAATGTGCTGAAAATGAAAACAATAGATGCCAATGTTATTTTTCGAATGTATTTTAAAGAGCTATAATTTCAGATCATTACTGTATATGTGGAAGAAAGGAGAAATGTGTCTTCAGATTTCAGTAACACCCGAAACAAGGACAGGATAATTGTTGTTATAGCTTAGGCAGTGTTCAGTCCATTGAACAAACTCCATGACGAACAGGCCTCTCTGAAGTGGTCTGTGTTCTTCAATTGCCTCCCATAGCACACATTTGCTTTGTTTTCTTTTCCCAATGGTATTGTATTTCTCAGTCTGTGTACCCATTTCTTTATTTGTTTTCATATCTCATGTCTTCCTTAGGTCTCATCTCACCTTTGTCTCTTTCTTTCCTTTTTTTTTTTTTTTTTTTCTGGTTGTTCTCATCGGATAAAAATTATATTTGGATTGAAGCTTTGAATGCCTGGTACCACAAATCAAGTTTAAAAAATACTGCAAACTCACACAAGTAAAGCAAAGAAATAAGCTGAAAATGATTGTTTTGTTGGTTTGAAGATATTTTGCTACCCCAAACTGAATTCTATGATGTTTTTGTTAAGATTTCTGAAGCACAAGGTAGAACTTATCAAACATGAGTGAGTGCATAAGCCGCGAGAATTGCGTCCACTTGCCTGCTTTGAGAAGAGATGTGATTCTGGCTGTATATAGTTGAAGTAAGCAAGCACATAGCTAAGCTCTTGGTTTTTCTGGAGGTTTCTTAGTGCATCTTTGTCTTTTTTTTTTTTTTTAATTAAAAAAAAAGGTTGTAATCTGATGAAAGTAAATGTTGAAGTAAAGCTTCCTCGTGAGATAGAACTGATTTCCAGGTAAACCTAACTGGAACTATCTTCTTCCATAGTTCAAAGGGGGAAATCTTTTACCCAAATGCTGATGTGATGGTTTTGGATGGGGCAGAGTTAATTTTCTTGGTAGAGGCTCACACAATGCTGTATTTTGTATTTTTTGGGTGCACAAGGAACTGGGGGAGGACTCAGCCAGGACTGCTGACCCAGACTGACCAAGGGATGTCCTATACCATGTGGCATCATGCTCAGCAATAAAAGCTGGGGTAAAGAAAGAAAAATTGGGGGACATTTGGATCGATGACATTTGTCTTACCAAGAAACCATTGTATGTGATGAGCCCTGCTTTCCCAGAAGTGGCTGAAAACCCACCAATGGGCAGTAGCGACTGAATTAATTCATTGGTTTGCTTTGCTTACATGTGTGGCTTTTGCTTTACCTCGCAAACTGTCTTTATCTCAACCCATGAATTCCTGTGCTTTTACCTTTCTGATTCTCTCCCCCATCTCACCTGGGGAGAGAAAGCGGCTGTGTGGTACTTGGCTGCCTGCTGGGGCTAAACCACAACAGCCGATAACTTGCTGTTAGCCTGTGATACTGGTAGCAATGAAAGCAATCACAGATTTTCACCAAGAAATCAATAAACAGCTTTTTAATCATCTATTGTGTACTAACAAATAGATAGCCTCAGCAGCCTGTTACCACCCATTGGCATCTGTGTTTAAAAGGAATGTACACTTTCAGAGCATTTTCCTGGGAATAGCTATGTGTACTTTCTTCCTGAAAGGCATGCAATAAATCCTTCTAATTGGCAGTCTGCAAGTGTTTGATTTCTGCATACTCAGCCCAACCCCGCCCACAGAAGGTGAACGCAAAACTGTGTGCTAATGAATCAAACACACGTTCAGCTCTTGTAGAAATTTGCATAGTGTTAATGTTGGAATAAGTGATAAATTCCAAATGAGATCCATTGAGACTGAATCAGCCTTTCTGAGACTTATTTATCTTACTTTTTCTCCTTGGAAAGTATCCTAAAACAAACTGTTTATTTATTTTTTTTCTCTCCTCATTACATCTGTTCGGATTTAATGCTGGAGTCAGCAGGCTGGATAACATGCGAGTTCCACAGCAGCCAATATCTTGTCCTCAGCATTGACCAGAGACTTATACCTTCAGAATAATGTGAAAGAGATGCTTAGAAGGCAGATGCAACCATTGAACCACTTTCTTCATGACTTATGATAGAGATTACTGAGATCAAGCTACAGATCACTGTTAATATTGTCACTTCCTAATTATATATTCTGGCAGTGCTAAGTTAGCAGTTGGACTTGAAGATCTTAGAAGTCCTTTCCAACCTAAATGATTATGTTCTCCATAAACAGAGGAGTTATGTAGGGATTTCCATAAGTGTAGACACTTAGATACTGGATTCTCAGCTTGTTGCGTAGACTCACTTTCTGGCTGATGAAGAAAGGTGGGCACTTACAGAATGTAATTTATTTTTACTTTAAGTAAGACATCCAAAATATGTCTGATGTCTAAAAGTGTCATTCAGTGAATTGTAGCTTACATATATCCAATTCTTTCTGGTGATTACAAAGGGAACCTCAAAAACTAGCCAAGAGGTAGGCATCTGCAGTTATATGAGATTAGTCTCATTGTTTTGTCAGCCTACGTGGGTAGGAAATACCAAAAGCAGGGCAGGGTGTTTTTTCTGCCAACCTTAAAACATATTGTTATCTCCAGGTCTTATAAAATGCTGTTAGGTCAAGACTTCAAGAGTCACCAGAAGGAGCTTTGTAGCTCTCCAGGTTCCAGGGCAATAGTGTGACACCAGTGAGACATGTATTGATGTATAGAGAAAGGTCTAGCTATGGGCTAGCACAAATGCACAGCTGTACTATTAGTTGGTTCAGTATATGATGTGTGTGACCTGCCAAACTAAGTTAAAAGCAAAAGAAATATGGGAGGTAGAATGCAAACCATGGAAGATCATGAAGTGTTCTGAGGAAAACAAACTCAACCCTCAGGGAGGAGGGGGGATATCTGAAAGCAATGGAATAAGTACCTGCTAAATAGCATATGGAGGCAGACACCAAGGAATAAGGCTCAAACCAAATGTAGCAAATATGCATATCTATGTGGAAAGACAAGCCTAATTTTGTATCAGGAGATAGATGTCTGTTTTTATGGAATGTATACAGCTTAGCCTTTCATATCCCTCTCAGAGCGGAATTCTTCAATGGCAAATTAACAAACTGCAGATGCTTTCTAGGTCTGGAGGAATCACACTTTCGCTTGCTCATAACTTAGAGATAAGGTTTTTACTCCCTCTTCCATTATTTCTTCAGTCTCAAGTTTGGATATATCTTTAAAGAAGGTAGGTATGTGGTTACTTCCATGTCTTTCTGTTTTAATTTACCAATTTTATTTAAAATCCTTATTCTGGTAGCTTAGAATAAAATCTGCTCTGTCTTGGATGATACTTAAGCATTTATTTCAAATACTCTTAGGATATTCTTTTGGTTCTGTTTTTACATTTGACAATGCTGTCAATATGCAGATTTTGCAAGGGAAAGGGATACTGCATATGGGAAGAACTTGCTGGAACTCAACTTACTCTAGGAAGCAGGATTTTGGTATCATTTTTTAGCAGGAGATGTCCAAATAAGAAAACCATTCATCTTTTCAATCTCTCTCTTTCTCTCTCTCTCTCTTATGTATTTTCCATTTTGGTTTAGTTTTCCATTCATCATGTGGCACTGGTGCATATTGTATTAGGGTATTAGATCAAACTGTCAGAAAGCTGACAGTTGTTTTTTTTTTTTTTTTTTTTTTTTTTTTTTCCCTAAGCATATGCATTTTTGGAAGAGTAATTAATTCAGCCAACTGGAAGTAAGTAATTAGTGTCTTTTTTTTTATGTGCTTGGTGCAGGTTTTGATATGGAGTATTTTTAGAAAGTTGAAGATTTAACATCTAAAAAGCCATTATTTTCAGGTACCTTGGTTACACAAGAATCTTAATATGCTCTCCTAGAACTTTTTTTAACTCACGTGATGCTGAACATGATTTTGGAGTGTGAAATATGTGCTTAATGACCTTAATGGAGAGCTTTGCAGACCAATGGCTGTCTGCATAAGTGCTTTGAATATTTGGAACTTTGTATTTTATGATTCCAGCCAGCCACTTTGACTGCGTGTAGGACTAGTATGTTCCATTCATTAAGTGCTATGTGCATTAAGTAATACAAATGTAATTTTCAGTAAGGTACATAAGAGAGTAGTTGGTACAGTTCCATATCCATAGGACAAGTTTGCTTAATGTTTCAAGCTATTCCAGTAGGGCACATGAAATGATATGATATGATATGATATGATATGATATGATATGATATGATATGATATGACAGCTATCCATAGATCAGATCTTGTCTTGTTTATATCCTTTATATATGCAGATACTGCAGTATGAAAAAGGTTGTAAAAATGTTTTTTTTCTGAAGTGATACAACTTGTTCATTTGGTGGCATGTTTTCCTTTTTTTTTTTTTTTGAATAATTGTTTGCAGAAAATAACTGTCAAAGTTGAATGCTATGTATATTTGCAGAAGCAGAACTTCCTAAATGTATGTTTATTGTTCAAAGTTGCAACTTATAGGTTTCCTTGTTTAATAAAATGGTTGTGAAACTTCTTTCTAGATTCCAGTTTGTTTTTTTTTCAGTATACTATGATCATGGGTTGTTGATGTAGGGAAGTATCATCTAACCAATAGGCAATTCTCTTCAAAATAGACTACTCTCTTCCTGACCAATAACAGATTGCACAGTGTGTAGGATGGAATATTAAGGTAACTGTCAGTAAATTTAAAAAAGACTAATGTTAAAATTATCAGTTAATTTTCGATAAAAAAGTAACGATAGAAAGGGCAATAGTTTGGAAAAAGACAAACCTATATAAACTGGAAAAGTTATCTGTTCTGACTTAGCTTCGGTATTTGTTTTTGGTAATTTTGGTGTCTTTCAGCATTAAAATTAAAGATTTTTTTTTTTTCAAGTTGAAACATATAACCACTAAGAAATAAACATTTGTTCAGTATTAACATTAGATTTTTTATTGCATATGCAGTCTAAGCTGGCCCTTAAACAGTTGGCCCTGCAGAGAAATAGCAGCTCAGTGAAATGTTCAGACTGCACGTTGGTGTGAATGAGCCAATATTTTTGTCATGTTGTACAACTGCTGTGATGAGCAAGAATGAATTGGTTAGTGCTCTCAAAACAACTGTATCAGACAAAAAGTTTAAAGTTAAATTGTCTGTAGTCTGTGACATAAAAGAATTGTCCGGTTCCTCGCTTTGACAATGAGGCATAGTTGGGTCATGGAAGTTTAACTTTAAACAGTGACCACCGAGTTGGTGAAAATTGTTTCCTGTTTCATGACTGAACTTTGCAAATGTGTTGATTCATCATAGATCCAATAGTGGGCAGAAAAATCTGGAAAGCAACAGAACAACCCGTGCCTTTGCTATGAGGATAGCCTAAGTTACAATCTTAGACCACATGGAAGTCAGGTAAGCACAATGCAGAATCATTGGATTTTTTTTTTTCTAATTTTTAACTTCTGTTTTTTAAACAAACATATGGACCGATGTAACTTGAGCACCTATTTATCAACTCATCACTGTTGCTGTAAAATTGAATAAAAGGTGTAAGTTAAAGAATGTGATACTTGAGCTTCAGAGGGCTAGATTACCTGCCTCCCAAGAAATAGTTGAGCTGTAATGATTTGTGTAAAACAAAGAGTTAACCTAAGGCTGCATCCAGCACTATGTTCCTCCTGTTTTATACCAGTGTAAACTGGTGTAATTAGTGTGTTTGAAATACTGGCCTATCCGTGTTTCTGTAAGGGTTGTTGACTTTTTTTCCCAGTATATAAGGAGGCATATTAAAAATGAATTAAGCACACTGCCTGTAATTCAAGCATGGCACAGCACAATTGTATGGTAATTTGGAGCAGGAGAGAAGTCAGGCTCTTCAGCGACCTTTTCACAAGAAATCTCTCATGAAAGCAACAGTCAGCAAGTTTGGGTGTGTTTTTTCATAACCTTTGCACTCCAGTGTGTCATTCTAATGAGCTCTCCAATAACTTAGTCCCCAAGCTCTTCCAAAACTAGTCAAACTTAACATATGATTGAGTGGCCCTGACATTCATTGTCTTTTCCAAAGCAGAAATAAGCAATGGTAAGAGCCTGGTAAATGGCTTATACCGACAATTTTGTACTTGGTCGCACTTAAGATGACTCTAATTCAAGTCCTTCAAAAACAGACAGTAAGGAATGCCTTGAGCAGAAGCATATGAATAAGGCAAGCACATAATGATGCTTTTCGAATACAATGATATTCTCTCCCAACTATTCTTCCAGACTTTTTAAGTGAGAGATGTCTACTAGAACTTGATTCTTTTCTCTAATAAATTTAACTTTGAGAGCAAGTGAATTTTAAACATTGCCAGAATTATTGTCCAAAACACATAAGTTGCTTTAACTTTTATTAAAAAAAAATCTTTTTCCTCTGATAATTTTTTTTTTAGTCGTTATAATACCTGATTACAAAGCCATATTTTTGCTCCAAATGAATCTGGCAAATTCTGTTCATTTCTAGTAGCTATGAAATACCCTGCTTGGGCTGGTTTCAGTGTTGTATCTCTGATAAACACAAGAAAATGCTTTTGTATTTGCCAGCTAGTGAGGGGTTAAGATACTGTGCTTTGGCTTAGGAAATCTGTTTTATTCCCGGTTTCAACACAGCCTCCTTATTCGATATTGACCTAGCTGTTTTATGTATGCTTTCTTTGTATCAAGAGGGCTAATGGCATTTCTTTAACCTGCAAGAATATTACAAGGATAAATCTGCTAAAGCGTCAAAAGAGCTTCAATAGTAGATTACAGAGAGTTATTGAAGTAGCTTAGAAGAGTGATAGACATAGAATCATAGAAGGTTTTGGCTGGAAGGGACCCTAAAGATCATGTAGTTCCAATCCCCCTGCCATGGACAGGGGCACCTTCCACTAGACCTCGAACACTTCTAGGAATGGGGCATCCACAGCTTCTCTGGGCAACTTGTTCCAGTACCTCACTACCCTCATAGTAAAGAGGTACATGTCTTTCTTATGCTGGGGTCCCAAGCACTGAAAGCAGTACTTCAGGTGGGATCTCACGAGTGTGGAGTTAGAGGGTGAGAATTACCTCCCTCAACTTGGTAGCTACTCTTCTTTTAAGGAACCCTATAATACAGTCAGCTTTCTGGGCTGCAAGCTGATTGCTGCAAGCTGCTTGATCATTGCCAGCTGTTGTTGAGCTTCTCATCAACTAACACATCCAAGTACTTCTCTTCAGAGGTGCTTTCCAGCTATTCTGTGCCCAGTCTGTATTTGTGCTTGGGACTGCCCAAAGCCATGTGCAGGACCTTTGGACCTTTTTTTTTTTTTTTTTTAAATAAACAAGATACTATTATTGTGTAGTTCTAGTTAATGATTCTCCATCATTCTTCTCTGCAGATATTTATATCTGTACTGTAATAACTGTCAATATGGAGAGACACAGAGAAGTGCTGCCTTTCAGAAGAGTAGCTTCAAGCCATGTTAGCTTTGCTGCTTTAGAGGTCTTTGTCTTGAGGTGTTTCTGTTCTGCATTGCTGGCAGGGTATAAGATTCCCTGCATGCTCATTTGGACCTGCTGTGGTCTTTGGCACATCCTCTGGTGTCAGCTAAAGAATTTCAAAGTTGCCTCTTTTTTTTTCCTTTTAACTTTTTTTTTTTTTTTGTAAGTTTGAGAGGGACTGCATTAATCAGCTAACACCACACTCTAGGGGATCTTGCATGTGGGAAGGTTTTCTTTTGATGACAGTTATAACAGTTTGAAGTCGTATATATCCATGGGTCCCTTACCAGTTATAGCAGCCAATTAATTACCAGGAAAAATCATTGTTGAAGCAACAGTCCAGCTACTGAACTAAAGCTGTTTCTCTCATTTATTTGATAGGGCACAGGTTTCTTTCTCCATTGTCTCCTGCTCACCAGAACTCTCACCTCTGACTGTAGTAAAATGTTGTGGTAAAAGGATGGGCTTGGGCATTCTACTCCTGGATAGTTTAGTGACCTGTTTGGAGAAACAGGGTGACCTATGTTTTGTGAGGTAACCCTCACAAAACTTAGCTCGCTGAAGACCTGCAAGAAACATCACTCCCTGATGTTGAACGTCTGTTACTGGACTATACTGGAGAATATCCTGACCTGTCAGTCAGGAAAGAACAGAAATGTGAAAGAAAAGAACAAAAGATGAGATTATTTTTTTTTCTTTTGCATTTTTCTCACCTGGAGAACTTTAATTGTCTTTAATTTTTTTTTTTTTTTTTTTTTTTTTTTTTTGCAAGCTTTAATTGTCTTCCCTTGACTTGTATAGGTAGAGGCTTCATTGCAGGTGTGAGCAGAGGATATTCATGAGTGATGAAAAATAGAATGGCATTTCTTGATTAGTTACTGTATCTTTACTACAGAAATCTGAAACTTCTTTCAACTGCGTTCCATTAATGGAAATTAGATGTTAACACTGAAATAGCAAATTAGCTCTTCCCTCACGATCTTTAGGACATTGTGCAAATTCAAGTGGTTTGCATAGTTCATATAAAGTTTGGATTATTATTCAGTCTGACTGAAACAGTCAGCAGGATTAAGCTAGATATTTTATTCAGAGTAACTCATGCAAAATAAGCAGCTCTATCATCTTCTCCCCCTTTCCCTGGAATCTGGCCAGATTTCCTGCACTGTTGTCTAATAATATCTACTCTTTTAATTAACATTATATACTGTGCTTAGGCAACCTAGAACTAAATTGCAAGTCACTCAGATTCTTTCTAGAATAAAAAGACTGCAGTTTAACAACTCTCTTTGGGCAGAAATGATTTATATTTATAAAGTTATACTGGTAGTTTCCAGACTAGCTGTAAAGGTAAACACATGCTTTTCCTTATTCTGTGTGTGGTTTCTCATTATGTTATATAAGCTGAAAACTAGATATGGGGCCTGTTAAATAAAGACAACACAGCTAGAACACCAAGCTGTCTGGAATGATCTTTATTGTAGTTCTTTCTCTTCTTTAATAGACTTACTATTTGAAGACTAGCTGTAATTCCAGATAAACTTAAGAGTAACTTTTGGATGCACCTGTTAATGATAAAGTAGATGTACATGTATTTTGCTTGTGCGTGTTCAAACTGGATACTCATCAGAAAGCAGATCTACTGTTATTTGATTTTTGCAGGTGCAAAACTTGCTTCTGTAGCATAGAAGAAGGTGGAGTCCTATTGTGTTTAAAAAGAAAAAAAAAAGTCAAGAAAGAACTGCTAAGGGAACCTGAATTTGCTGTTGTCTTCTTAGTCAAAGCAAGGAAATATGTAGCAATGCGCATATTCACCTAGGAACAGTATATGTAAAGGGCAAAGTTGCAGAGATGACAAGCTAGATGTTTTGAGTTGTGTTTTGTTGCTGGAAAGCATAGAGAATGTTAGAACTTGCTACATTTTTTCTAAAGAACAATTGGTGACACACTCTAAGGTCAACATGTTATATCTTCTCCATGTTCTTCTAAAAAGTCAGATTAGTCTTTTCAGCACTAACCTTTCTCACATTGAGTATGCTTGCTTTCCTGTCTTTAAAATTCATCCTCTCTATTTGTGATTCTGACAGCTTGTAGGATTACATTTTCCATATATTGATTTGGATGTGCTCCTTTTGTCATGTTTTGATTAAAAGTAGTAGTTTCACTTATGCTAAGATAATGTACAGTGTACAATAGAGATAACCTTTTAGCAAAGTCTTTTGTTTTTAGGTACCTGCAGATACTATATTACCATTCAAGCTCAACTTAGTGATAATGTTGTCATTAAAAAAAAAAAAAGGCAGTTTGGGTTAAAGAAAAAAATATTTTTCTCATCTTTAGATAGACAGCATATCTACTGAGGAGACCAGGGAAATGTTACCAAAATGCAAAATAGAAAGGTTTCAAAAATTGTGAGTAAATGTACCAAATATTTCACATGCACTTTGGAAACTGGTCAATAAAAAGGATCACATTGCAGTCATTGTCCTACCTACTTTATAGTGGATAGCACTTCTCATTCCAAAGGCTTCCATATCTCAGCACAAAATCCATGTCAGCACACATTCATGTACTTCTTGGAATATAAACCTGGAAGAGACCTCCAGGGTCACTGAATCTCGTATGTTTACTGTTTGTATATGTAGTATAGTTGCCTCAATCTGGTTCCTTTTCAAGTTGTTATCAAAAAAAAAACAATAAAAATTACTCTCCTAGTAAGGCAAACTTAGCTGCATGATTTTCTTCTATACAATTCATTTTTAAAACATATAATTATATAGTCTATGAAGTACTTAAAAATAGAATTACTAAAGTAATTCAAGGCTTGTCATGATTCATAATTTATCTGATTTTGAAGACTTAGCGCTATTTTTAGCTTTCCCAGAAGAATAGGAAAAAAAGGTGGATGGGATGGGATGACAAGAAAACAACCACTGATCTAAGACTGATTTATAAAATAAATCCTAGTTCTTGCATGTTACTGTTTGTTATCACTTTTATTAGTGGATTGAATGCTGTTGTTTGATGTGTTATTTTAGAAACAGATATTAAATACAGGAAAAAGTCATTTCTCTAATAAAATTGAATCCAGCAAGGTGATGGGATACCCAGCTGGAACAAGCTGTTCTGATCATCAGTTCTCTGTCCTTTGGGCAAGCTGTTTCTTATCTGTGATGTTTGCATATTGCCTTATATTAAGCTCTGTGGAAAGATTTTTCAGTCACATGATTTATTTATTTATTTATTTATTTTTACTCTGGTGTGTTAAACAAAAAGGGCTTCTTGCCAATTTGCCTACTTTTCCAATGATTTTTGAAGCTATTGGTCAACTGCCACTAGATCTTGATTGGTGGAAGTCAGAAGTACATGAAGCTTTGTAGTATGGCAGGATCTACATTTCACAGTTGCATGGCATTCCTCTTACTAAGTGACCATTTTCTACTTTGCAATGAGTGAGTACATGAATAGGGATTATGGTTATTTAAATCTGAAAATATAAATCAAGATTAAGCTGGAGAGTATAAGTAAAAGGTGAATCACAAACAGCTCTATGGATGACTATTAATTAATTGGAAGACCTGCAGAATACCTGCTCAGATCTGAAGCAGCTGAACCCCTCTCTGGAGGTACTTGTCATTTACTAAATAGAGATGAGGAAAACTGTGTTGCTAACTAAATTTGGGTGGAATTGATCAGTCGTGGGCCTTAGCATAAGTTTGCCTCAAACCTCTTCAGACATGAGATACTCTCCAAGGTGTTCTCCAAGTCATCTGCATGATGACTTTGTCATTATGCAGAGTGTAGGAAAGGGGTGTGGGAAGACTCCTGTATCCAAGTAGAAAAGCTAAAAAATAAAATAAATAATTAGAAAAAAGCACACACTCTTCTGTGGTCACCAGTGAAATAATGAAATGGTCTTTTTTTTTTTTTTCTGATGAAATGTAACTGCTAGTAGACGTCAAAGTGCTTTCAATTGCATTTGATTCTAGCATTTGTTGAGCTTTCCCTGACTGTTCATTAATGTAATTGTGAGGCAAATGCCAACTTCAAACTAAAGGTGACCTAAATGTCGCACCACCCTGTAAGAATTAAAACAAAGTGTGTTCAGGAATTAATGAATGTAGTGGCCACATTTCTTATGCATAGCAACTGGTATATCTCATCCCTTGCCACCTAGACACAATATCCTCCCCAGTCAGCTATGCATTGCCTCATCAAATCACTGTTCTTGCAATTGTCAGCTGCTTTTTATCAGTTTCTAACAAACCACAAAGGATGTGGATCACGAAAGTTAGGGGGTTTTGTGTTAGGACTCTTTACAGCTTCAGAAGTCATCTTTCCTTCAACAAGATCTATTCATTGTCCCTTCTAACGCTTTCTCCAAAATCATAAGATACACTTGACTTTCCTCTGATATACTTAAGAACAGCTATCTGGCTTCTTTTACTTTACAGGTATAGTATTTCTACTTTCTTTCCTCTTTCATACTGCTTTTTATCCTTGGTGAAGTGGCAAAAGACAGTGCTGTGACTGACAGAATAGCAAGAAAAGAGGAGGAAAAGACTTCAAATAGTAATCAGAAGTATGCAATTTACAGGTCACAAATTTAGCAAGATTTATTTTAAAATAAAATATCTTAACCATTTTAATGTGTTCATGGTATACCTGAGAACAACAAATTTGGACTGTGACTTTATTTGGAGGACATTGACTTTGAATGTAGTAATTCACAGGAGGATGCATTGATTATCTTTGATTATGTGATAGCAGAAAAAGGCTAATGGAGTCCTTTACAGTTAAAAGGTATACTTGATCTCAGCCCATGGAGGAGCCCCCAGTGGAGCAGGTGACTGTGGCCTGGAGGATGCTGCAGCCCATGGAGAGCCTCTGCGGGAGCAGGCCCCATGCCAGAGCTGCAGCCCGTGGAGAGGAGCCTACACAGGAGCAGGGGATCTGGGGGGACCTGCCACCTGTGGGGGTCCCATGTAAGAGCAGTTTGGTTCTGATGGATGAATCCTATAATATGGAACCATACCAGAGCAGTTCCTGAAGAACTGCTGCCCGTAGGAAGCCCGCACAGGATCTGTTCAGGAAGGATGGCTTGTTGGAGTAGGGGCAGAGAGTGACTGTGAAGGAGTGGTGGAGACAGCACTAGGGACTGACTTCAGCCCACGTTCCTCATTCCCCTGTGCCACCTGGAGGGAGGAGGTAGAAGAGGGTAGATGTAGGGGGGAGGTTTTTTCCGTTTGCTTTTAGTTTCTCCTTACTCTAGTTTGTTAGTAACAGGCAAAAAAATTACATTAATCTCCCTATGCTGAGTCTGTTTTACCTGTGGTGACAGTGATCTCTGACTTTATCTCAACTCCTGAGCCCTTTTCATCGTATTTTCTCCCACTTTCCCTTTGAGGAGGGGGAGTGAAAATGATTGTGGTGGAGTTCAGCTGCCCAGATGGGTAAAACTGCCACATGTTCTAATAGACACTGAATTTCATCTGCAACTTTATGGTGTAATCATAAGGACCTTCAGCTCTTCACTTCACAGCCTTGAAGAAAGAACAGTTGAACTCTTGGGGCTTATTAAGGGCATTTTCCTACTGAAATTCTGTATGCAGTGTAGCTGGCTGTTCCTGCTTTAGAGGAAACTGATGGGCAGACATATTTGATAGATGTATGGCTTAATGTGGATAATGTTCTTAACAACCGACTTAAAAAAAAAAAAAAAAAAAAGCTTAAGACTGCCAAACGATGTCAAATAAGAAAACAATTTTTAACTTGTGATGCTGAATAATTTTTGACATTGTGCTACTATATCTTACACCCAGCTTTGCAGTGAAGAACTGTGGAGAATTCTAGATATCTCATTTTAATGTTACTATAAATAATTATTTTCTATCAAAGGCATTTTACATTATTTTGCAGTTGTTAAAGTAGTCATATCATTGCAATACTAAGATTGGGATTTAAATTTTTTGTCCATGTGATCTCTTTTGAAGGAGAAGGTTGATGGTGAATCATAACAATCCAGTGAAGAGTTGGTCTAAGAAACATTCTTCTTCAATCTAAGTCTTTTCCAAATTTGAGATTTTTCTGATATTGAACACATAAAATAAATGTTAAAACATTTAATAGACATCTAGGAGTGCTATCTCTCAATTGCACAGAACCCATATAAAGTGAAAAATTTCTATAAATATATCAAGAAATACAGTCTCATCAGTCTCCAGTCATTTGAAGTGACACACTTTAACATTGAAATTTAGGGGAATCTGACAAGGTCTCATGCTTTCATAAAATTTGGATACTATTTCCTTCCTGCAAGTGCTTATCTTAATAATTACCATATCATTACTGAAATGTCTGCCCTTTCAAGGACTTTTTTTAATTAAGGTGCTTTTCTAGTAGTTGGCCATTTAAATTCAGCAGGGATGAGCTGTCATGCAGTGTGGTGAGTGGTTACCACAGATTTCTCCCTCCCATCTATGAGATACTTTCCACTTAAAGTTCACATGAGATAGAAAGGGATGCCTCAGCAATGACAAATGAAATAATAGTGACAGAAGGGTTTTCAATTTATCAGAAAAAGGCATAATGAAATCCAGTAGCTGGAAGAGAAGGCAGAGACAGTCTTATTAGAAATAGGGTGTGCAGTTTTCACAATGAGGGATAGCTGTCTATTGGAAAAGCATATCTAAAAATGTAGTGAGATCTACGTTATCTGGAATCTTTGTATATAAAATGAATAGCTTTCTGAAATATATGTTCTAACTTCAGGAGAAAATATGAGCTGCTTGTAGATTTTTTTTCAATGACATTCCCTGTTCTGTTCAGTAGATCAAAAAAAAAAAAGTCATTGCCATAGTCATTTTCTCATTTCGCAGTTGATGAATATATGTTCTACTGGTCCTCAAAATATTGAGTTTGGACTAAAATGAAGAAGGGGAGAGAAAGAAAACATAGCTGCAAAGTGATGCACCTTTAAATCTTCCTCACTTTTTAAAATCCTATCTCTCTTTGACTCTTATCTTTCTTGCTAAGATGATGATAGAGAACCCCTATAGGTACCTTTCACTCAGAAGCATTTTTTCAAAATATTTTTTATTTTTCAAAATATATACTTTCATAATATATATATATTATATATATATGTAATTTATATATATATAAACATTCATAAAGTACATGTAAACTACTTTTTAAAATTTAAAATTAAAACATGCAAAAAGAATGAAAAACAGTAACCCAATCTAGAATTTTAACCATTCTTTTTATGGTAAGATAATGAATAAATCAACACAATCTAATCTTCATGTGTGGTGTGTGGTTGACTGTGACCTCTTAAGTATTTAGTCCAGAAGTTTCAAAGACTGAAACTTTCAACTATATCTGCAGTAGGTCAGAAGAAAGGTGATCAGTATATATTCAATCACCTTTTAAAGAAGAATGTAGATAGGCTCCATCTTCCTCCACAGATAGCTGTTTTGTTGTTATAGAAGTAGTTTTGGAAAGAAGGGGTAATAAGGAGAGATGATTGTTTCTATGGGTGGAACTTGACTGATTTATTTTTTTTAATAGCATTGTTCTTATGGCCCTTTGAAGAATTGTTTTATGTATAAAATTAATAACATAGTTTGTGCTACTATCTACTTTAGTGCCTAGAGATGTAATCATGTATACCATGTTTAAAGTGTCTTCCCACTGTGATCCACAACCCTTGGAGGGATGGAGGGCTGTAGTTCTCCTGAAGACTTTTCAATGCAATAACTTTCATAATAAATGTGGAATTTGCTTCCTACAACATATGTGTCCTATCACTATAGCTGAATGGACACATAATCTTAACCCTAGAAACCTTTGATATGTAAGGTCATCCATTAGATGGATTAGAGAGTCTAGCATTGCAAATATACAAATATATCTTCTACGCATGACTTACTACTTAATGGTTTTGTGTCTTGGGTAGATGAGGATTTTTTTGTTGTTCTTTGTCCTGGTTATGTATAGTATCCTCTAATACATGTGTATGCTCCCATAAAACATCATTTCTGTGTGAAAATTATATTTATTGATATAAATGTTAAAGACTGATAGAAGATTCACATGCACACACACACCTCTTGATGTGCTAATATAAAATTTACAAAGTGGTTTAGTGTTTTGAAATTTGGAGTGGTGCTTCATGCCCTTCTCTCGCATAAAGAGACTGCAGTTAAAGGACATCTTTTTAACTGCAGTTTGGGATAACTCTCCAAGTGCTAGGTACAGGGCAGCCAGGCTAACACAGAGCTATTAGCAGGTGGCTGGACCAGCTGGAGTAGAACTGCCACCTGCTACAACATTCACCATTAATTAACTAACTCATCATTAATTTCATGGCCTTCCAATGAAGATTATCTGTATACTATTATAAAATCTTTGCCTCAGAATGATAAATCTGAACTCTCAGGGAGACTGTTTGTGGCCTAATGCTAGACACCAGAGACATATCTGGGCATCTCATGAGGACATCTCCTTCTCCAGAGAAGGAAGCAAACACCCAGGAAATGCTGAGTGGGTAGAGCTAGATCACAACTAGTGCTGTGTGTGATCACAGCACTGTCAACTGTCCTTTGGGGTCAATGGGGTCAGTTTTCTTTTGCTGAGAATCCTGTTCTGCACAGCCATCTTGAGTGCAGCTTTATAGATAGCAATACAAGAGCTTCTGCTCTTCTGCCTTCTGTCAGACGGTCATGTTTCTTTTGTTGTTGTTTTTTGTTTTTCCCCACCAGCGACCTGCAGGTTACATACTTAGCATTCACCTCCTTCTGTAAGGAGTGCCAGTCATTTTGCAGAACGTGACTTGAAGCAGGATTTGAAGTATGAACAACAATTTCAACATGTAATGATTACGTTGCCAAAAAGGAATGCTTTTTTGAACTTCAGCTTCAATGAGAAAGCCATCCATAAGGCAGCAGTGTCTGTGCAGTACCCCTGAAAGAGAAACCTGAGGAAAGGTGATTCTCTCATTTGTACCTATACAGCTATTGATATTTTTACTTTTTACAGGCACCGTTAAAATTGGATATCTATATTCAAATAAAACATCAGGGTAATCCAGTATGGTTTGTGTTTTATGAACTTTTTTTTTTTTTTTTGGCATTGTGTCTATGGGATATAAACTCAACATTTTCAAGTCCAGTTCTATTGGACCTGCATGTATAAATCAAGCTCAGTTGCAACTTTTTAATTGGGGTACTTCATGCATGTTTTCAGCCTGGTTTCTCCTGGATATTTGTAGCTTGGTACTTTCTAAGACTTTGTCTAACTATCAGAAGATGACATGCCGTTTAGCTAGAATAAGTAATATAACAAGCTTGAAAATCTCAGAGAAATAGCAGATTTTTGCATTTCAGATGAATATATGGAATCAAAATATATTCATTTTGATTCTTAACTGTTTCTCTTGCTATAATGACCAATAACAATTCTTAGACTGTAGATATATAGTGTGTATATTTAGTATGTACTCAAATAGTAGTGTGTCCTCCTGAAAACTGATTTCTTTTTTCTTTAGCTTTAATAACGATAACATATTCAAATTCTTATGGGAAATTTCACATCTTATTTTTGGATTGAAGAATAACTAATAGATTGTTAATATGATATAAAAATACTGCGTACTTTGAAATCTAAAAATCACGGTTGCTCTGAGATGGAATGATGTGTTCTTCAGTTTTTGAATGGGAACTACTGTGAATATGAAAATAATTTGAGCATGCAATGAATTTAGTTTCAGTTTTGTGTCAACAAAAGAAAGAAAAAAGGTAAGCACAAAAATTAAAATGATTTAAAGTAACAGGCACTTATAAAAAGCACAAATTGAGTAACCCTCACAAACTAGGAAAGAATCCCTACATTAGTGAACTAGTTTAAAGAGACTAGGAAAACAATTGTTTTGACTAGAACTTCAATGTACATTTCTATACTTTTTGCTTTTGATGTTGGTTTGTCTTGCAATCTGTTGAGGTGATTCCAAGTCTCTGAGTACAGAAACAAAGGAACAAGATAGTTATTCTGATTAGAAAATGGAATAGCTCAGATGGAAAGTTTTGTTTTATAAAATAGTGGCTTTTTTTTTGATGAAAAATGAGGGCTTTTTTTCTTTCTTTAGAATGCACAGTTTTCATTGGAACAGCAGCAATAGCAATGCAAATAACATGTTTAACAGTTAGGAAGCCTGACAGCTGGCATATGGGTGTAGGTTTGTTGTTTTGCTGGACGTTTGTTGGTATTAAATTAAAAAAAAAAAAAAAGAATGCATGGAATTGCATTAGATTTTTATTTTCTGTTATTTTGTTGTAAACTTTCCATATATTATTCTTTTTTTGCTATAGCTGGCATTCATGATCCAGTCATGGATTTATCCTATGTTGTGACATCACACTTTTCATAGGGAAATAATTTATTTCAATGAAAATTAAGTGTTTTCAGCTATCCTAGTGAGAAAATCTTGACCCTGATAATTTCTAAAATGGAGGAGTAAATATTTTGGACATGATTTGAACATCTTCTTTTGGCCGAGGTTTTCCCAATTGCAAAGAACCTTCTCTCCTCCAAGATTTATGTAGCACCTGGGAAGTAGTACATTGTACATACGTCCATTTGTTGTAAACAGGCATGTTATGTGTGTGAAAAGGGCACAATATATTTCCTTGTAAAAATAAAACAGTGCACTGAACCAATAAAGAAGGCGTCCTCGTATCATCATTCAGACTTGAAGATTCCTATTCTCTTAACACTATTTCAGTTTTTTACTTCTCCTCAGCAATATGATTAAGCTTATAAATTACAAAACAAAATGCTAATAGAAAAATAAAGGTTGTATAGACAACATAGGACTAATTTATTCCAGTAATTAGAGCGATATTTTATGCAGTTATTCAAAATAAGTAGACATGCAAGTTATTCTATCACTTAATAAATTACCATAAAGTCTACTCTAAATCTAATACCTTTCAATTCCTCTTAGATGATGAATATTCTGTTATCAGTGACTTAATCTTCTAATAATTTCCACACAGCAAACTCTATTTTGGTATAAACACAAACAGTAATAGAGTTAATAGGAAATGTTTTTCTATACCAATTAAATTTAACCTTGAGGACCAGACAGTCAACTGATATAAGGTGAGGTATACTTTTTTAGGCTCTTGTATAGGATTAAATTCTATGATTGTGTAAGTGGAGTCCAAGGAGAAATAACACTATCTTTTTAAAAGGAGGCTGATACAGGATTATTTCCATGAACACTTCATAAAATTAATTGTGAAATTTCTGTTCAAGACCTTTGTTTTGGCAGAAAGAGGTGCTGCAGGTTATTTTGATTAGATAATATTTATCAAATTATTTTCTATTTATTATGAAAACTTCATTTTCAATCTTCAATAAATCTCTGCAATCGTGACTTTTTTTCAGGAAAATAATTTGTTTCATTGCTACAGAAATGTTTTACTTTGATCTGTAAATTAGAAAAAAGTTTAATTTTGCTATATGCAGAAGCCTGTTTAATAGTTTTATGTACAGTACACGAAGGCTTTGACTATTGTAATCTTAAAATATCTATTACTGTATCATGTCTTGAAATGGTATGTCAATAGTATATAACAAGTTATAAAATAAAGGGGAAATTAATTCTGCATAGCAGGCATTTTAAAATAAATTCCTTTTTGAGATGTCATTTTAGTAGACAGGTTTTATCAAACCACCTTTTTTTTTTTTTTTTTTTCCCCAGTTGTCTGGTATACTATTTGCTTTCTTACTAATTTGGCACAAAAATATAGCTTTGGAACATTAGGATTTTCAGAAGGCAGACTTTTTTTTTTTTTAAGGTGGTTTTTTTTTTGTGCTTGGATGACAACTGTTTACCTAAAGTTTTCCATCAATTATGAAAGCAGTGGATTTAGGTACTACTTCCAATTAACTTCATAAGTCAATGCAACAAGCATTCTGAGACACAAGCTACCTACTCTAAAAAGAGGTTGAACACCTGAAGAGTAGTTAAGAGAAGATTCTCTGTATGAAAGGGAAGATGAGAACAAAATGTATGTGATGGGGGAAGATGGCCAGTTGGGAAAGGGTGATAGATAAGGAATGGAAACAGATAAGAAGCAGCAGAGCTCTGCATGTTCTTACTGGCTAGGATGAGTATCTTGAGAGCTGTCTGTTGAGGGTGGTCAGAGGAGATTCAGAGATAAGAATACTGAGTGATAACCAGTACTGCACCACCAACAGCCCTGAAACAGCAGGAGAAAATTCAAAGGGTCTTAGAGCTAAAGCCAAAAGATTGTTAACTTTTTTTTTTTTTTTTTTTTTTTTTCCATGTGTGTATAATATATTTACGTAAACATTTTCTTCGGGCAGTTCTAAGTTGATCTCAAACAGGCATATCGTATCTCCACTATGGCTATTTTCTCTCTCAGCCTTCCTTCCCCACTATTTTTTCTCAGGGGGGAAAAAATAAGGAGGAGGAAGGTACTGGAACTATGTGGGATGAAGAAGAAAAGGGAATCCTTCTTGTCCCAATATAATTTTTAAAAGCTAAAAAAAAAAAAATGCAAATAGTGGTGGAGTTTGATGTTTATTCTAGAAAATAAACCAATAGGAACAGCAGGGAATTAATTCTGGTCCAATTCAAATAACAATACAGAAGCACATAAGTCACAATGACAGAGATTTAGCTATTGGAAGAAACTACCAGAAAAAAATACAGATTTTGCTGATTTGGTGTCCATAGATGGGGTTTATTAATGTGATTTTTGATCATCTGTTCAATAAACTTTTGTTGTTTTAAAATAATTGAGTGTTGCATTTATCTGAAAATGGAAAAGAACCACTTAGCTGCAACCAAAAGCATTCTGGAGAAAGAAGGCGAGTGATCAGGCAGCAAATAGCAATGTTGCAGTCCAGGTAGTGTCTGACACCAGCCTCTTCCTACAGATTTCTTGGGCAGAAAAGTAAAAATGGATGGACATGAATAAGGGTAAATGCAGGGCAAGGATGAGAGAGTAGTAGCAGGCTGGAGTTTCTGCAGAGGACAGCTACAAGGGGAAAAAGTTGGTGTGAGCATATGCATAGAAATTAAGCAGGGAAGCAAGCAGCATGGAAATGATGCAGGAGGTCTGGAGTATTATGTATGGCATGTTCTGAAAGTCCTTTTCAAATGTCTTGTTTTGTTTCTTAGTAAAGTCAGCAACCCTCATTCAAGTAAAGACTGGACTTCTCTTGGTAAAAATGTGTTTTAGTTGAACAGTAGTCTTTTCTTTTTTTTTTTTTTTTGGCTGAGTATACAGTGAGAGGTGACATTCTCAGACTTGTTCTATGGGAAGGCAAACTTGAACTAATGATCCCTCCTACCATCAAATCTATGGATCTATTACTGGCTCAGTTTACCCAGATTAAATGTTTGTCTTCCTCTTTTCTGGCACAGCAAGAATAACAAGTGGAATACTCATGTTCAGGCTGCTGAAAGAAACATATAGAACTGCAGGGTTAATTATCTTTTGATTGCTTTCATCCCAGCTTTTCTGGAGCAGTGTCTTTAATGTTATTACAGTTAATGCTGTCCTGCATAAAAGATGCAGAGCTGCAACTAGAATTCAGGAAACTGTAACAGCAAAAGCCTGGCAAGTGATTAATGCATGCGTGGCATTTAGACTAACACATTTTTATAACCTAAATGGCATTGACACTAGTGGATAGCAAGCTCTCAAAGAGTCATAGAAGATGATTATAGATAGTCGCTACTGGTTACAGTGATGGAAGTAACTGATTAATGACTTGTAACAGTAGAGAAAGACCAGAGGTTAAAGCTGGCAAGGTAGTCAGCCTGTGCTGATGGAAGATAGATTTCCTGGTTCAGAAGAGGAGATATTTTCATAACCTCAAGAAATATTTAAGTGGATACGTGTAATAGCAAAACCAGACAGAATTAGGTTTTCAGTGTTATTGAATGGTCTGTATCACCTCTATGGATCTAATGAAAGATCAATGAAGATACTATAAACAAATGTGTTTTTTTTTTTGTTTGTTTGTTTGATTGGTTGTTTTTTTTTTTGTTTGTTTGTTTTTTTGTTTTTAAGAAATTGTACTTTTTGAAAGTTCAGCTGGTACCCTGTATGAATCAAATGCTCAGTTGGTGGAAATCAGTATAGTTCAATGGAATAATGTTAATTCATAGCATTGCAAAATTTGGTTTTAAAACTTTGACTTCTTGTACATTTGCAACCTGTTTTGTTACCCTACAATCAAAATCATCAATCTGTGAGCAATGGAGGCTGCTCTCTGAGGGAACTGTAAAGCATGAATAACATAATAGCAAACCGTCGGTTGCCTAGTGTATGATTTTATCATCAGCAAGTGCGATATTCACAATATTAACTTGGCATCCACTGGATGTGAGCAAACTTCTGTCTGCTTGTTCCTCTCAGGAAGACTCAAGTTATGTCTTCATGCTAGCAAATTCTTATGTGCTTCCCTTCCCCGAGGTTTCTAATTGCTTATGAATAATAAGTTTCTTAAACTAATTGTATTTATAATTGTCATGATATCTAGCTGCAAATATGTCATTAGAAAGCAATTGTGCAAATGCTTCAAGTTTTCTAACAGTATTCTTGCTAATCTGATCCCTACAAACTTGGGGGAAGTGAGAGTTAAGCC
Organism: Anas acuta; assembly: GCF_963932015.1. Classification (NCBI taxonomy): domain Eukaryota; kingdom Metazoa; phylum Chordata; class Aves; order Anseriformes; family Anatidae; genus Anas; species Anas acuta. The sequence goes on from NC_088984.1 coordinate 12,106,831, forward strand.
ATATTCATCTTTGAAAAGGTAGCTTTTGTGCATTTTAATAAAATGATTGCTTTGTTAGGAAAGTAGAGTGTCAGTGGCAATCTTGTCAATTATCATATAGTCTTTAGTATCTCAATATTAAAAGAAATTATTGAGAAAGTGATTAAACTCGAGCACCCCAGGAGTTCTTCAGCTCTACTAGACCTGACTTTAGCCAAGGTGAATTACTGACCATGTGCTAGATTTGCCTTCTGGTAATGGCAAAAGATGAAAGTCAAGCCTGTGTTTGGCCCCTTGTGCCTCCATTCCTTTGCAGTGGTACCAAAGCTATTTATGTCATTGGAATATGTAAAACAATTCAATTTTGTCTATGAGTCCTGAAATCCCTAGAAGCCCATTTAGTTAGGAAACAAAGATCAGCATGATAAAGAAGTCATCTAAATTCAGAATGAGCATGAGTTTTGATATATGCTTTTTCTTTTATAAAATATTACTACTTGCTCCATGGGATCACAGTTATTTTGCTGTGCCTAAGGAGTTTGATATATCAGACATTAACTGATATTAACTCTGGTCATCTCCCACTGAATGTGTACATGTTTAATATCTGTTTATAACCTGTGGTATTTGAATAAGGGTTATTTGGTATTCTGTAAGACCTAAGAATTTATTGCTTTTCCAAATGCCTTTTGCTTATATAGACAGAAATAGTTAACCAATAAAGTTTATATTGGCATTTTAATAAAGGAAGGTCCTTGGAGGAGGAAAAAAAAAAAAAAAAAAAAAACATAGGCTGTAAAAGTAGTGACAATTCTAAGACTGAACCCTGGAGTTTACACCTGAAGGATGATATCACACCGTCTGTTTTCTGTGCTTCATATACTGCATTGCTCATCAGTCCATGAACTTTTCTATTTACTAGAGTCCACACACCACCTTGACAGCAAAACGGTGGCTGAATGGATAAAGTGTTGGAGAATAGCTAGAAGTGCAGAGTTTTACCTGTCTCCAAGTGCTAGATATAAAATTACTGTAAGTGCTCATGTAAGACTGATTTTCTTTTGGGGATTGAAAATGGGAGGCAGTGCAGGAGAGGGTGGTGATAGTAGAATAATTTTCAATGTTAAATTGTGTGGATTCAATTTACCTAGAGAACAAGTTAAAGAAGAAATACATTTGACACATTTTAAAAGAAGTGGTCACATTCTAATTCTGAAAACTGTTATGCTTAGAGCAAAACTAAGGCTGTACTGTTAGCACTCTCTGTGATATTGGTTCACATGCTCCATAACAGGTTTTTAGTAGATAAACCTCACAAAGACTCAACATTGAAGCCCAAGCAGTGTAAGTGTTGCATCCCTCAGGGACAGTGCAGACCATCATGGATATAGGCTTGGGCACACTAAATTAAATGCACAGTCTTTCTGGTACTTTGTGGTGCATTTTAGCAGGATGGGAGACAGGCAGGAGGAATCAAGTGCAGAAGAACTGAGAAAATTATGAGATCAGGATTTAAGGTTTAAAGCATAGGGTTCTCTTCTTCAGGATATGAATCTCATGTCTGAGATTTGTTTCCCTTGTTTTCCTCTCTGGAGTCTTAGCTAAGATATAGTTTTCCATTTGAAAAATATATGCCTGGATACCTGTCAGTGCATTGTCTGCATCTAGTATGTCTGTTGTATGCTGACACTTCTCCAAGCACAGCAAATTAATTGCAAGTCTGACAATTCATGAAAGCATGAGAGAGTGCCTTCACATGAGTTCTTCTGCTGATTTTCATAGGCATATTACATCTGCTGTGTCCTAAAGGCACTAACATTACTGTGTATGTGTGTAGATTGTATTCCTATTTGGGAAATTCAGAGAATTTATCACTTCTGAGGAAGACAGTGTTTCACTGTTCATCTGATCTTAAACTTTTTAAGAGTGTTCAGGCTCTAACAAACATCTTGCTCAAAAAACAATCCATAGATGACAGGTCTACTACACCATAAATCACGAAAGCAATGAAGCCACTACTTTCTGACTGAAAGGACCTTACATGATCTGCCAGCAGAATTTCCTTTATCTATCTACATTGAGCTGTGCTTCAGATGGGAATGATTTCTTTGATCCAATTCTGCGATCCTCCTAGCAATGATTTTGCAGGGCTCCTCTAACCAATGAAACCAATGAGACATCAAAAACAGTGATTTCTTAAAGAATTGCTAATGCACCAGTTGCATGTAGTACAGAATTTAATGTTTGTAATACCTTGTAGTTTTTGACTTTTAGAGGTTCTTTCTTCATCTGAAGGTCTGATGTGAGGTGTACATACTGCTCCAGTTCAGGTCATTTTCTGGTGGTTGCAATTTTGTCAGCAGTTTGTGTTAAAGCTTTTAGGGAAATGCTTGTTCAGATTCCGTTCTTGTCTCTAAGATTGATTAACAAGGTTGGGTGTTTTGGTTTTGTTTCTAAGACCTCTGCATATCAGGCAGAATTATCTAAATAAAACAATGTTAAAAGTTAGTGGATAAGAACTTGCAGAGGAATTATTTGAAAACTGTCTGCATATATGTCTGTCTTTTAAGTCTGCTTCCTTACTTGATGGATTTTCAAGATGGTACTGTGCAATATGTAGCAAAAACCAATTTTGCTCTGATTAGAATATTGGGCTGAGTTAAGGTGAAAGGTAGACCTCTGTCCTGCTAAGTCTTGAAACAATTGAAAGAATGTGTCCAGTTCAACCTGTCTTTTTTTCTTTTCTAATGGCATTACTTCATCTTTTCAAAATCATTGTACTCATTGACTCTAGCACCTACCTCTGAAAACTCCAGCTAGCAGAATTTACAGTCCACCAGACAAAGATAAGCACAGCTATCATTGCAATCTTTAGATGTATGATTTTAGCTGTTACAAATTCAAGGTTGTTGATCCTTTGCCAGCCAACAGATTAGCAACAACTGTATGCATTAGGTGCTGGTAGAAAAACAATTCAAACTTGAAATGTATAGATCTTACAAGAGGGAGTTTATTTGCTATTTATGTAACTAACCTTTGCAGTTTCGCTTTGTTGTTTGGGATAATGTAGTATCCATAAATAGAACAGAAGTTCTAGGTTTGTGATCAGTCAGCTGTTGTTTAAAGAATATGAAAAGTGCTTGTTTCAAATTCAGAACTGAAATAAGTTTCAATGTCTGACAGAGCTTCTAGGTGTCCCTGGAAGATTTATTGCCTTCCTTTAAGGTAGGAAGTTCTGGAGAACTCTAAATGCAACTGAACTTAAGGCTAAGTCAATGAGTTACAATATTCTGAACTTGCCTGGTTCTCTTCTGACCAATAGAACTCATGTCTATTGGGTCATATCTACAGCAACTTTAATATAGTATCTTTGACTCGGTATAAGTGCTGATTTGATCTTTTATTTTATTAAAAAGTATTAATGAGTTATAATACAAGGAAAAAACAAATAAGCTCTTTCAGTTTGATACAGACTTGTACAGCTAGAATGACAGCTGAGGCCAATATGAAGCATTTCAGAGAGCTTATCACAGAAAACCTTACTGTTAGAATGCAGAAATACATCATTTCTGGTTACTCAAATCAGACCTGACCAACTTCACTCCCCCCTTTTTTGAAGCAGCTAGAGACAGAAGCATTCCTAATCAGACAGTGATGACCCTGACACTCTCCTTTCTTTAGGTCCTTTCCTGCTTCTTTCTCTGCCTCTGGCTCACACTGCTCTGCCAGAGCTCTTGCTCATATCCTTGAGTGCTAGCAGCAGTGATAGCAACAGTAAAGCTGGCTGGGCTTGAGTATATTTATCAGGAAAAAGTTTGCCCCTCAGCAAGCTGCCTGAAGTAGGTTCTTCTTTTTCCACATCTTTGCCATGGCACTGACCAGTAATGCTTTGTCTCTGAATGGTACTTTTGATTTTGGGTGAATCTAGTTAATGTGTTTCTACAGGGAGACGGGGACATGTGGTATGCATCTAATACAAGAGAAAAAGAAAAAAAAAAAAAAGCTATGCTGTTTCATCCATAATATTTCTTGATACAACTGTTAAGTAAAAGCAAATTGCTAGAAATTCAGACTTTTTGACTCCACTGTAATAACAACCGGGAAAAAATGCAGATGCTGAATTCATAAGGAGTTTTATTATGGAATAATTTAAGTGGGAGGGTACCTGTGTAAGTCACTTCGTTCATCCTACTTCAGCTCAAATTAGGTCCAGCTAGATCAGCTTGCTCAGGGCTTTGTCTATTTGAGTTTTGAACATCTCAAAGAATAAGAAGTCCTCAAACTGTGTTTAACTACAGACAAATACTTTGTTCATGGTTCCTTTTTTTTTTTTTTTTTTTAAATGACATTAACATTTCACGCTATATCTGAAGATATGCTGCTGCAGCATCACAGTTTCTTCTGTCTTAGATGTCTGCATGAATCTTTTCCCTGGTTCTTATTGTTGGTCCATATATAAGATGTGGTCTAAAGTTGTGGATTAGAGGGATTGGGCATGGGCTACTGCCTGCTCTGTGTAGGGTACTTACTGTCTGCTCCTCTATATACCTTCTCCAAACTGGTTTATGGTAGACCTGATGTCAGTTCTTTATAGGTTTATTGTTTTGCTATAAATTAGTATTTCACAGTTTCACCTGCATTACTGATCCTCAAAGGAATATCAGGGAGGTGAAATATGTATTTTAAAGCAACAGGAACCAGAGGGGGTTCTCCAAGCTTTCAGAGAAAGAGAGGGACAACACTTATTGGGTAGGGTTCATTTATTTCCTTCAATTACATATATCTAAGTGGGAGGGAAACTTGGCCACAGAATGTATGTGTCCTGCTGAGAGAATCCTTTTAAGATCCAAGTGTACTCTTTTATCTGTAACTGGAAGTCCGCCATCTGACAGCACTGCTGCTCTAAGAGATTGGCTCAGTGTAGCCCTGGAGTGGAGAGGGCTACAGACAGCTTCCACTGTCAGCAAAACCTTATGTTCCTAGGTTGTCTCTCCTCCATGTCTCCTCAGACATGGCCGCCCTTACTTAGTAAACATAATATTGCAAGTCATGGGGATAATGTTGCAGACTGAAAAGTAAACATGCACAGTATGTCATCCTGTCATTTTGTATAATCTCAAATGTCAGGTTACTCTCCATTACATATAAGACCAATTGTATATTTCTTTCCCTCCCTTTGTGGCAAATTCTAATCTTAGTTCCTCTATGTTCTACATTTCTCGTTTTTCCCACCTCATCAGCAGCTCTCAACCTGATTCATGTGGTGGTATGTCCCCCCATTTTATGTGGTTTTGCCAGACAAATGTCTGATCCACAACTCCCAGATGTAGTAAAACACAGGTGTGCCCCAAGACTGAGTTTTCTGCTGTAGACACCAAAGTTTATATCTGAATCTGAACTTTGCAGAAGTTGAGGAGTAGAAATACACACCCCATAAAAATTAATAGAAGTCCTTGTTTTTGTGGGAGTCAGGATTTCACCTCAGAAGCAGAAAAAGTTTGGAATTTAGATTCTGTGAGATAGACCATAGTTTGCAAAAGCTTGAGGTAGGAGGGGTAGGTGTGCTGGTATCCTTCCCTATAAACTGTTCCCAAATTGTAAGACTTAAACTGTGAAGGAGAAGATTTGAAGATCAAATTTTTCAACAAAATGCAAGTGACCAGTATTGTTTTACTGTAGTGTTAACTCAGTGAAGTACTGTTAAAAGTTAGCAATAAAAATATTTCTGTACCAAAGGAGTGAACAAATATGTCCTAGGATCTTTGTGGGTGGAGTGGACCCTCTTGGTTTTGCCAGCTTGTGTACTTTCTCATGTATTCATTAGATTAATTGGCTTTTATTGTGCTTTAAACTTTTCCTGCATTGCAGCACAGAGTCTAGAATTTCTAAGGTTATCTCTAGTAAGATGAATCAAACAGAAATTTTCTTCACTTCTTCCAGATTGCCCCTCCTCTGATGACTCGCTCTAAATAGGTACAAGGGATGCATATCCCTTCAGCAGTTTCCTTATATTGATTTTTCAAGATATTGGATCCTATATTTCAGTAATTATTTCTCCCAGTTTATTCTCCTGTATTTTATTGGTATCTCTGGTCTTTTGAGCACTTTGAGATGCATAAAACAATTTACAAATGCAATTAGACAGAGATAAAACATGCACAATGAAATAAAGACATCATAAAATGTTAAAGAAAATCTTAATGGTCTAGTGACTGGGGCCATGGGACAGCACTAGGAGCTTGTTTCTTCTTCAAAAACTAGCCTGGACAGATTGATACAGAACCAGTTCAGTTAATGTAAGCGCTTCTCTTCTAAAATGCTAAACTGGGGACAGTGGGGTTCACTTCCCAGCTTTACTAAGTATTAAGGACATAAAATTCCACATATCCGCTGATTTCCCCTCTTAGGCTCCCATCTGAACAAGGGGAAGAACACTCCCTCTCCCACCCCAAAAGCCTTTTCATTCAAGCCACAAAGATTCATTTGGAAGACGGTTTTATTCTCACTAATAGAAAGGAGAAGATGTGAGTAGCTAGGGTCACCACGTGAATAAAACAGCTCAAGGAGATGTTTTTTGATAATAAGGTCTCCTACACAGCCCTATGACAATGATGTCTCTTGCTGTCTCCTTGGGCATGCCATAGGCTTTCTGTCTTGAAGTTATGCTGTTTCATAACAAATTGAGGAGAGAGGAATTTGTATTTGCTACGATTACATATGGGTGTCTTATTTTGCCAGTTCCTAATGCGGGATTTATGTTTCTAGGACATGTTTAGACACCTCCCTGCCCAGGCTGAGAGGACAATTTATCCACCTGTGCTTCTTAGCACCTGCCTCCTACAAGCCTCTCAATCCCTCTTCTGCCACTTCACTGGAAGCCTGTCCAATTAAATACAGGAGGTGACTATGGTCTTGTCAAATGTTGATTAAACTTCAGCTTCCAAGATAAAGGACTATTGTTCTTCCAGGTCTTAGTGTGAAGGAATCTTGCCCTAATATATGGTTATATTATTCAGGACTTTCATTGAAACAAATCTAGTCTGAAAATATAATTAATTCCCTTTAATTGCTTGGTGTTTTAAATTTATGCTTAAAGGATGGAGAATCCAAAGCAATCAAGTCTCAGTGTCAGTGGACATTGCCATTTATTGTTTGGATAGAGGAAATTCTTATGATTTCCTAGTCAGGAATATGGACGTGATTCCATTCACAAAGCTGTGTAGTTATGTCCTTTAGTTAATGTGCTGAATTCATGTTTCTCATGCTATGTTATACAAGAAAGCCAAGGAGTGGGAAGAAAAACAAAAACAAACAAAAAAACTTATCAGTAAAAGATATTTTTTAAAGTTTAAACATTTATGAGGAGCAGGGAGACTAGTTATTTTCCTATCCCTGATCATTTTTTCTGTACTCCAGTCCAGCTAGATACCATCTTAAAATGAAATACATCAACAATTATAAATGGAAGTTTTTAAGTTTGTATTGATTTACTGAAGTCATGCTATAATGACAGTCTACTTACAGATTGTATCTACTGTGAAGTTTTTTGTTTTTTGTTTTTTGTTTTTTGTTTTTTGTTTTTTGTTTTTTTTTTAAGTAGAAAAAAAGTTTACTCACTGGATACTTAAGTAAAAGAAAAATTTAAGAGACACTTAACAAATAGCATCACTATGACTAAATCTTAAATTCTGTTAGTTATGTTCTGCATGGTTACTGATTCAGGTTTTCGTTGTGTATCATCATTCCACATATAGTGTTCTCATCCAAGAAAGCACTTAAATCTACTGAGCATTCATTGGTTGTTACTTTTTTGACACCCAGTTTTCATATTCTGTTTAAGTTCTGATACCACCTCCTTATCATAACATGGTGCTCATGCATATATTGACATGTTCTGGTTGACTGGAACAAAACATTAATCTGTGTTAGCAACCAGATTTACAATAAGTTTTATCAATTACTATGGGGCCTAACATCATGACACATCCCAAAGAAATGAGAACCAGGTGCAGACATTGACACTGAAAGTCTGGGAGCAGTGCCATTGCTCACTGTCTTCACTCTTGCTCACCATCTCTAATTAAGTTGCAAGCTGTATCTTAGTAATGTGAATCCCTGATTCATCAGCTAATAATAGGTGATGGAAAAGTGAATAGGAAAGCTGAAAAAGGAAAAAACAAACCAAAAAAATGAGGGGGGATGGACAAAAGACTGATCAGCTGGGAAAAAGTAGCAAAATGAAATAAGGAGGTAAGCTTTTATTCTAAAATTTTGAAAATGATTCTTCAGAGAATGTTACCTTTTACCTTTTTCATTTATTAAATATATTAAATATATATTAATATATTATATATCATATATAATCATATATTAATATATAGTTTATATTTATATAATTATAAATATTTAAATATTATATTTTATATTTATATTAATGTATGTAATTATATATTTATATATATTAATATATATATGTATTTATTTACCTGTGAAAAAAATAGGTCATCCTGAAGTTTTTGGAATGAAAAACTGAAGTTTAAGGATCCTTTAGGATATGCCTTATTAAAGTTTATTATTGAAGCTTATGTACTTATCACTGCCTTTGGCTCAGAATATTTTAACCTTCGTAATCATAGCCTTATAATAGAATTTTTTAGGTAAATTACTGAATGGAAAGCATTGAAGAAAGATAAAATCAATCTCCGTATGTAGGTTCTGTCAAATGTATATGTGTATTACCAATAAAAGTGCAATAGGTCTGAGAATGTAGCTTTTCTGTTTGTTGCACTGATTGCCATTAGCTGATTTAGGTTGTTAATCTGGGCTCTAGAAACACCAGAACATTTTCCTAGTGCATAATTCAGTTATGGTGAGATACTGAAATATTAGTGGTCAATAGCTGGAATTGAGATACTTGCAACTAGAGATCACTCAGTTGTTATCAATAGTGCCAGTAAAGATAATCTCACTGTACTCCAGAATTAGTCTTTGAAATCTCATTGTCTTCACAGGGCTGAGTTAAGGAGGAAAGACTGTAGCAAGAAAGCTAAAAGCAATCTAGATATGGACAAGCCTGTGAGGAAAAGCATATTTTAAATATGAGAAGCTTTGGAGAATTCATTCTTCTCCTTTTGCACAAAAAACCTTCAAACTGGTACACTTTCAGATAGCCACAATATTGCCAATTGTTTCATAAAGATAATGAGTGTTGTGTGCTACATATCCTAGCACATCCTTACAGTGTGGGTTTCAGCACCATTAAACAGCTGAAGCTTGTATTTAGTGTTTGTAAATCATGGGGCTTTTATCTAAGGATGCCAGTAATTAATTGCTGCTTGCTAAAGAACCGTATCAGGAGGTCAACTGTTCTGAAATAGAATAAAGGGGAGGCCTCTGCTCAGCCAGCTGCTGGAGCATTTTGGAGGTGCTACTCAATTTAACTGACCATTGTGATCTAGGATGTAGAGGAAGTCTATTGAAGTATTTTTGACCCCTCTCTAAGCTCTCTCCTTGCAGTTCAATATTGCAAAAGAAAAGACAGCTCTAAACTTTGAGTCTCTTCTCTTGAGCACACTATGTATCATGATTAAATTCCTGATTTTGGTATGCCTGTAATCTTCTGGGGGTGAAAAATTTGCCCCACTGTCATCCTATTTTAGAAGTACTTCATCATGGACTCATCCTGGGTAAGAGGGCACACCCAGTGTGAGCTGTATCTGGGGATATGCAGTGTGACTGTAGGGGCACTTACAGTGCACAATATGGCTTTTCTTTGAAATTTTAATGCAAATGTAATGATTGGGAATGAAGAATTGTTTGGTAAATCTTTGTTGTTCACCTGTGTACAATGGATGCTTTCTGCCACTAGTATAATAAGAGCTGAGGGCACAATGATTATTTTTGTTATGCTGCTCTTTATTTTCACAGTGAAACAAGGCTGACCCTAACAAAATAAATGTAATTTTCCTGGGTTTCAGGAATAAAATCCTCTGTTTAAAGAAACTAATTGCCACCCTGTCATTTAGAGTTGAAGACTGAAGACCAGAGAAAGACTGGAAGTTGAGGATGGAGGCTCAGGGTAGTCAGGGAGTGAGGACAGGTGGGAGAGCTGCAAGGGGTGTAAAGTGTGGAAGGGGCTTGGGGAGAGTAGTGCCAAGGATTACAGGAAGATAGTGTGCCGCAGGGGACAGTAATGGAAAAGAAAGCAGCCAGTGAGTAGTACATGGCAGTAGAGCTTTTAGGTTTTGATTTTGTTCCTTTATAAGGGTGGGAGATACAGGACAATTCTAGGCAGTTGCTCTCTACTGCTTCAAATACCAAACAGTAAATACATTCCCTTTTTGCCTCTGTGCAGAGGTGTAATGCTTAAGCCCCTACTAAATGTGAAAATGGAGCTTGAAGAGAGAGATTCTGACTCCTATATTTTATGTATATATGGTTGGCAATGGTTTTTCCAAAGACCTCAGGTGGAAGTGATGCTCCTGAGGTGCCATTCAGCTGAGGTGGTGGCTTCTGGAATTTTGTACTGATCTCATAATTTTTCTGAGAATTTGATGTGTCTCTACTATGAATCTCCAAACCTTCTGTGATTTGTCCATAACTAGAGTAATTCCTTTGCTGTTGTGCACAATTGTTAGGCAGCATACTGAGAAGTGCTTTAATAAAGACATCACTTTAAAGTAAGCTACTACCATCTGTTCTACCCTCTAATTACAAATAGGTGAAAAAGGGGGGAGAGAAAGTAATTCACGAACGCATCATAATGGCAGATATGAAAAGAAGTGGCATAAAACTATGCATGTTTCAAAATATGGTCTGCATCACTTATGTTGCTTTTGTGATTCATACACAAATCGAAGATGAAACTGCTCCCTTGAGAGAGGAAATACCCCAAGGTAGTGATTTGTTTTCAGGATATTGGAAATTTAATCTGGAATGGCATGTTTGTAAATAGGTATGCCAGAGCCTTCTCTTTTGGTGTCAGTTACTTAGCAGACAGTCTGGAGAAAACCATGGATGTCCTCAGTAGTTTGTTTTTGATATAAAAGACATGTTCAGAAAAATGATCTGGTAGGCAGTGGGTTGGAACTCAGAAGACTAGTTCATTTCCAGTTTCCATTCAATTCAACCAAAATAAACAACAATTCGGTATCGAATTCCCAGCGTAATTCTGGATTTGATGTTCTGTGTGACTCACATAGTACTTGCTTATACTTGTAAAATAGGAGTAGCAACGCCATATTTCATAGGAGTGTTGTGAGGATTCAGTCAATTTAGTGTTTGTGAGATACAGGCTCCTGTCTGACAGGAAGCGTATACGATGCACTGAGATATGAGGGCTTTGATTTGATTCCCTGCAGCCTTTTCTGACATGCTTATTTCACCAGTATACGCTGCTTTCTCTGTTGTACTTAAATCTTTGTAACAAATACAGAGTAGGCTGATACTGAAGGATGCTCTGTAATCCCTCTGTTGCTGTGAAACTACATATCCTCATTCCCAAAGGTGTTGCCCAATGTGGTTCATGCTGCCGCAGTGGAACCTGAAAAGAACTCCTGTGGTTGTAATGCTAATTATAATCCTCAACCATGGGACGAGTGGCCAAGCAATGAAACAACAGCTGCTTGAAGAGATTTTCTTCACCCTGGTTATCTTGGAGGCATATGCAAGCTCTGAGCCTCTCTCTCTCATAGCAGCTGTGTTGCTGCTTTTGGTTGACAATTATGCACTACTTTAAACTGGGGAAACCCTGACCTCCTGAAGCAAATCCCTGCAGGTCTTGCAATATGTTTATGCATTTACTTAAATTATTAGAGGAATTATCTGAAAACATCTGAGTGCACTGCACAAACTGAGCAAGAAACAAACTCTAAGCAAATGACAAAAAAGAAACTTGGATAACAGTTACTGAATCCTTTGTCAGGCAGAATCAGCTGGTATCTGATCAGCATGGATTAACAAATTATTGTGTATTCACAGAGCTTGTCCTAAAAACTTGTCAGTACTTTAGTATCAAATATGGTATTCAAAAGGAGAAGCAGCAGCTATATAGATTCTCCCCTCCCCCTCCCCCCAGTTTCTCCAGTTGGGATTCTGAAGACTTTGGAACATAAGTCTGTTTTCTTGTCTGTGAGTAGGTCTATTATCTCCTGTTCTGTTTATATTCTTGTGAAATAAGAAACAGAGCAGAAGTCTCCTTCTTCCCTTCCCCCTCAAATACTAAGATGTAAGTTTTTCCAAGACAACGCTATCCAACAGCTGCAATCAAGGTATTTTCTGTGCTGAGGACTGCCAAAATCGCGCCTATGCTTTTGAATGAAAGGAATAATACACAATCCTGCCCCATCTTGCAATAATTTTCTGCTGTCACATGATATAAGGGGATTTTAGCCATAGTGAATGCTCTCACAAGCTTGTTTCAGTTAATGTCTTAAGCTCAAAAGGGATTGCAGGCATAGATTTAATCTTGTCCCTAAAACTGCTTGAATCCTTAGGCACTACAGGAATGTAAATTGCTATTAAGTTTGAATCCCTAACATAAAGCTAAGAAGGCTTTGTGTCTGTCTTTCGATGCATTTTGTTATATGTAATTGTTGCAGACAAAAGATGGTCCGTAAAACCCTCTCAAGCAAGACATGAATGTGTAACTTTTAGTCTTTCCTTTAAACAAAGCAAAATAATCTCAATCAGGAACTGATCGCAGCTGGCAATTCTTTAAGGATGCCTTTCTTATAGTGCAAGAGCTCTCCATCCCCATGTGTAATAAAAAAATCAGGGAAGGCAGGAAAGTAGCATGGCTGAGCTGCTGGTCAAACTGAGGTGCAATAGGAAATGCACAGGCAGTGGAAGCAGAGGCATGTGGCCTGGGATGAGTACAGAGATGCCATCTGGGTGTGTAGAATAGGATCAGGAAAGTCAAGGCTCAGATGGAACTGAGCTTGCAAGACATGCAAAGAATAACAAGAAGGGATACTATAGGTACATTTCTCAGAAAAGAAGGACAAGGAGAGTGTACCTCCTCTGATATATGAGAAGGGAGAACTGGTAACAATAGACACGAAGAAGGCTAAGGTACTCAGGTTCTTTGCCTCAGTCTGCAATGGCAGTCAGACTTTCCACCTGTCTCGAGTCCCTGAACCTTTTGGCAGGGGCTGCGGAAGCACAGTCCCTTCCATTGTAAGCAAAGAGCCGTTTTGAGCCCACCAGACGAAACTGAACAAGTACAAATCTATAGTGCCCAATTACATATATCCTAGGGTCCTGAGGGAACTTTTGCTAATATACTTTTAGAATCATGAGAATTATTTCCAATAAATTATTTCAAAAATCTTTGTGTACTCGAGTTTGCTCAGAAAAATGCCTGCAATTTTGAGATGGCCTATGGCAATAAAATTTTTTCTATTCCTTTATAAGGAATGTGACCTAACTTTTTTATTTTGATGTATTTACGTGTGTATTGCTTGCTGAATATTTCTTAGCATGGGAGAAATATTATTTCAAGGACAAAGGCTAAGGAAACTTTATTTTTGTTGAATAAGCATAAATGCTAATACAAGCAACATGCTTGCTTGTGGATTGGTTATTCAAACTGATATTATTAGCATGAAAGTCATTGCAGGGAAAAGATGCCGCCTTATTACTTAGCAGATCTATGTGTGTATTCAAAGTCATAACATTTTCTCTAGGGAGACAAATAACATTTCATTTATTTATTTTTCTATTAGCTCTGCAGTACTAGATTATTTTATATAAACTAAGTTGTCTTATATTTCTCTGTGCAACAGCAAAATAACCCCTCAAATATTATATTAAAGCAAGGAAAGAACCGTAAATGATTGGTATTGCCCAGTCTGAGCAGATGCATAGCAGAGGTTTAATGTTTCATCAAGGTGTTGGAGGGAATTGAAAGTGGAGATCTTGGCCTCAGGTGCTCTGGCACCTGAATTTTTGTCTTAAAAAGTGGTGGTCCCACTACCATTCTTTCTATTCCTCTGCTTGATCTGGTAGAGAAGAATGATTTTTTTTTTTTTTTTTCTCAGATATTGTTTCCTTTTTAATTAAAGACTCTGCATTCTTGATAAAGATCCATGATTATTAATCACACATGGAAGGAGGCATGTAGGCTTTGAACAGTGGGTAAAGATCAATATTTAGAGAGCTTTCTCCCAGCTCCCCTTCCCAGACTCCTAACTCCTCCTATGTATCTATGTATCTGTGGGCATCACTGCAACCCGGGTTCTGAGGTACTGTCATGGGCAAACCCCTCTGTTTAGACATGGGGCTTTTTTTTTTTTTTTTTTTTTTTTTTTTTTAAATAAAGCCCAAGAGTATTTTTTTCAGAGCTGACAGACATCTCACCATGGTGATGAGAACCTCTTCTGTTTCATTTGAGAATGTCCAAGGAACTGAGGCATCAAACAAATAAGAGAATCTTTCATGTTTGCAAAGTCGACTGTTCTAACAAACACTTTCACTCTTTTTTCCTGGGGAGGAAGTAGTAGTTGTCTTTACAAGAGGGTTAATTATATAAATGAAGCGCTTTCTAATCTGAGATAAAGGCTTAATGAAGTGAAATCTTGGGACCTTTTAAAGTTTGATGCATGGGGAAATAAATCCAAACACTACTTGGGCCAATTGGTTAAACATGTTAGGTAACAGAAGAAAAGAGAGAGACCATATACACAAGTTTGAAGGGAGAATTAAAAATAATTTAAAAAATAATTTAAATAAAAATAATTAAAAAAAAAATAAAAGAAGGGAACAAATAAAAAGCTACCTACAAAAGGCAGACTGAATTTGCTAGGGTGATCCCAAAGCAGAATGCAGCCATTATTTGGAGAGGAAGGAGTTTGTACAGAGGTGACAGGCTGAATTGATTTAAGGAGCTGAAAAAGAAACAATTATTTAGGAAAAGAAAAGCATAAAGATGGGTAAAGGTTTTCTTAAGTCCGGAACAAAAACCAACACAATCTCTTTTCTGAGGTGACGTAAATGTAGTTTTTTTTTTTTCCAGTGTTGCAGGGAAGTGTTATACAGAGTTCAGTACTGGGCATCCTGTGTTCAGATATTTCCCATACATCCATCGTTCTTGTTCATAGGCTGCATAGTGGCAATTGCTCTGAGTGTTTGTTTGGATCTTTCCTCCTAGGTGAGGATGGGGTGAGCAGGGAACAGACATTTTTCTATTAGAGAAATCTATGGCCATAACAAAGGCATTCTGGGGCAGAAGAAAAGTCCTGTAGATTCATCCTGAGTCCCACTGGATTCACCTTAAATACCCTTAAAGAAATCATTCAAATTCATGGGTGTTTTACATAGCTTCAGTTATGAAGTTATATGTGTACCCGGAATATCTGCTGTCAATTTAGAATAGATATCTTGTGAATATTGTGTTTGCAGATGCATTAGAAAAGGTGAATACTAAAGGTACATAAACCGGGGGAGAGGGGTATAAGGAGAATATTATGTACATTTCATATCTTTCAAGGTCTAACTGATGCTTTTGAAACCTTTGTGTTGTATTTCATGAGGGCCTGATCCTGCTGGTGTGCGTTAAGCATGTGTGATGAGATCAGAGCAGAGCATTACCCTACCTACACTACTGAGATCTTGGGGGATGTAGGCCAAGAAATCTCTGGGTATCTTCAGTGGTTTGGGCTGTTCTGCTGCAGTCTGTGAAAGCTGTCGGTGTCTGTGGCTGTGCTGAGGAAGAAGGTTCACCCAAGGGGATAGCTCCTGAGCTGCAGCCACCCAGAATCAGGAATATTCTGAAATTTAAATTTCAATTGCAGGACCTCATGTCCTTGTTATTACCCCTTTGTATCCATCTCAAGTTCTCTAGTGTGAACTTGGACAAAATTTCCCTTTTGGGAGTCTGACTCCTGACATTTTTGAACTCTCACTGTGCTTTCCCTCCATTGAAGAATGGTTTAGGTAAACTGGGCTTTTTTTTTTTTTTTTTTTCCCCACTTCTTTCTCTTTGTTGTTGTCATTGTTTCTTTCTTCAGAAAAAAAAAAAAAAAAAACAATGATGAAAACAGGAGAATTCTTTAGTGTTCTTAATTGCATAGTCAACATCTTACCTAAATAAAGAATGCTTTTCAGTATGTGATTTTTATTTGGTTATTCTTTTGGCTAAGTTTGGCTATTACTACTACACTCACCAGTTCTTCACTTAAAAAAAAAAAAAAAAAACTTTTTTTTTTTTCTTTCTGAAATCTCTTGAAAGCACTGGCACAAAATGAGGAGTCAGCATCCTCTCCCTGCCCACAGAGGAGCATCCAGTGCCTCTCTTTCCTCTGAGAGCAGGTCAGGATAAGTGTCTCCAGCTGGCTGAATGCTGCAGAGGAGTTTTCACCCTCTGCTATGATTGGCAGCACATTTCAGCCTGTTTTATGCGAACAAAGCCAGAGAACGAGAAGCAATAGGGCAAGGATCCGCTGAGGCTTCAAAGCCAAGCTTTTCCCACTTAAATGTCAGTCGACTACTGCTTGTCAGCAGCACGGAAAGCCCTGACAGGAGGAAATTGAGTCTTTTCTGCTCGTTTAATACCCACATAGCAGCGGGCCATGTGCAGTGCTGTGTGGGGAAACAAAGCATGTCCAGAATGAGCAGGAGGAGACGAGGCTCCGGCCTGCAGGCCATCCCGCCTGCAGACACTACAGCAGGCCCTGGCCCCACCAACTTCCTGTTTTAAGAACCTACTTTGGAGCAGGGCGTTTCCTGATCTGCCTGCTGTTGGACTAGAAAACTTTTAGGCAGCCCAAAAACAACCTGTTCTGGCTATTTTTATGTTTCCCAGAATATGTAATCATGCATATGGAGCTAAGGGTGCATTGTGTCTTCCAGGGCAGAGCCTGGCCCCATTTATGAGATTGGCCTCTGGGCCAACATTGAGTTTGGCAATCTTGAAACACCAGCAAGACTCTGCATGGGACCTGGGGGATGAAATGTGGGGTCTTCCCTTGTAATGGGGCTGCATGGCCAGGATTTTAAGAAAGAAAACTTATATTCCTTGCATGTGTTGCAGACTTTGGAGGGGATTCTTTGGAAATAAAGGATACTACTCTTTTTGAAGTGTTTGGGAGGAAAAGGGCCCTGACTCTGCTTGTTTACAACTGTTCTGAAATCAGGTTGAGCGCTTCTTATCATAAAAATAAAGATTGCAGTCAGGGTTACTCTGATGGGAGCTAATATTTCATCTAGTTGCTCTTAAGCCAAGTGCTGCAGATGATTCACCATGGGCTGAAGTTCACAGTGCAGGTATTACTGCCTGAGCAAATAATGCTATTAATTGTTTCGTTTAGTTTTGTTTGTTAATCTCTCTTTGACATGATATTTGCTGTTGTCATTAAGATTAATTTACACCCTACCAAACTGCAAACAAGGACTGCTACCCCCACCAGTTTAATCACACCAGTGCTTTCAATTAGCTTAACTCTGATTTACATGCGTCTTAGGAAGAAGAGTGCCATACCTAACAAGTCATTTTTTCTCTGTGTCAAAATAGCAATATCACAATGAAGATCTGATCTCAGTGACTGGAATAGAACTATGAATAATAGTATCTAATCAAGATATTAATTAAAATTTTTAACATCATCTTAATGGAAACGTTACAAAGTTAAACTGGATTTTTTTTTCCTTTTAAATTAGCACAGTCAATTAACAGGTGTTTTCTGTATGCAATTACTTTCAGTGGAAAGAAAAGCTGAGTAAAACAATAAACCTGTATAGGGTTAGATTACAGTTAGGTGCGTTAAGAGGATGAAGAGAGAGAGCAGAATGGAAATGCAGACCAGGATGCTCTGGATTAAGTTCCAGTGTACAAATCACACCCCATTTAGTCAAAGCTGTCTGGTAGTTTCAATTAGTTGCTGTGCTCTTCTCATATTTCCTTGGAGGGCTGGGTGCTTTGCTACATGAAATTGGAAAACTGCTTCCCCCTACGTGTGCCTGTCTTTAACTCTCAAGTGACACTAATCTAAAGTAAAAGATCTATTTCAACTTCATTTTTTCTGTGCTAGGAAGGCTTTTCATTTTTCTCTCTCTCTAAGAGTGTAGATAAATATGTATGTTTTCTTTAAAGGATACAGACATACTGAGTCTTCCTTTGGGTAAAACAGTGCCTTTTGCTTTCATTATGGAACATTCCTGAATAAAAAATCGTCATATATTTTTTGCTGAAAAATCTGTTTGTATATTTTCCAGCTCTGTTTGCATAACTGATGTCCTCAGTAGGTTTATTCAGCTCATTACTCAGACTGATTTGGAATGTTTTGATAATGATGTTCTAGTATTGAGTTTCCCAGCAAGAAGACTTTATAATCAGCCCCTTTTGATGGGCTGGTGATGACAAGGGTTAAAAGAGAGATATTTCTGTCTAAAGGTATCGGATAAAAGACAAAGCTGTGTTTGTCCAGACCAAAACATATTTTTTGTTATTTTAGCATTTGCCATGTAGGCCATAGCAGTTTTAGTTACTCATACAGCGTGGCTTAATTGTGAGATTTAGATCCTGTAATGCTAAAGGGATGGATCAACTCTTCAAAAGGGGACTTCAGAAATTAACTATCTTCACCCAATTTCAAAATGGATATTCATCATTAAAGTGAATTAATTCTGTTTCATTTAAAATCCAAAGACTGCCAAAGCCAGCGGAAGACTTTCTGTGGACTTCAGTGAGTTCTAGTTATAAGTGGGAAGAATTTTGCAGGAATAAGAACGACAGACCAGTCTTCACAATTGGATTGGAAATCATAGGAACAGTTTGCATTTACATAGAACTCTTACCCTAAGGATTTTGTTCTACTTTGCAAATAGAGTCCTTGAACAAGCTTTAACTCCATTTAAATACACATGCAAATAGAAAGAGATTGTTTTATTTAAGATGTGGTTTGTTGTTGTTTTCCTCATTGATCATAACTTCTTAATTGTGCACTTTTTTCCTTCCTTGTGTTTTTTTTTTGTTTTGTTTGGTTGTTTTTTTTTTTTTTTTCAGTATTTTTCACTGCCTTTAGCCAGGCATTAGATTTCCTAAGGCAGCCAGATCCCTGTCTTGACAGGTTATTAATTATCACAGCTGGAGGTGGGGTGTTGTGGCTGTTCCTTGCTGTTTGTCATTTGACAGTAAAACCGGATGAAAACTAAGGCTTTGGAAGAAAATAGGAATAAACTCCAACATTTGTATACAGTGCACATTGGCTGAACAGCTGCTGGGTTGTTTTTCAGACCATCTCTGATGTCTCTTATCCTTCTTTCTTGAACTTCTCTTTTCTGAGCTCAGATACTTTAAAATAGTGAATAATGTGATAGCAGCCCAGTACGGAAGGTAATGAATTGTTGTTGAGTATCTCCTGCCATACTTAGAGAAATTTCCTAGAATTCTGCTGAGTGAGGCTAAGGTGGCGCAGTGATGACAAGATACATTCAAAACAATCAGAAGACCTCTTCCAACAAGAAGTCTGGTTACCAGGACATGCTGAGGAATCTTATATTTCCGATGTTAAGCTGTTGACTAAAGTCACTCTTTTGGTCAGTGATTCGTTTTGTTTGGAGTGTTGACTCAGTCTTTGATTTCAAGAATGTTTGCAGTGCTGAGTGTGAGTGACTGGGAAAAGGTGGGTGTTTGCAGAAGGATGTTCTTTGGTTGACTGGAAGCTTTATGCCAACACCTACACCATTTGCACAGTAAGACAAAGCAAGGCTCTCTCAGGTGTGCTCCATGTATGAAATGTGCTCCATGTCAGAAAACTCAGCACAGAGCCTTTAGAAATTGTCATCTCATTAAGTTCTTCAGGTGCCGGTTCTGATCTTTGAGCAGGGACATAGAGAAGTATTTGGGGCAGTTTGTGCAACCCACACCATCACAAATGATTTCCTGAGAAAGGTTAACTCATGTTTATGTGAAACCCTGAACACACCCCCCCCCCCCCTTTTTTTTTTTCCTCCAATGATACTTCCCGGGTTTAACTGCTTATAAGGAGCAGTTAAAGAGCTGTCTGAAGAGCATTCAACATCCAGCAGAGGGCAGTGCTGCACTCAGGCATCATCTGGATCAGGTTGGAAAACCAGAGCCATTGAGAAGGATTACAAGTGTTGAGAAATTATTCTCATGTAATCATTTCACTAAATTAATGGCAGATTCTTCTACCACATTTACATTCATTTTATTTTTGTATCTGGTCACGATCTGTCATGGAAGACAGTAGATGTCATTAAGGTAAATTCTGACAGCGGCACCACCTTGCTGTTTCATTTCTCTTCTTAGTTAGAATGGGATCTTGGAGGAGGGAAAGGGAAGGCTGGTGATGCTAAGTGGAAGTTTAGAATATTGCTAAAATGGAAAGACTTTATCACCCAAGGAACATTGAAATGCTTGCTGAAGGTGAGCAAGCTCTTTTTCTTTTCCCCTTTCTCTAGTAGTTTTGCAGTGCCTAGATCCTTCAGCCATGGTATCCATCACCCTTAATTCACTCACAGACTGTGCCAGGCTTCCTCATTCATTTCATCCCAAAGGGCCCCAGCAGTCTCAACTACACTCAAATGTAGTCTCTAAATCTGTTTTGTTCTAATCTTCTCAGTGCTTTGTGGCATGATACCAAAACCTTACATTGGTACTGAAAGGAGGTGGAGATTAGGATGATAACAAAGCAGTGGCCTGAAATATGGAAGAGATAGACTGTGGGTTTGAACTAGCTGGAGCCAGAAGTGACAAATGCCCAGCTCATCCTGGCCTCTATATGGAAAGAAAGGGAGAATGACAGACACGCTTTGGCTCCCTGGGAAAGACATACGAGTCTATATGAACTGAAGTGTCCCTGGAGCCACAGGAAGGGTCTGGCACTCCATGCTGCCAAGGGAGGTGTTTAATGCCCAGCAAGATGATAGAGTGGGATATCACTGTGTCTGGGTAAAGGCTTCTCACAGCACCTGCTATTTATCTCTTCTGTACTTGTTTTCAAAAATAGCTACCTTTCTATCTGAGTTTCTTTTGTGGAAATGGAGTCCCTCATGGTTGGCTCCTGCCTCCCACCTCACCGCTGCTCACTCAGTATCCCAGGGCTGTCCACCACACAACAGCCTCCCTCCTGCTCCTGAGACAGTTACAGCTGTGAGCATCACCCCCATTGTTTTGGGCATGTGTATATGCTTATGACCATCACTCAACCTACTACATGAAGCTTAAATTTAAGGGTTCTAGTAACTTGAAAGGGCTGGAGAAGGCAAATTTTCCATGGGCAGTATTTTAATGTCTCTTCTTGTAGTACCAACCCCCAAAATTCGTCTTGCTCTTGCATAGCTTTGTCACATTACCAAAGACAGATTTCCATGAGGAACAGGCACAAGGGAGAAAGGGAGCAAGGAGTGGTAAATGAAAAGAGTGAAGGCCACATTCAGAACAAACGGGGTATGATTTTTCATGCAAGGGGTAGTTAAGTTTTGAAAACACTTGAAGGATGTTGTGGAAATCATTGATTTGTCTGGCTTTGGGGGAAAACTGAAAAAAAATATTGAAAAAGAAACCTGTATCTTCTTCACTTCTTACTGCAAATACTGTATTTTAGAAACAAAACACAGCTTGGGAAGTGATGCTATGAGCAATCTCCATTTACCAGCCTTTGAAAGTATCCTATTATCTGAGGAAAAAAAAAAATGGAAAAAGTTGCCAACTAGATGAATTTTTGTCTTTACATTATCCAAACCTGTAGTGGTAATCTGTCATGTTACATATTAACATCAACATTCAGAGGAAAGTTCTTTGCAAATTTGTCTTTAGGACAGCCTAGAGAACATGCTCAGTGAATGACTTTTTTTTCAATTCACCTCCTCCCTGCAGACATTTTAGAGTCACAATAAGACTGAAGCCATGCTACTTGAATAATGATCTCAGATTTTGCAAACTAGACAGGGTCAGGACCAAGGTTTATATGACTGGAGAAACCTTCACGCCTAATCCAGCAGCCCTCAGGAGGTGACATGAGAATTTCACGGCTGTACCAGTGCCACTGGATGATGGGTGTTACTGATCTACTGCTTTTTTTACAGAACTTCTCCCTTAGGTAATACACTTACCTACATATGAGGATATTCAGTGATGTATTTGTAATTGGGGCGCACTCCACCTAATGAGAAAGCTTTCAGACTTTTCTTTGGTCATTAGTCAGAAAGATCCCATCAAACCCAGCAAGGGGACCAGATAATTTAAATGTTAATGTGGGGAGAGGTGAACATAAAAGAGCTATTCACAGCCAATACATTCTATTTGCTCGACGTCTGCTGCAGGGTCTGAAGCGAAATTATCCCCAAACATATCTGAGTGCAAATAGCTGGGACAGAAAATGGCAAAGTATTTCTTAAGCCAGTGACAGACCCTTTCAAAAAAAGGACTTACTGGGGGCTTTATCATCATACTGTTTCGTGCTTTGAGAGAGAAACAGTCATTTGGGGATTACTGAATTGTTGTTATTTTGAAAACTTCGGAAGAGTGAAAGCTGAAATCTGAGCAGTCATCATCTGATTATACCAGTTCCTCCTGAAATCTTAAGTGTTTGTAATAATGCCTTTTCCTTATGGAGCCTAAACTGATGATAGTCATGCTGTTAAAGTGCTGCCATATTGTGCAAGGGAAGAAGCAGATGCTTTCTGCTGGGCGGTGTAATTTTTGTCAGTTAAATTTCTGTAAAGGTGATGGGCTCTTTGAAATGTTATATCCAGGAAACTATCTCGAGTTTGAATATTTGCCATTGGGATCCAAGTACACAACAGTTGTGTGGTAGGGAATAACTACCCACCACCACCACCTCCTTGTTATTTTACTGATCCAGTTATCTCTGATGGATACATGTCACTGCCAGCCTCCAATTTACCATAAGTAAGTTGGTCAGTACCCAGTTTCCATTCTTCCCCGATAATTGCTTCTCACGTTAAAATAATTGTTATTGTTTGTTGTGTTTTTGTTGTTGTTTTCTGTTGTTGTTGTTGTTTTCTGTTGTTGTTTGTTTGTTTTTAATTACTCTGCCATTGTGTGTTTACTACATAGCTCATGTAATGGATTTATTTTCTCTGCTAGCTTGCTGGCATGTCCACTTCTTAGTTCATCATCTGTTTCTTTCTACAAGGAAAGGCTTCCTAAGTGTGTGTGTGTGTGTGTGTGTGTGTGTGTGTATAAAAGGGATGCAGACTTCCATTTGACAGTCATTCCTTGCTACTATCCCCTCCAGTTCAGCTACTTAAGTCTCAAAACTATGCTGCAGTTGGGTTCATGTGAAAGACATAAGGCAGATAGTTTATTGAGCCTCAACATACATGTATTTCAGTTGTTTGTATTTGCTGCTTTATAGTCTTGCATGAACAAAATAAGCTTGTAAAAATTCCCTCAGAAAGGAATGATCTGGGAAAAGTGATTGAAATTTTGTTACTCTTCATTTTTCAAAATTGAAAGCAGTTCTTCAGTCAGAAATCAATATACTACTACTACTACTAATAATAATAATAATAATAATAAAGTTATTTAAAAAATCAGCTAGATTTTCTGGAAAAATGCTAATGAAAATATTGTTTGTGTATAATAGGAAAATCCAGTAGTGTATTAAATGAGAAAGAACATATTTACATGGTTAAAATCTGTGGACCGTAATCTCAGTGCAGCATTTTAACTCTAATAAAGGTAGTACTTTTAAAGATTGAGCTATACAATGAGTCTGCATGGGGCAGAGTTAAGGCTTCACAGGCAACCTTTACTGCTGCACTCTGCTTTTTATTTTATCATGCACACTGCACAAAGTATGACCTAATATACAGCAACTATTCATGTGGAGCTTGCACACCACGTCAAGGTAGATTCCTGTGCTGTTAGAATAGGTACAGAGTCAAAAGAGGCTTAAAAATGCACTTTTGTCTTTACATCAAGCTGGACCATCTTGATCTGCAAAAAATCTGTCTCTTATATCTCTGGTTTCTGTGCACTGAAACAAAGTGATGCAGTGCTGACCTTGTGCTCAGTGCCCTCCCACTCTCAGCTGCCAAAAGCACCCCAAAATTTTGAAAGCTTCTTATTGACTTATTGGCTTCGCCATCCTGGTTCTCAGCACTGAAAATCAGTAGAAAAATCTGAGTTCATTATTTTTTCCTAGTTATCCTTCTACAACTATTGTAACAGATATACATTTAGTTAATGCATCAGTAATTTATTCCACCATTCCCAGCACTGAAATCCCTTGCTGACATGTTGATGAAACTCAGCTCAGTTGGAGAGTCTAATTAAGTGCACAGCAGTTTATAAAGCTGGCTAAGTTCAGATAAGATCCACTGTGAAACAGAAAAGACTGACCAACATAGAAAGCCAGGCTTTCTGTAAGTCAGACACTCAAAATAAAAATAAAAAAAATAAAAAATAATAAATTTTGATCAAAAAAAAAGGACCAATTAAGTGTGTGTCTGTGTATACACACACACACACACATATATATATATATAAATGAACAAAACTGGAGTGGAGTGATTATCAAATGGGGTAATAGCAAAACCCTCGGTGTTTTGTTAAGTAACAAAAATAAAGTAGCACGGCGGTTTTCCAGAAAGTCAAGTCTTGTTTGGCACATTAAACTACAATAGAATACTTTTGAGCCTTGGCCAAATCCTTTCTCTGCTGAGTTCACTGAGATCTCTTAATCTGAATCACTGCATAACATTACCATGTGTGTTTATGGTAACAGCTCTACAGCCCCTCTTGGCTGAAAAATTAGTGAAACCGTCCATGTATTTGATTAATTGATGAGTAATCAAATATTATCTAATACCCTGTTGCTTCAGCCAGACTGCTCATTAGGACTGAATTACAGAGCTGAGAGATGTTTAGTTTTCATAGCTATCACTGAGCTGATATTTTACTGTTGGCCATATTTGTTTTCCTGCTGCCTTTGTATTGTTTGTTTTGTTAATTGGGGGCAGACACAATAGCTGCAGTTTTGCATTGGATTTAATGCAGTTTAAATCCAAGCTGCTCTAGAAAAGGGTGCTGCTGCTTTTCATTTCATCAAAGGCTATTTGTTCCCCCATCTTCCTTATGCCAGACCCAGTGCTGGTGTAGGTGTCCGATGAGTCATATCAGAAAAGACAGCAACAACAAAAACACCCGTGTTCTCCTGAGTGCCCTGATCCCTCTCATGGCACAGCAAGGTCTGGACCAAAGAATGGGCAGGAATTCACTACCAGATGCAGTGAAATTATTTCTTTCAGCAGCTCTGATGATTTAGATTAGGCTTCAAAGTTATTTTAAGCCATCCTATCACTTACTAGAAATGTATGCTGAAACCTGGCACAGGTCTATGGCGGTCTTGAAAACACTGTCATAACATAAACAGGAAAGATGAAGTATTCTCTGCTACACAAAGCATAGTTTTAAAGAGTCCTCTGTATCCGAAACCCATACTGATATAGGGATGACTCACTTCTGTAGCCTCAATATAAAAATGTTGTGTTAGACGTAACTTTAATGGGAATCAGTGCTCAGAAATACTTTATGAACAGAGTAAGTTGCATGAGCTGGAGATGACACTGGTACTTCCCCTGAAAATCGTGGTTCTGTATAATTAAATCTCACCTGTCAGTTTTGCAAATGCTCCAGAGATGAGCAAAATTATTTGCTATTAAATCTTACTAAATTAATTAGGCTATTTTGATGGACTAAATTTGGTTCATTTCAGAAGTAGTGCTTCAGTCTCTGTAAAGTCATGTTATCATTCTGGGGGCATAATACTGTCTTTGATAACATACGTTCCTTTCATGCAGATTTCTAGCCTAAATCTAGACCTAAGAGAAAAGCAGTTTTTACTTTTTTTTTTTTTTTTTGAGAAGTTATTTTTTTTTCAAGTTTCAAGGGGATTTTTTAATTATTTTTTTTTTAGCATAAACTACCTCTAATTTTTGCATTATGCTTTGTGTTAGCAAGCTGGAATGAATGATTGACAGTATAATCATTTGGTAATAGTTATTACAGAACAATAAAGATTTTGCCTTCTTTTTAGTTTTCCATCTGCAAAGTGAGGATACAGTTTCTCAGAGGAGCATTATGAAGATTTGTTTATTAATGCTTGCACTGAAGTTTGTCTGTACTAAGTACTATATAATTATTTAACGTCCCAGTTATGGACAGTTGACACTGTGCCACATCCTCAGAATACTACTTTTTTATTTTTATTTATTTTTATTTATTTTTATTTTTATTTATTTTTAGATTCTGAAAAAACGAATGACACACTCAGTGTAATGCATCAAATATCAAAGCACAAATGTTATATTCTGCTAATACTAAGAATAATACTCTAGTGCATGCCATGTTTTATTTGTTTGCTCCTAATGCACAATAGAAACACTATCATTTTGTACAAACAAAACTGAAAAAAATACCTAACCAACTGAAAATATCCTGCTATAGTTGTCTGGAATCTCAAGGAGACCCTTGGATGTTCACTCTTCTTCCAGTGGTCTTCGTGTTGGAAAGACTGTGAATTGTGATCATGGTATGGATAAATTCACCTTTAGAGGATGGAGTTATATATATGATTAAATTTCAGGTGTGCTTAAAAATATGTCTGTACTATTGAAAAGTCTAACGAAAGATCATCGTTTATTAATTGGAAAGTAGTTTCAGCATGTTCACTCAAGCACAGAAAATAGGAAAACTGAGTCATTAAATGTTCTAGCAGGAGCAACACTGCTTTTTGTAACAATTCAGTGGCTTCAGGACACAGCACTCCATGCTTTCTGGTTTTAGCAACTACTTGTAATGAGCACTGTCATTTTGAATGGGTTACATTTATTTGAATCACTTGCCTGGGTCTCTGAGCAAAATAGGCACCAACCCAGCACCAAACAGCCCTATTGCCAGTGAATAGAGAGAAAAGCAAGGAAGAGCATAACTCAGTGGTCTAGAAATCATGAATGCACTTTACATTAAATTTTGTTGGATATATACATAAATGAGATATAAATAAACAGAAAATGCCCATATGACTCAGTTGCCTCCAATACCTCCTCCTATATACTGATGCACTGCAGAGTCATGTTCTTCCTTGAGTACACTGATGCTTTGACCTTCTTTGTCCTGTTGAATTTGCCCCAGGAAGGTAAGTGTCTTTCTGTGCATCCCTCAAAGCACAATGGTGGGAAAAAAAGTGTCACAGACTAACCGTAGCCCCCATTCCCCATTCCACTGTGCTGCTCGGGGGAGGAGGTAGAAGAGGGTGGATGGGGGTACGGTAAGGAGGTATTTTTAGTTTGTTTTTAGTTTCTCACTGCTCTAGTCTATTATTAGCAATAAGCAATACGTTACATTAATCTCCCTATGTGGAGTCTGTTTTGATTGTGATTATAATTGGTGAGAGATCTCCCTGTCCTTATCTCAACCTATGAGCCTTTTTTCATCATATTTTCTCCTCTGGTTCTTTTGAGGAAGGGAAATGAGGGAGCAGCATGGTGAAGCTTAGCTGGCCATCAGTGGTGGCAAAACCACCACATGGGCTTTGCTTGGAGATCTTTGAAGGGTGTCTTTGCACATGTCCTTTGTTTTCCTTGCACAAAGAGTGGGCAGCACACAAACAGTCTGGGTGGTCATAGCTTGTTAAAAACCCACCCTGGGAATTTTTAGATCAAAAATACAAGTGCCTAACGAGATCAGATGCTGCCAAACTAGATTGCTTAATTAGTGTTATTTCACAGCTTAAGATTTAGAAATGAAGAAAGCTTTCAAGTCCTATTTTAGGTGTGCAGGTTTTTCTTTAGACCTATATGATTGGAAGAGATCTGTCTCCTTCAGCAGTTCAGTTCTGATTGTGTCTGCATTATCATGGCTTTCCGTAGTCACTCCTTGGACTTTCTATCTCTAAACCATGGTTGACTGTCAGAAATACAGCCTGAAAACATTGATCCAATAGTTCACTAAAAGAAAAGATTAATGAAAGATCATTAAGATGTAAGATTTACTTGCCATGGCTTACCAAGAGTCTCAGTTTCATGAATTGTATGACTTCCACCTCTCCAAAACATACCCCTACCTACTTTTGCCTCTACATTTTTATTTTTTTTTCCTCTTGGAAAATGTGATTGTTTCTGGATGTCTGTGATCTCACCTAGCTTCTTGACTCTCTGCTACCCACCTTGGAGGGCTGCCCATCATTCTAGTATGTTGGCCACTGGCTTGGTAGTTTATTTTGTGAGATACTGCATGATGTACAGCAGGAGAGCTGCAAGTGAAAAGCTTTTCCCTGCTCTGGAAGTGAGTTACCAGAGATCAGCTGCCTCACAGTGTCTTGTTCCTGCTTGAGGCAGCGACTCTTAGCTCCTGAACTTTTCATTTCATTTCCATACATATTGCTGTCCAAAATTAATGCCTTTCACATTTCAGTATATGAAAATATGCAGTCGGAAAATCACATTTGATAAGCAAGCAGATCATGAACTACCCGTGAGCTGCATCTTGGCCATGACTATTATAGTCAATAAAGAGAAGCTACAGAAAAATTACCCATAACATCTAAATATGAAAGTTTTGAAAAAGGTATTAATGTTTTATTTATCTCTTGAAAAAACAAAGAGATGTCTTTGTCTCTCCTGAAATCCTACCAGAGGTACAGCAAGGACGAATCTGCTCCATAAAAACAAAATTACACAAAAGAAAATTAAACTAATAAAAAGAGAGAAAGAGATTACAATATCAATAAAAAACAATAGGCAAAAGAGAAAACAACTCCCCCTCCTTATTGTTATGCATCCAGAATCAGTGTCTTACTCATTTGTTAAACTTTTATGGCACTAGGAATCTCAAATACTAATTTTGTTCAGCATGAAAGTGCCCTTTTTAGCAGGATGAATATGATGCTCCCGGTGCAGCCAAGAGCAGGCATCTGGGGAGATGCTAATGTTAAACTCTAGTCTCCTGGAGGTGGGTGGGCAACATACAATGCCTTAATGTTTCTCCTACCCTCTCTCTGCCATAACCTGCTGACGCTGCAAGAACATCTGGTCAAAAAATCATCTGTTGAAAACAGCTGTAACAGAATTTTAATGTTGACATTTTCTGACTTTCATTGGCAGTGAAGCTAACAATTCACTTTCCCCAAAGGTAAAATATTTTGCCTCAAAAATGAGTTGGTGTGCAAGTGGAAATGAGGCGTACATACTTTTCCACGTGCCACCTGTCCTGGTTTCAGTTAGAACTGCGTGGTGTTTAGCTGCCGGCCGGGTTAAACCACGACACCACCACACTGCACTTCCAAGGGGACACTTTGATGGGGCACCCCTCTCATCCTACTAAAAGAGGGTTAGGTGAATCACAGGGTTATCCTAGGGACAAGGAGAGAAACAGGCAATGCAACAGCATTATTTATTCACAATGGTGGGAATTCCTGTTGGAAAAAGAATATCCATCATCATTCCATGAAAAATAGGGAATTAAAGTTATACAAGTGAAAAATTGAAAAACCTGTTGTGGTGTATGGGCTGCGGCAGGGAAAGTTAACATTCCAGCCAGACCCAGTACACCTGTGTATAGTGATGAAAGACTTTGCTTCAAGGTCTTCATATGGGTAAGTATACAGCTGAGCCCAATATCACTGGAATTGCAGCACCCATAATAGAAATAATTAGCTATACTGGTTTGTTTGCAGAGGTTTTTGTTACTTGCTGAGCTCTATTTAGTGCCGCTGTGTGTATACTAACAATGCACACCGTTCTCCAGACCTTTTGAAAAAGTATGTCATTTAAACAGGCAAACATTACAGGGTAACCTTAACTATTGGTAAGAAGATGGACTAGAAATTATGTTCATGGCCATACTTGCAAGACTCTCTGATGATAATAATAATAATAATAAAAGAAGATATCATGCCATTGACAAATAGAAACAATTTTATATCTAATAGGATTTAAGTAATAAAGGCTGAAGGGCTGCAACAGCTGCAAAGAGATTAGATACATTATGTTTTCTCAGTGTAATAAAACTTGTCAAATAAAGCTGAATAAAATCTTCTTATCTGTGTCTCTGCCTTATTTTTCCTGCAGCCTCTTTCCTTTCAGCTGATTGTGGGAATCACCATTTCTCTGGAATGGTTACATGTACGACAGTTCAATTAGAGTCAAGTTAGTGAAAGTTATTGCTGGATTTGGTTTTGGTTGGGGCTTTCTTAAGCAAAGGACATCTGCAGCATTTGGAAAGAATGAAGCAGATCAAAAAACACACTCTGCCAATCTGTTACCAATCTCTGCTGATACTTACTGGACAACTGGGCTGGACTGTGTATAGCACTTAGTACAATTTAGTTTAGCCGTGATTTACACCAGATCCGGATGTGATTTAAAGATATCAAAATAAGAAGACCGCCTTCCCCAGTAGCACTTCACTCTGCCTTGGCTACTCCAATGTTTTCCTCTGTGAGGTCTACCTTTTCTCCACTCTGCTCTCATCTCTGATACATCTCCAGGCACCGTCTGGAGTTCTCCTTTCTTTCTTCTCCTTCTGCCTTGGTTCTCCCTAGGTAAAAAGCAAAACATTGTCTTTCCAGGGCTGGTATGCTAATGTTTGCTGAGAGCTTTAAGATCCACAGATGGCATTTGCATTCGAAAGTGTAAGTTGTTATTATTACTGTTAATAAGATGTGACAGGCTGACATTTTGGTAACCTTTCTATGAAATCTAAAGCCAAAACTTATCTAGGTTACACACACACTTGGATTTTCCATGTGGTCCATCCTTCCATCCAGGCCTTTTTTTTTTTTTTTCCTGAACTTGCATTTGTGTCTGATTTAAATTATATGAGCACCTAAACCTGAGGTATTATTGTCTTAAATGCTGACTAGGAAAAATGAATGATGATGCATGTTTGAACAGTGTTTCTGTTGCCTTCAACACATCTGAACAAAGCATACTATCATCTATGGCAAACTAGTGACTCTAATAAGAAAAGCCAAGGGATCAGTCCAAGCTGCTGTAATACATAAAGACACAAACATCATCCATAAATCAATACGTATTGATTTAGGTAAATGAGAGATTTGCCTTCAGGTAAGAAATATCATTCTTATTTATATGTATCTATTTAAAATGTTTCATGCACGATTTCTGGGGGAACATAATCCAATATTAATTAAAATGTGTGTTGTGTTAGTGATCACAATTCTCCCCCCCCCCCCCCCCCCCCCCCCCCCCCCCCCCCCAATTAAATCTTTTCTCCTTTTCTCCTACATTTTTTCCCTCCAGATAGAAAGCTCAGGAAACCTATGCATGGTGCCAATATGATAGCCAGTTATGAAAAAAAAAAAAAATAAATCTGAACCCAGTTGCTGGTGCTGAAACTGCTGTCAAAATCTACAGTGTATTTGTATCTGAAACAATTTATGGACATTGTTTCAAATACTTCTTTTCCATGGAGTAGAGGGGAAGAGAAATTTCTGTATGCATTTAATCTAATAAATTAGCTTTGTCTCGGTCCTAACTGAAAAGAGCTGTGAAAGCCCTGGGAAAATAAGAGGGGGTGTACATCCTATGTCACCCTGCTGAGAAGTGCTGCAGCCAGCTCTGAGTGAGCCAACATGACTCCTTAGGGAGGTGACCGTATTAACCGGATTGCTCCCAGCCTCTGAACTGGTACTGCAGCAGGCTGTACGTGCAGGTTTATGGCAAAGGGTAGGGGTGTTAAGATGCCTCCATTCCTTTACTACTGCTACTATTCTTTTTGTTCTCTTTTGTTTTGTTTTTCTCCTGGAGATTACCTAAATTACATTGCCAAGACATCTTTCTTTTGGCTTGTTTGTGATGCTGGCCATGAGAATGCCCTCCTGTTTGACTGATACCGTGGTGTCTTGTCGTGATCAGCCTGCCTCAGGTGTAGTGGGGGAAATCTGGCAGCTAGAAGGGTGCATTACTCTGGATCTGTAGAGTCTAAAGCAGCAAGGACACCCAGTAGGTGGTATACTCACATCAAACTTGACATCTTGCTCATCTGATCACAGCTGCAGCCCTGGTCTCCAGCATGGCCAGACTTCCTACTGATCAGGCTGAAGAGGGAGTGCACTCTGTCTCATTCCAGTGGTCAGCATCTTCAGGGCTCTTAGGCTCTCTTCCCCAACCCCCATCTCTCCATCTGTATATTACTATTATTACTACTACTATGTTATTCTTCCTTAGAAATTTAGGGAGGAAATATAATGGCAAATACTCTTCACTGGTTTAAATCACAAATAACTCCACTGATTGTAGTGCAGTTTATTTGATTTGTTTCCAGCTATAGTTGTGATCCATTTCTTGAGATAGCCTTAGATATATGTGCTGATAAAATGTATTATATAAGTAGTCAGACAAGGAAAAAGAAATTAGAACATGAGCATCTTTCCATCTGTCTCCCTCCTCTGTAAAGTGAGATAGTTCCCAGTGGCTCAGCTATAAAGAAAGGCAGGAAAGAGCCTAAATAAAGTTGTTATTTTCCCAGGTTTTTCTTTCTTTTTCTTTTTTTTTTTTTTTTGGGGGGGGGGGGGAGGGAAGGGGACGTAGGTATGTTTTTGTTGTTGTGTTGTTTGTTTCTTTGTTTTTAAATTCCTTCTCACTGGGTTCCAGTTGTCCCAGTGTGAGGTACCTGCATGGCTCAGCCCACTGGATGCAAAACTATTAATGTTTTGCAAAAGAGTAAGTTTGGCTTTTATTTAATTATTTATTTATTTATTTTCCAGGAATACAGATAAGAGTCAAGAGTACATAGAAAATAGAGAATTATATCTTCTGCTTAAATTTTTCCACCTTCCTCTCTCCCTGCAAGATTATGAAAAAAATCCTGTGTGCAAGTAGATGCTTGCTTCATCTCTTGTCAGAAGTTCACATTTCAATATTAGTTTCTTTCTATTTTGTTCAGGTTCTCTTCTTTTCTTTGGCTGGTAAAGGCTTAATGAAAGTTAGCCTGAGAGGAAACGGTGGGATTCAGGCTGTGCATAGTTTGCTGCCACCAAAGTCCTTTGAGCCTTATAGTTCATCCTTATCACTGCTATTGAGTATAACTGCGGCATTAGATTACTTTCTGGCATGGGTTTTCACACATGATTGACAGATGTAACAAGCAGCTAAGCAAGAAAGTTAACTTGTTGCAGGACAATGGATGTGCACATTAGAAGATTTCTGAAATGCAGAATGTTACGAAAGGCCATAACCTGATATTAGCAGTGAAGCTGGCTGAAAACCACTTGGTGCACAGAACTCTTCTGAAAATGTTTTGTTTTGGCTTTTTAGTTTTGGCTAAATTTGCTCACTTTCTGTAATAGATCAGGAGCCAGTTCCTCAAGGTATTTCTTATGTACCAGAAGCTCCCAGGACACAGGAACCAATTAAAGGCGTTGTTATTCTTTCTTCAACATTAAACCAGGGAAAGAATTGACAGAAATTTCAAGTTCACTGCATGTGCAGGAAGTGGTTACCATTTCCATACAACTTTCAGACTAGCTTCACTCCAAGTGGAAACACATGCCTGACGAAGACCCCGCATGGCCTGAGGTGTGATCCTCTCTAAACTCTGCTTTTGATTCCCACCAGCATATTTTATTTGAAACAGTGCTTTTACTGGAGATACTCACACCCAGTCAGGGAGCTACTGAAATATGTGACTAGCATGTAGAACAGATTTTGAATTACAAAGCTCAGTGTAGCCATGGCTACTGGTTGCAGAAAGTCCCTTGTGACTGTCTTTGCACCAGGTCCCAGATCATGTG
The DNA here is from genome assembly GCF_963932015.1 of Anas acuta. Taxonomy (NCBI): domain Eukaryota; kingdom Metazoa; phylum Chordata; class Aves; order Anseriformes; family Anatidae; genus Anas; species Anas acuta. The sequence goes on from NC_088984.1 coordinate 12,140,556, forward strand.
AACATTCCTGCTAGTCGCTCATCTTTTTTTATATTGGACATTTAGAAGTCCTACTGCCAGACCAAACTGGAGTAACGATGTCCCTGCCTTACACAAGCAATGTTGTACTCTTGGATTTTACCAAACTGAACTGATGCTGTTCATATTCCCCAACGGGTTCTGTATGAAATGTGGCACATTGGTGTCTGGGGAGGAGCAGGGGAAGGAAGCAGAAGGCTGTGCTGATCCCTCTAGTTTGCTCTTAGCTCATACTCAATATGCCTTGCAGCCTGGCCATTTTCATGGGCCCTGCTCAGGAGCATGGCACTAGTTACAGCATAGTGTTGTGAATAGATCTTTCCTATTTGAAAGAAGAAAAATGTATTGTGCTATAAACCTGAGGGATTTCTGGGCTTTAGCTTGGCATTTCTGATTTTGACCTGCCCCTTTTGTCTTTTTCAGTAACTCATCAGGTTTTAAGCCAACCATGCTTGCAATTTTAAGCATAAATATAACCTTTGTATTTCTCAGGAGTATCCCTATGAATTCATGGAGCAAAAATGATTTATAAAAATCTAAGCCTTCATTTACAATGTGCGGAAGGTCCAATAACCATATTATAGATGGCAACAATGTATAATTACAATGCTGTCTTACCTGTGCTCATCTGAGTGACGAATCTCATTCCCATCCAGTTTTGACTGAGCAGAAGGGGCTGCTTAGATTACTTTCAACATGCGTTTTTAGTTTGAGCAACCCTCTTTTTTTCATGTGTTTCTATCTCTATCTCTTTCCATTGCATCTTTAGGCAAGTGAAGACTTCCGTCTCCTTCCTGCTTCTCCAGTGTTTAAATGGCTGCAGTGTTTCTCTGACAAAGTCATTGAGTTTCAGAGAGATGAAATAGTGTTGTTTATAGTGCAGTTTGTATTACACAGTTGCAGAGAGGTATGTCCAGAAAAAGGGACTAGGGACATTTCTGATTAATATTACTGAAGTTTGCTGTCTGTGCAGCAATAGAGACAGAACTCTGCTACTCTAAATGCAACAAGTGCACCTAATGAGAGTACACCTCGATAAAGAATGGGTAAGCAAGCATTCATCTCCCTGACCTTAGCTATCTACAGGGTACATGTTCAATCTGACCTCCTTGTCCAAGCTCCTAGTTAGCAGAGAGTGTGATAAATTCATTCTGTTTCAGACACCTCTCTCAGGCACAGATTAATCATCTCAGAAGATAATCTTTCTCTATTGACTCTAGTGCAAGCTGATGTGACTAACACAGATTAGGTACCTAGATTTTAGATTGCTGATTTCCTTATTCCTTTGTTTGGTAGATTGAGGCCTTCTATTCTGCAAAGGTGGGAAAGAAATGGACAAAGCAATCATTCCACGCTGCATGATGCCAGGTAGTGTGACTGTCAAATACCCACACTTACCTTAACTTCTTGTATCCCCACCTTGGGAGCAAGGATAAGAAATTGGATTATGATTCTTGCTCTCCTGTCATTTCCTCAAGTAGTGGACTGATAAATCAGCACAAAATAAATACCTGTAATAAATGTGTGTAATAAATCCATTAGATAACAAACTATAATGAGTAGATTATTTTGACTGGGATTTTCTTATGTTTATACAGCAAATAGATCTATTATAGCTTGTTCTAATTGTCAAGGCTGAAAGAAATACATTGCAGCTGACTCACCTTTTAATTGGAATGAAAAACCTCTAACAGCACTGTAGTATTATGACTTCTTTCTGACCCTGTGGAAGAATAATCAGAAAAGCAACAATATGCAGAGGCTCAAGGTGAGATTATCTGTCTTTCTCACTGGCAGACAGAGCTGCTCAGAATGTTAATCAATGTTTTTTCCAAGCCTGAAGCCATCTACTTCCAGCAGCAAACAAACTATTTTATCCTTAAGGAGGTTGTCCCAATGGCACGTCTTTCTTTTACACTCTACTTCTGGTACCCCTATACTTCCTGGACATAACTGTCATGGACTTTATAGCCCCTCTTCTTCCCTGTACTTCTCATGAGCTGTCTTCCTGCTCAAGGTCAACAAAATTGAAAGGAGAAATAGGGAAGGGTCTTTGCTTTGTTCTTGGGAGGTGCTGCTGGATGTAGATATTGGGCTGGATGCCTCCATGCTGCAGGGGCCATGTAATTGGTACTAAAAATTCTGCCACTCTATAGGTAATGTTCTATATTCCTATAAATAACCACTAGAAAGATTAGGCTGAGGTCTTCAAGCAAACAAGCAAACAACCAACAAAACAATAAAGCAAAAACAAACAAAAAAGCTCATCAAATTTGGCATCATGTTGTGGAATTTCATTTTTGCCAGCATCTGAATTGGCTGTTTCCTGCATGGTGTATTCAGAGTCACCAGCAGCTATAAAGTTTGACATACTATTGTTTAGAGTTTTTTTTGTTCCTCTCACATGGTCTGCTGTGCTGCTATGTTGGAAAAGCACAGGATGGTTCACACTTCCCCAGAAACTCACCCCGAATAGGAAAGAGCTCAGCAGGAGAGCAGGAGCTCTCAGTCTGTTCCATGCAAGGAGCAAGCACTTGGAACCAGGAACTGTCATTTGCTGCCAGACCAGTTTCTTTTCATAACAGAGCATTTACAGGCACAATTTAACTATGAAACACTTCACTTGCAGGAAATGACCAGAATACAACACATTTCCTAGCTTTTAGATTTAAAGCCTGATTTAAAGAACATTAAGTAGGATAAAACTGGTGTGAAATGGTGCAGATTCTCAGTGAAGGGGAAAAAAATCTACCTCCATCACCTAAGGATGAAGGCAAACAGCGGGACAACAGAAAACCAGCATGAAAAAAAAAAAAAAAAAAAAAGAAAGAAAAAACACCAAATAGAGCGTTTTCCAATATAATTATACATTTTATGAAAAGATAACTCCTCTTCAGACTGCAATAAAAATTTACATTTCTGCTTGTAAACAGTCCTCTGGGCACCTTATCTCTGTTTACAAATAATAGTTTCCTTCCAAGTATTTGCTGTGTTTGTTGAAGACATGATAAACACAGGTTAGGGGACATCAAGACTAACATAGCATGTGTTATATTCCCTTTTTTCCCCTCCTTTTTTTGTTTGTTTTGTTAGGGTGTTGTTGTTGTTTTGGGGGGAGGGGTGTTTGGTTGATTTGTTTGGTTGGAAAAAAAAAATCTCTGCAGGGGAATGGTATTCATTTTAAAACTTACTTTGGTTTTCAGTGCAGTAGCAGCACAGAGTTGCAGCATTTTTGACACAAATAACCCCAGTCTTTAACGTGCAGCATTTCTTTACATAACAATCAATAGTCTTGCTAACAAATCAAAGAAAAATATATAGTCTTAGATTTTTCTTCTTTGGGTTAAATAAGAAAGCACTTGCCATAAAAAAAAAAAAAAAAGTATTTTAATGTCAAAGTTATGAGTTTCCTCTTTCTTTTTAATCTCTTCTAGTTTAGTTACTTTAGGAAGTTGTTTGCATTTAAATTTTGGAGTGTGAATACAGACTATTCTTATGTTATTTTATTAAACAAACAAAAAATCAATATCAATAGCTGGAAGAGATGACCTGGGGGATATATGCAATGCATATGAGTCCTATTGATCCCCCTGTTGAAGATGTATTCATGAGCAGCACCTTTTGGCATCAGTTGTAATAACTCTTTCCATTAAGGCAGACAGAAGCTGCTCTTGGAGCAATCCAGAGCAGTTCCAGTAGGGCCCAGGCAGTACCAGTGCTGGGCTGTGCTGGAGATGGGGGATGTTGCCTGTCCATCACACACCCCCTACGTGGTCTTGGGCAAGCCATTTGGGAGTGGTCCAAAACCAGGGAATTTCACAGGTTTTTAAATCTGCAGAGAGACTGTACTGGGTCTGTTACTGCTTTCTGCTCCTGTCGGATTTCCCTCATTGGATTTCTGTTTAAGCTTAGCTATGTCTTTACATAAAAAATGTGTAAATCTGTCTTAACTTCAATGTGCCCAGTAACACTACAGCTCATGGTAATCATTCCCCAGGCTAATTATTATTCATGTCAAAGAAAACACATTGTTCTTGAGGAAGCATAGTCTGGAGTTTATGTATTTTTCCCCCTTTATTGCATAGAGAATACAACAGAGGAAACGGGATTTGATTTCTGACTCATGATTGCATCTACCTCAGCAATACAGAAGTACTTGAGCTACTAAGATGTGAGAGAGTCCAGATCCCAGTGCAGTTTAATTGGATTTGCTGATCATTAGCTCTGGCACAGATCTAGGTTGAGGCAGTTTAGCTTTATCCAGCCTGAGAGATAAGTCAGAGCAAGCCATGCTGAACCAGAAGCACTGACCATCTTGCAGCTTCTCTGTCCCAGGAGCCAAGGCACCACTTCACAATTCCTGCTAGTTCATGCCATGCTAACAAGGCAGGACTCATGGGGCAGGAAAAAAAAAAAAAAAAAAAAAAAAAAAAAAAAGTTTTAGATAGGCCTCAAGGTTTCCTTACAGTAATCTGGTAGCTCTGTGGAATAATAATGCTGTACTGACTCTCAGACCTGTCTTCCCATGTCTGGCCGGCCCAACATGAGGCCGGTTTTTAGGTGCTGAGCTCTCAAGTAGCCTGTGGGAGAAAGGCTCTTGCAATGCCACATACACATCAGAGCTACTGCAACAGTCTTTCTCCATATTGATTCTCAAAACAGTCTGGATGGGATTAACAGACACATAAGCATCTAGGGGACCCCATCGTGCCTTGAATGTCTGTTTTAAAAATATTTCTGTTTGGGAGCACAGCCAGCAGCCCTGCTTAGAAGTGTCAGACATTTCAGCATTGGAAATGGCACTAGACTCTCGTGTATGGATGTTTTAGTCACACCACCAATGAAAGAAGAAAAGCACCTAAATCTACTTGTAATCAATCCAGAAGGGTAGTTCACAAACCTCGGTGATCCATTATACCATCTGTTTTTACAAATCTAGGCTCTTTAGACCCAAACTAATCCACTCTAGGTATTTAAAATGAGGTTGAATAAGAACCTGTCAGTAGAAAGAGATTTTTCCAGGGTTTGCCAGCTGGTTGATTGTTGGCCAGGGATTTTCTTACTACATGTTTATTTGACTACATTGGATATATTCTGCCTCTGTGACAGCTGTTTCCCAAAAGGTGAAGGTCTGGATAGGTCCAGACTTAGAACTTGCAGCCCATGGAACTACATCTGCCATTGAAAATGTGTGAGAATAGAAGCAGGATGTCCTCAATATGTTTAGAGAAATAATCTGGGTATCAGATAGCACTGATAGCACTCAGCATCTGGCTACCTGAAAGTCTATGCTGCATCTGATGAAATGTGCACTCTAGTTAAGTCTTGTTACCCTTTTGTCATGTAGATCAGGACTATTTAGACTCAAAACAGCTCTGCTAGTGACAGGGAGAGGGCGGGGAAGAAGAGGAAATTTAGCTGTGCGTGAAATGACATTTCAATGAGAAGTTTGCCATTCAGCTGACAGTTGAAATCTAAATTTCAGGAAGATCAAGATCGTGGGCAGACATTATATACTGCAAGGGCCTGAATTTTTGAGGGATGAACTGATGCAAACATTTAAAAATGACATCTTGTGGGATGTCGGAGCCATGTGGTGGGAGGAATGGCCTGGCTAAGGGAAATATCCACATGATGTTGCCATGCTGTGTTGTATGGTAAGAGGGCTATTGGATGCATTCATGTAAAATAGTTAAATACATAAATGCATAAATAAATAAATAAAGTACATCGCTGTCACTAAGGACCTTTTCTGATATTTGTCAGAGAGACATGCTATGTTTTCCTTTTGAATAGCAATGCTTTTCACTGCTGACAGATTCATATAAGAGAATCTCAAAGTCTTAAAGGAGAATTGGATAGATTTTTCAGCAGAATTAGAACATTGAATGAAATATTGCAATGTTTTTGCTGACTTAGCAGCTTCAATAAACTGCGAAAGCTGGATGTGGAAAAGTCCAATGTCTCTCTGAAAGCCTTGGAGTAAGTCTCATTTTAATGATGTAAGAATCAAGATACATTACACTGTCACTTCTATTTCAGTCAGAAAAGTGTCTTTCATACCATTGAAGAATTACTTAGACTGATCTTCTACACTACTTTTTACATCATTCTATTGGTTCTTATTACCGATCAATTTAAATTGCATAGTATGGTTAGAGGTTATTATGGTTTTCATCAGAAGCTTGGTCTGATCTCCAGTTTCAGATGATACTAAGAACAAGAGACCAAATAAGTGCAAATTTATTCTGTGTTACGACTCCCCTCTCCTCCCCCCCCCATGGCATGGGATTAGAATTTGATGATCTTTGTGGGGTCCAGTCCAACCCAAACCGTTCTATGATTCTATGATTCTAAATTGACAATACCCTGCTCTACCTATTAATATTTAAATACAGAGGCAGTGGAAGGCAGTCAGGCCTATGTATCATTGTTTGAGAACTTAGCAGGCACAGTAATTTAGTCCCTGTTAGTTACTTCACACAGTTCTTCAGCACAACTCTACTCCAGCTTTCCACCAACATTTAGTTTGTATTCCTGAGCTTTGTCCATAGACATTCCTGCCCCCTGTTAGTGCCAAAACATTGTTGGTTTTGTTCTACACAGTCGTGCTTTCTGCCATAAAATATAGCACTACCATCTCAAATAAGTATTTCTCAGCCATTCAAGTCCTAGGTTTTGTGGTTTGGAGTGTGTTCTTTCTTTTCCCCCACTATTTCCATTCTTGGCTTTCCACTGTGGTCTTAACCTCTGACAGGATATTAGAATAGTTCTAACAGCACAGGAAAATCATGCTGTGTATTTCATAATTCAAACTGAAGTGTAACATAGGGAAAAGAAAAGAAGAAGAGGTGAGAGAGTCGAGCTATTCAAGCATAAGTGAAAGGAAAAAAGATGGGACTTGTATTGAACACTTTCAGATCTGTCAGATTTTTTTTCCTTAAAGGAGTCAGAATGAAAGCAGATGTGAATATTCAACATTAAAGAATTTGGAGAAGGGATCCTTAACCTGCTATATCACTATTTGGGGAACTGATGAACAACTTTGGGCAAGCTGTTCTTTCTGTTCTTTGTCTCTTTCTTTACTTGCTCTGTCTTGCTTTCTTATTTGCTCTGTTTTGTCTCTGTTCTGGAAGTCCTTACAGGACGTTTTAAATAGTAGGGTTGGGTTTTCCATAGCAAGGTTATAACAACTGTTAAATATATTTTCTGATCTGAAAGGAGCCAAGCAATTATGATTTGAAAGTCTCAGAAATACAGATCTAGCCTTATGTCTCTGAGTGCCCTCCATTAAAAGATGATAGAACAAGGTGTAATGCTCCATCAGCTGTTTGCAGCATCCATTCAGGGTAGAAGATGAAGTTAAGTGTGTGTTTCTGAATTAAGGTTAAGATCAGGTTTTAATTATCATTTTTATCATGGACTTTTTGCTGTACTGGGAAAGCAATTAAATACAACAGAGCCTCAGATGACCAGTGTTAATCTAAGTGATGATGCTGTCCTATGTTCGAGGGATGTTACTGTATCCAGGATTTACTGTTTATAGGTACTTAAAATCATATGAGTCATATTTATTTTGTAGATGTGGTAAGTCTAACAATGCGGTAAGGTCCTTTCTTCAGCGAACAATTTACTGGTCAAATTGAAACCTGAAAAGTTGTTTTAAATTGAAATCCAAATAGAATCATTTTGAAAAGTTAAAAAAATGTTTAATCTTCTTGTTTCCTACTCATATTTTCCATAGAGAAAGTGGCTTCAAAAATTTCTTAATTCAAAAAATGGCCTATATATTAGAAAAAGTCACTGTCCATCATTAAGTAAACTGTCCTGTCTTTTGTAGTTACTGAGTTCCTGCCTTCCCTCCTCTGTCCCAGTTCAATATGTGGTCATTTGCATTGAGGGTGTATGATGCAGAGAGCTCATGTTAATTGTTTTAGGTTTTCTTTTAGGTCATTGTCTTCCGCTTCAACATTATTATTGTTATCAAAATGAGCAGTATTAACTGAAAGTGTTTTTCCCCCCCTTTTTAGGGAAACAAAGTATAACTTGATCCTGCTATTCATTCCTGATTTCTTATTTTTATTTTTTACATTTAGAAAAGTTTAACCTCAGTAATCAATGTTTCCAGATAGACTGAGAGGGGATACGTGCAAAAAACAGGAATGTGTTGCAAGAGCTGATTTCCATCATTAGCTGGGGTGGTATTGGACTTACTTGTATCTCTTCTATCTCAATTATCCCAAATATAAAATCCAGTCAGAAACTGTGATCAGATATTCTCTTCTCCATTCAATAAAAAGCTCTCCTTCTTTCTTTTAAATGACCTGGATTAAAATATGTCAGGTAGAACTTTGTTGCTTTCCACTGCCTTAGAACAGGAGAAGGCTTCAGGCAGTGTCCCTGAGACCTATTTGTCATGGGTTGATGTGTCCAAATCTACCAGTCTCTTGCTGTGATAAACACATGGGTCATTTACATGCAAAAACCAATCTGGTTCTCATTTTAAATCCTTTGAAAAAGTGTCTAAGTTTAATTTTCTGTAAGACAGAAAATCTTCTCTCACTTCCCCTTCTGCCTCTAGCTTGTTGGTAGGCTACAGATTACCTGTCTTTAACCATGATGTGAACCATGACAGCAAAAATACAAATGCATATTACTTAAATCCCATTTGCATTAAGTCAACAACAGTGTTGACAACATTAAAGAAGGAGAGAAACAGAGAGGCGGAACTTAAAAAATAAAAATTCCCATTAGAATCCAATTAGAATGACATTCACCTTTTTCTTTATGGACTCTCAGAAGGAAACATTTATGTATTTATGTCATGACAGCATCACTTTTTTTCCTTCTTTGTCATAAATCAAGATCCAAAGAGATTTCTCATGAAACTTAGCTGTTGAGCTAATTCTTGCATTAAAAATGAACTATCTGCAGATCATTGGCAATTTGGAGTGTATTCCAAGGAAATATCATGATAAATTAATGCTAATTCTGTATTTATCCCTTGGTGTTTGATGTTGGTGGCAATACTGTGGTAGGTACAATGTTAGGTTGACATGACTCAGCTGTTATGTTCCTGTGGCTTAGGGGATCTTTCACTGGAAGGACGGGAGGATGCTGATTCTGCTTTATGTGAATGTCTGCATCTCCTGGCAGTGGTTGGCATCAGGGCTGAGACCAACTGAGGTTTGATTTTAAATAGTGGTGGCACATTATGGTTAGAAGCCTAGTAAATGGTTCTGCAGGATCAAAATCCCATCTTTTCTACCCAGTGGTGTGGGAGGACTGCCAAATATGGACATATGTTCTCTTTTTACTTCAAACACTGAGAATGGGAAGGGAACTGAAGTGACAAAACCAGATCAAGGCTGGTCCTTATACTGAAGAATCACTGGGACACATGAATTCATTTTTCTTATTAAAAAAAAAAAAAAAACAAACCAAACCAAAACAAAAACAAAAAGCTAAAGTTTCTTTGGGGCCTTCCAATGTAAATGCAAGAAAAGAGGTTATAGACAATGCAATTATAGGAAAATCCAAATAAAAAGCATGACCAAATTGAGCAGTGGCCTCAGGAACTCAGGGCTGTAACATCTTCACACCTCCATAAATTTTATTTATTTATGTATTTGGCAAAGGAATTTTCTTTAAAAAATGTGCACGGAGAGAAAAAGTAATTTTAAAGATCCCCTTTTTTATAATAACCCTGCCACATATTAGCTAAAAATACTTAGCTCAGCTGGCTTCACTATTGACCATGATCCCATGAAGCTGAGCAAATCACTTAGCTTCATTTGCCTCTGTTTCAGCATGTGCCAGCAGTCTGTTCTGGATAATTCTAAGATTTGCCCCTCTATGAAAGTGTATCTTTCACTACACTACATGTCTGTGCAGCATATAGGATGACTTCCTCCGAATCCTTTGCTGTCACTGTAATGCTAATAATAAAAATAATAAATCATATTAAAAACAATGGGTAGCAAAAGTAAGTAAGATGAAATTTTTAGAAACTACAGTGCCTCATTCTGGACTGCTGATACTAAACTGGATTTTGAGAGACAGAAATCAAGATAGTGGTATTGGTTCCAGCAAAGCTGCACCAGCTTACATTACATAATATGTAAGCTTACTCACTTAAAAAATCTTGAACATATGGCTTTTGCAGCTATGATTTTTTTTTCCTCATTTTTACCCTGAAGAACTGGAAGAAAACTGACTGTCTACCAGGAGATCTAACATATTAAATTAGATCACCGACCAAATATATTAGATCAACATCTGTGCTCCCAAAAGAGGCTTGCTTACTGGCAGTAATACAACCTGACAGCTTTAGGATCAATCATCTTATTAAAACTTTATTCTTCTTTCTCACTCTCTCTTCCTTGAAGGAACTTGGCAAAGTTTATTTGTTTATTTGTCTGTTTTTCTATTTCAGAATTTCTCTCACTAATACTTTCATAATAAACAGATTTGCCTCAAGTAGCTTACATTAAGCTGGGACACAATAATGAATAAATATTTGGAATAAATAATACATAATGTCTAACTCTGATAATTATACTAATGATGATTGACATCCTCCTAACACCTTCCAACCCCAAGTCCCAATGCACTTCATTGAATGACTACATATTTTGGGGGCTGGAGTGGAGATGGAGAAAGAGCCTGAGCTGCACTAAGCTGTCAAGGCTTCTCTGATGTTGCTTCTTCCTGTTTACCTTGAATTAAGTCTGCTTTTGCTCACAAGGACTTTCATTCTTGGCTATAAAATAGGGTGATTTTCAGTATAAAGTAGGAAAATTTGGCTCCCTAACAATATTTTATATGTTGGTGGCTCACTGGGTAAAGAGATGTAAAAGACCAATACTTGGGAGAGTTAGTAGCGTGGTAGGAGTATGCACTGCCTCTTGGAAGGACTATGCCATGGTGATCCTCATTTGCTGCAAAGATGGAGGCAAGCAGGAAACTAACAGATAGCAGGACAGGGAAAACAGAAGGCTATGGGGTAGTGACCCTTTGTGTAGATCCCTTTTTTTTTTTTTTTTTTTTTTCTGTGCTGAAGAACAGGGGGTTGCCAACAAAAAGTCAAAAGAAAAGAAAATAGGTCTTAAAGGATGTTTACGCACCAGGAATGAGTATGAGCTCTGGCATGATAATGAAGTGTTGCACTGTTCAGCCTCATGATCCTTCACAAACAGAGCAGTTCTTCCCATTAATGTCAGTGGTCATGGGAGACAGGATTCAAAACTTGGTCTTTCCAAATCAGCTTTCCCTGGATGTTCTCCAAATCCAAAGTGAAGATGAGGAATAAAAGGATGAAGGAGTTGCAAACTCATCTAGGCAGAAGATGCAATTTCATACAGAGCAGTGTTGGAATCAAGCTGGTAGCTTTTGGTGAGTGAGAGTGGGGTGCATTGGAGGACATTTCCAAAAGCAGTGGTCCGTCTTTCTGCAAGAGTATCATTTTGAACTCTAGCAGAGAGTAAAAAGCTGCTTCATTTTCCCTTTTAGTAGTGCCTGCCTCCAGGCACTCCAACACTCACCCACCATGGAGAATTCAGTGAGTCACTCAGTGTGCCACCTTTTGACATAAAGCTCCTTCACTGTACTTTTGTTCTGTTTTGTTGGTGGTAGTTGGCTGTTTTTTATTTCTGCTGGAAGCTGGTATGAGTTAACACATTCCGTATTAAGCTGGTATGTGCTATAGTGGCTAATAGTCAAAGTAGCACCTGGACATCCCTTTCACAGTGGCCTGTTCAGTGCTGCAGTTTGTGGAGCTTCTACAAGTGCCATGGAAGGAACATGCCTTAGGTGGAAGGGACATTACAACTATTATAAAAGTCAGCTTCATCCTAGATCGAATACCAATGAAAGCTAAAAAGCCCCCAGGTATTATACAGAGCTGACACTGAACTAGTGTGCTCTGGAGCAGATCTATAGAAGAGGAGTACAGCAGGGACTTATTCAGGGAGGTACATAGATTTATCCACAGGGTCATAGCCTTTGATGAGCCATATATGTCCTCCATTTCATAAATGTTTCAGTGGGACTATTCACAAGAGGAAAGATAATACAATGATTTGCCTATATAAGCATGGCAGACAGAAGTGCAATGTGCAGCCAGAGAGTGATAAGGGAGATTGATTTCTTTTTCATATTCCTTTTCACTTTATTTCTCCAGGATGGCAGCTGCAGTTTTGTTCATCAGTATCTTGCCTTCTTCCCCTATATAGGGGCAAATTTGCCAACAAGCTCAAGGCTGCTGCAAGTAGGTATATTGAATAATCTGCATCTGTAAAAGAGAACTGACCTTTAATGAAAATTGCTTTGTTGTTGAAGTTGTTTGAGTATTTTCCATTTTTTTTTCCTATACTCTTCACCAAGCTGTAAGACCAAGAGCACTGCTCTGTCATAAAACTGTCCTGATTAGCTGGTAAATTGGAGAGAGACTGTCACCCAAAGCAGGTTGTTTTTCTGGCTGGCTTTCATTGTTGTTCTACATAAGGCATTAAACACTTAACCACCCACAAGATTTCTGTGGAATCTCTGCTTGTGTTTAGGCTGCAGATGAAGCAATGTCAACACAAGCATGACAAATTGGAGGCTTCTTCCGCAAAGAACTAGCACACACACAAACAAACACTTCATTAGCAAGATGATAAGCAAAACAAAACCCACAGCAGTCACCGCGAACATGTCGGTAAATTGCTTCAGGGTGAGAAAACACCCTGCACATCATCACATTCAGGCTATCAGGGAGGCTCTGGTGGACTGGAAGCAGGGAGCCTCTGCGCCTGCGAGGAGGCTGCAGGGTGGTCCTGCTGGCCTATTTCTAGCTGCTGCTGGCATCCTGCAGCTCTCCAGGATCTAGTGGTTTGCCTGAAAACTGGTCCTATGGAATTGTTCAAGAGGAAGCTGCTTGTGTTGAGACCTTCTGCCACATGTGACCCCCCAGCCGAACTGCAGGCTTTGAAAATCAACCGCAGGGACTGATGGCCCTAGGGGAGAAAGGAAACATTTGGGATCTCTAGGGTGTGAGAAACAACTGAAAATAAATTTAATGTTGTTTATCTTTCTGCAATCAATTTGAAGAGAAGAGCTTACGAACTATTCACAAATTCCATTAGGAAACATGTTGTTTTCCTATGATTCTTTTTCATCTAACTTTTGATTATAATGTTATCTGATTCAGTATTTTGCACCACCCCAATTTGTGTTGTTGAGTACAACAGAAAGAGAAGAACCTACAGGGTTCAGCTGTTTTCATTTTCTCCACTTTTGTATTTATTCAGCTGCCTTACCTTTGTAACAAAGCAAGGCAAAGTAATTGCCTTAAAAAAAAAAGCCCGAGGTGGACTACAATGCATCTTGATTTTTTGAATATGCATTTTTACATCAGCTTTGTCTGAGAGTATAAATCACACGATTTCAATAGTTGTGAATCTAAAGAAAATAAAATACAGGAAAAGAGAGCAAAAACAGCTATGAGGCTCATTCATAAAGTAGAATTTGGAAACTGAATATGGTAGAGGGAAAACCATCAAGGAGCACATATTTGAAAAAGGAAATCAAAAGAGGAAAAAACAAATGATATGTTAAACCTTATGAGATAAAAATAACAGTAGTGCTATTTAAGTAAGTAAGTAGTAAGTAGATGTTTTTTGGGAGAAAGTTGGACGGATTGAGGCTGGACTGTGTGATAAATAATTTTGTCTGTTTTATCATTAACTATTTAACATGCTAGCTTTGGACAGACTCATGTTCATGTTTTCTAAAATCAAAGTGTGGGCTGCCCTCACTCATCATTTGCAGATTCAAAGGATTTCATTAGGATAATCCAGTGAAACTAAAAACATACAATTCTTTCCATTTTTTTTCCCAAAATTTTTCTTCATAAGAACTTGAATAAATTTGTCACTAACAAGTTTAAACGCTTTATGTGACACATTATTTCAGAGCCAATGTTGCAACATAGGAATATTGCCTTTTCTGGAAGGATCTTCCACATGCAATTGTATTCATGCAGAAACTCTCCTTCCCAGATGTGGTGGGGCTGGCTATTTAATTTGGATAAAGAGTTACAGTTGTATGTTGTTATATATGGAGTGGTAATTCGTGTCGAGAAAATGGTTGGTATTAATAAAGAAGGGGGAGATTTGGGAGTGTGGCCATGGGGGTCGGAAAGCCCCGTGGTTAATGATAACAGTAGACTCTTAACGATGAGGCCATCAGGAGTTTAGAGGGAACAAAGAAGGGTTATTCAGGAGACTCCATGCAGTCTCGAGTTTCTTGTTCTCTAGCCATTAAGGCATGGGAGTTTCTGTGTGTTTGTTGTTGTTATTTGCAAAGTTGTTTGACCAATGAAAAGTTGTTTTGAAAAGAACTGCTGTGGGGAGAAGGGTATAAGAGGGGAGCCTGTCCTCGAGATTAAAAAAAAAAAAAAAAGGCAACGCGATATAACGAAGTTATGTCATCAATAAAGAAGCAGAAAGAAGGAATGAAAAGGAACAGGCTAACAGAATGGAGACCAGGACGGGAACAGGCACATTGATTGCCTCATGAAGATAGAGGGTCGACTAGACTCAGCAAACCGCTCAAAGCTCGTACTGAAAGTCGCTGGAAACAGGTGCACCGGAGCTGGAGAGAAGCTCAAGCAGAGAGAAGCGGACCCACGCACACAACTGCCCCCTCGCTGGTAAGCAGTTGCACATTATGGGGAGTCATATGTCCTTAGAAATAAAGACTGTCCTGGTAACCTTAAAGCTTATTCTCCTTATTAACAATTGGACAGTTTATGAGCCTGAAACATGAGACCAAATTGAGGTCAAGGTGTGGGACTCTGCAACTAAAAACGACAAGGTTGCAGTGGAATTGCTCGGCACCTGGCGAGCAATCTCTGAGGGCTTAAAGAGCCCTGTGGGACCACAGTCAGAAACGTGTGGTTTGCCAGACAGTGAGGGAGCTGCGGGCTCCTTTACTGATCTGACTGCTATGCCATCGGCCCCCCCCCCCCCCCCCCACTACTGCCATCGAAGGCTTTTGCTGTTACGCCCCCTGTTGACCTGGACGTGTCTTTTCACCCAGGCCTATTGGCCTTGAAAAGGAGACGGATATGCTTTTCTTTGATCCGGGAAGAAGGCCCGAAGGCCGAGTTGTTTGACAACTTAAAGCAAGACATATTGTTCAAAAGGAATGGAAAATGGAGACTTGTTTGCAATCAAGAAAAAGAATGGAAAAAATGGAGACTGTTAAGTCATGGAACTTAAAGGATTGTTTGTTACCTTTTCTGATTGTACAAATGTTTAGGCATACTCGGGTTTAGTATGTAAAAGCAATGTTCTGTATATTTAGAATGTTTGATGTTCGTGTGTGCGTGTTGGTGGAGCGTAGACTCCCCGCACACCCAGAGCTGTTTACTTGTCTTTTATACCTTTTATAAATATTTCTTTTATAAATATTATTAAATTCAGATTGAGTTGAGACTTCATTTATAACAGTGTTGTTATTTTCTTTCTTTTTTCCTCCTTCCATAGCTGTATCATGAGGACCTGTTGCTTTCTGTCTGCTTCTACCTAGTAAGTATTCTGCTTTATTGTATGTTCAGTTTCATTTATCTTCATGGTGGAAATAAATGGAATATGTTAGCTTACATATGTTATGTTAGGATTGAAGTCTAAATCTTTAATTTAGAGTGAGAAAAAATATTTTAAAACTAAAGCTTATATTGTTTTTTTATTTATATATATATATATATATATATGCATGTATATGGCTTGAAATACTTTCTTTGTATTTTTAAGCTTTGGATATTTTGAATGTGTTTTTTATGCCTGCATTCTGCATTCTGCCCCTTTACTCTTTCCTGAACTAGATATTATTTATTCTTCCCAATTCTTTTTGTCTCTTTCTTTAATTCAGGTTCACAAAAATTCGTGCATCACATTTCTTACATCTCTTTCTATCTCTTTATACTTCTTTCTTTTGTCTGTTTGTTTATATATATATATATATATAAATATATATATATTTATATTTATATATATATATAAACATACAGACATATATATAATCCTGTGCCATGGATGGGACTCAACTTCTGAGCAGCTGGAAAATCTCAGTTCTTAGTTGTGAATATTCTTACTGCTCAGGTAGTTTTCTTTCATTATACTTTCCTGAATAGTATCAGGTATGACTGAGAAGCAATCTAACTTTTCTTTCCTATAGAAGTATTTGGAAGAGTAATGTGGGTTTCTCAGAGGTTAATAAATTACATAACTGCAATGAATTGTAGGAAGCAAAGAAATGATCAAATCACAGAATCACAGAATTTCTAGGTTGGAAGAGACCTCAAGATCATCGAGTCCAACCTCTAACCTAACACTAACAGTCCCCACTAAACCATATCCCTAAGCTCTACAATCGAATAACTATTTTTTGTGCCACTTTGTTTCTTGTTTGCTATGTCATTTATGTTAAATCTTATGATTTTCAGGTGTAGTTTTAATCTCTGTGCATGAGATAATAATTGTTTTCTCAATTATTTATTTCAAAGTAAATACTACTGAGACTTCTTTAGTTGTCTCAGAATTAACTCTGATGTTTTGGGACTCTGCAAGTGTATTTACATCACAAATAAAGAATCATAAAATGAGGGTTTAAACACAACTACTTATGCTGGAGGAATCAATTCTGCAATGTTTTATGTTCCCTGTGTGGGTAATATTTTAGTTCCATTCATTCTGAATTTTTGTCAAGCATTGCATTTTGTGTTTGCATTTGGCATGATGTGCAACATCGCCCTCTTCTTCTTGCTCCTCTCCCAAAAATATGCTAGGATTTTTACTGTGATTCTTTTTGGTGGTTCTCTGGGAATCTGGCTCCTCAATTTTATCACTTGTTTTTCTTAGGTAGACTTAGCACTGCCTCAATACAGAGAAAGCTTTTGGCATTTAACATGCAGAAATCTGTGCTTAAAATAACATTATCATTGTAACAAGCCAATAAACCTTGAAGAACTAATTTGAAAGGCTGAAATTATGTCCTTAATTTACACACTTTTCCTTCTTTTTGTGAAGAACAGTGGTGATAAAATGTCATCCTTAACTTTGAATTTCCCAGCATCTGTTGGTTTGTGGCACAGCCCAACCCTAACATTATTTAAATGTAATTTTGTGCATCAGAGTATTATCATACCCTGAGGATTCAATCCAGCAGCCAGGGCTGTGGTAGTTGTGAGGTTATAATTTCTCTTGTGCTCATTTTGTGTTTAATCATCTATTTCTATCCAGTTTAGTTTTTCTTAAAAATAAATAAATAAAGAAGGAAGGGAATCCAGATCCTATTTTTAGAAATAATAGGCATGGGCTTAGAAATAAGTGGTAAGGTTACCAATTTGTTTGTTTCCTTTAAACTTTCCGATTAATTTGCCAGAGCAAGGATACTTTGAATTTCTTGCAGTGCTTCATGGCAGGTTTGCGAGTGGTAGGGAGTTCATCTATTCCTAGATTTACTTTGTTTTTCCTTACAACATGAACAGCAAAAACAGATGCATATACAATATATAGATAACATATGTCAGTTGAGGAATACTGAAAGCTAAAACCAACTTACATCAGAAGAAAAAACTGGAAATAATTAGAGAAGAAACCAAAAATCATCTAAGCCTGCAACTGGTCTCCATGTGAAGATCTCTGTTGTCTAGTACTGACATAACATATTGTATTTACGCAGATATAATTAGTCAGAAAATCACTAACTCTGTTGTAAATGGATAGATTGCATTGCTAAAATTTGGATTAAATATGGTATTAAAAATAAGGCTTTTGAGAACATGTTTTTAATTAATTATTAGGATTTACAGAGGTCATTTTTTATTTATTTTTTTTTTTCAAAACAGTCCAGAAAGCTTTTTTAGGTGTTATTTTTTGAGAAAGGGTTTTTACTCAAAACTCTCTTGTTTTCAGCTATATGGGTTGCTCTAATAAAATGTGAGCAAACTCTGTGTAAAGCTTAACTTTCTAGTTTTACCCTTAGATTTCACAACTTTTTTTTTTTTTTTTTTAAAAAAAGAGAGATTCAGCACCAAAGACACTTTGAAAGTAATATTTTATTTTCCAGTCTTGAGAGATGTTATTTTTTTTCTTTTTAAATAATTTCTCATAACTTTCTAGGCGTTTGGCTTGGAGGAGAAGAGACTGACAGATACACACAGAATGGGGGGTTGGGGGGAAGGAGGAGGGAGGGAAATGCTGATACAATGTTGAATGCAGTAAAAAAAAATCATCTTATTGTCAGGATTGTTGCTTCTTTTGAATGATTTTTCCATCTTGTTCACCAAAACATGTAACAGCTGCTGGCTTCCTCTGATAGTAACCTTTGACTTTCTTAAGGGGAAGAATATACCTTGCTGAGGCAAAGAAATATGAATTACACTCCCTTCACATACCTTTCCACTTACTCGTGTCTCTTTCTCCTAATTTTTCATCTTTCATATGTGGCCTGGAGCAGAATCTCATCCATTTACACTAATGGAGAAAATATTGAAAAATAGTAGAGCTTTCCAAGCTCCATTAGCTAAGCAATGTGATGCATGTTGATGAAAGGTGCTGACAGCATTTTGTACCTCAAGTCTGGCAAAAGGTTCCACAACTAGCACCAGATCCAATGCTCAAATCTTACCCTTAATGTCACTGGTTAGGGCATCATTCTTTGACTAGGCTAACTTCAGCAGGAAACATGCGAAGAGCTTGATTACACACTTGCTGCTCATGTACAGATCTTCTCTGAATAATGCTTGTGGCTTTGCAGGCAGAGAGTGCCTCTGGACCCCCAAATGCCGTAGTATCTTCAGGCTTCTTGGATGTTTCTGAACAGCAAGAACACTTGTGGAAATCATAGTAGCTGGTGGAACTGCTTCAGAATGACACCTGAAGTCTTTTGAGTCATCACTGGTGTACTCTTGTTTTCAGATACTGTGCTCCCCACCCCTGAAACAGATGTGAAAATAAGCCCTGATTTCCAGTATATCTTTATCCAGAAGAAATAAAGAATCAGAATTGAAAAACAGTGGGTTTCATTCTCCTTATCTTGTTGCTTTCCAAGGTGTTGTTCTATTATGTGGGCATAATGTACACAGCATAGCTGTCAAAACATCAAGGACCCATATCCTGGCAGTTGCTGAACATCTAAAAATTCCTCTGAAGTTTGTGGGAGATGCAGCTGCCAAGTTGTAGCTTAGCTCCTTGAAGGGGTTGACTATAGTGAGTAATAACAAAAGCTGTTACAAATCACATCTACCTTGCGATATCTTTTTTAGGGAGGTAGGCTGAGAGTCTTAAAAAGTCAAGCTCCATTTCTTTACTTCTATTTAAATGGAAGTAGTTAATTTTTGCACACCAGTGACTATACAATTCCAGTTCATATCCAAAGCCCTTACAAGTGGTCTGCACTGGTTGACTCATGGAGTTTTTGGTATCGCTTCCTCAATTAAAGTTATGCAAAATTTTAAAAGCTTCACAGTGGGTTGTAAGTAGTGTTGACTCTGAGAACTTGGGCACTAAATATAGACCACTGCATTTGCAGGAGGTTAGAGAGTAGGCACCACATCAAGATCAGAAGACTTTTTTTAAAAAACAAACAAACAAACAAACAAAAAAAATCACCAGATTTGCTCAAAAAGAAGTTGTAGGTAGGACTCAAGGAACCCAGGGAAAGACACATTTTGTGCTGCCTCATAAGGTCTCAATGATGATCACTGTTTACCTCAGTGTCTTATCGGTGGGTACGTCTTTGCATAATTTTTCTGTCAGTCTGAACCCACTCTTTTCTCCAAGGCTAAATGGACAAAATAATTGTGCAGGCTTCCAGTTCTGGTTCATTTAAAATATTTTACTTGCAGTGGAAGAGGCTACTTCATTCTTCCATACTTGCTTTATGTACAGCTATGTTGATCAGCCAGTAAATTATGTTCAGTTTAGATTTCATTCATTTCCTCTTAGCTAAGCAAACCTCATGTTGTTTTAGCTATTTTCCAGTCATTTCGAAAGATTTAAATGGTGGTTTGGGGGGGGAGGGGGGGGAACAAAAACATAGGGTTTTGTGCCCCTAGTTGCTTTGTAAGCCTTTCAGTGGGACTTCTCATTCATGTAAAGTCTTGGTTGTGAAATACATGGATGGGATTCCCTGCTGGACTTCTCCTGCGGGGCAAAGGAGGACTGAACGAGTCGTATTCTAGATTCATTCATGATCTCCAAAGAAATTAAATTTTACAACAGCTTTCCAAGACTCCTCATGTAGTTTCTTATAGTGTTTTATTCTAGCAGTTTTAAGACCATGCTGCATAGAACAAAAAGTACTGCATTAGTTATTTCACTGATGGATGCTGTAGAGCTTCTGGGAATTTGGAGAACAAAATTGATCTCTTGACTAACTTTCCTTTTGTATTTGTCTTTGAGATCGACATCATAAAGTAGGCAACTTCTATACCAGCAGAAAAGCTTCAAACAACAGGAGTCATCTTTGTGTTACATTTAGTTTTTAAACTGCCACCATGTCCTCGTCTCCTATGTGATTTATTTATTTTCCCCTACTCCTTGATTTTTTTTTTTCTGGCCTCTCATTTTCTTCTACTTGAAGTAAAAATAATCTGTGTGTAGTTTGCAATGTGCACACAATTTCATACCTGGCACTTAATCACCAAGGAGCTAAACCCAATGTAAAATTAGCACTACCTTGTAGAACAGCACAGGAAAAGATGAACTTTATTTTCTTTGCGTCTGTGTGTGATTATTCTGCCTGGATGTACCTGATAGTGTGTGTGTGTGTTTGGTGGGAAAGTTAACTTTCTCTGTTAGAAGTATTAGGTGCTTGGTTTGGCTTTTGAAGGACCAGTAAGACAAGGAAATCACCATCAGAACAAATACATCAGGGTCTTGTGGTTTGTTTAAAATTCTCTTTCCATTATGGCCCAAGCCTACCACACACAAGACACCTGGTTTAGGTGTTGCCTTGTATTCAGGATACATATAACACTAGTAGAGATGCCGTGGTTGGACTTTTTGGGTCTTTTGTCTGCAGCTGGCTTTGGACCCAGGACTTAAGGCTGAAAACATATGCCACATCCTTGTGTTCAAAATGCAGCGTACGTTCATGCACACACACAAACACAGCGTGAGTTTGTGTGGCAATTATGCTGTTCTGATTGTTACCATGGGGATACAGCCATTTCCCATGGCTTCTCTATATGGAGCTTTTGGATGTGATAGCCTGGCAGCTCAGAAGCTTTGTAAAAGGTGTTGTTTTGTTTTGTTTTCTTTCTCTGTGTCAGGCATTTTGTAGTATTTCTCTAGAGAAGAGTTTTGGGTGTGGAGTTGTAAAATGCATTGCTGTTGGCATCTCTGTAGTAACCTACATCTATGGGGTGACTTCCATGGAATTGTCAGATCTATGAGTGAGGTTTGAACATACGAAGAAAACATCTTTATTATCTTTGTACAATACTGTAGTTTGCTATTTTATTAGTTATTTGTTTTGAAAAAGAGTTTTCAGCAACAGATATATAAAATAACATCGTAACCAATCTGAAAACAAAGTTGAAATTTAATATATATTTTCAATATGAAAGTTGAACACTTAAGGTTTTCTTTTCTGTGAGTGAATATTGACTACTTAATCTCCTAACTATGTCATTGGACTGGGGTTTGAAAAAAAGAAAAAGGAAGAAAAGCATATTCTTTGAGCATTTGCTGGTTCATTGCTTTCTCAAAAATATTGTTCCTTTGGAAAAATATCATTAAGATTTTAATTTGGATTTTCATTTTTGACTGAGAAGGGAAAGCAAATATATACATATATTTGAAAGCACAAATATGGTCTTATACCTAGAAAATGGACATTTTATTGCAAGCCTGCATGCTTGCCATAGTGGAAGGCTAAGGGAAGTTTGCTTTATATCTTAGAAACTCAAACTTTAAGAAAACAAAACACTAAAGGCAGTAGCAGACAGTGGAGAGTATTCAGTTATTAAAAATCAATAGATATCACAGGTGATGGTTTTGTCTTTTGAAAGAAGTGGAGTTATTCAAATGAATTTCATACAAGCTTTGGAAAAATATGAATGTTGATAATCTCATAAGAGATTAAGTGCTGTTTGGTGGGGAAGATTTGGTTGTTCTTTTTCCAATTCCTTTCCTAGAGCTCTAGTGTAGCACAAAGTTAAAGCACTAATTAAACAAGATATTAACCACTTAAAGTATATAAAGCATTCTTCTGAAGCAATAGTATTCAGAGACAGTTAAATTCTCACAATAACTTGTTTAGCATTAATAAGTTCAAGAAAATAATGCTGTTTTCACTGACTCTCAAAGTTGGAAGGGAATCCTTATTTGATCTGTAGCTTAATGCTTTCTATGTATTTTTATCCTGTAACTTCTATTTGAGTTATGCCATATATTTTAGAAAGCTTTTAGTCTTGATCTCCTAATGGTGTTTTCTCCTATGTTTTCTCCTAGTGGCTAATTGGGTTGCTATTAACAGTATGTTCTGTAACTTTCCTGTGATTTTTTTTATTTTTTTTATTTTTTTTGTAGGGAAGGTATCTGAGGTTTCCAGCCATTTGCTCTCGTGGGCAAGCTGTTTGAAGGCATAGTATTGGTTAATTGATATTGAGAGGTTTTCTTTGCTTCTTCTGCTTTATAACATGTGTTGGCTTCTCCTCTAATAGCTCTCACAGCTCTTCTCTGATTCTTTCCAGCCTTGAGACCCAGTCACAGTTCCGCCATAACCCTAGAAAGGACCAAAACCCTTTCCTCTCAACCCAGTGTAGTTGTCAAGATACCATGCCAATCCATTTATCTACAACATCATGCTGTTCGTGTTGTTTTATTCCACCAGTTCTTACTCAGGTACCTGGTTACTTCTGGGTTTCTGAGAAAGAAAAAAAAAAGTGCTATCTGCTGTTAAAGCCAAATGGTTTAAGAGGTCATGTGAAACATGTTCGAAGAAGAAAAAAAAAAAACAAACCTGTGAAGAGTATCCACTTTCCCCCAAACATAAAATGAGGATTAGTCAAATTGGTCAAACACTTGGATTTCTGCATAAGTACTATGTTGTCCCAAGGGTCTGTAACTCTCTTCTCTTTTGAGCTTCTCACCACAAGCAACTTTTTTCAGATACGATTCTTTAGCAATATAATTACCCAAGCATTCAGGGTACGCTGTTCCTTTTTTTTTTTTTTTTTTTTTTTTTGTATTTTAAAACTACTAAATCTCTGCTAACATACACATTAGAAATGAATGAAGTAATGACGTGGATGAGGCTAAACCAAAGCACGCAATTAATTAGATCTCATTTTCTATTGTGATGGATTCCTGGAGCTTTGTGGGCACTGACCAAAGATACATTTGCTTTTCTCATGTAGGGTAATTGGATTACTAGGTAGTATGAGTCTTTAATCTTTGCTGATAGAGTGAGATAAATGTCTGCTAAACACACTGAGCAAACAAGAGTAGCTTAAGAAAAGAAGTGACAAGAAAAGGTGATGTGAAAATAGAGGCTTAAGCAATATTTCTTCTGGTGATGGAGAGGAAAAAGCTGTTCTGTTGTCACTTGGCTGGTTAAACATACTGTGATGACAGGGTAGCTGCTTCTCTGCACTCTTTAATAACATCTTTCTATACACACTGAATTTTGAAATAGGATGCCTCCTTTACATGGCTGCAAAAGTGTCTGTTTTTCAGGGAATGGGTGTCTGAAAAATTAGGGAATCCTTCTCTGTGAAGAACCTTGAAATAAGGATTGGAAAAAATTGAGGTATTGGTAGTCATTTCTAAGGTTGAAAATTGACATAATTTTTTCATCCAGTGTTCAGGAGTAAAAATGCAGCATGGATTCACTTATTTATTTATTTTTGTATTAGAATGTAAAAAATATGGCAAAAATAAAATTACTTTACAATTCAGGTAACATCCTACCAATCATGCTTTTTTTAAAAAAAAAAAAAGTCAGTCATTTCTGACTAGTCATAGACCTGCATTCAGGCAGAAACGAAGGGAAAAAATAGGCAAAAGATGATGGACTTTTCTGTTTTGTGGGGGAAGATAGATAAGTTCGGGTTGTGCTGGGTTGAGATTGGAAGCAATTTCTTGTTGAAGACCTTTCCTCCCAGCTTGCTATTTATGACCTGCTTGAATATAGGGGCAGAACCTGGTCTCTTTTGAAAGTTCAAGAAGCGCAGGAAGAAGCACAAAAATCATTTCCAGCCGGGAGAAAGATGCTGAGATCTGGGTGCCTCTGCAGAACTCCAGGGCATTTCCAATATAACCACAGAGGGAGATCTTTGAAGAGGCAACGTGTCCACCTACTCTTAAGAGACATCTGAGTTGACTGTCTAAAATATCCATGGCTCTTGAAAAACCTGTCCCTTCAAGGAGGAAATCTGGAGGACAAATAGAAACAGCTTGAGCCTCCAGTAAGAACTGGGCATACAGCCTCCAGAACTATCAGTGTCCTGTCTGCTGGTGAAGGCAACTCTGGTAATAGCTCAAAGGCTGGTTCCTATGCTGGGGGGAGTCAGATCACCGCCCATAATTAATTTAGCAGGGGTAGTCAAATTCATACATTTAAACTTGTTTGAATACATATCCTGTACTTACTGCATTATAGGAAAGCCAGCAATAAAAAAGCTAAAACCTGGACCAGACTCCAGAGACCAACTTCCCGTCTTCCTAGGTCACTTTGTGGCTACGGAATTCTGGGAAACATGCAAATGTATCTGAACACTTTCATAAATTCCTGTGAGGTAAACTTTCCTTCCTTGCTATTTCATTAAGAAGTGATTGATGCTTGGCACTTCTGTATAATAATAAAACATTTCCAAAGTTTACGGTCAATAAATTTGTGTAATAAAAAATGCATCCCAGTGCTATTATAGTTCATACTTCCACTTCAACAACTTCTTAAGGCCAAGATAATTTAAATATTGGTTGTGCTTTCTGCTTTCAAAGAACAAAGACTTCTGAATTATTTTTTAAGCTATGGTATGTTAAGGTTATTGTATTCATCAACTTGCAATTTCTTCTGGAGTCAAAACTGACTTTTAGTTGAATTTTTGATGCACCTTTGTAAAAATAATGTGGTCTGGGACTTTGTGACAAATAGCTATGTCTTTCTGTACAGATCTGAATACACCTGTATTTTTCAGTGAAGTACACCACAAAGCTGGTTTTTTTGTTTGTTTGTTTGTTTTGTTTGTTTGTTTTTGATGTTGTTGTTCAGGTTTCTTTTCATGAAGTGTTTTAATATCTATAATCTAACCCCAAAGACAATGCAGTCACTGCATAACTCTTCACTGCCTCTGTAAGGATGTGGATAAAAGTTTCAGGTAAAGAAACACTATGAAAGCATTTATTTTTCTCCAAACCATAGAGCTTTATAAGGTTTTATTTATATTTTGTTTTCTGTTTAGTTTTGGTTTGGTTTTGCTGGCAGCACCTATTTTTTCCAACCTTGGATTCACACAGCAACTGTATATGGGTCTGATAGAGGAGAGGACCGCAACCCTGCTTCCACTGAAATAATGACATAGGTTTGTGTTAGGAATTCTGCAGGCTCCTAACAGTTCATGTGAGGGATGGAAATAGAAGTCGGAGACCAGGTTAATGTTATTTCCAGTGCTAATAATCCTTAAATGTTCCAGAACCACGCTCCAGTTAGCTTTAGAAATTAGCTTTAGAAGTTTTAAAGTGCCTTTGTTTTCCTTTTAAAACCTCCTTTTAAGACTGTTTTTTGAGACTTGTGTATGCGGTAAGGCAAAGTTTTATTTTGCTGCTCATCTGGATGCTTGAGAAAATTCTGAAATGGCATTATATCTGCCTGTATGCAGACAAGAGAATTAACATCCTGATGTTTGCTTTTCTTTTCCTTTTTGAAAGTATAAGGAAAGAAAGAAAAATAGTCTGGACTGGAAAAAAAAATCCTGAATTCCCCTTCAATACTGATTTAAAAATAATAATAATTAAAAAAAATGTGCATTCTTTTTTTGTATTTAGCACTCTTTTCTCCCGAAACTGAAAATTTTGGTTAAGAAAAGCTTTAAAAGAAGGCAAACTAGTAGAGAAGTGGAGCTCCTCACTTTTCAGAAGCTCCTTGCTTTTTTCAGGTCTATCTTGTGAGAAACTATTATCTAAAAATTAATTCTGAAGGTAATTTTAAGGACTCTTTTCACTATAGCAGATATCAGGGCTTTATACTACTCTAGGATATTTACTTTTCTGATATGTTTTGCAGGGTTGGTGAAGTGATGGTGAGATGAGGGCAGGGGGGAACCGGAAAAATTACAACCAAGATGGGAGGAATGTGGCAGTGCTCAGGATCTCAGACTTCCCCTGACAATTGTTTTATTTTGCCAGGCTGAGTCTACCATAAGGCAGTGTTTTCCTTAGAAAGAACAATTTCCACAAGCCAATTCTCCCATCATCCTCAAAAAGGTGTCTGCAAAACTGGTGAGCATGTGAAATGGATTCTAACCTACTTTGCTTTCCTCTTGAGTTGGCTTTGTGAGATGAAAACTACAATTAACACCTTTTGCTTTCTATTTTTGATAAAGCTTTCAATGCTTTTTTTTCAAACAGTCTTGTTAAGAGACCTCTGCTGGGTCTGGTGCCTTCTACCTCATTTCTGTCATCCCCATGCATACTCATGGCATACACTGTGGCTTTTTCTCCCATAAAAATGTAGAATCACATCCCTAGACATGTCCAGTGCCATGCAATAGCTCAAATCTCACACTTCTGTCATTTTCTTCTCACTCCAGAAAGGCCAGAGACATATTTTGTGCACTGAGGCACTCCTTCAGCCTCACTGCAGCTCTGGCACCCCAATGTATCATCTATTACCAGCTTCTGTCCTTCTTCTGAACTAACACATAACAATGTCCTGCAGGGAAAATTGATGCCTTCAAATACATCCATGAATGCCAGAGATTCATTTAGGCCTAGAAAGTTCATTCATATGACGTGTTTGGTGCTATTCTATAGAAATACTCCAGTAGATTTGTAGCTTTTGAGAAGCGAGTTTAAAGGAGGAAAATATGGCAATTGATGGCCAAAAGGAGAGTGAATAGGAGAGAAAATATGCGGCCACTTGTAAACTGTAATCTGCTGAAACCCAGAGGGTTTTTTTAGGTTTGTCTTTCCTCTGATCTGTGTTTGTTTATTCTAACAGAACATGTTTTTGTCCGGAAGATATTTGGGGCCTTGAATAAAACATACAGCATTCACAAAGAGCTCTATTTTAAACTGGTATCAACCATTTATGAAGACATTGTGGAAACTGCCCAAAGAGAATAAGAGAATGTGAAGATTCAAGCTTTTAAGGATAGGCTTTTTTTTTTGACTGGGGAAGTTATACAGTGTATTTAAAAAAAAAAAAAAATCCTCCTTGTAAAACCTTCATCTTGCTGCTAAAAGAATTAGGGGTCTCTGACAGATGGCAAAGATAGCATAGTTTTACAGCCCCAGACTTAAAAGCTGCTTGTGACCTTGCTGCATGAAATGTTGCTTTTAGGTAAAGGACTTGAGCTTAAATTAGAAGAATGTGTCTTTGTATGGGTCCTCTTTGCTTTATTTATTCTATTATAGTCAAGTCAAATATCACTACAGAAACAGAACCACACTGTGTGAGACACAATAAACACACAATAAGCTACACTTTCTATGCTGAAGATGTCAAGTAGGCCAAAGAGACAAGAGGACAAAGAGGTGAGGTAAAGAAGAGCCAGCCCTTCTGTAAGAGCTGGGAACCTGAAATTCAGTCCATGTTCAAGGTTGCTCAGGAGCTGTGGTTTAACCAGGCTTTCTGAATCTCAGGCTAACATCACAATTGTGAAAATATTGCTTCATTCTTAAGTTTGCAGTTACTTGGCATTTGTGCTAATGTCTGATGCTTGACTTTAGTGTTTCAGTTCTGCTAATGCCATACTGGCTTGGCTTTATATGAAAAAAAGGTTTAAAAATGCAGGATAGGGACTCTTTGTTGCAAAGACTTCACAGTGGTATGTGAAAAGAAGTCTGCTGACTTGTTTTTAGTAATTCTGTGCCTAAACCTTACTATAGGAGTAGAGCCCTAGCTGATTAATGTGATCAATGGTCACTTGTACTGCTAGTGAAGATAATGGAGGTATCTTGTCTTTTCAGTGTAAATAGCTTAGGGAAGTGTTTGCTAACACAAATCTGGAGTGTTACTATGCTTTTCCTAAATTAACTTGTTTACAGTGGAAATGAACTGCCCCCATGCCAGTAACCAGCATGCGATAAGGCTGGAGAACCAGGCTAGGGAGTCTGGGACTTGGCAGGTGTTAAGAGAACACAGCAGACCATGGTGGGCACACCCAAGCTGTAGGTCCAATCTGTTATAATTACTAGTACCAACAGGATCTGAGTATTTTCAAAGAATATGGGGATTGCTTTATTTAGGTTTGATCTATGGGATAAACTATCAGAATTTTTAGAGGGGCACTTTGTTTTCATGACCCTAATGTCTTTCTTACATGCTTCTCCATTTGGGGGAAGGAAAGGGAGTGAAGCAGAAACAAGGTTATGCCTACAAGATCTACAACTCTGCACGGAGGTACCTGTGCTGGGTAAAGTTACTGGAAGAGGCCACCTTGTGGAAACCAAAAACACAACCACACATTTCTGCAAATCGCCAGCTCATGAGCAGACAGACTTCTTGGTTTGGGAGGCTGATTGTTAGGTATTACTCACTAGGTAAAAAAAAAGAACAGCCCCTTTTTTGACTTGTTTGGAGACATCTGTCACTGCAGCCTCATGGGCTGATATACAAAGAGCTTAAGTTGCAGCATTTAACCTAACAGAGGCAAATGGCTTTGCAATTTCAATATTTTTAAAAATATCTCCCTCTGTCTGTCTTTATCTCCCTTCCTTCTGGTAGCCAACTGCCAATTCCCTAATAACTACTGAGAATCTATTTAGAATAGGTTTCAGAGTAGCAGCTTGTCACAATATCAGTAATGATTCTCCAGGCTTCTGACTTTTTTTTTTTCCCTGATAGTGCTTGTCTTTGCTTCTGTTCTTTTCAAATAATCTCATTGCTGTTAACTATTTGGTTTTTATTTAGGAAAATTAGTCATGTTTTTAAGCGTGCACTACACGTAACCCCCATAATCTTACAGAAGGGGAGGAAACAGATTGTGACAAGCATAAATAAACAAAGAATAGCTGTTGTGTGACAGCAGCAGGCATTAGAAAGGAAGCCAACAGCAGGTCCTGTGAATGCTGAGATCACATCTGTCGGTGTGACTAGTGGTCAGGGTTTGGCTTGAATAATCCAAAGAAAGAGAGGGCAGTATTTTAACAGGTGGGTTAAAGAATGAATGAATTGAAATGTTTACTTCTGTTTTCTTTGATAAATAGAAACGTAAAACACCCATAGCCTTACAATGGAATGAGCTCCATATTGTGTTCAGAGACTAAAAAATAGAAACATGGGGTACAAAAGGCATTCTTGATGTTCATGTATGTTTTTTTCTGCCTGAAAGATTAAAAAGAGCAGTCTTTTTAAAAACACATAATCCTGTGCAAAATAGTTTATTTAAATATATATATATATGTTTGAAGTCATCAAATACAATAGAAGAGGGACCTGGTTTTAACTAGAGAGGGAATGTGTCAAATTGGCTGTGAATAAGTGTGGTGAGTTTTCTATTTGGGGAGGCAGCAAC
This sequence comes from Anas acuta, assembly GCF_963932015.1. NCBI lineage: Eukaryota > Metazoa > Chordata > Aves > Anseriformes > Anatidae > Anas > Anas acuta. The sequence goes on from NC_088984.1 coordinate 12,170,311, forward strand.
AAGTTGTTTTTAAAGTACCTGAATGAGGGTTGAGTCGGTATATGACATCTACTAAATTAAAGGACTACAAGTCTGTCTCCTGAGTGATCCCTAGCAGTCACCCCTCTTGGGATCTTAGAGAGAAAAATATTTGAGTCTTTGTGCTTCCTGGCATAATGGCAAGGTATTATAGCAGAACCCAGGAAACCAGTCCAATCATGTAACAGAGCCTCCAAAGAAAAGGGAAATCAAAAAAGTTGTGCTCAGTAAAGGCAACTGACTGGTAATGGCAAAAGGTTCCTCATCACTGCATTGAGAGGACCAAGAGATGTTAGTCTGGAAACAGCATACGTTAACACAGTTTATAAATCAGTGTTTTATCAACAAAAAGAGTGGTGGGTAAGCTAGTGTTAATGTCAGATTTATGTTAACATGCACCAAGGAAATCAATACAAGGTAACACTGTTTGCATAGGGTAAACAGATTTCTGGCATGCTTGCTGCTTTTGATTATCCAAAATCGTGTACACAGAACTGTGAGTTTGTAGTGCATTGTACAAACCAGAGGGTAGTTCTCCCGTGTGGAAAAACCAACACATTTCAATAAAGCATCAGAAGGAGCTTAGAGCCAATTTTCCCTGTTGCTTGGCACAAGGGTAGGGGCTGCCCTATGCTACAGCTTTTTTCTTTGGTTTGAATTTTACTCACTTGCACGTCAGCTTATTCCTGGGGCACTCTTTAACTCTGCCAGGAAAGTGTAAACTGAATTCTTTATGTGGAGGTGGAGGGTGTGGGGGAATTCTTAGACACAATCAAAATAAAAGCTTGTACAGAACCTGTTCTCAAGGGAAAAATGTGTATGTGAGGATGCTCAATTTTTTTTTTTTTTTTGCTGTGCAGTTATATCTGAAAGGCCATACGCAAATCTAGTCAGAAATAGTATTTGATCCCAATTGGATTGATTTCAAATGTTTTTTTGAAATCTGTTTTCTCATCAGTGGATGAAATTTTCATCAGTAGCAAACTCCAATGTATTTAATATAAATTGGGAGAATTTGCATCTCTGCAGCTCTGAGTATTCCCTTTCATACTGTGGCACTACCTGTTTTATACCTTTAATATCCTGTTGTTCTTTTAGTGCAACTTTTTCCTAGGAGAACTGTTAGTGTGCTTGTTCTCTTGCCCCTTAATGAAACATGGATTGTTTACAGCTAATGAAGCTCACTAATGAAGCCCATTTTAATTTGAAGCCTAATTTTCCTGGGCCCAACCAAAACCTATAAACCATCAAGAGCATAAGTGGGGCCTGACTAAAGGCCTGAGGATTTTCTGTCCTCAGTTCCCTCCCCTGCACTGCCAGAACTTATTTCTTTTCATGAAGAACCAAGAATGTGGTGTTCCCAGCAGGACTGGGCAGTGGGGGAAGCAGAGGGGCTTTGACAACCTTTGTCTGCTGAACTAGTTGTCGTGGACTGGGGATTTGGTCTCTCAGCAATGTCTTCATGTCCTGAGGGCAGGGAACATCAAGCTTCATATACCCGTTCTCATTTTGCAAGAGTGCAAGCTTATTTTCTTGCATCCCCAGGTGTGGAGATGTCTCCTGTTTAGAAACTGCTCTATTGCATTCAATCCTTTTCACCTGTTTGGGAACTGTTTCATTAAAGCAAAAGCTTTCTCAGTAAGAAAGATACAGAATCATGTCACCAATGAACATATTTCTTTCTATTCCTCTCCTACTCTGAAACAGCAGAGTAGTTTTGTACATTGAACTGCTAGGTTGTATTTCCCCTTAGCAGGATCCATCTTCCAGATCCTGAGGGTGCACTGTGTCATTTTGTGGCAGGAAACTTTTTTACAGAGATTCCTCCTTACTTAGAAAAGTAAGAAGAAAAAAATATAACTTGTTGCTCTTTGCTTCAAGTTCATTCAAGACATTTCTTTCCAGACTGCCTAATATTTGGTTTCTGCACCACCGGATGGAAGACTGTTTTTTTTTTTTTTTCCTCACTACTTCTCCCAAACCCATCAGTATTAATAATACAAATAATAAATCTAAAAAGGATTCCTCACCCCCCTTCCCTTACATGAATAGCCTGTGTGTTGTGTTTTGGCTGATATAATATTTCTGCTTTGTTAAATTCAGAAGCATTTATTTTTCCTTCCATCATTCATTTTACTACATTAAGTTAGTGGTACTGTGGGGATTCAGTTGATTAATGACTAATTTCCATTCTGTGCATGCTCAAGAGGAACTTGCTCTCACAGTACTTGCCTCCAAAATAATTTAATCTAAAAAGAGAGAAGAGTTTTGGGGAAGCAAAACCTTCATGTGAAAACAAAAGCCCAGTAGAACTGCAATGGAAAACTGGGAAGTGCTAACTGCACTTGCATTGCGGTACTTTCAGGGGCAGGAGAGCACTGCCCCTACACTGGATGCCTGTGTTTATGTATCCCCTTTTGACTGTCACAGCTTATGAAGACATTACTCAAACAATCAGTTGCTGTTCTGACCCACTTGGAGAGTAAACTTCTGCTGGTTTAGCTGGTCATCTGAATTCCTGGCCGCTTGTTTTGGTTTAATCCATAGAGATGGAGAAAAGGATGGGTGAGCACACAATGATAATCTTCCCTGCCCTGAGAGGGAACAGAAGCAGAGATGGCAAGTGCATTAATCTATGTTGTGCTGCAGATTGGTTTGAGTTAAAAATAGATCCCAAATCCAACTGTCTGCTTAGTTCTTAATTTCTTCATATTCACACTTACAGTAAGTATGTGCATCCTGCTCCTGGTCTGAGCTTCTCCAAAATAGCCCAGAAATACCCCCTGAACTGCTAAATGTGTGCTCTGAGACATTGAGAAACACAACAACAACAAAAGGCAGACAGCTCCCAATGATGACTCCAAAACTCCAGCTGATGCTTGGAAATGTGTAACACTTCTGAGTGCTTCTGTCATTGCAGGGACAGAACCTGGTCTTAGTTCAATGAATTGCACTTGAAGGTTTATGGTAAAATTCAGATAGTTTCTGGTAATAACTGATCCATGAAAGCACTTTTTTCTTTTTTTTTTCCTCTTTTATTTTTTTGGGGTGAAGTCATGCCTTCCTCTGCAGGATCACCCCATGTCTTTTACTTATATTTTCAGCATTTGTGTAATGTTAACATAGTCTTAATAATAATACAAAATTCAACAAAAATAATGCAGGCATTTTGGCAACTGTCTCTCTTTTTTTTTTTTTTTTCCTCCCTGCAGGAATTTAACCATTTAAATTAGTATGTCAGTAATTTAATTGAAAATGCAGGCACCAGATCTGAATTCTCTTGTTTCTCACATCACAAGAGCCATAGGCATCTGGCAAAGGATGCTGACAAACTGACCTTGTGTTACTTCCTTATGCTTCCTCTGAGAATGTACTGAAATATCTATTAAAGGAATGTGGCAATCATAGATCCTTTTTTTTTTTTTTCTTTTTGGAGATGAACCAGAGGCAAAGTTCCATTGCTAAATCAATTAAAAAGAAAACTACAGGTGCTCTTGTAAGGCTGTTCACAGGAAGACAGATTTCCTGATAAATCAGTTCTTCTGACACATTGTTAATGAGAAATTAAGAACCGCATTGTACTCTGGGTCTGGGCGACTTAAATTTCTTTTCTTTCTTTGAGTATAAAATATATTGAAGGGAAAGTAGTCCCTAGCAGAAAGTAACTGTAGATTTTTCTAACGTGTGCATTTACATTATCAGTCTAGACACAGGTTGTAAATATGCTGATAGGACTTTCCTTTGCCAACTTTAAGGACAGACAAAAATATTTCCTCTAATTATTAGCAACTAAACCATTTTGTCAAAATACTGTGAAGTAAAGTTTTGAAGGGAGGAGATAGAAATAAACACGCAGCACCTTACTAACAAGTTGGGAGAAGACAGAAGAGCTACAACATGAGGTCAACTCCTAAATACAGCATATCTATTTTGATCTGTTTTCTTCTCCTATCTTAGGTTTTGACCCTGTGCCTGTGAGTTGCTATGTAAATGAAGCTTTAGTCAGCTGTGCTGGATGTCTTGATGTATGAGTGTGGAGGTTCTGATCCAGCAAAGTCCAAAATCACTTGTAAGAGCTGTGGAGGGATTACTGTCAGCTGTGATGGAAAGTGAAATGTTCAAATACCCTCTCTCTCTGCTTGTGACTAAAATATCTGACTAGGCATCAAAATCATTTTGTTGTGCTATTTTAGATCACATAAGTGGAAAGCAGTCTCAACCAAGAGTCATGTTCTTGCCTGGCCTGTTTCACTGGGGAGTTACCCTTCACAGTAGGACTGGGAAAGGAGAAGCAGGATCCCTCAGTTGTCACAGTTCATGGTCACTGCAAAACTCCAGCCCTTACTTCAAGCTGGCATTTCTTGTCTGTAACTGCTGAGAAGTCAGCACCTGTTCCTTTTTGTTGCAAGGAGGGTAACCTCATGCAGAAGGTGAGGTTTGCAGCTGAAACTGATAAGGTGTTAAATTACCACAGCAAAAATTTCTAGTCTGCATGTCTGTCTATCAATATTTCAGGGAACTTTACTGTGACCCCCTGCCAAGGGCAGTGAACGTGTTGTGCTAGTCCTAGCTAGCTAGAGTCTCTTGCAGCAGAAGTTAGACTCTACTTTGGACTATCAGATGATATCTGTTTCTCATAACTTTATGATAGCAGATGAAATTGATTAACTGTTCATAGTCAGACTGGTCGCAGATTATTTTTCTTGTATAGATAATTACATTTCCCCTTGAAATTTCACAAAGGCAGTGCTTATGCAAACGCATGCATTTACTCCATTTAAAAAAAAAAATCTTTATTTTCCGTTTCATTATGTTTTGGATAGATAATCTGCATGTCTCTAGGGATACATTCTGACTATGTTTTCAAAGCCTATTGGACTCGTGTTTTACTAGATGGACTGCTTGCTGTCAGTCCTTCTTTTTGTTGCTATATCTCTTTGTTAAACACAAAGAATACTTTTTTACAAAATGGAACTGGATTTTTTCCTTTTTTCAGATATACTAGGTATTCAAAGGCGTGATCCCTAACAGAGCAGAGGAGGTCAGTAGCTAAAGGTCTTCGTGTTTTGCTAATGTAAACCAGAAGAGCTGTGCTGAAGCCAGTAGAACTGAATGAGTTTGTATCAAATGAGGAAGCACTCGATATATTTGATGCAGTGAATGCTTTTAAAATGCAAGTTAGTTGGACTTTTTTTTTTCTTTTTTTTTTTCCTGGTAACTATTTCACTCAGTTGCATCTCATGTACAGTTCATATTATGTTCATGAGGGACTAAACCATACTCTGCTACCATTCAAATCTACATGGACCTGACTTTATGGGAATGACAAGCTTATGAATATTAAGCGGTCTTTTGTTTCTATTTCTGAGGTCAAAGGTAAGAGCTAAGTTGCTAGATCAATAGTCTAATCTTTAAATATGTGCCAAACTGTGGCCTGCCAGCACAAAGTAATTGACCGATCAACATAAGCTGGACCTCACCAGAAATTGTGTGCTTTACCTCATGATTAATTGATGTAAGCTCAAGATACTTTGTCTGACCTTTACTAATTAGTTACAAGGCAAAATCTCAAACAAGTGGGACTCTACATCCAGGCAAATTGCTGCAAGTCTCTGCTGCAGTGGTTTGTGCAGTGTTAATGGGGTTCTGGCTGCATCCTTAGCTGAAGTTCCTCCCTCCAGAAAAAGGTATGAAAATTAGAGGGAAAAAAAAAAAAATTATTGTAGGATGACTTTTTGACCCGAGTAGAAGCACTAATGGAAACACTGTGAATGAGCGTCTGGTGGAGGAACCCCTGGATGTACAAGTTGCCAAACAAGACTCTCCTCTTTTGTTCAGAAAACTGGGGTGGTGTTGTACAATTGCTGCTTACTTGATAATGGCCATTTTTCTTTGCTGCTCCCTCTGCACATGTACAATTTGCAGTATTTAAGGGCTTGCCCATCTTCTCACCAAGTTCACTTGTGAAATCTCTACTAATCTCAATAGTATCAGAAGCATCCCCAGTAGTTCCACATTGCAAAAAAAAACATAGAAGTCCTGTTGCTGGGGGCTGCTTGAAGAGGACATTCCATAGCAGCAAAGCAACAAGGTCCTACTAGTCCTCACATCTCCAGCTAGAAGCTCTTCGGCTCTTGGCCCTTATAAGCTCTCTGCTCACCACACATACATGTGCCCAATAGTGGTGAACCTTTAATGTTTCACAGGAAAACCCACATCCTTTAGATGATGGTGATCTCTTGCCTCTTTTCTCATTCTAATCTCCTGGTGTACATCCTCCCTCACCAATGAGCAGCTTTGCATAACAGAAAAGCGCTGCTTACAATAGAGTAATTTAGTTACAAGCTAGCAGTAATGGTGTACGGCAACAAAAAGCATAATGCTATACAAAGTAAAACACCGGGGGAGGGAATCAAAGAAAAGGCAAAGCAAAGAAAATCATAATGTGTGTTAAAGATAAATCTTATGTCATGACCTTAAAAAACTCCAGCTGGGATTCTGCTATTCAGAATAGCCCTTAGAAATGATTTTCAAAGGTTAGCTGCATGTGAAAAAGGAACAAAACAAAGTTTGATCATCTAGGGATTTGCAAACATGTTCATGGGAGCCACCAGAAGGTCCTGTACAAATGACCTGAGAGGAGAGAGAAACAGTTCAGCTTTCCAACCAAGCAAGCAGGAGTGAATGTTCTGCAAACATTTGAATATCAAAGGAGGTATTTTAGAATGAAGCCCTACTTCACAGGAAGCCAATTTAATGAACACACACCAGAAAGAAAATAAATTACCAGGCTGGAATACATTACTAAGTGATATCACTCCATTTTGAGGCCTGCCATCTTCCAGAGATTTTTATGCACAGGTCAAGGAACAAACTCTGATCTGAACCTCACAGTACAACTAGTAGGATGAGGGAAAGAAGTGCAGGTTCAGAAAGGACCTGGATTAATGTATAATATTTGAGAATGCACCTGGAGCCAGCTGCTGCTAGAAAAACAGTAGACACTTGGCATGCAATAATCCTTTCAGCAGGTTTAATGAAGCTTTGTCTCAGATGGTCCCTTCTGGCTTATAACTTCTTATTACTCTGCATCCTTGCTGATTTGTCTATTGCTGATGAAAAGCTACTACTACAATCCCTAAAAGCTGGGCTGGAGCTTGGGCTTGTTTTCTGATGTATCTTTTCATGCAGATGATGGTAGAAAGGAACCTTAAGAAGCAATCTTAGAGATAGGCACCTTGAGTGTAAGTTCCATGTTGGTGAAGGGGAAATTATGTTCCTATCAGTTTAGCCCCAGGTAGTCCTATGCACCAGCGACATTCCAACAGGCACTATTTGTTTCACAATTTTTCATTTATATTTTCTGGAACTCCAAGTAGTAGGGCTATTTATGCTCATTTGGAGTCCCATTTTGTAAAAAGGAACCCCAGACACACTGAGTTTTGAGCAGTGGAAGGCCCTGTGCAAGATTTCTGCACGTCTTGCTGCCAGAGCATTCTGTTCAAGTCTAAAGGACAAATGGGTTCTCTGAAGAGTTAGACACATTCATGTCTCTTAATAGTAGCCTGGTTGTTACTTCCAACTCCAGATGTCTCTGCACCACTGATTACAATAAATCAGGAAACTCAATACATCCTCATTATTCTATTCCTCAATTAGCTCTAGACCCCCACTGGAGCTGGGAGGCTGAGTTAGTTGGACTCAGCTCCACGCCTGTTCAATGCTTGTGTCCACCATACACGTAAAAGTTTTTCATAAAATAATCTGGTTTTGATATAGAAAGCCTGACACAGGCAGGAACAATGTAACTAAGCAAGAAATATAGGCAAAGAATCACAAGTATGATGGGAGATAAAGATGAAAAAGAATTATGTCAGTATAGATCCACTGAAGGCAATGAAAACGTGCTGATTTACACAACTGTAGTCTTTACTAAGGTAACAGTATAAAAGTATCACTGGGAGTATAACAAATGTTTCTTTCTAGACACAACGGATTGAAGCCAGCTACAGCTGTGAGTTGCATGTGCTTACACCAGGGCTTAATTTGGCACAATAGCTATAAACACGAGATGGCTTAGTGAATGATTTATGCTGTCTCTGTAGGTAGCTGATGGCAGAGATCTCCCAGTAAAACCATAGTGGTGAGGTACAAAAAGAGAAGTGAATGGAAGCTCAGATGGTACAACTGCAGTAATCTGTATGACAATATTTGTGTTGTCTAACTCTGCCTGTGTGAGCAAAGGACATAGAGGAAATACATAACAAGAGCCCTAAAAATCCCTGAATCCAGGATGGGCATGCTATTTTGTCTTGTGATGATTTGTTGGAAGGTATAATTCTCCAGGGGCTATCAGATGAGTTGTTCTCCATGTATAAGCTATCAGACTTGGCAGATTTGGTCAGTGGGTTTCCAGTCTGGTTCCTCTTTTCCTGCAGGTGTAGTAGGAGTGGGTTAGTCCTTTTGTTTGCAGCTTGAGAACAGAAGATGGGGAAAATACTCTCTTCTAGGAAAAACTGGTGCAAACTGGCATAGCTATGATTTTCCTTGAGACATTTGGATGGCCCCCTGTGTCCTGAAAATGAACCACCAGAGCTGAGCAATTTGTTCATACCATGTACCCTGGTGTCATGTTGGGGTATAACAAGTTGGACAAATCCAAAGAAGCAGCTCTGGATCAGCAGGAAGCAACGACAATGGAGTGTACCATAGATTCTGTGAATGAGTGAAAAACCTGTTAATCTCTGAAAACCAGCAAGTATGTGCAAAATAATAGTAGTTCAGATTCATCGCTTATCTAAATGAAGATGTGGTAAACAAAAACTGCTTTTCATATTTTAGATTACCCAGTTATGAAAATATTTTTAAAAGAAAAAAAGATCCAGAGGGAGTTGTATTTCAAATTTACTAATTCTTTTAAATAGTACTGGGGGAGGGAGAATCTGGTATGTAGCCATGGATGGGGACAGGACTGTGGTTTAGATGAACTGTGTGTTCCCAGACTAGTAACTCTCACTGTGTTGCTTTGCCTTGGAGAGTAACAACCAAGATGAGACTGATGGCTAAATTGGCCCTCAGAAATGCAGAGAAGACGTGATCTGGAGAACTCAAGTTGGAGCATATGCTTTGCACACAGGGAAATGAAGGCAGCTTTTTTGCAGTCAAAGCAGATCTATAATTATAGATATATACATATAACTATTATTAATAAAAGAAGGTGGAGGGAGATTGTATGTGGAGAATATTTCCAGTCATTAAAGTATGTACTGGAATAGCTAGCAGTACTGTGGTTGGCACACTGTGAACTTCCTGTGTTTTATCTCTGAAACGATGTGAGATCACCCATCTGCTTCTGTTCTGCAAGCTGGTTTCTCCTTGTGAAAGAAATTGCTTTGTATATCCCATCAGGACATAGCTTGAAATATTAGCTTGCACTGTTGACTTTCTCTCTAGCATCAGCCTTATGAGTAGATACCACCAAAGGATTCGTGCATGGTCTGATGTGCTGTGGCATAGGAACCTGCTACCACCTTCTATGCTGTCAATGTAAGGAAACATTCAACAACAGAAGCTAGAGTTAGATTTTTTTGTTCCTTTTTTGAGTTTTCATTTTTCCTTGTTACAATTGGTATTTCCAGTCTGAGAGAACAAGGAAGCAAGAAGGGAAAATTGGCAGGGAAAGGGAGACAACGTTTAGCATGCAATCCTCACTTTTGACATCCTTGTCTCATTTGCGTATCTCTTTTGTGTGTAAAGTCTGTCTAAATGTCTCTATAGTGACGTTTGCTAAAGACTTTCCCATATGTGAATCTGTTCTCCCCTGTCCACTCTATTTGACCTGACATTTTCTATGCCAAATGGTGTCTGCATTAGGCTGCATTATTAAAATTTTCAGGGGGGAATGAGGAGAGGAAGTACAACTGTTATACATAAAGGTAAAAAATTGGCTTTTTTTGTTTGTTTGTTTGTTTTCCTAGTAATTAAACATGAAAATTCTCCTGCCAAGTTGAGGAAGGTAGCAAAGCCAGCATATTCTGCATGACTTCACCCCCTTTGAATTCTACAGGATGACAGCACTGTCTTTCCAGTCTCTGTTTTTAGGGAGAAAACTACTAAAACTTTAGCTAAAGTAATCTCAAAATAAATGTTTGTACTTTTTTTTTTTCTTCTTTCTTTTTTTTTATTTTCTTAATTTGGTTACAAATTCTCAGAAATTTGTGTTGCAGGGTACTCAGGTACTGAGCAGGGCTTCTGTCATGCTATGACACTGCAGAATTTTGCTCTTCTGGGTATTCAAGATGATGCCAATTAGTATTAAAGCAGCATGCCAAAAAAAAGCAGAAGACATTTAAAGGGCCAATAAGAGGTGTTAAGCCCCCAGGGAGGGTTTCTGTATGGCAGGGCTGCATGCACAGCTGGTAAAGGATGAGGCTGAAGCAACGAGCCCAGGGGCCTGGCCTTTCTCCTAAGGTCTCTTGCTCTTCTGGTTGTTCAGAGATGGGTCAAAGCCAAAATACAAATGGGTTGTCACAAATTCAAGGGTATTTACAAAGCATCTAAGGAACTAGTGTGCTAACCATGTTTTGGTGGCTATAGTTTTTAATCACTTTTCTCTTTCTATAGTCTCTTCATGGTCTCAGAGAAGACTATAAAAATTCATCAGAAGAAACCCAACCAGTCCACAACATATATGCTAGCAAGAGAACAGCATTAGGTAAGAACAAAGGCAATAAATATATGTCCTAAGTCTTGGTTTTATATGTTCGTAATTTTGCACAAGACAAAATACTGAGTCATTTCTACCCCCCCCCCCAGCTTTAATTTGCTTCTTGATTTTAAGAAAAAGATTAAGAAAAGCTCCTTCTAATTCTTCAGAGAGTTCTGCATTCAATTAAATATGCAGCAGGTCAGTTTTTCCACTGTGAGGCACTGGAGAACATGTTAAAGGATTATTTTGTCATTGTGGGTGTGAGATAAATTGTGAATAAAAGATGAGGCAAGGGCAGGGGGGAAGAATCATGCTGTAAGAGGAGAAAGGATTTACTCCCTTAAAAGAAGCTTCCAAATCTCTGTCTAATCTTAGCCTCTCTTCTGTGTCCCCTGCTATTGCAACACCTCCCTTCCTCTGCCCCCTTTTCCTTCTCACTGACCTCCTGTGCTTAGAAGGTGAACGTTAGAAGTTAAGCCAGCCCAAGCTAAACGCTTTGACAGTATGCAAATTATTTGCCTTAACGCTCCCAGTATGATCACAGCGGAAGTTCCCATTACAGTTGGTGCAGATGGTCTTGGATCCGGTACATAAATAAACAGTTTCATTGAACATAAGTAGGAACAAATGGCCTTGCCACAGGATTAATCCCCCAAGGTCACTTGGGACCCTGGTGTGGGGTTCCCTCTGTGCTGCTGTAGTGCAGGTGTTGAAGCAAATTTGAAGGTAAGCAAGATGAGCAAGTCCATCTAAGAACAAGTAATCAGGAGCAAGCGAAAAGCTTGAAAAAAGCATATGTAATCTTGAGTTCTTGTTTACTTTTAAAGAATAGTGTTGAGTTTTTAAATTATTATTATTATTTTTTAAGCAACAAGCAAAATACATAAAGTTGATTTTATGCTTGTGCTTGCATATTCTGATGTGGTTGTTCCGTCTTTTTGCCTCAGCAATTTTAATTTCATTTCATTTTTTTCTGAGTTTCAAGTCAATATGAAATCAATGATATTAGGAAATCTGAGGTACTGTTGAAGATGAGCCCAACTGATATTTTCAGAGCAAGAAGAAGGATTTGGGTTACCCCAGGTAACCCAGCGCAGGTCTTCCCTGTCTTAAAAAATATCCTAATGTCTCTGTCCTACAGAGAAACTAATATAGCAACCAGGCTAGACAGAGAGACTCTCTCCATGATGCTTGGTCTAATTTTTCATCTCTCTTTTGCTTATCTTGTCTTCTAGTACTCGCAATAACTAGTTTCTGCTTACCTCAGTGATGTTCTACAGATATCTTCCCACCTAAGGTCATCACTAGTCTTATTAGAACAGAGGTCTTAATTTCTGTTTGCTAGTAGTGATAAGCATTGCCCAGTGCTTGCTTTTCACTTGTCTTTCTCATCTTATCAACTTTCTATTCATTCTCTTTCTCACTTAATCAGATTGGTGTCCTCGTCTGCTAAAGGTGTATCCATTATTTGTAAAGAATTTTAAAATAAATAAATACTAGGGAGAATGAAAAAGAGGTACAGCATAGATAATATTCCTCAGTTACCTCAGACTCAATTTCACCACCAAATATAACACAGAGTGCAAATACCCTTCACTTTGATTTGTGATATGGCAGCTCTTGGAAGGGTCTGGTGGGAGAGGTGCTGTGCATGCATTTCATTAGGGCCCTAAACTGCAAACACTCTCAACAACCAAGGCAGAGTCAAGAGGCAAATGAAGGTCTAAAGTTGTGTGTAAAACTAGATGGTACCGTGCACTAGGTCAGTAATCATGAAAAACTAAAATGAAGCTTGCTGACTACCAAACCTGACTTTGGACTGGTCTTGCCCAAGCTGCACAATGGGATCCACCCTCAGCTTCATTTGAAAAACACAACGTGGAACAAACTGGAATTAAATAACTACCACAGCTTCTATCCCATAACTCCTGAATTTGAAGAGAAAAGTATGCTTATATGAGAGCACAGTTTTTACTGTTCTTACAGTTCCCCACTCTCAGCTAAAGATATTAATGTTATTCTCACAGTATTTATTTATAAAGAAAATTTATTCTGGTTGGGTGGGGTGGGGGAGGAGAGGGTGACATTTATGCTGATTTTACCACAGCCTTTTCACTGCCTGTGTCCTTTATTATAGCTGTATTTCTTTCATTGCCTGCTGTTCTGCTGTTCATCCCCTCTTAGAAGTAAAATATTTTAGCAAGCTGACCATCTGATGAAACATTTTTTCTGCTAGGTTCAGAATATATTTATGAAGTAGCATTGGAGGAGTGAAGGCATATAACATTTTCAGACAGTGTGTCACAGTATAAGGGTGATGTAGGTTTATGGGAGATATAAGAGAAAGGAGGGAATCACTTCCTTAGGGTGATTAAGCAGATTTTATTTACAGCACAAACTGGACACATGCAAATTGAGTATCCATTAAACACAACATTGCTTTAGATTTCAGGCAGCTGGAGATGAATGCTTTGGTGTTAATTTTCACCTAACATAGAAATGTTAGATCAAGTTAAGGTTTAGTATATATCAAGTGTTCTTAAGTTAAAAAAAAAAAAAGGCAAGAAAAGCAGGGATGCTGCTATTATTCTTAGAGAAACTACTACAAGTACAATAAAATGAAAATGCAAAGTCAAATTTCAAGAAAATAAACCATTTAAGGGAAGGAAAAGTGCAAAGCAGTTTAAGCTCTTCCCTCTAGTTTTTCTCCAGATACATATATATGAAGTGTGTGTGTGTGTGTGTATATTTTTTCACATTATTGTGGTAACTGGTGAGAACTGGGAGAAGGCAGGTCTTTGCCTGTATCTTGCCTCTCCCTTCATCTTCAGGGTTGCTTCCCAGCAAAGTCATCTGTGATCTGTGCTTCCTACTGATGCCAAAGTGCATCGGAAGGGAAGCAGCTGAGAGTCACCCTCCTCGTGCAGAAGGCATCAGGTGATGGCCAACTGAGAAATGAGGTATATTCACCCAAGGATCTGACCTGAGGTCCCAGGGGAGACAAAGAGGATGAGACCTCTGCTGGGTCTGGCACTGAAGCTGCTAATTAGAGTGAGGGAGAAATTAATAAAAGTGAAAGAATGTATAAGTGGCAGCCAGGACCACGCCTAGTGATGACTGAGCAGTCATGGTACCCACTGCTCTTCCATACATATTATGAAACTGTTTTTTGCCCACATCAAACCAAATACAGAAAACCCATAATGGGTTTGTGGCTTAAAATGAATTTACTTGCCCGATGGCAGAACAGGGACCAAAAACCCCACTCCTCTGGTGAGTCTCAGACCTGTTCCAGCTCATGGTATTTCCTATGCAAAATCCCATTGTCATCAATCTGAGCCACTGCTCTCTGTAAGGAACAGATTCTGGGAGCAAGGGGGGAAGGATACTGTCCTCGCTTGCAGATGTGCAGATTAGGTGCATTTCTTCAGAGTTAGACCCATGTTTCTGGGGGGACAAATAGGTAAGCATGGAGCAGGATGGCATTTACACCTTTTACTCAGCACCACATGCTTTGCACATATTCACCTTCACTATCTCTCCGGTCTTTTTTTTGCAGGAACAAAATATGTTGAAGTGTAGGAGATAAAAATCTCACTGGCTTTACAGGTTTCAATTAAATATATCTATTAATGTTATCCTCATGTGCTTATTTATAAAACAAATTTATTCTTTTCTGCAAGTCATTCACACAGCTGCTGCTACTGCTATCAAAGCGCTTTCCTTGACTTCATATTTTAGTATCAGCATATTTCTTTAGCTACTTTCTATTCATCCCACCTTAGAAATAAAATATTTCATTGAAATGTCCATCTGATAAAATATTCCTCCTTAGACATATATTTACTCAAACAGTATTTGAAAAGTAAATTTGTATAATGTTTAAGGCAGAAAGCGGTGCCAACATCAATAAATTAGTGGCTGGCTAACCTGCAGTTTTGTAGGCATTCTCTTCCTGCAGTAATATACAGTATATTGTGGTTAGTAGCGATATACATGCTCCTATAGATCCCAATTCCAGCAAGACTTATGTACATGATTTGAACAGAGTGACGTGCTCCAGTTATCCAAACTGGAATAGGCTTTAAGTACATACCTACTTGAAGACTGAAGCTTCCTTGGACCATTTGGAGTCTCACAAAATCATGTATTTTATGAATTCCCAAACTGTGTGAAGAGCAGAAGAGCTTCAGTAAAATACAGAAGAGTATTTATGACATATTAAGATAGGGTTCATTGCAAACTTAAGTATAGCTTTTAATCTGGAAAATATTGCATTTTGGATTCAGAGTTCAACTGCATCCCAAGGCCCTGAGCAGAATTTCCCATTGACCCACAAGGTTTCATCAAGGGTCCAGGGCAG
The DNA here is from genome assembly GCF_963932015.1 of Anas acuta. NCBI lineage: Eukaryota > Metazoa > Chordata > Aves > Anseriformes > Anatidae > Anas > Anas acuta. The sequence continues at coordinate 12,185,400 of NC_088984.1, forward strand.
TCAGCTACCAGTGCCTACATCTCAGCGCTGCTGGTGAGTTCTTCTCCCCTTTGACTGCATTACCAACTCTGAAGCCTGGCTTGTTTCTTGCTCATTACTTAAGTGAGAGACAGTCAAGGCAAAGCCGTAGCTGAGACTGGAAGAGTTGCTTGCATTTCACTGTACACAGATCTGTGGTGCACAGATCCCTGCTTCATTCACCTGCTCTAGAGCTTCTTTCTGTAGCCTTAGCTGTATGTCCACTTGGTCCAAATTGATGAAGCCATGTGGCTTGAGTGGTGCAAGATATGCTCCCTGATATGCTGTAATGAGACTTCAGTGTGACTGAACACTTGAATGTTGTGAATGTGACACATATTATGAATTATACAGGCCAGAATAAAATGCAAGAATTTACCTCACTGTACAGGAGCCCATTTCCACAATCTCTTGTTTAATGCATTACATGTCCTGTCCAAGGAAGCCTGAAAACACAAGGGGATTGAGTGCAACGGTAAGTTGCCATAGCTGTGCTGCTGGCTCTCAGGGTTGCTTTTGTGTGGGCATTTTGGCAACTGGGGACTGTTTGTGTATTACAGCAAACAAGGGACTCTTCTATGTCTGACCAGCGTTTATGAAAGGCTTTGCAAAAGATATAAGCCGTATGTGTTATTTTAGCCCCTTAGCTGGCTCATTACACAGTAAATAAAAGCTCTAGGAACTGGAGGAGGAAAATACAAATGGATTCAAAGGTAAATATCTCACATCCATGGCTCTTTGCTAAAATCCTTGTTACGCTGGCAGAGCATGGAAAGAGGCTTTTCTCTTTATACAGAAATCCTTTTTCTGCTGTGTTTTTTTTTTTTTTTTCCTGATGTGATCTGATTTAGTCTTTACCTAAGAAGGAGAAGGGAGATTTTGCCTCTCAAAGAAGCAAAGTGCCATGTGTTCTCTCTCCATCCCTGCCTTGTCCTTCCCAGAAGCAGCAGCTGCTGGTCCCTCTCCATTTAGCAACTGCTGCCTTTCACAGCATTTGATTTGGGGTCCTGTGGATCTCACATCCCAGGCCTTTTCCTTGTAAGCATGAAAGCATGACTTGCACAGGAATAACGTGTTTTTACCCCAAAGTGCTGTGCAGGTCACTCAGAGTCATTTGCAAAGCAGAATGTAAAACCGGGGTGAAGACTTAGGCCACTTCTCTTCTTAACTGTTGTCTGTGTAGGCAGGAGACAGCCCATGTCTTGCAAATGCCATAAACATTTATTGTATATTACTTTAATTATAATAACACTTGAGTGTGAGACTCATCTTACTTCTCCAGCTCTTCAGTTTTCCATGCACTCTTTCCTCAGAAGGGCTAAATCTGCAGCAGTATATATTAATATTTACCAGCTGGCAATGCTTGGTCTAGAGGGCAGTTTTCTGCTGCTGAAGGAACCAACTGGAGCACTCTGGCTCAGGATTTGGGGCTTTCTCCATCCCCACATCATGCGTGACAGCAGCAGTCAGCACAGCTCTCCTTCATGTCCTGCTCTCTCTGCCTCTGGTGCTGGGTAGAGCAGGATCAGTGTGTGGTGTCCCTAGGCATGCTGCTGTCACTGCTGCCTTCCTGCCTCCCCTCTTGTGGCTGACTGGAGGGATTTCTCTTGCTGTAAAACTAAAGAATGGTGCAATGTCACAGGAAAGTTAAATATCATCTTTGTGTGGTACTTCTGAGCATGGGCTTCGTAGCTTAAGTCTGCATTAACTCAGAGATCCTGCATTCACAAATTGCTTCTATTTTTTTCCATTGTAACCTCAGTGTATCTTTTTAAAGATCAACGATACTGGAATGTTTATGTTCTCTCTTTTTCGCTTTTTCTCTGTATTGGTTATCCCAACCCTGCTCTCACTCTCAGCGAGTGAGGAGCTGGCAGACAAGATCTGTGTGCCAGCAGAGCTCCCTTCCCAGGGGTACACCACATTCACCTGTCTGCACCCCTGTTTAATGTGTAATCCTCTGTTTCTGACAAATTAATCTTCTCTGTGCTCAAGCACCAACTGTGACATTACAAGCAGAGGATTACGCTTGCAGGCAGGGAAGAGGAAGCAGAGGAAAGTGCACTTTAAACACCCCTTAAAGTTCCTGTTTCTCATGTATCTTAGTAACAAAGAATTACAAAAAGATGAAAAATGAGAATTTCTAAGATTAATGTAAGATAGCACTTACCAGGTGCTGTTTGAAGGCCCTTGTAAAGTTTTGTTGCTACCATGCAAATCCATCAAGTAAGTGAATATTGCTTCTTTGAAAACCTGTTTGGGAACATCTCTTTGAAACAGGTTTTGGGCTTTGAAGAAAACTTTAAATAAAAAGCACATTTTGAGCCTGTCTCCAATGTGGGTTAGTGTTGCTGGGCTTAGGTGTCATAAAACCTGATATGGATGGGGGACATCAGCCAGATTCAGAGCACTTCCTCATATTTGTACTGTTTTTCCTTGCATTTACTGCCTCCCAGTCATGCCTGTCAAGACATATCAACCATTAAACTTAGTTCAACCATGGGTCCCCATGGGGTTAAGGCTGTGGTTTGTGACACAGGTGTGGTGAGAACCTCAGATGTCCACTCTAGTTTGCTCTGTTGAAGGGAGCTAAGGCATGCTTCTGGCTACTCACTGCTCCTCCCCTTCCCAGGCCTTTTTGAACAGAAGAGGTTTAGCAGGATTTGCTGAGAGGTGCCTGCTCTTCCTATTACAATTTCTGTAGTCCTCATTAATTTCATGAAAGTCCTTCTTTGCCTTGCAGCAACTGACAGTAGTTCATTGAGGGTGGAAGTGAAACTGAGCGTCTTAGAAGTCTTATAGCACTTGAGTAGTCAGGCAATAAGTATCTTTAGCTGTGTCATTTACACGTGTTAGTGCAATTCTTATGCACTCAATATATACCCAGAGTAATGCTGTAATGTGGAGCAGCGTGATGCAGATATTACTATCTTGTAGAATCACAGAATATCCTGAGTTGGAAGGAACCCACAAAGATTGGCAAGTCCAACTCCTGGCTTCCCTTGGGTCCTGTTGCTGTCCCCAAAGAGCAGAGCTCAGTGCCTGCCCCTCCACGCCCCTCATGAGGGAGCTGCAGGCCACCATGAGGCCTCCCCTCAGCCTGCCCTGCTCTGGGCTGAACACACCAAGGACAACAGCTATTCCTCATACATCTTCCCTCTAGATCCGTCACCACCTTTGTTGCACTCCTTTGGACTATCTCTAATAGTTTTATATCTTATATTGTGGTGTCCAAAACTGCACACAGTACTTAAGGTGAGGCCGTGCCATACTGGAGGTAATTTCTCATTTTTGGTCTTTTGCTTTTAGCTCTTTTGTTAAAAAGCCCAGATGAATTATCTCAGAAATAATCGTTGATTTAGTATTTGTCTGATAGTTTATATGGAAGGGAAAAAAGTGACTTTATTCCATTTTATAGTGCAATATCCATATCCAATTGGTCCTCTATTCCCACTCCAATCAGCTTGTATCTTTTCAGTGGTGGGATATGAAAGACGAAATATTAAATAGGCATAGAAAGCATATAATTGATAAACGGTATTTGTCATTGTATAAAGCTGGACATACCAGAGGGTAAATTTGGGTATATTTAAACTAAGGGACACAATTCCTACTGCTGATCAAACTTTGCAGAACACCATCCAGGATCTATAATGATTGAAATAGGCAGCAAGTATAGTGCAAAACCATTTCTAATTCAGCTGTCTGTTTATACTCTGAACTATTGAAGCATCCATTATTTGGGATGACATTTTTAATTTCACCATTGGTATATTTCCGCAAAACTTTGGAAAAATTCCTTGTACTATATTTTAAGATGCATTTTAATTAATAACTGCTTTTGAAATGAAACCCTTTGTCTCCAAGCAGGAAAAGAGAGAAAAAGAAAAGCCACATATCATAAATATTTTTTAAAATGCTGTGATGCGTTAATATATTCACTTTTTTCTTAATAAAGATTTTGATTATTAAAAATACAAATTGTCTGATTAATTATAAATTATAATTTGATTTATAAGATGGTGTTACATATTAAATAATGCCAGATGGTGCCATGAGGGCATTAGCTCCCTGTAATAGATTCTGGATGACAAGGGAATTAAAAGAGGACAGAATCCGTGAACCAAATTAAACAAGCAATGAAAACTCTGCCAGAATAAAAACTGTTCCCAAAGCATTTTTCTCTCTCTTTTTAAAAGTCTTGTTTTGTTTTGTTATGCTTTCAGCCCTTATGATTACAACAGGATTCCAAAGGCAATACAACATGGATTAAATTTTCAATAATTTCACATGCATTATAAACTTCACCCAATATGTTTACATTCTTTACTAAAACATAAAAATCTATTATTTACCAACATTTTACCAACACTTCTTTAGAGCAACCAGTCTCTTTACTCATACTACTCCTTGCTATGAAAGTTCCCTTTTTCTACCTTAGCTCTAGAGGCTGTGGTACATCATTAACCTAATGAACAGTTTATCTTCCTATGCAGAATTAAATTAATTAACTGGCTTTACTTATAGACGTGCTTATTTATAAATAAAAATATGTGCTTATACATGGAATGGTCTAATACTACTAAAGTGAATGAAAAACTTCTCCTAAAGAGGTAGGAGGGGGTGGAGAATAGAGTATGTAAATACACAGATTGAAATTCCAGTGATAGAGACATTTTTTTAGCACTGAAGTTGAGGGGGCATTAGTACTTTCATTGCTGACTTTTAATAGAAGTTGCCTGTGTTAAACTCATGTGAGAAATGGAATTCTGCTTCTTCACTGACCTGAATATCTCTTCTCTTGGCCCTAAGTTTTAATTTCATGTTGGTTCAGTGTATCTAAATATCTGCATTCTCCTATGCTTTCCTTTGCCATGGTATACCATGTCTTCCATCTTAAAGGAATATCCTAGAGGGAGCTAAAATATGCATCTTTTAATTGCATGCTTTATTTTGAGAGCCATTCATTAAGAGGTTGCTTGTTTGTTCTTTGCCCAGTGAACTATTGCCATTATGTGAGCACTGCGTATTGTCTTAGTAATATCCCCTAGAGCATCCTACGGGTAGCAGACCTACAGCGATATTTTCATTTTTCATTTTTCTCATTCTCAAAACAAGTTTGGTGTCCTTATTTGATGTCATTCATTGAATATCTATGGAGACTTTCCTTTTCCATCTTCTTGGAATTTCCATGGATTCTGCTGTAGCAGGAATACAGACAAAGGTGTATGAGAGACTGACAGTCTTGTAAAATAATCCTTGTTAGAATGTGCAATAAATGTCTGAGAAGCCTAAGGAATTCTTTAGGCTTAGCAAGTATGTCTTTCCCCTGGGGACATTGCCTTTTTTTTTTTTTTTTTTTTTTTTTTAATTAAGAGAACATTGAAATAGCCTCATGTATTTTATATTGAAATGTCTGATTCAAAAACACCAATTTCTTTTTTCTTGTGTTCTTGATGCTCTTGTTTTGATATATCATCTTTCTATTGAACAATGACTGATGACTTCTGTTTCTGCCTAACGTGCAATGTTTATAAATGAATCAGAAAAGCAACGTTGCACGTATTTGCATGAAAATATAAAGTAATGAAGTTGAACCAATTTTATCTCTGAAATTCCCTATTTAAAGTGCACTCGTCTTCAGTATAAGATGATTTAAAACATGCTGAGCCTGGTTATTTTTTAAACTTGGATTTTCCACTGTAGCTAATTCAAATTTTCCAAATTTCTTTTAGTACTGAACAAGACAAAGCTATTGTATCACTCAGTGTATGAAGAAATGTATGAAGATATATATGAAGAAACAGAGGTGGTTTTTTGTTGTTGTTTTGTTTGTTTATTTGTTTCTCCTCTTCTCTCTCCTCTTTCCTCTTCCTGGTAAGGTTAATTTTTTTGTTGTTGTTGTCTTATGATATAGTTTTGATTATTAAAAATACAAATTGTCTGATTAATTATAAATCAATAGTCCATTTAAATTTGAAATGAAGAATTTCAGTCACTAAAAAAGAAAATCTAGTCATTCTGGTACAAACATGGAAAAAAACACAATTAAATATTCCAAAAGTATAGGTGAAAATCACATTTTTTCAATTCCTTTTTAAGAAGTGTATGCTTTCTAATTCTTAAGTAGTAATTTTCATTTAGTCTCCAAATAGCATAGAACTTAAATAATATTTCTACCCAGGCTCTCTGTACCAAAGGTAGTAGAGTGATCTGCCTGAATCTCTTCAACATTACACCATACAATTTTTAGCGACTTTTATGATATTTTTAGAAATTGCTTCTGATACTGTTAAGCTTCAGGTGAAGACAACTAATCTTTACCACACCTAGAGGATGTTTCCTGAAACTGTCCAGCCTCAAATTGTGATCTTGTTGTGTTTGAAGAGAATATCACAAGATCTTGCTTGATCTAGTCTGCAGACACAAGTTGCTGTAAGGAGACCTCAGCTTTGACTCAGCAGTGTGTGTGTGTGTGTGTACATAGTTGAATATATGTTTTAATACATTCAACTCAAGAAATTAGTACTTAAAAAGAGTCATCTCACAAAGCAAATGAAGAAAAATATCACCCTTTATTTCATCAGCAAAGAATGATGGTAAGTGTCTGTCATGCAATAAAAGTTCTAACCTAGTTTCCTTCCATTTTGGAACTTCATCTCTGATTTCTTCATAAGCTGCCCTCTTTTCTCCCACCTCTAATTTCATGAGGTGTAGAGTCTCTGTGTCTTATTTTCAAATACCTACATACCTAAAGGTCTCTGAGTCATCTAAGGAAAGGAATATAAGCAGGCAAACATAACATTGTGACCCGTCATTTGACATTCTGATCCTGGTCTGTATTACCAAACAAATGCTCCCACGCTAGTGAAGCTGGACTGCTTGAGACAGCCATGATGCAGTTCAAAGGGAATTGAGTCTTTGATTTGCTTCCTCCTGCATATATGGTCCATCTGTGGAGAAGAGGCACCCCATGTACTAGAGGCTGCCATAGGTCAGCAACATAAAATGGACTGGAAAAGACCTCTGCCTGAGCATATTGCCCTAGCATTTCCAGTTGCTCTCTGAAAGCTATTGCAGTGGAAGGGGGGTGAGAATAGGGAAGCAAAAAGGATAGGAAATATTGGAAAGATCCAGTAAAAAAGGAGACTGAAAGCACTGGAGAAGTGAAGATGAAAGGAAAAATTGAGAGAGGATGACAGATATCTAAGGAAAGGTTGCCCAGTTGCTCCTGTTTCCATTTTCTTGTATTATATAATCAAGCTATAATTAAGCTCTCCAGAAGCATATTAAAGCTGACTAAAGGAAATGTGTGTCTTCTGTTTTGTTTTATTGCATTAAGTATTGCATAACGAACTTATGGAACGCCATCTTGAAGGGAAGCTTTTATATGAATCATGTGAACCAGTTTCACTGTAGACACATCTCTCTTAAAATGATCGCATCTTTAGTTTTCAGGACTAATCTTTTACTCAGCGCAGGTTAGGAAAAATGTTTTGTTAACTCCATAGATATTTCTGTAAAAGGTAACTTTATGAAGTACTTAAGTTTAGCTACCAGATGAGGAAGACTACTGATCCCGTTTGCAACTGTTGTTCATATATAGCAAGTAATTAAGTCCACAAGGATTTTTCCCTCTCCACCATAATTAGTTTCAAGATCTGTTCCTGAAAAATGTTCTCTAGGAAAAGAAAATTTGAACTAATTTCTGCCATAAAAAAAAAAAAAAAAAAAAAAAAAAAAAGAGAGAGAGAGAAAGAGAAAGAGAGAAAACTATGGAAATTAAAAAAATAAAGTTTCATCTATTTACATTTCTATTTAAATTTAATGTCTCATATTTAGGATAAATTAATTGTGAGTTAAGATATAAATTATTTGAACTAAAAATAGCCCATCATTGTTATACTCTGGTCTTTTTTGTTCATGAGTATTTTTTCATACTATCAGTCTTAAGATGTGTAAAATCAGGAATAAGTTTCAAATTGCCAGCTCTTTAAACAACATGATAATCTATTAGTGCTAATGCTTCCAAAGGCATGCAGGTAAAGTGCAAACTATTAAGAAGTGGGGCAAATAGAGAAATTACTCCCAAGTAAAGTTTAATTTTATTATTATTATTATTTTTCCCTACATGTATATCATCTGTAGATGGGAAACATTTCTGAGTAGTTTTGCTCAGGTATGTAACTCTATTAAAAGAATTGTTCTTACACAAAGATTGACCTAGACTGGAGTTTTAAAAACTGAAATTTGACAAAACATGAAAGATTGTTGAACTAAATGTGCAATTAATTTAACTTGTATTTCTAACACACACAATACCAGCCATAATTTTTCTAACCTCCTCTGCTTTCCCTCTCTATTCATTGCACATTTAAATTCATTATGGAAAAAAATTGGGGAAAAAATCCCTGATAGTTATTTTTATGATCAAACACCTTTTCCAATTAGTCTTGGCACCTCACTATAATCACGATGAATGTTATTAATTCAGCAGTCTACATCCTATTAAGGGTTTCATCAGAGTACTGTGTTCAGGAACTTAATGGCTTTTGCATATTAATGCTGTAGCCTGTGGTCTTGTATCTGTACTGCTGCATAATATGCATTTCCTCTCATACATGTGCATACAAACATATAAACTTATAATCACATACAAATACTGATCAGATGAACGGAAGACTATGAAAGAGCATTTTGAATTTAAGCAAGTATTTTAAGTAAATTTATTCTACACTGAAAGTGTTCTCATAACAAAAGATACAGTGCCATTAGAAATCAGTAGGATATCAGGTCAACACAGGAAAAGAAAACAGGAGTAGTAGTTGCTAGGCATGGTGCTCAGGCCTTGGGGATATTTGAGTGCATGGTAAATGCACACTTTAGGTATATAACTATGAGGGTAATTTAAATAAGAGTGATTAAAGCAGGGATATGGTGCTTTGCGAGAAATCTTGAAGGTTAGCAGTGATTTGTAAGGCAAAAATTTTGGGAACCACTGGGCTATAGTAACCAGTCTGACAGTCAACTTTTCTTTCTTTTGACAACAAAATAAGAAAATGTTTGAGCTATCCAGCCTTCAGAGGATTTTGTCTCACCCTGTGTGTATCATGCTTCTTATTTATCTTTTCTTTAGTAAACCTATGGTTCTTCCCTAATCTTCGAAGATAAAGATTTTTGAAAATTTAAGTGATGGACTGTCAGTTCATGATTTAAATTGTCCCACTAATAATGACCAATATTTAAATATCTATATCTTAGACATATTTATCATGTCTATCTAAATTATCTCTATTTCTTCTTCCATACTGTCTTTTTTTTTTTTTTTTTCTTTTTTCTTAATTTATTCAAACTTTCTTCTGTCTTTGGATTTTAAATATCTGGAGCATCTCCTGCAAATTGCTGCAAAACGTTGTATGTTCCTGAATTGCTCTTTAATGTTGCTGTCAGTTTGGCATTCCTCCGGAACACTCCTTTTTGTATGTCTGTTTAAGGATTCAGCAGCACATACCAAAATTTTGACCTGGACCTGAGCTGCAGTTTCTGTTTCTTCTAAGTTGTTGAGGGTGTCCTACTTGTTTGACCCTTCCCAGAGGTAAATTCAACCACATCACTCCCTTCTGTAGTGTTTTTTTAAAAACAAAACAAAACTACAAACCCATATGCCCTGATGATGTTACTGCTGCAGCTCTTGAGCAGGCTTTGACTTGGAGGGAACAGTCCTTGCACTTCAAACTTGAACTCTTTCCCTGTCTTCCAGAAGGAGCATTATGCAAGATCTATTTAGATATTATGCCCTCATCAGGAAGCACATTTAGAGCTGAGCAATGAAATAGTCCTTGTATCACTAATTAAAATTCAGTGGTGAGGTTGTTTAATTACTCCCTCCACTGAAAATTCTTACTTTACTTTTCACATTTATTCTGGTAATAACGTGTTGAAGAGCTCATCAGGCTCTGAAGGAAGGCAACAATTTTTCTCATGTACATAATCATTAAACTGACAAATAGGCACAGCACTATATAGATATCAATATTAGCACTGCAGCCCCATCACTATTAAAACTCTTTGTGGCAGGGGATTAAAGTGCATAATGGGGGAAAAATGGTGGGAAACAACTAAGTTTGAGATCCTTCCCTCCTAGCAGCCACCTCAAATCAATTCGTACTGAACACTGCTACTTCCTGTATAAAAGCAAAATGAATGCATTTGATTCTGAAGGGAGGAAAAAAAAAAAAAAAAAAAAAAAAAGTAATGACCTTATTTGCTTTTTCTTTGTGGTTTAGGCTAAAATTATTTCCTTTCTTTTTCTTCCTTTTTTTTTTTCATTCAAGACTTTAAAACTGGTAGATGAATATAACTGGCTGCTGCAGATGGCTTTGAAATTCAGTCACTGGCTCTCACTCCCAGTGAAATAAGTGGTGTGGAAGGGAGAATTCCCAAATTATCTTGTTGAATCTTGACTTGGGTTAAATAACTAATTTTCAGCTGCTCAGGCATCTTCTCTGACTTTGGAGAATCAGAATACAAAGGAAAGACCACCCAATTTCACAAGAATAAGCTAGCTATCCACAGACTGCCTCTGTGATCTGCATAAATAGGACCTTATACTCAGGTGAAGTTTTTAGGAGTGTCTGGTCTTGCTATACAAGGGAGAAGCAGAACTGCAGCAAATGGAAATAAAAAAATACCTGCAGCTGTGTTGATAGCAGGAGGTGAGGAGGGGGGTTCTCATAAGTGCTCTGGAAGGGTGAGATAGTGGTTGAGAGTGGGATCTTCAATGCACTGCGAATGCAATGTTTCATGGCAGGTCTAGGGATCAGGGGTAGGATAATGTATGTTTTGAAAACCCCAGCTTGGTAGTTTTGAGGAAAATGAGAGGAAGACGATGATAAGGGAAGAATTGTGATTTGGAGCACGTGTATGATATGAAAGAAAAGGGAAAAAATATGGTATTTCTTCAGTAACTGTGCTGATGATCTGGAAAAGTTGCTAAGCTATTATCACAAAAAAATAATTGAAGTTGAAGATCAATTATCATGATTAATGCTAAAGAAAATACAGGTTCAGTTTGTCATTTTGGTCATGGGAGCTTCTAGCGCAGCAATCTGGAGCTGCAGATCATTGCTTGCAGTGCTACAAGTAGGCATGGCAGCACTGCCAAGCCGGGTGGTTTACTAGCACTAAAAATCACTTTGAATAAAGAAAGAAATGATGGCAAATTTAGCTGCTCAAGAAAATAGCAGCATGATAAATAATGTATGGAAATGGGATGTTTCTTTAAGAGATAAAGGAAGGAATGCTGAAGCTTTTATTGAGCAGTTAATGCCCTCTTTACTTATTATCTTTGGAGTTTTTAAACCTTTTGGCAGTTAGACATGTTTAAATGAAAGAATTTATTCTCTTTTACTCTGGAAGTGAGGGACCATAGATTAGATTTGACCTGAAGTTCCAGGTTGTTAGTTTCATTTTGCAGAATTTTTCCTGCAGAGTTTGATGCTTTTGTTGTTTTGGTATTGTTTTATTAGAGATAAGCAAACAGGAATGCAAAATTCAAGACATGGACCGGGAATGTGATGCATGCTTTCCATGGGCATTTTTGCCTTGGAAAGGCCAGCAGTATAAAAATTACCCCATTTCCAAGTTTGCCAGTGACAGGGCAAGTGAAACAAAGTTTTTCACTTCTAGCAGTCACATCTCAGGCTGATATTTTGAATTTGAGACATGTTTTCTTACCATGATGGCTTTGGGCTGATGTTTACTCAACATTATTTTTCAATTTTGGGGGGCATGTAAAAAATGTTTAAAAGGTAGTAAATCCACATGGTTTATGTATTTTTGGCAGCGTTTCCAAATCTTTTGATGTAGTCTTACAGATAATGCATGATTTGTGTCCAGAATCTGTTATTTGCCCATTGTACCGTACAGTTTGGAGGCAAACTGTTCAAGGGACTGTGCTGAACTCGTTAATTTGGATCATACCTCTGAAAAGCTTAGAGGAATTGATTTACACTGGATGTAAGCTTTATTTTGCAACCAGAAACAAACAAACAAACAAAAATTCCATGTACTAGAAGATAGACTTTGTTTTGGTACCTCCAATTACTGTTCATTGCTTTGAAACTTGCTGGATGGACTTTCTGAGATGATGTGGTGGGAGCCTCACCATCTTGAATTGTTAAAAAAAATCCCATGCTGCAAGCAAAATTATTGTGTCCAACAAGATAATGAAGTGATATTTAGTGAATGCAGAAGACCCGAATTAGCTGATCACTCATCCTTTTTGTCTCTTACTGAGTTACAAAGATAATATTACAAGGAATTGAGGAAAGCAGCATACTGGAAGGCAGATTGCTTGAATCACTTGTGGACAGCAGAACATTCAATTCAGATTTACATTTTCATCAAGGGAGATGATTTATCCTAAAAATCAATAATGTGCTGGATATGTCATACAGCACTTCATGTTTTCAAATCAAGAGATGACTGCTTGCTGTTGCTAACCTTTGTGATATCTTTTGGGGGTAAATCAAGTGAAAGCTTTTTTTTTTCCCAAAATTATAGGCTGGCACAGCAAACCAAGCAAGTATAAGAATCATTCAATGTATATTGCAGTCTAGTTGGCAATATCTGAAATGCTTCTATTCAAAAATTATATAGCTGGTCCCCTCCCCAAAGCTGACTGGGGTTAAAGACCTTTCATAGGTCCCAAACTCCAATTTGTTGGAGGATCCAGGTAACCAAGGATCTTGAGCACCATTGTACTCTGTGGGATTTGCTGCAGTGTAATCTTCTTGCTAAGAGTTTTCTCTTTATGTCTCTCAGTAAGTACTGCTCAGAATGCAATAAGGTTTTGTATTTTCTCATCTATTTCCTTAAAAAAATAAAAAAAAATCCACACACACTCAAAAAATAAAAATAACCCTAGGCTGAAAGCTTGTCTATTTACATTGAGAAAGTACAGCTGATTTGTAAGGAATTGGTTAGCTTTCATATTTTCCACCTACATGTGTCAATAATTTCATGCAAAGCTGCTTCGGAGACGGCCCACCCTCTGAAACTATATTGAGATATTTCTTTTGGAAGGATGATGCTGTAATCAGTGACCTCTCAAAATGGAATAAATTAACTGTCAATGTCCCTGTACTCTGATATGTCCAACTATATATATATATGTATATGTATTGTTGTCTGTGTTTTCAGAATTGCACCATTTGTAAAAGCCCAATTTGGAAAATCATTTGTTGAAAGGATGCTGAAAATTCAAGGTGTAAAGGGACAAGATAATCACAGCTTATATGTGAAAAATAATGTGACTCATTGTCTTGTGTGTGTATGTGTGTAACAGTGGAATATTACTACTTTTTCTGTGTCATTTTTGGACTAAAACGTATGTCATTACAAAATACTTAGCTATTGACTTAACAGTGAGAAAAGCCCTGTGATTGAAGGGTGGGGAGGAATTATCAGCTCAGCTGGTGAAATCATAAGTGTCCTAATCAGCAGTCCCTGCAGCTGGAGACATGATGCATCCTTCCTCATGTCAACTTTTTTCTTTCAATATTGAACGTATCATGAACACTCTTAAATAGAAGATGAGAGAATTTTCCTCAGTAGATCATAGCTTGCATCATGTCTAAGAGTGAAAGATATATAGCTCAGAGAAGTCCACGTGCTGATTAGGAAAATATTCTGCTTGATGGGGTACTGAAAAATTAATGCCTACAGAAGATCTAAGGTCTTCAGTGTAATAAACAGCTGTAGCAGTAGTATGTAAAGACATCTCCTGAGTTAGTTAAATGCATGCTGTTGCAAGCAAAATCTCTAAGACCTGAGCTATATACTTGCCCATGTTTTAGAGCATGCCTGAAATATTTGTAAGAACAGCTGCTTGAGATTTATTTTTTTTTTCCTGAGAACATGTGAGGTGAAATGCTGTGTATCTATTTTTAATGGGAAATAATGAGCTTTTCAGCTGATGCAACTTGAATACTGGCTTTTGTGCTTCAGCAGAGCTGATGACCATAAACAATCTCTATCTGAATGTAGATGTTAAATCCCCAAACCTTCAAGTGTGCCAAGCAAGGGTCAACACTATTAAAGACCAGTTTCCATGGGTTTGGTAATGGCATCCAGCTTCTCCAGTCCCTAATAAGCCTTGAGCTCTGATTAAACATTTCTAGCACATGGGCTATTTGCAACATCTCTTTCTGTCTCTCCTGTGGATTTGCTGCCATTTAATAATGTCTGAATTCATAGTGCAGTTTTCTGGTTTTGTTGTTTGTTTGTTTGTTTTCTTGTGAGATGATTAGAGCCATTCCTATAGCTGGTTACTATTTATTTTCATGTGAAAACTTATTATCATTCAGCGTAGTCTTCTGCTGTCAAATCTGATTGATACTTGCCAAAGAGCTAAAATTTATTTTATCTCTCTATATATATTTAGGGAAGCACAGTCACATGCACACAGGTTTCTTCAGGAAATGTACCAGTAACAAGGCTGAATAATTGATTCTGGTTCTTGGATCACTTGTCCATCAGGTGCCTCAGACTGATTTAGGTGTTAGGGGAGCATGTCAGAGCAGAGACCAGGGGATGGGGTTGGGGTCAAATCACCAGACTGTGTAATTAATTTTATGCTTTTATTTCCTTCTTTCCTTCAGAAAATTAAATTAGTAGGGTCAGGATGATGGATGGGGGCGGGAGTGGGGGGGGGAGTGGGGGGAGGAGGGGTGTTACAGTATTCATAATAGTAGCTTTGGAGTTTAAAATAGGGAAAATATGAGGAAAACTACTTAATATGCTATCATATCTCTTCCTAGACCTTCCATAACACATTCCTCACCCTTTTTTCACCACCCTCCAAAAAAATCTGTATCTGTTACTGAGCTCTCTAGGAAGAAATGCAGTATTCTCTACCGCATTTTATATTTTGTCCCTTTTTTAAAATGAGAAAAATTTGTTGCGAAATCTGTTTTGTGATGTTCTGGATCATCAAACTGTATTTGTTTGTTATGTGTCTGTGTTTTAACTTGCTTTCTTTTGTAGTTATAGTTTAATGACTAAGTTTATACAGATTCCCAGGCACCAAATGTTTTGCTAGGTCACCAGCTGGGTCTGCAGTTTTATAAGCTGTTTTGTTGCCAGACTGTTCTCAATGGATATAACATTATCAGGTGTGAGGTTGTAAGGATGGAATAGAGAAAGGAAATAAACAATAGAGAAGTAAAGAAAGGGAGAAGGCAAGGTGGCTAAGTGAAAAGGGAGACTGGTCTTCATGAAGAACATGAGTCCAGTGTCCTGCACAGTAAGGGTTCCCTGCATCCCCACAAAGAACCAGTGTATGGCTATGGGTTGAACTGGGTGGCATCACTAATGAAATCCGTTTGTTTTTTTTATCCTTTGCTTCTGTGCCAAAAGTACAACTGGCATTTCTTTTCTCACCCTCCTATAATGTTGAAAACTTCTACTACAGTTCCTTCCTTCTATCTTTACCTGATATATAATTTCCCAGCTATTATCAGCCTGTGACATTATTTCTCGAGCAAAATCTCTTTGTATTTTCTTTTGCCCTTCTTCACAATCCTTTTACAGTCCTTTGTTATGTCTCCATCTTGAGTCATGTTTGCAGCTTCGCCTCAATTTAAATCATCTGTGAATTTAACATGAAGTTTGTTCCTTCTTGTGGAATATCAGTAATTAAATTAAACAATCCAGATAGACCCTTTCCATTTTCTTCATTACATTATATTAAAGCCCAATGGTAATTAGTTAATGAACCCTTTGATTTTTTTTTTTCTTCTTAGACCAGATCTGAAAATTATCATCAGCACAGAGCATATTAGCTTGGCTGGGCCTCTGCTAGGTTAGAGAGGGCAAAATGCAAGCACTGAAAGCATTGTAGTCTGCTGAATCTAAGTGCAGAGAGACCATCACCTGGACTCCTTAAAGAAAATAGCCCTCCTGATACAGCCCCAGACCACGCTCTGGCTCACTAGAGATAAAAGAAAGCATCGCTTCATATTTTCTTTAGTGGGGATTTTACTAAGGTTAGTCACAAATTAGACTCCTACAAAGCAAGGAAGATGATTGGCAAGACTTTCTTCTACTTGTTTTCTCCTTTTTCCTTTGAAACTCCTTTTGATTTCACCAATGTAAAGAACAGGCAGCCACATCAAATTAGAGGGCTTGGAATGGGAGGATCAAACAAATGTTAACAAGCTGCAGGACAGAAGAGAAATTATTTGAAAAGTGGAGAGGTTTATGTCTTTTCTTCTCTTTGTCTTTCCCAAAACAATAGTAAAGGTTTTGGTAATGTTGCTGGGAGAACATAAAGGTCTGCTCTAGCAAGCACACAGGAGTTCAGGTTTACAGAACTTTGGATTTGCAGCAGCATTATGCCACACAGATTCTGGGGCACAGAGAGATGAAATGATCTGCCTATGGCCATGCCATGTGGAAGAGTTCTTGCTGCCAGTTCTCTGTGTACCCTTTTCTATGAACTAATCCCATGTAAGACTGTGGAAGTGAAATAGGCCCTATTTTCTCATAGAAAGGTAAATACACTACGTTTTTGCTGACCCAGGTGTCTCTGTTTATAGGTTAGTGCCAATTTTGTTTCTCTTAGCTTGAGCTAGGAGGAAGTCTTTTCC
Source organism: Anas acuta (assembly GCF_963932015.1). Classification (NCBI taxonomy): domain Eukaryota; kingdom Metazoa; phylum Chordata; class Aves; order Anseriformes; family Anatidae; genus Anas; species Anas acuta. The sequence goes on from NC_088984.1 coordinate 12,202,070, forward strand.
AAGCTTTCATATTTAATTTTTGAAAAAATGCTAGGGGTTACACTGTTCATCTCTTTAGAAGCATCTGATATTACCCATTTTTATAGAACGAACTTAGGTTGCCTGTTCACTTCCAGCTACAAAGAGAATAAATTTGCACTTTTTATGTTTTTTATGTTTGTATTTTAATGTAAATATTACAAAAATGCAGTGTGTAGAATGGCACATGCTAAAGTGTTTCTATGATGCATTTAGATGTTCTGTCTGTGACTTCAAAGCATTAACTTCTTGAATTATTTGTGAAGAAAGAAATGTATGGTAATAACCTGTAATCTGTTTGCATAACTCCCTTGTGGCCTGTTGTACTGTTGCACAGGATGTGTTGGTTATGAAATAGTGCTTTGTCACACTGGCAAGGAGATCTGAAATGGAATGGAGAATGAGAAGAGCATTCCCTTCTGTGACTTGTGCAAAAACACTGTCTTTTACTTTGTCTAAAATGATTTTTAAAAAGTCCTGTGGGAACATTGACAGTGACTTTTAAAGATGATGCCACTTATGAAGCTTCTTTTTCTAGTTACATGTTACGAAACAAAATAGAACAATCTGGGAAAACTACCCAGACACTTCAGTGCCTCTTTCCAGATGAAATGTGGATGCTGTAGATTTTATTGAAAATCCCACAAGATCATGCCAAATTTCTCCTTAAAAATCAACAAGAGGCAATAAATGGCATTACTGGTTATAGAGAATTACAGTGGAATTACTCAGGTTTCTGTACTCACAAGTCACAGGCAAATCTTGTCTCCGCTTTGTAGCTTGGTGGTTTCTCCACTGGCTTCTAGTGAACACTAAGTTAATTGCACTCTCAGACCCTCATGGCAATAAGCAACCAAACACTGGCATACTGAAAGCATTTTCTATCACAACTTTGACAATCCAAAGATGAAACTGTTCGTTGCCAAAAGATGTCCGAATAGAATGCTTCACCTGAAATCTGAACAATTATGTTAAAAAGTCTGTTGCTCACTGGTGGGTCTCAGAGTTCCAAGGCGCACTAAACTTTGTTGTCTGAACTTCACAAGTGTTTCCACTTAAAGTAGATTTTTTTTTCCTTGCTTAATTGCTTCCTGTGTATCTGTGTATTTCTGCTCTGTGGGAGAGTCAGAAAGTGATTCTGAAACAGGAGGATGTGATATTTATTCTGTAGGCATTAGGAGTTCTAATTACTCCCTGACGATTCTCATTCACAAAGCATTTTATTTATGATGCTTTTTCTTAAATGATTAAACATTTATTGGTTAAATGTTTGCTAAGTGTAAGGGCATCACATCCTTGATGCTGGCTCCCAGTAGAAAAATAAAAGTAAGAAAATAGTACATAGCTGTTACAGGAAAGTCTTTCCCAATAGACAATAGCTATTTATCAGAAAGATACTGGCTTCTCTATTTAAAAAAAAAAAAAAAAAAAAAAAAGTAATTATACCACATATTTTTTTTAATATGTGGTTCTATCTAAATAGCTTTTATTTTGTTGTTGTTTATCATTGTTCTTGTTTCACAGCTATTCTGTCTGCTCTTCATCACATAAATAAATCCTTTTGAGGTTTGACTTTGTAAAAAAAATATATATATATCTGAGGTAGCTCGTTAGTCACTGTTTTGTTTCCAGATTGGCAACAGTGTCTTTTTCAAGCTCTCACCTTCAGCCTGCTTGAGTTCAAATGAAGTTTATGCAAAGAAAACCAAACTGAAGTATAGAGTGGAAGTCAACCAGGGAAATGCCCTCAGTGGCTCCCCTAGAGACATGGGTCTCATGAATGTAACATGTGCCTTTCCAGTTTGCTTTGGAACCATTCTTTGTCTGCTGCTTTTTCTCCCTTCTTCCCTCATTTCATTTTGACTCCTGGGATTCCCTTTTTCTGGTTTGTTCTTCTCTTAATTGAGGCAGAGGCAGCAAAGTTAATCACCCTTGGTAGTGCATGCACTACCTGATTTGAAATAACCACAGTCATCTTGTATATTTTATTATTCCAACAGAACATGCCAAAACAGGAGGGAGAAAACACTTAAGGAGTATCTATGTAATAAAGATGCCATGAAGCATTTGGCCCCACATGGGCATAGGACTTGAGGCTGTGTAGGTGCCATGTTGAAGCCAAGCAAAAAAGTCTCTGAAGTGTGTTATCCTTCTTGGCATAGTGTAGATAGGTACTCAGAGTAGCTCCAGCAGTGATGATGTATGTCAGTGGAGGAATAACATGTAGTAATGTGGACAGGCAATTGAGCTCCACCATGCCATTGAAGACTTAAAAGGGTACTGGTCTGGCTTTACTCCTTGCAGCAAGGACTTGGTAAACCATGTAATTCTAAGGTGTAACATCTCAATCCTCCACTCACTGACCGGCTCTTGAGAGCTGAACATCACCAAGAAATGCAGTTTTCACTTCTGAGTGCACTACCAAGAGTGCAGCTGTTCCTTTTGCATGTCAGGAGAAGGCAGCATGGGGGGCTGCAGATAAAAAGATACAATGGAATTGATTTCTTCAGAGCACTCCTATTTCCTGTGCCTAGTCTGCTGCATAATGTGTGAATTCAGAACAGCTCCACCAAATCCAGAGGAGACGGATGGCATTTACTCTACTGCAGGCAAGATCAGAGTGAGGCTGGAAGATGTATGCATTTTAGTGCCTGTAACATTATGCATTATGCACACAACCCGACAATTCCTGAGCTCAGTTCCTGCTGTTAAGTACCTTCCTCACAACCTGCAAAGGCAGATTCTTTAATTAACCTTTAAATGATAATTATTTCACTGGCAGTGCACCAAGCCAGAATCAAAGTAACTCAGTTCATAGTGTATTACACTTGTCTCCTGCAGATATGTTAGATTACCTGGAGTAAGGCTTCTTCCCCTGCTTTTGTGCTGTTCACTAGCAGATCTGTGGCAAATAGGATAAGGATGGGGAAGATATATGGGGCAAGGCAGATGATGTGCTTTCCTGTGAAACATGCCAAGTGGAACAGGCAGACGATGCAGTCAAGAGTCACTGGGGAAGCAACACAAAAATGCACCAAAAAGGGAAAGTGCAAAGTAAAACTCGCCAATTGTAGTGACATTGGAAATTACCTAAACTAACCACCTTGTGACAAGCACTGAAGTGCAGGTAGAGAAATGCTTGTTATGATACTTGAAAGATACATCCCACTAGCATTAAATCAGTGATATCACTTGCTGCCATTTTAATAAGCTGAACATGGAGTAGCTTGGATTTACAAGAGGCTGGTTTACATGGATGGCCTCTTGGAACTGCAGAGAGCAATGTGGCAAGTCCTCTCAAAACGAGGGAAGTAAACTGATTTCCTAGGCTTTTTAAAGTGTTTCATTTCTATACCATTCACTCACTCCTCACTGAATTTTTTGCAGTGAGCCCATGTTGTATGAATTGAGGAAGTCCTAAGTATGCAAGGAGATACAGGCAGACTTTTGCCTCCTTCAGGCTCCTCATGATGTTGTGTCTGTAAAAGCTAAGGTAGAAGTGAATCTCCTAGCTTGGGTAAGAGATACCAGTGAGGTGAAACTGTGTGTCTAAATGAATTGATTATTTTCTGCAGACCCATCATTTCAGGGAAGGCAATGATGCCAAGGCAAGCAGCTCCCCTTTTTCCTACAACCATACAAATTTCCTCTAACTCTGCAGAAAGCAACTCCCATGAGATAAAGAAAGGAAAACAATTTAAAATGAATAAGTAAGTAAATGAAGCCTCTGCTTCCAGGGCATTTTCCAGATCAGATTGGAAATGTTCTTGGAAGTCATGGTACTGCCTACTGATATTTAAGTCCCAGCTGTCCCAGGAAGCTGGATGCCATTGCCTTCTCATTTTTTTTGATTCCCTCAGCAGCATGTCTCAGATGTATGCCTTCCCCTCCACTATAGCCATGCTGTGGTTTTACACACAATTCACTAGTTCCCATTTATTCCCATGTGCTCATCAGCAAGTCTCTCATCTGAATGACTGGAATATATTGCTGTCTCCAGGCTAGTAAAGTAAGAATAAATGGATGCGACCACATTCCTTATCTCCACATTGCAGAAACTTTTGTCAATCCCTGAGATAGACTGGGCAGAAGCTGAATGAATAACAAGATCATTTGGGGTCATGGTACAATGATTAGATTCCTACAGCCTGTGTTACTGTAGATTAGTACTCTGACTCCCTGGAGGAAAAACAAATTTGAAATTCAACACTACAGCCAGATGCCAGGCAGGCCATCATAAGCAGCTTGTGAACGTGAGAAAAACACACGTCCTTTTAACGTACAGAGATCTTTTCCCAGCAAACCCTAATCTCAATCCTAAAGGGAATGCTCAGTTAAGCTTGAAATGCCCTGTTGCAAATGGGACATCTCTGGCCTCTTGTGGAGATCACAGTGGTGGTTTGGCAAACTTTGGAAGCGGTGCTTTTTCTTGAAAGAGGGAGAAAGGCTAGGAAATGCACAGCAGCTCTAATTCAGTGACAGAGATTTCAAAAGCTTTGTGGTAAGACACATAGCAAGGGACAATTTTGACAGGCAAGATCAGCAAGGGACTGCCTTTTCTGTCCTGGAATCACATATGTTATCCCCCTGGTGTATGTGTGAAGGACCATAAGGTGCTGCCTAGAAATGAATCGGTGCAGGACATGAAATTGTCCAGGGAGATGGTTTTTATTCAGCACTGACAAGGGAAGTTTTCCAGCTTTTTTGATGTTGCTCTAGTTTCATAGCTTTCTGATTACACAGCTAAATACATTCTGCAGGTCAAAGCTGATGCTTATTTCTAATCTGTATATTTTCTCCTGACACAGGGGTTTATCAATATTCTACCACATAGCTTTTTCCAACATAGTAGCTGCTTTGTGTATGGTTTGCTTACTGAAAAAAAGAAAAACAAAACAAAACAAAACAAAAGTCTTATGCCTGATTTACAGACAGCCCCTTAGAGTGCTTGATGGCAAGTGGTTTTGTCCAAAGTCTTGGCATCATGTGATGAGAAAACCTCAGATTTCTCTAGACATGCTGAATACCTTCCATGGAGAAATACAGTCATGGGAAGCTGAATTTCTAATAGAAGCATCAAACAGGGAAGCATAATTAAGTCCCATATCATAAGATGAACAAAATAATTCTTCTAACAGGGCAAAAACCCAAACAACTTCCTTCTTTTTTTTTTTTTTATGTGGCAAAAGAAAGAAACATTTCATCCTGCCAAAAAAACAAAAACAGCAACAAAAAGGTGTTAGCAAATGTGATCTTATTCAGCAATGCCCAACCTAAGAGAACAATTTGTGCTTCTGCCAGTAGATACTGCAATTGGATACTATTTTGTAGCAGCAGAATTGTTGTAACTGCTGTCGAGGCACAGCATGCTGCTAAAAACCTGGCAACTTTTATGAAAGCCGTTTATATTACTGTAGGCTTCCTATAAACAGTGGCAATAAAAAGCTAAACTGTTTTAGGAATAAGATGCAGATATTAGAGATGAGTTTTTCTGCAGTGGTAATGCCTTTTGGCAAGCATGCTAGCATTTAAAGAAAAAATAAAGATAAAAATAATATATATATATAAAGTATCTCTTAGGCTGTCTCACTGCAGCCTCTATGGTGAGCAGACAGGCAGTGAGCAGAACTGCTGTCCCCAGTACAGAGCCCTGTTTGCAGGGATTTGCCCTGGATTTGGGTTTAATCATTCATGATATTCTGGGGCAGAACACTCCTCCCAGGTAGCAAAGACATTTCTGTAGGAATGAATATTCAGAAGGGAAGGTCCAAGTTTCTCAGCTGCCCTCTGATGCCTTGTATCGCTCCAGTAGCATAGTGTGAGTGTAAGGGTATCTTCAGTGCTGTTGCAGTCAGATACTGAATGACAGCACCAAAGCATGGCTATGGAGACATCTAAGGATAAATTTGCCTTTTCATCTTGAATCCTCTTGAGTACCTACTGGCAGAGCATAGCTTTCCAGATATTTCTGACAACCCATGTGGGCTTATGTATTAGGAGTTTAAGACTGGTCCATTTTATTTTTTATTTTATTTTATTTTATTTTATTTTATTTTATTTTATTTTATTTTATTTTATTTTATTTTATTTTATTTTATTTTATTATTTTATTTTATTTTATTTTATTTTATTTTATTTTTTATTTTGATTTCTAGTGCTGTTGCCTGGTAGGGTTCTTTAGATTCTACTGTACTTTCCAGGGGAGACCTTGGAAACCAGACCACACTAATTTATGGGCCTAGCTGTAGCAGAGCATATCTGATCTCCAGGTTATATATTTGAAAGCTTTGAACTACATTAATTTTCATACCAGGTATAATTTCTACTGTTTTCTAGGCTTAGAGAGGTTTTCTTTCAGAGCCTGGTTCAAAACAAACAGTCTCCAGAAAATCCCTGAGCTGAAAGTGGCTGGAAGCTGAGAAATGAGCTTACTCTAGTTGTATGTTCTTCACTAGGCATCTCCTTTTAGTCACCACTGGAGACCAGTTATTAGGCTTTGGTTTGAACTACTGAAGCTGTTCCTTACTCGTTTTCTTGTGTGCTGGTGATGTTTTCCAGTCAAACAGCTGTTGGGCAAAATGAAAGGATACATGCTGGGAACTATCCTGTTATTTTTAGGCTCCAAAAACCTTTCATACAAGAACAGATGTATACTGGAAAATCAGTCATGGAAAGTGCTACACCTGGCAAGACTGTTTTCTCTATCCCCAAAGTCCTTTTACATTTTAAATAAGGTAAACAAGAGTCTGTGTCATGCTTCTCTCTGTGTTTAAAAATATTAATACAGTCCCACACATACTCATAAAACACAGAATTTAGAAAATCTGAGGTATTGTAAATTTATGGGAGATTTATAGCCATGTACACTTAATCATGGGCTAATGGAGAAGTGTGGGAGCTGGGCATGAAATGTGTGGAAAATAATTTCTGTTTTCCCAACAGAAAGCTGTTGCAAATACATCGGCTGCCTGCTCCCCAGTGGAGCAGTACAGCTGGGGTTAGCAGTAGCCTGTCTAAGATTAGGTTTGAATTCATTGTCTGCAGCGCTAAAATTATGCCTACTTAAGCTGTGCTCAGTGCCTATTATTTATACTACCTGGAGCAAGATAAAAAGGGGCTATGATATCTTAGCTGACTCTCTTGATCTTAAATGGGTTTTTCTTACACTTTGTAGGAGGCTGTGAGTATAAATAGAGTTAAATATAGTTTTCCCCCTATTTTCTTATTGTTCCACAGAAGCTCAAATTCTATCTGCTGCATTTAGTATTAGCTACCTAACAGGGCTGGGTACAATGTATAACACATTTTTTTGAAAATTAGATATTTTTTCTCCTTCTATTTGTGGAATGTGGGTGAGCAGATCACCTTCTTTTCTCAGTTACTCACTATGAGAATAATTAGGGACACAGAAGCATGAAGTTTGAGGTGAAAAAGGAAGAGGGAAGGATAATTCTTTGGCTGTATACAGCTTTAGGGACAGCATTTACTGAGATTCAGTGTTGGAGCTCTTTCCACTGGATTCTCTAACTTCAAGGTTTTGTGTCTTCTGTTTGAATAGCAAGCAAGCAGGAGCAGCATTGCAGAGCTTTTTAAAAAATAATTGCTCTTTGCATTAAATCTGAAATATTCTCTTACAATTGAATTTTTTAGTAAAAATTTAAGCCCATGTGCGAACTTGTGAGAATCGGGTGATGAGACTTATAGAGGTTTATGAATATATATAAAGGAAACTTATTTAAATGTTTGCTGAAAAATGTGCAGAACATAACTTTTTTTTCCAAGCTAATCCCCAGTTTATTCATTAAATAAATGTTTCTGCATTTTTCAGTTGCTGAGAAAACAAATCCAAAACTAATCAGGAGACACAATATCAATAAATAGATTGGCCAAATCTATTTGGAAAAAGTGTGGTGATAAGAGGGCCAGGTTCTGCTGCCTTCGTAACCTCCATCCTCTTTTCCAAGTGAGAACTTGAACCCCTGGGCTTCTTCTGAAAGCTGCTTTCAAAACTAACTAGGAGAGACTGGGAAAGAGTGTCAAGACAAAGCCTCCAGCACATAGATGTGTGCTGCCATTTGGTCTGTCTGAGGATACCTGAGTGCCTGTGTGCAGCAAACCAAGGGGAACCAGAACCTGGAGGGTACCAGAGCTTCTCTACCGGAGCAGCTGGATGTCAGTCAACATACCCTACAGGTCCGGGATGACATTAAACACGTTTTTATAGAATCATAACATCGCTAAGATTGGGAGGCACCCCTGGAGATCACTTAGTACAAACCTACTCAAAGTAGGGACAACTACAGTGGGTTGCCTCTGGCTGTGTCCAGTTGGTTTTAGAGCATCTCCAAGGGTGGAGGGTCTACAAGTCTCCCTGGCCAACTTGTGCCAGTGTTCAACTACCCTTACAGTATTTTTGTTATTGTTGTTGTTGTTATATTTTGAGGTATTTAAATTCCAGGGCATCCTGAGCTATCAGTCCTGTTATGGCTAACGATTAGGGACACCGGTCTTGGTGACATGGAACGGTCATGGGAGTGGGAAGTGCAGACAGCTGTGTGCAGAGCTGGGAGCAAGCTGCCAGTGACAACAGAGGTCTCAAATCAGTGTTCCAGTAGTTGTTAAAAGCAGAGCACATTTCATCAAATTCCTGGTGGTCAGATTCATATGAAGTATAAGGTAATGTGAATTCCAGATACCTGATGCTCAGATTTCCTTGCATCCCACCAGGGGACTTTATGGTCTCCAGCGTATGCTGTAACATTTAGAAGTAGATCCCACTTGTCCCATGGGGCACACAGTTTCAGAGGACTGGGAAATGCACCCGTCACTTCCCTACCTCCACCGCAAGGGCAAGATCTGGGAAATCTCAGCCAACCTCTATCCAGTGGACAGAACATCAGCATCTTACACACAATTTCTAAAATTTGCTAGTGGCATAAACATGCATGAGCAATCCACAAGGCAGACAGGAGTCAGTTATGCTATAGATAGACACCCTAGGCAAGAACACATTGATGGGGTTTTCTGCAAGGAAATAGAACAGCAAATAGCTTCCATATTCAGTGCAGCAGCCCAAGGATGTGGCTGCATGAACTGGTTAATGTGAGGTACATGGGGTGTGAATATAGAGCAAGCAATCCTGTGGTCCTGTGTGCTCACTGTTCCCGGCAGTAAATGCAAAGCAGCTAGTCCAGTTCCTCTCTGTGTGCGGCATGGGCCCACGGCCAGCCGATGTGCTATACATCCTCATCCAGCCTCACCTCCGGTACTCACAGCCTGTATAGTGCATAAATAAATCAGCATATCCCTCTGACAAGGTTTTTTTTGGGGGCAGTAAATTTATTTCTGATAGGAAGATGCGCGTTTTGCCTAGGGAGTGAGGAAGGTGCCCAGCTGTGTAAGAGCATGAGCAGCCAGACCAGAGGCAGGGTCCATCCTGCCGGGACTGTCACTGCAGGAGGGTTCTTGGGCTGCTGCTGGGGACCAGGAGAGCCTGACTGCTGCCCTGGGCAGCCCTGCAAGTGCTGGGTTGGCGACCTGTTGGGGTGCATGCTTGCGTGCTCCCTTCAGCGTCTGTCAGAATCTCTTGACAAAGATTTATTTCAGCCTTTTTGAAGCTCCTGTTGCTGTCTGTCTCCAGTGGCAGCAATTATTATTATTATTTTTTTTTTTTTTTTTTTTTTGGGGGTGGCTGCAGGGGGTTGTTTGTTGTTTTGTTTTTTATTCACGCATAGTGGCGGAGCTTTGTCCTCCTCCAAAGATCCAGCCAATATTCACCTGATGTGATAGACCTCAGTTTCCAGCACAGGAAGCCAACTACCATCTCCCTTCCAGCCATTCTCTGGCTTGCTTTCATCTTTCCACAACAGAAACAGCAAAAACAAAACCACAGTTCACCCCGGGGCAGGTTAAACAGTGTTGCAGCCTTGCCTTTTGCTGGAAGGCGAGCTGCATGCCTGCTTGACAAAAGTAATTAAAGGCAGCACTGTCACTGTGCTTTGAGAGCTTTTTTTTTTTTGCCTTGTTTTTTTTTTTTTTTTTTTTTTTTAAATCTTGTGACCACTGCATATTCAGGAAGTTAATGAATGTAATAGCTGGATCAAAGTTGTGAGGGAAAAATAAAACTGTACACAATTTTTGAGTAAAAATCTTGCTACCGCCATGCTAATCACTATATACATAATTTTATATACATAGGTTATGTCTATGCGTAATGTAAGCTTAGAACAGGACAAAATATGATTTGATGATTCTAAACCCGTTAGAAAAAGGGACCATGTCTCTGTTTTTTTCTTCTACAAAGAAAATATGGCTAAAGTACTTAAGGACTTCAATGATGCAGCAGCCTGGTACAATCAATGGGAATTTCACCTTCTATTAACATCTCATCAATCAAATTTTATTAGCATGAACAGTCACAGAAAGGGAATTTTGAAGCCATGTGTGTACTGGTGAAAACAGGATTTCCATCTAGCACTCCATCAAAGAAGCTGTGGAAATAGTCATGTGATACCACTGACCCTTTGAACAAAATGCCAGCTCAAATAGCTCATAATCATCCATAGGCTTAATATTTGAAGCAAAGAAATCAATATAGAATTCTAAATAGTGAATATATTTGAGGATCTCTATTCTCCCCACAGATTAGCAAAAATGAAAGATGAATTTAATCATATATACTATTGGGAATTCACTGAATTCTGTTCTGTGAGAAGTGATATGGGCAGGAATTTCCCACTGTAGATCCACATAGCACTTTTCAGAGAAATAATTTAACCTGCTCCTTCCATTGTGATCAGAAGAGCTTTGCCATTTTTTACCAGCTGGAGTTGGTGAAATTTTGTTGCTTCTTAGAGCAAGCACTTGATCAGTTCCTTTGACTGTATTTTTTACAATAGCTACAAGCATCTTGGGTTCTTCAGAACAGAAAAGAAAAAGGTTCTGATTTCCAGGTAAAACTATGATTATTTTCTTTTCCCTTGTGAGAAGCAGACAAAAATGAATTTAATTTTTTTAATGCAATTTCACTGTTTTTTTTTCATCATTTTTCTTTACAGAAAGCTTAGGAAAATAAATGTGTTCAGTTAAAGACGATCTGTTTTTATTTTTAAAAAATCCGTAAAAGCAAGAAGATATAAAAACATATTTGTCCTCACACAACCTGATTCTCAGATGTAGTCCCTTCTCTGAGAAAATTGATTTGGATACTAGGGAAAGCAGGCTATGGAACTCCCCTGGTGGCTCTTTTCAACTGGGATATCACTAGTACGGTTCTCATGAGATTTGCTGGCTGGTTCTGTAGAAATCAGAGACTTAGGTTGTTCTGAAAAATAAATATATAAATAAATCCCACACATCTAAAGAATAAATAACACTATTCTAGTGTACCGTTTATTCTGTCTTTGCTTGGAGAAAGCTCACTTTGAGAGGGCTGAAAACACTGGGTGTTTTGTGGTGGCTGGCACTGAATGTGGCATGATTCATGACTGAGGTTGTCAGGATGCTTCTCTTGGTCTGGGAGTCAGCTCAAAAACAGAGCTGGCAATCACGGAAGATCTCTGTCCTATTTTTGCTCTCCACGTGCCTTTTAGTCTTCCTTCCAGCCCTTGAGAAATCTCACTGTCCATGTTTAAAACACGTAATTCATTTACGTGGCTTCACTTATTTACATTCTGACAAATCCTTTCTAATCAGACTATTTACTAAATTTGTTTTCTCCAGAAATAGCACAGCATTAACGTGTGACAAATGACATTTCAGCTTGTGACATCTCTCACTTAAATTAGTTTGAAGTGATTCTAAGTACATTTGTGGTTTCATTAAACATGGGCTTTAAAGTAATATTTTCCCATTCAGTATTTCACACTGTAATGAGGCTGAATTCCTTTCCATCTTACCTATCCCCAGCAGTGTGCAAAGAGCTCGGTGACTTCAAGGCTTAAGCCATTAAGATTTTGTAAAGAGATCTATGAGAGTTGATTCTTGAAGCATAAAGAAGAAAAAAATGATAGAACCATGTCACAATAAGTCCAGGCTCTTAAGGACCAGATAAGGGGAGAGGGTGGGAAGATCCTTTGTAATCTTTACATATCTCACAGGTATCGAAGAGTAGTATATATCTGTGTATCACTCAAGTGCACTCTAATCTGCTTTGAAGTCATAATAATCCATAATATTTATGCATTAAGTCATTTCATCTGTTTGGTAGTAAATAATGTTTAAAAAGCATAAAAATTTGGCAGTTTGAGAAGTAAACATTAAAGAGACAGTAATAGACTAAAATTGTCAGGGAGTTCCAAATGAAAATATTAGTTTTCAAAAGATTGAAAAGAATGACATTAACATCTCTCCACTTCTCATTGGGGTGCAGAAAGATGAGCTTGACACAAGAGAAGGCCACTTCCATCTTGGGTGTTGCTTATGTTCCTTGTGTGGCCTCTTCCCAAGCCAGGACTGATCCTCACCTTCAGGTCCAGAGAGGAGAACTTCTGCCCTGCTTTGGGCAGTGGATGTTGGTCTCTTCTTACAATGAAGTCCTGCAGCTTCTTTCCAAGAAGAGTGTGGACAAAAATATATATATATATTTAGAAAAAAAATAAAAAATAAAGCAAAACCACTTGTGATAAAAGCTTGAGGCCAGTTAGTGGTGTAAGGTTTATGCTGAATGACTCCCAGGTACAAAGAAGGCCAAAGTGTGTTGTGACAATGTTGGGTTGGCAACTTCCTTTGGCAATGGGCTTGGTGTGCAATTCGAACATGCAACTTGCATACCTCCGTACAAGCAGAAGAAAGCTCTCAGACAGTCAGCAGTGTGAATAGGGAGTTTTATGTACCCCCAGCAGGCAGTTTTTCTAGTGGCTGAAAACTCAGCTAAGCTAAATATTATTCAAGATGGTTATATTATATGATGCTGGGTTTCAGCTGTGTACTGTTACATATATTGAGGCTTCTTTAAAATATATATATATTAAGGAGCAACTGTGATGTCTACTGCAAAACATTTTTAAGTTCTCAATCCTAAGAAATGATGAGAAACCAGAGAAGTGTGATGGTTCTTTTAATAGCAATAAAAGTCTAGTTTCATTTTTATGGATTTTTTATCATTTCAAAGTACTCATTTTGCACTTAAGTCACATTTTCTGTCTTTTTCTCCAAAAGCACAAGCAATAAAATCTGCTTAAAAACATAGAAAAAGCTAAAGAAGGAAAATGAAGGCAGAAGTCTCATTTGATTCAATGTTGTTGAGCTTAAAACATCAAATATTGTGATAGATGGTTTATGAAAGCCAGAAATGCTGGTCTTCTTGTTTCTAGTAAAAGAAATCTCATTGAATGATATCTTATATTTTACCAGGAAAGGAAAGGAAAGGAAAGGAAAGGAAAGGAAAGGAAAGGAAAGGAAAGGAAAGGAAAGGAAAGGAAAGGAAAGGAAAGGAAAGGAAAGGAAAGGAAAGGAAAGGAAAGGAAAGGAAAGGAAAGGAAAGGAAAGGAAAGGAAAGGAAAGGAAAGGAAAGGAAAGGAAAGGAAAGGAAAGGAAAGGAGTAGCACTCATTCAAGAAAGAAAAATATTAGTTAACCATTATTATTCCAACTACAAGTTATTAATACTTTGCTTTCATTGGAGAAACCTTTTTTTTTTTTTTTTTTTTTTTCCACATATTGTTCTTATTAAAAGATTGACTTTAACTTGAAAGAACTTTCTAAGTTTTGATTAAGCAAAGTGACTCATTTTCAGGTTCCAGGGGAAAATGAGCCTGTGGCAAAAAATATATAGTTACACTGTGACTTCTGATTTCAGTTATTAAAAATCCTTGATGGACCCTTTATCTTTTAAGGCCATTCCTATTTTTCTTTTAGCAGTATAACAAAAAGGCACACAAGTTGAGAGTTCAAAAAATCTTTCTATATATTTAATTTTGTTTTGTTTTGTTTCTATCTTTGTTTCTAAATCACCACCCTTGACAAGTAATCAATCTTCAATACAAGTTTTATGATTTATGGCTCATGCAACTGGATCAAAAAAGCTTGTGAGAGTCAGGTTGTTATATCTGTCTTTTGCAGGACCATAGGATATAAATAAACATAGAAAATTTAGGTTGAATGTGGTAATAAAAAGCCACATATCTTGACTTCTGTATTTAGCTACTAAAAGGCAGGAATGAACACTTAATATGTATGGAAATTTCAGTTCTAAACTGGAAACTTTATTTATTGATTCCTGATAGGATTCTTATGATTATTACAAGTTTGAACAAATAGAAATAATACTAAATTCAAACACTATTCTGAAATACATTTCATGGATGAGGTGTCACTGATAGAAATTACATGTTGGAAGAAGCCATTGCTGCCATTATCTTTTAAGGCTTGTCCACTCTCCTCTCTATTTTTCCCATGAAACTGTCTTATGTGAAATAGTGGTTCTGCTGCTTTCTTGGGACTTATTTGTCACTGAAAGGCTGGATTATTCCCTGCTCCCAGTGTTGAGTAGCCATGTAACCATGTAGCCATGTACTATCATGGTGCCCATGATAGTAAAAAAGATGGTACTGTTAAGTGAGGAAGTATAGTTTTATGGCTGGAATGCTATATATTTACATGTGCTTGTTTTAAGCACAATAAATAAGTAGATAATAAGAAAAAGTCATTATAAAAGGGTAGTACCTGAGATACAACTACTATTTTTTTTTCGTAAATATGCAGTATGGCCATAAGTACCATCTTTTTGACAAATCTTCCAAAAATAACAAGCCTAACAGAGTGATAACAATACAACTGTTCCTATTGCATAATCAGAATTCATTTTTTTTTATTATTTTTTTTTTCTGTAGAGGCAGTTATGGAAGAGCTGTGAAATACAACTATATCTAAAATGTTATAATTTTCTGGCAGTGAAAACAAAGAAATCATCTGAAATTTGAGCCACATCAAAATATGCTTTTCATGAAGTAGTCTCCACTCTCAAAGACAAAACTGAGATGTTTCCAGCTTGCTCCCTTATAGTATGTCAGTCATTTCTTTTGACCTCTGTAACTGTAGGACTTCCCAAGTCTAGGAAATGTTGACTGAGTCCAGCAAACTTTGAGGAGTCAATGAAGTTTGTGCATAGGAAGACTGTTGGCATAAGAAGTCATCTGAACAAACAGCAGGAAAGTAGCTAAGTAGTCAATCAGCATTCTGTAATTCTCATGTAAATTTCTGAAAAAATTGATAGGTCTTGGATGGCCAATCCCAGTCAGTGGAAACTATTACACATTCATGAAAGTTTGCAATCACTTCAAATGACTTTCAGATGACTCATTGTTATAGAAGTCTTCAAGGAGGAGAGTGGTAGAAAGAGAAAGGAAGAGAGGAGGAGGCTGTATTCTAGCATTAACTGAATTTTCTCTTCCATTTTCCTCCCAGATTTCTCTTTTTCTTTGCTGTTAAATTTCTCATTGCAAAGTGTTTGGAGGGTGTCTATGCAGAATTATGCATTATGGTGTTATGGCTCTTCATTAACCAGTGAGATTTGAGCTTGTTGATTGGATTCTGCCTTTTTCAATGTGTCCAAATTGGAGATGAGCAGAGTTGTTTCCACTAAAATTCTTTTAATTTTATGAGCAGAAACTCAAAATAAATGCTAGAAATAACAGATAAAGAAATAAAGGAGGCAGTGAGTGAAATACTAAAGAACAAAAATACTGTTCAAAAAGCTATGATTAAACATTTTCCGATAAGCTGTGTAGAGAGTTGCTTTTTCACAGAATTGTCTATGTTTGTCCTACATGTTTAGATGATAGTGTTTTCAGTTTTTTTATTATAATAAAAATATTTTTAAGAACTGACAAAAGCAGTTAAGAATATTTTTATCCAGAAGAAAATAAAATTAACCCCCAACCAAACAATATCACACTGTTTGTGAGTACAGAGTAAATTTCAGTCTTTCTTAAAATATAGCAAACAAATAAAATCATGTTTGTATGAATTGCATATTTTAAACAAACTACTATTTTCCATTAGTAAAACTGTTTTCAGCTTTGTGACTTTTAAAACTGAAGCTATCAAGAAGAAACACCTTTAGCTAATCCATTGTATTTATATCTTTCTAAAAGAGGTTGAACTTGGAGTATTGATTTACTTCAAAATAAATAAATAAAAAGCCCTCACCATTTACCTAAACCTTTTACTTTTCAGACTTTCTAACTTCAAGGCTTTACTGTATGGTAGATTTAAATCTGACATTTAGAGTAAGTTTCAAGAGAGCTTGAAAGAACCTGAGCTGTACAAGTCTGTGTTACCCCTTAAAGTCTAACAGCTAGTCCAGATATAAAGTCTAACACTCTAGTCCAGATCTGCATTAAAGAGAGCAAAACTGGGTAGCCTGGTGTTTTCTGATGTTGGATTTGTGGGCAGTTATATCCGATCTGTTTAGTCATTACAGTGACATGCAAAAAAAAGAAATACTGATGCTTTTTCTACAACATTATCTCTGCCACACTAGCCTAATTAATATGGGACTCCTGCAATATGATGCAATTTCAATTACTTGGTATGGTATGAATTTTCATAAACTAATATACTATTTTTTTCCTACTTCAGAAGGACTACATTAAAATAGCACTGTGCCAACCCATGCAAGCTGTAAAGCTGCCAGGAAAGGCATCAGCACGTTTTTTAAGTCCTGCCCCTTCCTGTGTGCCATGCAATGTCTGGTGCTCCTCCACAGCCTTCACCTTCTTATCTACTGAGATCTCCATGCTTGACCACATACCTTTTCATCCAGAGTCTGTTTTCACATCTGACTATAGTCAGCATTAGCACAGAAACCAAAGAGACAACCCCATATTATCTAATCTATCCCATTAGTGTTTTTAATTAAAGCTCTCCCTTATCTATTCACTACTTAAATGTATTTAGTGTTGGATTTATCCCAGTGCATCTGATTCTTTTTCTCTGGTATAACAACAGTCATATGGTTTTCCACAGTTATCAAGATAGTATGTTTGGGAATGTGGGTATATATGTTTATAGGTATGCAGTTGTTCTTTAGTTCTTTTTCATTCTGCTGATTTATTAGTCTAGAAAACAAAAAGAATCGTGCCTTATTTATTAACCTGTTTGTGCTTTAGATAGCTAAAACAATATGAGAAGTAGGTTTATTTGTGACTATGAGTCTGGCTTCCTGTTTGTTTTGATTGCCTTATGCTTTGGAGAAATATTTTTTACTTGTTTATCTTGATAATTTTAGATCCATCTGAAAAACTAACATTTGGGCAAAGGAGGTATTAACCAAAACTCCTTTTTGGTTTTGGTTTTGGTTTTGTTTGTGAGAGTTTTTGGCTGGTTTGGTTTTGTTTTTAATCAGCATCTCACTACCTTTCCAACAAAAAGATTATAGATTTCTGAGTCTACTCTGCTTGTGAGCAAAGGTGATAATTGTCCACAATGCAGTAATTCATCTGGAAAGAACACGCATCTCAGTAAGAACTAGAATGTGTGTATAATTTAGTGGACATTGGAGTGACAGAGCAAACTAGAAGAACATTCCAGTGACCTCATGCCAAACTCTCTGGTACTGTATACCTCAGTTTCCCTGTATGTGCAATGGTAATGTGTTGTTTTTCCCTCTTTGTGAATGTTAATATCAACAGTTTAAAAAAAGGTTTGGAAAATACTGACAGAGTTGTGCATTTCATTGACCTTACTTGAATCTTTCAAAAGCTGAAAAATTGGTCCTTCGTGGCCACAAATTACAGAAATAAAAGGAATTTTGTTTTTATTATTTTAAAACATTTATTCCAGCTGAAAAACAAAACAAAACAAAACAAAACAAAAAACAACAAACAGCTCTTCTGTTCACACATGTTCATCATATTATCTACCCTACCCCTGCATATTTTTTTTTTTTGTAGCCATGGTAATTGCAATAGCCAGGGTACATGTGAATCTTTGGTCATTGTTCAGCAAATATCTCAGCGAGTAGCAGAGACAGAAGAAGTTTCCCTATACAGAAGACTGAGCTTTTATTTTTATTTTATTTATTTATTTTTTTCAGTTATTATATTGTCATGGTTTACAAAAGCAGCAAAAGTTTTCAAAGATACCCAAAATCAATTATTCTTTTTTCAAACA
This sequence comes from Anas acuta, assembly GCF_963932015.1. Lineage (NCBI taxonomy): Eukaryota > Metazoa > Chordata > Aves > Anseriformes > Anatidae > Anas > Anas acuta. The sequence continues at coordinate 12,220,201 of NC_088984.1, forward strand.
GTGCCATGGGAATGAGTAGCTGTGAGTTTAAAAAAAAAAAAAGATAGAGGTGAGCAGTGAGAGGAGATCAAGACATGCTTTTAGCTTATCATGATGATATGTGACTGGAAACCTGCATGTCTGATGACAGAATATATGAGCAACAAGATGTTCATTCTAGCTGCTATTTGAGGTTGCATTTTCTTCCATCAAGCCAGGTCAAACACAGATTACCAGCTGTCTGACTCTCCCTTTGCAAATAAGGAATTTTATCCCTTGAATAATTACTTTTACAGTGACTTCTATGGGCCCCTTGTCAGACCCAAAATTTGGATTAAAGTCACATTTATAGTAGCTAAAGAGCTTACCTGATGTGTAGGACTTATGCTGGATGTTTTCATGGGGATTTATGGTGAAATTAAAATCCAGGTACCACAGAAGCAAGCACAAAGACCACCACTAATGTCATTAGAAACTGCATTAGACTGTTTTTTTTTTTTTTTTTTTTTTCCAAGCAAAATATAAGACATTTCTAATGATAACTACAAGGAAAAAATGTATGTAGAATTTAGAAGCACTCTTTGTTTTTCCTCCTTTCCTTCCTCCCTCCCTTCCTTGCTTCCTCTCCCTGAAAAATGGTGATCATTTGGTGCTTTTAATTTAATCATTTCAGCTTCTGTATCTGTATCTCTAGTTATCATCTATAGCCAAGTATGAACCAATTTTGGTTGTGTGTGCTCCATATCACTCTGTTATTTGCAAAGATACAATGCTCTATATTTATATTTAGGTCAAAGAGTTTTCTTACACTTTTGCAGTGAACATTATACATAAAAAGACAATGTAGATGTGATAAATAGTGCAGTTTGAGGTGATTACAATGGGAAGAAGGGTTTGTATAAATGACCAATATATTTCAAAAAGTCTTCATCTTTTGAAAGTACAAAGATGACTAATTCCTATACTTGAAATGAAAGAATTCCAGAAATAGAAAAGTTTTATTAGTTCTTCTTCCCTAATCACTCACAACAACCATCATCTGCCTACTGAGAGAGTGGGTGGAGGAAGTGTTCTGAAAGCCCATCAAAATCAATTAAAAGATTTTAATGAATTCAGTGGATATTGCATCATCTGGAGTCAGCAATGAAAGGGGAATGGCAAATATTCTGCAAAACTTAAACTTGCTTTGGAATAACCTGAAACCATTACTACATTACAGAAGCATTCAAATCTTTATCCCATTCACTTCTACTTCAAGACTGGATTAATCTTGAACCTCATAGAAGCAAAGTGTCATTACAGTGGATCTCAGTACAATGGTAATCGGGATAATAATATAATACTTTTTTTCCTTATCCTAGCCATATATTTTCAACTAAGTGTGCAGTGAGAAGAGTCCAGAAGAGGACAAGAATGCCCAAAGTTCATTAAAACATGATAAAAAGAGAGAGAAAAAAATAAATGAATTATCTTATTTCAGAGAAAGAAAATTCAATGAAATTGTTGTGGTGGTCCTAAAATATGAAAAAGGTCACTGAAATTACAAGGAATAAAATGTGCATTTGTGGATGTGTTGGGAAGCCATGGACTTTTGAATTAAAGTATATCCAGGTCAGACTTCTGGAAAAGATCAGGAATCAGTGGGGGATTGCCAAGGGACACGTAGGGTATAATGTGTTAGACAAGCATTTGTCAGGGGAAGGTTACGTAAAGCTAGTCCTTCTTTTATGTTATTTTCTTATCCTCAAAATGAAATTGGTTATATCTGATGACTTGGATGATATTGTCCTTTTGAACACGAATTATTTACCAAACCCCTTCAATTTTAAGCACTTCTCATTTATGATTCTCATGTTCATCTACTATATTCAGTTCCACAAGTGCCTGTATATTGCAAGTGATCTGAAACCTTATTAACTCAAAGTGATATTTACCTATGTGTACATATCTTCTTTTATTAAATATTCCTCCTGCAAACTTCCATGACCATTGTGTTGCTGGCTGCTGACCTTATTTTATAACTTTATGCCCCAAACATTCTTTTAAAATCATAAAGTAATTCCAATTTAATTTCATACACATTATTGTCTTTGGCTACTAAGTACCAGACAAAGTAAGATTAATCCTCTTTAAGGAAAAAAAAAAAAAAAAAAAAAAAAAAAAGAGCTCTTGAATCTATTATCTTGAAGCTACCATGCCTATTTTTCCCCAAACTCTTGCATTATACAGGCTCAAAAATATTACAGTAACTAATGTTTCCTAACAAGAATGTACTGTGTTTAATGCATAAAATTATCACAGTAACGAGATAGCAAAATTAATTTTATTTTCATCAGTATCTTACATATTACTAGATATTTTAGAACTACCATGCATATGATTTATTCTGAATTCATGTTTTTAATGTTTTACACAGACCTTTGGCTCAGATCCTCCAAAGCACAAATTTGAAACCAATAGTAAGTTAGGTAAAGTTAGGATCTTCATTGATCTGAAATTATACCCTAATTGACAAGTCAGTTAAGCAGGTGTTTAAATCCATTCTTTTTAAGCAGAGCATTTCATCTTGGCTTTTGGCAAAAATTCAAAGTTAAGCATAAATGTAGTTAATGAGTCTTCAAGCATATTATACAGTGTTTTTCTAAGTAGGTTAATTAAGGCCTGGTAATGAACAAGACCATCCTGATGGTAAATATTGTATTTAAACTTAAGCATTTCTGTTTTTGGCATTTCTTTTTCTTTCTTTCCTTTTGCATGTGTACACATCTGCTGACAATATTAAAACACAGGGATGAGGAAAAAATCATATATTTCACTATTTCACTTCCTTCTTTTTTTTTTTTTTAATAAAAAAAAAAAAAAAAAAAAAAGAGGCTCTCTGCTGAGATTACCATTTGATACTGCCTTGAAAATGAGGGTTCTGGTCTCACAGTAGAGTCCCCAGCACTGTCTCACTGCTGAGGAAAGTCTCCAAAACCATAATTGGAAATAGGATTGTTTTTTACAGATCTGCTACTAGGTCTTAATTCAGCACAGAGGTCAAAGAATGTACTAAACGTAATGTTGAACAGGAGCAAGTATCTGTCATAAAAAAAATGAAAAAGGAATACCAAAGGGACAAAGATGAAGAAGCAGCCATTTTTCCATTTCAATTTATTAATGTTACAACTCTTCAGAGGGCAGTATATATATCACCAAGCACTGCTTCAGAAATGTAATACTGACTGCTTGGAAGCAAACTCTTCATGTGGGTGTGATCTGATACCTATCCAATGTGTTTATAGCGTCAAAGTTTGTCAGGGTCCAGTGGGCTAAAAAGGTTTTGGTGCATGCTTCAATTTTGTTGAGGGGAAGTAGGGTGATTTTTTTTGTGAGTTATTTATCTGTAATACTGGAGCGGAAGGGTTCAGAAATAGACTACAAAAATGTTCCATGTAAAGCAAACCTGATGTGAGTAGGAGACTCAGTACAGCTATTCTTGGATTTTTAGACATGGAAAGAATTAGAATATGATTCAAATAATGTCAACAAATACAAGACAAAAAGATTTCTGAAAGCAGATAGATGTTTTTTTATCAGAAAACAGTATGTGATGGAAGGAAGTTAAAGACAGTTGAATCCTGAAGACAGGACACCCATTTTAGACACAATGTATTTTAATTGTTGAAGTAACTCATCTAGGGATATGATGAATTCTCCATCCTTGGAAGTCAAACACTGGGAACCTTTTGAAAACTAGGTTAAATCAGAATCATAGCTTTAATGTAGAAATTGCTAGACAGAGTTATTTAGCGTGTATGGAGGAAATGATCAGTTTACAACTCAGTCTAAAAAAATGGTTAATATGCGTAGCTAATTTTCATAATGGTTTAGTTTTATTAACATATAAACTATCAGACTGTTATCTAGAATACTTTTACATTAGCGTTTTAATGGTACAGCTCTCTCTCTGTGGCATAGACTCATGTTCTTGTCAGGTTCAAGTTTTACTTTATATTCAAAAAGAAATAAGAAATGCATTTTTAATTCATTTGCTTATCCAAGTAAAAGCACCTGCTTATGGGAGTTAGGTCTCTGAGAAAGAAAATTCTGTTTCTTGATATGACATTTCAGAGGTTGAAATCTGATTTACACCTACCAGGAATTCAGCCTAGCAGTGACATGCTCTCACTTCAGATTTCCTAAACCTGGCAACTCAACAGCTAAGAATCACCATAGACAAATGAGCCAAAATTTGGTCAGGCAGGCCATTTCCCTTGGGAATCATTACACTGAAATTTCCTACTTCCTTCACTCTGCATATTTTTTCATAACAAGGTATCACTTGTACTCCTGTGACAGATGCTGCCAAAATTGCTGTTTGTGCTAAGGATAATAAATTCTATCCAACTCATAGTGCTCTGGGACCTGTCACTAAGGCACTAAAAAATTCCTTAGGAGGGTATTTTGTATGTGAGAGAAGGTGAGATCTATCACAGACCAAGCAACCAAATGAAAATAAAATGTGTGACTTAAGCAAAGTAATAACATGAGAATTTCAAAATACCATAGTTATCTCCTTTATTGACTGCAGACATGGGAAACAGAAATACTGACCTTGCAGGATGATCCTTTCAGCTCTACTGGATGCCAAATTCCAGTGTAAAATATATCCAAATTTTAGAAGTGAATTTTAAAATTAATTTTATTATGAACATCACCGTTGTGACTGACCTTGAAATCTTTGCCTTTGTGTAAACTTTATCTGAAACATGCTGAAACACATCTTTATTTATTTATTTTTTTTTCTTGCCTCCCCAGTCTCTGGAGGTGGGATGTATGATTGTTAGTTTCCATTATTATTATTTGTTCTACGTTATATCTATTGTATGATTACCAGTACCAGTAACTATTGCTATCTACAACCCAAACAGGATTACTGGGTGAGACAGGCCTTTGGAGAAACCTCCTTCTTGTCTTAAATCACACTGGGTCAGTTCCAAAAATAACCCACAACCATTTGTGTGCTGCATCCTAAGAGAAAGGGCAGTCAAAAACACAACAGTTTCTAGATGAAACAGAAATGGCACTATCATCTTTACTTCAAACTCTTTTCAGGCTCCTGTGATCCTTGCAGAGATGTGACACATTGGTATGGTCTCTAGTAAGTGTTGATAACACCTTGCTTTTGGTACAAGGATGCCACTGGGAAATCTCAGAGATAAGCAGCAGTTAAACTCAGGCTGCTTATTTAAGGGTCACGTGCGTTAGGGGTATTATCTACAGCCACTTGGGCATATAAGCCTTGCCTGTGATTGCTACCTGCGTCAGTAGTACATAAAAGATAGAATTCCCAGCTTTGAGTATGTTACTAACCAGTGCAGCGGGGGAGGAAAAAAAGGAAAAAAAGAAAAAAAAAAAGATTGATCTGCTGCAATTCATTACAGCTCTTGAATCACTTGCCAGCATCGCATGTGTGCCAGCAAAGAGGCTCATGCAGGCTGCTGATCTTGAGTGCTCCACCAGGCTCTGCCCAGCAGGTGATGGTGCATCCACCCCAGCTGGGGGTGTGGCTTTGGCTGGCACAGCGCAGTGCCCTACAGACAGTACCCTGTGACCTTTAGGTTAAATGTAAGTTAAATTCACACCTGGAAAGGGCTGTTTGAGCCTGTTAAAAGGCTAATGCACATACTCTAGCATACTCTAGCTGTTAGCTCTGCTTATTCAGTCTCATACCAGCCCTAGGTTTCAGTGACATAAAGCATTCAGCAAATAAAATGCTAATGTGGAAAGAAGAGTTCTCTATGAATCTATCTATAGCTTCTCTAGCATTGCTGAGTTGAAAGCTCAGTGCATTCAACATCTGAGTGTCACATAAGGCATTAGAGTTAGTGAGCAAAACAATTACTATCCACAGTCACACACCGCATGTACTGAGAGCGTACATTCCCTGTGGCAAGGACCTTGTGTACTTTTATGTTTTCTACCACACCAGATGCACACACGGTTCTTGATAAATATTTAAATAACAACACAAGCAGTAGCTCTGCTTTGATTTCATACGAGGCACGCTTGTTCCACTAGATATTTTCAGGGACGAGAAGCTTATAAGGATGCTTGTTGTTCTGTGTGATAGCAGCAGGATTTTGTTTGGTTATGTGTGCATGAATAGCCTAAGGAGTTTGCAAATGTATTTGATTTGCATTGAGTGAAGAACCTTAGAAACAGCTGTGATGAACAATGAGAAGAAGTACAAATTAGTGTAGCAAGTAATCAGTTGGTGTGTAGCTCTCTTATTAAAGCAACAACGTACTGGTCTTCAAAACTAGATGGCCTTATTTAGTTTCCATATGATGGTGAATGCATGATCTGAGATCAGAAATTGGAGATAACATTTTGTTGGTTGCAAACTGCAGCTTCCAGTTCCACAGCATCCATTTTTCATCCCAGAAAGGATTTTAACGATGTTTTTTTGGCAGCCAGGTCTACCTCCTGGTACTATGAAGACATCTGCATACAGTCTGCATTTGCTTGATTTATTCACAAACATCTGGATGGCTGACACACTTCTATCTCTCATTGCAGAATGAGGTGTAGACAATCCATTTTCCCAGTGGGAAATTAAAGATAACTCTAGCCCAGCCTCCAGAGTATTTATTTACAAGTATTTATTGACTGTTCTCTTTGGCCTTTCTGAAGCTGACTAATGATTAAATAGGGACCTCTAACACATCCTGGGAAATGCTGATTGAAAATGGTGGATCAGTGATTATATTGAACATGGATAAAAAAAATAGTCATATATCACTGGGGTTTAATCTCCTTTATAGCAAGCAGAGCATATTGATCAGAATCAAAATGCTTAAAGTTAGGTACACCTTAAATGACAGTATTGGCACCTAGACATGCATCAATAAGGCTATTTTAATGTGTCTTATATTATTCTGTCTAAATTATTTCATTGGCTCTTCTATCATCCTTCTAAAAACCCATTGATTTCTTATTTTCTGTTATTGTTGTTTTATGCCAGGATGCTCTTTGTTGTATTTGCAATGATGTTGCAGTTTTCTGATGCTGTTGGAACCTCACTGAAATTGTTATTTGTTAAGTTAGAATTCCTGGGAATAAATACATAGTTTTTTTAATTTACTAACTATCTAATATCTTTTTGTTTTCAGTCATTGTGTCTTTAGACCTGTGGTGCAGTTGACAAAGTCTTAACTGGATGTTCCAAATTATTCTTATATTGCAAAAACAAAGCAAAACAAAATAACAACAACAACAACAACAACAACAATAATAATAATAATAATAAAGTCAAGGATGCTTCTTCTTGTTTTTAGAGCAATGAGAGAGAGAGAGAGAAAAGTCCTTTCATGCTATTTTCTATATTCTTTTTTTTTTTTTTTTCTTGGTGAATAACTTGGTTTAAAAGGTAAAGACTTTAAATTTTCTTCCTTATCATTCTTTGCTCTAACTAACATCAAGAAAATGGTAGGAAAACATTATTTTGGATAATTTCAAGCAGCCATGAATGTTAACTAAGTATAAATGCAAAGGGGCTATTTCAGTAGATCGTCACCTGCAATACAAGACAATCCAACTACTGGAAAGGACAACAACCAATTTTGTGCTGTGTGTCTTCCTTTTCTTCAGAGTAAATGGCCTTACAAATGTTACCAAAATTTCAGTCTCTGGAAAATGTCTTCAAGGCATCACACAGTAGCTGGAAAAGTACTGAAATTGTCTGTTGTGATTGTATGAGCAACAACTTCTTGCCCTTCAGGGTCATTCATAGTAGAAATGGGCTGGCTGAATAGACAGTTCATCTATTTGTTGGCATATTTATACTTAATTTAATAGATCTATTTAACAGATCTGTTTAATAGATGCATTTAATAGATCCATTTCATAACAAAAGCTAGCCCATTGTATGTTTGTTTGTTTGTTTGTTTTAATTTATGTTGGTTTCTTGTTGTTGTTTGATTGGTTTTGGGTGTTGGTCAGATGGTGAAAAACAGAATTGTTCTCTCATCTGGTTTGTTTCATTTGACAATCCCTTTGTAGATCAGTCTTCAAAGTAACCATGTCCAGATCTTAAGGAACGTACCCTGCAAATACAGTTCTTAATAGCTAATTTATGATAGTCTGCTTGACGACATAGAAAAACATCTTTTGCACATAGGCTACATTGCTAAGTTTCTATACAGTTATGTGAAGGGACTATGCATTACTAATATTATAATAAGGCTTGAAGAAGAAAAAACTTCCCAACTCTCATTTTTACGATGAGAAGTGTGGTTCACAGTTCACCATTTAATACTCAAATAACTGGAATCTTCTGTTTTTTCTTTTCCTCTCTGGGAGGCTTACAGCTGGTTGTAGATATAAACTACTGTTTATTAGGCTGATATTACAATTGACTTGCTAATTCTTCATCAGATCAGATGGTAATTTGTTTGCGTTGTGACAGGATGGCAATGAGCTGATGTGACATGTATGATGTTATATCTTACAGAAAACTAGAACTGTTTGGATGTGAATTAAGTTCCAGTGTCACTTACAATCTGTTCCAGAGCTGCTTTCTTTGAAGAGAAAAAAGAGTATTCACACTTCTACCGTCTGTGCCATGTAACTGAATTTACGTAGAATACTTCAGGTCATATGAAACAAGAATTTTGGCAGTCAGGAACATATGTTCCATAAATAGTCCATCAAAGTCAGAATGCTAACATGACTTGCTGTTTGCTGCCGCTGTTTTTTCCTGAAAATCACCCTTTCATACAGACTCTGACAATTCTGACGAAATTGGAGGGAAGCACAGATCCTGTATCAAGCTTGATTTTAATCCATGTTCCTTTAATCTGTGAGACAAATCATGCTATATTCTTAAGTAGTGTCTTCTAAATTAAACATTTGCCAAGATGTTCTACTAAGATACTCCATGATGGTAAATGGATGAAATGGACATGAAAATCTCTGGGATTGCCGTTGTAATAGGATAAACTGTTTTACATGTCATCCATAAAGACATTAATGCATTACATTTTGTATTGGATTCACCCATGAGCACTCAATTATTTGCTCTGTAATTTTTTTTTTATTTTTTTATTTTTTGTCATGTGTTGTCTATTAATATAACCTCTTGCCTCTTGTTATGGCTGCAAAGCCGACAAGGCCATAAACTATTAAGAGGCACTCACTTTGCATACTCGTGACTCTCCATTAATACAAATCACTGCAGGCTGTATGAACATGCCTCTACAATCGGACCTAATCTCAGTCTATCCTCATTATTTGCTTTCTCTGGGTCACTCTGGACATGTCAGCAGGGGTTTTCTGAACTAGACAGTCTCAACTATCACCTGTTAGTACGTTCCCATGCTAACATAGCTCTGTCACTGCTGGTCCAACAGAGAAGGACCATTATATTCTGCAGTTTGATCTCCTTTAAGCAGTTTCATTCAATGTACTATACTCCTCAGCTGTGGTCTGACTTGTGTCACCAGCAGCCCTTCTCCTCAAAATACTGTTATCAACGTGGGAATACTACACAAGTATTGTTATCACTGCTCTGTACAAGTACATCAAGGTTTTCAATCTGTATATGCTCTTGCTTAGGCAGATTTTGAAAGCTTTGAGTCTTACCAGAAGATGTGGACCATGGGCACCGGACTTTCTATATATGTGAAGAAATACCCTCAAATTCTGCCAGGAGAGGTTTAGACTGGATATCAAGAAGAATTTCTTAATGGAAAAGGTAGTTAGGCTTTGGTACAGGCTGCCCAGGAAAGTGGTATAGTTGTGATCCCTGGAGGTATTTAAGGGACTTGCAGATGTGGCACTTAGGGACATGGCTTTGTGGTGGACTTGGTAGTGTTAGGTTAATGGTTGGACTTGATGATCTTAAGGATCTTTTCCAGCCTCAATATTTCCTGTGATACTCTGTCCACTGTCTGGCAAAGAAGTCAAGAGTACTTAAGGATAATTCCTATGAACTGGAGACAATTGAACTCCAGGGAAAGACTCCTAGTGCATTAACCTTTGGATCGTATCCCTACTTAAGCCTAGTTGAAGAAATGATCACCAAAGCTTTTCTGCTGTCAAAATGCATCGAGGATCATTTGTCACATTGCCATTCTCTGTAGGTTTTGTTCAAAAGGAGAAGAAAAATCAGTCTGTCTAAATTGTCCTTGGGGAGAAGCTTGAAGACAGACTTCAGCCATCTAGGTAGGAAGTGGAGGAAAGATTCGTATTTATCAAGACAGCTCAGAGTATTTGTTATTCTCTACTACTTGAAGATGTAGACTAAGTAATCAAAGATTTTAAGGCCCAAAGAATTTATTTTGACCCCACCTTTCTTATAATACAGGTAATATAGTCATCTACATGTTTATCATGACAACTATTTCTTGAGCTTCGCAGATGTGGATTTGTCAGAATGGGAGATAAAAGGAAAATAAACTCTTTCTAACCTTCTTAGCCCTATTATCAGAACGTCAGATGTAAGTGTCTTCCTCTGTTACATGAGTACTTCATTTACTAATGAAAGGTTTCTCTGCCTTTGGCTATCCAGTCCTCTGTATTTCACTTTACATTCTTGTGTATCTTTTCCATTTTTGCAAATGGGAAGAAATAAAAATGCATGGTGACTCTATAAAATTTGCATACTATACATACTGTAATTTCTCCAAACGTGACATATTATCAGCATGTGTAAGTTATTTATTTGAAAAAGATGTGAAATGAGTTCTAGAGCAATCTACATTGCTAGGAAATAACTCCCTCTTTGAACACACCAGCTGCCTCCCTTTTTCACTGGGGTGTTTGCATCATGTTACCGCCTGACATCATTTGCCCTGGAGGCTCCAGGAAGGAATAGAAAGGTTGCCATGTTAATTAGAGAAGAGCGATAAAAACTGATATTTTATTTATTTTCTTGAAGAGGGATTTGTGAGTCTTATCCTGTTTTATGATAATATTTTATGATGATTTTTTTGAAGTTTAGTTTAGAATCAGTTCCCCTGAGGAACAAGTAACACGGCAAGTTGCAGAGACCTTCAGTGCTTGAGATTTCTCATTAAAATTAACCCACCCCTGATTGCAGTTAACAAAGAGTCATCATATCCTTAAAAACTTAACTTTTCTTCTGATGAAGAAATAGGTATATTCAAACATATAAACTATTTAAGCATTTATCTTTAAAGGATTACACTGGGATTAAACCTGCTAGTTTAGAAACACTGCAAAAAACTGAAGGTTGCAGCAATTTATGACAAGAAAGGAACAAGAAGGCAAAAAGCATGAAGTTATCCAGGTCATGAATATTGATTCATGATCTGGACACTTTCGTGGATCTGGGCATATGTGGCTCCTTTGCCTGGTAGGAATAGAAAGCAAGCATCACCATTCATGCAAAGTGGACCTTAGAGTAACTACTGAGTGTTGACAAGACTCATGGAGTCTGGTGTCACACTGCTACAATTACAAGGACTTATGTTTGAATGGGGTCAGGATAGATCTGGGCATAACAGTGCCCTGAAGGGGCACAAACAGGTCTCCTCTTGGAACAGAGCTAGACTTGGCCTAGAGGGGCCTAGTAAGCCAGTGATAAAGACAAAGAAGAACAGTTATGTTTTCCTTGGCCTCAGATTTGCCATAGTTCACTCTTAGGATTCAGAGGTAACACTAAGTTGTCAGATATAATGAAATTGTTGTTGGAAATTGAAATTGTCCCAGAGGAATCAATGGGTTAAAAATCAAAAGGTAAAGACCTGACTTTTATAAGCATTTTGGTTTAAATATCCATTTGGTCTAAATAACTTGAATAAACCAATCACAGCTGCAGCCTTGCTATTTGTATTCTAGAAGACCCTAAAATATCCAACCATGAACGAGGTCCCATTTTTCTAGATACTTTGTATAATTCACTAAGAAGAGATGCCTTCCATAAGCATTTATAATCCAAAAGAGAGCTTAGGTGAGAAAAAAAATAAAAAAAATATTAAAAAAATACCCAATAAAAGAAAGACCGTTTAGTGCAGACTAACTTTAGGCATATGTTACAATCAATTACCATTCAACAAGCCACTTAAGTATTTATCTCACTGGATTTAATGATTAGCTCATCATCTATTTGGGGCAAACACAGTGTTTTACACTTGTATAAACTGTTTACCTCAGCAGGATTCTGGTTCTTGATTGTGGCTACTTGAAGCAATTCAGTATGAATGACAACAATGATCATAATGGTTCTCATTAACAAAGGGTCATATGCTGCAGAAAATACCTCTGAAAAACATCTTTCGTTTTCCAGTTGTTTTGTACAGTTTCTTGTGGTTTCTTGTGAAAAACTCCTGTGTTTACCTTTGAGCTTTTTGCTCTGGCTGTGATTTTAAGTGTCTGTTTTTATGCAAATTGAAGATTATTGACAATTTTTCAGTGTTTGTCTTATGCTGATTGCATTAGCAGCGTGCCTTCTGTATTTGCAGTCTTGCTGCTAATAATGTTACAGATCATATAATGACGCTAATAAGGAAAGCAACTGTGTCACTTTCATTGTCTATAACACCAATGTGCATGGATGAATAGAAGCTGCTGTGATAATTTTGGAAGGGCTCAACAGCCCATCGTGTGTGGGAGGTTTAACCCATCACGTGTGGCAGCTTTTTTGCAATAGTCTAGCACTCTTCCATTGTCTAGCACTAAGTCCATTGCTTAATGAGAAAAAAGAAGAATGAATTTCCTCAGGGTCTATCTTTAGATTCTATTAAACCCATTATTTGGATAGAAGAAAATTAGTCAGTCCAAAGAAAATGGTATAAAGACACAGTTTTTGCTCTAATTGTCACAGATTTGAACAGTGTGTTCTTGCCAAAAAAATTAAATGCATCACTTTACAAAGCTGTTTGTGCAGCATGTGAATTATTTAGAATAAGTTTCATTATGGTGATTAATATGCATGACACTGCATCACAATATGAAACCTATCAAGCCTAGATTGTTTATTTTATTGTTGTTGTTCTTCTGATGGCATGCAATTTAAGAGCAAAACCACCCCCTCTCAATAAGATTTCAGTGTCTTTTCATAGGCTCAATCTCAGTTCATATTTCCAAGATGTGATCATGTTTTTGAAATGTTAATTTATATGCATAACACCTTTGTTACATACACTTCATGATGGGTTTATAGTACACATGGAAACTAATTTTCTCATAGTTAGACTTCTGAGCTTTTACAAGTTCAACACTACAGTTTCCTTTAAAGACCTTCAATTAACACTGGCTCAGCACATGTACTCATAGAGTTGTGACTTGCGTTCCCTTCTGAACAACCCTTACTCCAAATGAAAGGCAAATTGAATTGGAACTGCCTGGTTTTACTTTTTTTTTCTTTTCCTACAAACTTTGCAATGCTGTAAATTTTATGAAAACCTTGGCACTGATGCATATATGCAGCCTTTTGAGAAACTAGGCAAGAATCCAAAGTATGCTGTAAAGCATAAAAAACAGGGAGTTTCTGGTTGCTTTAGGTTTCATTTTAAATATTTCTGTGCATTTTTGATTAAAAATATCTCAATAGAACTATACCATGAGAAACTCCCTGTCAGTCTTAACTTCCCTAGATCTAATCTAGCTAGTCTTCACTGAAGCTTTGTCATATCTTACTGTAATTGAAATCATTAATTAAGATGAAAAAAAATATAAATTAAAAGGACTGTAAGGTGCATAAGAAACTGGAATGCAAGGAAGGAATAATATTAGACTGAGGTGAGCTGATATCCTCAAACTCCCATCTCGTTTAATACTTTCTATTGCACTAGTTGTTATGACTAACAGGGTAAATAACGCTTTTGAAACATGTTAACATTTCAAAGGTAGATAGGATGCCAATAAAGACGGAGGATTCAAGTACTAAAGAGAATTTGCTGAGTGACCTTGAGGTCCTGGAGTAATGGAAACAGAAGGTCATGCATGCCGGAACTAATACAGAATATTGAGCACTGTCAATATTTAGCACTACGAGGGAAGGAAAATGACCTGAATGTTTTGATCAAGCTTGGTGTGACTATATAACACCTATAGAAAGAAGTAAATATGGCAGTAACATATCTTAGGCAAAGTATTTGAAATAGAAAGAACAAAGCATTAACAATCCTGTGTAAAGCCTGTACAGTTTTTATTCCCTGTATATTTCTGTTCATATGTACTAAAGAAGAATTAATTTGAATGGAAATATATACATAGATCAGATCAGGAACTGGAAACCTTCTCACATAGAAGAATGAAAGATTTTGGCTTTTTTCACCTAATAAGCTCAAGACTATGACTTCTTTCTGTAAATTCCTCAGGAGATGGAACCTGCAGGAAGGATATGAAATAAAGGGCAAGGTGGACAAAGAAGTATGTATAAATGAATTCAGGATGGAAATCAGAATAAAAACACTCATTTTTAGAGTTATGATAGTGTGTCCTGTACTGAATGATGAGAAACCTGCCCATGTAAACATAGATAAATACAGAGCTACATTAATGGAGGGAATTACTCAAGATAGCAACTGATAATGGGACTTTGACAGCCTGTGATAGACCTGATGGCTCAGCTGAATCCTGTCTAGCCTTACACGTCTCTCTCCTTAGCTGTGTCATGCTGTGAATATGACTTGCTCTTGTAGACTTTCACATCAACAATCAAAGTGAGATGTGAAAAGGGATGCTTCTGTTATAGACTCATACCTTCTAAAATTTTGTAGTTCTAAAGTAAATCAGAAGTTGACAGGGAAAACTATAAGTTACAGATAAATTATAAAGATATATATATGTATATATATTGGTCAAGTGAGTAGATTTTTGCTCAAACAAACAAACAAACAAACAAAAAAAAAAACAACAAAAAAACAAAACACAAATAAACATCTAATTCCGCTATAGGCCAAAAGACATTGAAGTTACTCAATACACACATAGAAATGAGAGAACTGGCACTGCCTAATATATTGTCTATAAATGACGCCCCATCTTTCAGGGTTGTAGTGTCCTTTAGGTCACTGTGTGTTCAAATGGGGAAGATCACACTGCATGGTAGTACAGGTGTAATACAGCTGTATTTCTTTTCCTCTACAGCACAGTTAAGCTCTGGCACATGTCCACCAACATACAAGAAAGGTGAACTGCCAGAGTGTTGTGACTCAGTAGAAATATCTAGTGTCAAATCTTGTAAGTCTAAATAATACAGAACATATTAGAGGCTAATAAACAGCCATTAACCACCCAGCTTTCAGATTTACCAATTACCACACTGTTCTAGGCCATGGACCTGCTTGCTGTTGCTGACAACATTGCATTAATGAATCTCAAGTCGTAACCTCCTTGAATTCATGAATAACAATTTGACTCCATGTAACTTGATTACTATGAAATGGAAACTTTAGTTGAGTCTAAACATTGGTTATGAGGTTGAGATGGGAGAAAGACAACCCTACTCCATCACTGGTAATTTAAACTCATATAAAACCAAGCACCTGTCACGGTGATAAATGGGTTTTCTTGTTATCTTGCTGTCGGTATCATTTCCCAGTCAGATTCTGATCAAACACCCAGACAACGCTGTGGAAACTAAGGTACAATTGTCTTAATTTTATTTTTCTTCCAGGGAAATAGGTAAAGGTCACAAGATGCTTATAAATATGATTGATTTCATTTTCTTTAAGTCATTCCCAGAACACAGATTAATTTCCTTGTATATGCAAGTGTAAGATTTTATAGTCATCATAGAAGAGAGCACCTTTCATTGTTTACGGTCTCCAAGCTTAAGGCACAGCCATCTCAAATCAGGAGGTGTCACAATAGGTTACATTTTTCAAGTTCCTTTTCATAGGATAGGGTCAAAATAAATCAATTTTTTAATTTGTTTTACTTTAGATCAGTGCGTCAAAATTTTGAGGGTGTCTTCAGCAACTATAATATGAACAAGTTCCTTTCTTACTATGCCAATGTGTCTTGTGTCCAGTTGTGCTGTATTTTTTTCTATATTTGAATATTCTTAAAAATTACTCTTTGGTTTAAACCTTTTGGTTCTAGGCCTAAGTAGAAAGTTTTCTACTTTCTAAGTAGAAAAGACTGAGAAAGGAAGACATATAAAATAAAAATAAAACATAACACTTGGAAGAATTATCTGTCTTGTAATAAACAAGATGTCTGAATAGACAATCACTGTGACCATTTCTGAATGTAGAAGCTATGTACAAGCTGTCACTTGGTATCAGAATGAATGAAGATAACTGTTTCTCATCCTGACCTATCTGACAGGTTTAACATTAGCTCCATAACACTACAATGTATTTTCATTCTTTTACAGCTTTGGTGCCATGCATTCAACATGATTATAGTGGACTTTCATTCTCTTTTCTGAGTGAACTTTCATTCTCAAAGTCTTTGGACTTTGGACATAAAATATAAATTTGAATGTTATGGATTTTATTATCAGTGTAACAGAATAACTTGTGAACATAGGTTGAACTCTCTAGAGATTACAGTAGTACTGCTGCTTTCTTTTAAGATGTAGCTGAAGAAGGAGATGTTAATGATGATTTCCTCTTCTTTACAAAAAATCTGAAGTAAGCAGAACACTCAGATTCTTTCAATCCCTGCCTCCACTGGATGCTGTTCCACACCTCTTCTCTGAAACATGTAGCAGACTATGGTCTGAACTTCCCTTTCTGAAGCTGTCTCCTTGTAAAGGAAAATACTTATATTAATGGATCATACAACAGGAGATGAGAGAGAGAGGGATCCTGTATGTGAATTAACAGGTCTCTCTCATTCTGGGAGAAAGGAAAGATGGTTTTAGAAGATACTTTACAATTGCTTTTGTATTTTAACTGGTGGGGTAAAAGAAATAACTGTCCTGAGAGAAGAGAATAGAAATGCTCTTTTAAAAGGGGAAAGAGGGTTGTTTGTGTACTGCCAATAAAGTAATTTAACAGTCTATTCCTTTCCTCTGGAGGGGAAGAGCCCAAACTTGATGGAGTGCAGCCAGCCTTCGCCACTTTCTGTCCTTGCCTTCCAACAACACCACATTCTGCAGTAGTCTGTGTGAGCAGGAGGCAGCTGGAGAGAAGTCAGAAGAGGAGATGGGGATATGCAGAGATAACACAATAACTGTCAAAATATTTCACTGTAGAACTTCTCCAAGAAATGGGAATTTGAGTTGTGTCAAAGATAGAGAATTGAAGCCATTTCTTGAGTGAACCCTCATCTGCTAAGTTGCTGTATATACAGGGCAAGTATGAGATACCTCCCCATCCGCATAGGCTTGGAAAGAAAGGAATGAGAAGTGCTAGGCTCTTTGAAAAAAAGAGCCTCTAAGCCAGCCTTTCAGGAGCATGTTTCAGGTTTCAGTCCAACAGCAAATGGATGGAAGATGTCTTTTTCTTCTGTCGTATTCCCTACCTATTAGGTCTAAGCTGTTCCTTCTCAATTTTCTTTGCCTGCTTTGCCTGCATTCAAACATCTGAATTTTCCTCTAGTCCTGGACAGGGTTTCAAGACCAGATTTCTATTACATAGATATTATAGCACTACTCATTAGGTCGTTAATGAGATCTTTTACTTATGTAAGACCTATGTGATTTATGAGGTTGTGTAAGTCAACACAAAGAATAAAAATCATTATGCTGTTAGCTGTTTCCTCAGGTTACCCTTTCTTTTGTGTCAAATGCCCAGGCAAGACAGTCCATAATAACTGTGGCTCTTTGGGATGCAGAAATGGAACTTGGCTGGAAATGTGTGAAGGTTTGCTTTTAGTTAAGTTGAATGTCATCCTCCCTTTGAAGAAGACAAAGAAGACAAGGAAGGAAAGTACAATTTATCCACTGTATTGACATTTGGGTTTGGAAAGTACAAAAATATGTGAGCTGCACATGCTATTAATATTAATAATGTTAAAAAAAAAAATCCCTCACAAGGGCTTTGTGTTAATCTTACATGATTCAAATCTTGGTTGCATAATGAAGATCTTACATATTTAATAAGCAAATTGAAGTAGGCCCAAATGAGTGAACAGCATAGCACTGTAAAAAGAAACAGGGAGGAGGGAATTCTTGTCAGATGAGGTTGCTGGAAAAAAAAAAAAAAAAAAAAAACACCAAAAAAACCCCACTGATCTACTGACATTTTTATGTCTCCCATCAAATGTCATTGTGAATTGAAAATGGAATGTCTGAAAATAAAAGCAGCAGTAAGTTTCTATATAACCTGATGAATGTACCTCCATTGTTTCCATGAAATTATATTAAAAAGGTCATTGCTCTATGTATGAAAATACCATGGCAGTTGTTCTATTGCTCTTTCAATTTGGAATAAGCACTTGAATGTCATCAAAGAGAAATAGCTGATATTCTGTAATTAAAAGTAGATTTTGATTTACAGTGGGGAAGAGGATAAGAATGAATGCTTCCATACAGCTGATGTAGACATGCAGCTTATTCAGGAATAAAAGAAACTCTCTGAAGGATGAAGGGAAAATATGATTAAATTAAAATGTCTGGGGTATGAAAATGTGTATGCGAAAGGAACTGAAAAATTCCCCCTTCTTGTGGTATTCTACAAGCAAGTCCTTTGGGTAAAGCCTTTTCCATAGCAACAGATAAAACCTTTATGAGGTGCAAAGTTTTGCTGAGAAAATTAAGGTTTTCTATTCCAGTTCAGTTGATGCTTAAAATGAAATTAAGTCTGGTGTGAGTATTTAGTAAAATATCATCATTTTAAAGATGCATTTTTTAAGACTATAACAGTGAAGAGTCTGGGATAGTTGTAGGGTATATATGTATATAAGGTATATATGAAAGCTGTATTTTACTGCTGGAGATAAAAAGCAGAAATCAGAACACAAATGAGCAGTGACTTCATTTACCCTTCACTCTGCCCACAGTTCTGTCACTGGCTCTGTCTCTTCCATGTCTCATTAGGTTTGATATCTGCTTTACCATCTTCCCCTTTAGCCTTTCCATGATGTCTTTTATGTCCCTCTATATTTTTCACATTTTTAAGAATAGTTAGATGGAAGTATAGTGATAGTTCTTGGCCAAGGGTGTAACATTTCTTCCTGCTTTTGCTGGCTCAGTTCCTCATTTTGTGTTAAATCTTTTCCTACCTAACATTGTATTCTCTATTTCTCCAATGTAAAATCAGAGATCCAGACATCCCCTCTTCTCTTGTACTTGATTTTATTTTTCAGACACCAGCAGTGCTCTATGGTACTTGCTCCTTCAATGAGCTTTTGCTTCCATTCAAGGTGAGGGTCCCGATGATTTTTTGTAGGATTCAAGCATTTTCTCAATAGTGCCTCTGTAGATAGATTGAAATTTTCTTGTTCTGGGCATAGGAGCATATAAAGGCTCCTAAGAGCAGAGACAGAGGTATTTGTTATGTCATCATCCTTTTTACTGAAGGACTCTGGCTCTTCACAAGATACAGGCAACTATCTCAGAGGATTAGGGTGAATCGTAAGAGGATCCTCTGATTGTCTGACAGTCCTGTGAGTTTCCTGGCATTTATACTCTTGGAATTTAGTCTGTGTCAATTATACCTGCAGATGGAACATTTCATCCAACTATGCCAAAATACTTTCTGGTTTTATCTTGCCTTTTTTGTCTTCACCTTCAGGAACATCAGAGTTAAGTTTGTGAATAGAAAATGCCTGTGCTGTAAATTGCTGAACACTTAAACAAATGCCCCCTCCCCTTTCTGTGTTTCCTACCCTAGGCTGTGTAGTTATTTCTCCTCTTTCGCTCCTTTTTTATTCCTCTTTTTATGAGGGATCTGTCCTGACATTGTGGAACTGGGACTGCAAGATTAGAATGACAATGTGTGAAATGGAAACCTCTGTCTATCACTTTGCAATCAGCACTCTGCAACACTCTTTCTTGGCTGCTATCAAGTCCCTGAGTTATGCTTTTATCAGCTGGTTTGCTTTTTTTTTCTTTCTTTCTTTCTTTCTTTTTTATTTTTTTTTTTTTTTTTTTTTCATCAACTCAGTCCTAGAGTGCTTTTTGAGAGCTGGCAGCTCAGATGAGCTGCCTCTCCCTTGACTCTGTTTTGAACACAAACGTTCAAGGTCTCAGAAGCATGGAATTAAAGAATGCATTGAAATGGGGCTCAGAAGTCATGCTCATGTTCTTGCTCTGTGTCTGCAGACGGTTGTGTTTTGTTCAATTTTCATAGGACCAAGGAACCTTGCCATTCACTGTCTGTGGTTACAAATGAACTCTGGAGAGAACAGGGTAAAGTAACAGTGCTTGTAGATCACATAATCACCCTGCTCCTCAGCATCGCCTCGTGACTGTGGCTGAGGCTGCAGTGCTATTCTGTCACTGAACTGGTTCATGGGATACTTAGACTGACATGTAGACAGAATCATAACGCAGGAAGGAGAGTCCACCTAAAAAGTACCCAAAGCTTGAAATTTGTGTAAAATAAAATGACAAAAAAAAAAAAAAAGATTCTAAAGAAAATCTTTCAGCCACTCTAATTCAAGACATTTCTTCCTTGTAAGTGCAAAATATGCTATACTTTACACTCTTCTTTCTGAAAACCTTGGGGTGTGTGATTAAACTTACTTTCTAGGATAATTTTGGTATTAAAGTACCTATTCTACTGCCTGTGGCACTTTATTCAAGAAGAGGAAGCAGAAAGGAAAGTGAAAGCAAAATCAATTAAGTGGGGAAAAATCAGTTCTTTCTTTAGAAAGCCATTTTTAAAATTAATTCTCACACGAATTATTTGCATCTAGTTGGCTTGTAGCAGCAGGGAAGGTAATGATGGTGTTTCCTGGCTCTTACTGTGCTGCTGGTTCAGTTCAGACAAATGCAGTATGTTGCTTACTCTGCTTATACACACATGACCACCACACTTCCAGAAGTGTGAATTGCTTTTGTCTGACATGTTTGCATATTAATTTATATTGTTAAATATATATTTTTTGTGTATTAATAATTTATTCTTTTCCCAAGCAGTTACTGTGGTTCCCAGGCACTCTGCATGTATTACAGCACCATTGAACTTTTAGTAATGGAACAGACTCACATGTGCCAGATGCTTTCCCATGTGACATGCTACAAAGCTGCATTTTGTGTTCAGTGCCGGTTTGAATGAATTGAAATTCACTCATGTCCCAGTGAAAATTTGTGTCACATGAGTGAAAAGTCATGTCCCAGGAAATTTTACATTTTAGTCTTCTCAGACAGTGTCCAACTGACCATTTGTCTATACTCACAGCCAGGGCAGTCTCTTTTATCCTTTGAAGCTTATTCTTGTTGACTAGAAAGTCTGGGGGTGATGCTGGAGGATGTTGCACCATCTGCTCTGCTGTGTGACACACCAGACAAGGTAAGTGGTTAGGAAGGTGAGACTCCATCGCAGTGACATTTCCTCACACCTCTCCTTGGCAAACCACAGCTAGATCAGGGCTATATTCAAAATGTTGCTGACTTTCATACAGCTTCAACTAGTAATTGAATGTTTCGTTCAGTAGGGTCTCATTCTACTGAACAAAATAAATCAAATCAGTTGTAAGTTTGCTACCTACTTCAGGTGGGTAAATGCTCTGGTTCTTTCTCTTCCATTCAGAAATGAATAGGGGAGGGAAAAAATAAAGTTTACTGTAGATACAATCACAGAGACTTTAGATTTCCTGAATGTGTCATTTGTTAGGCTGCCTGGTAAAAGGTATATGCACCATAGTGATTTTCTCTCAACCTTGGCTTCCTTGCATACGGAGGACCCCCTGTGTGTGTTACCTCTGCAGCAGAGGATTTGATTTATCTCCTTTATGTAGATGATTGGGGTCTAACCTTGCTCTTTCCGTTTCTCTCTGAAGGTCAGAGCCCTGAAAAAGGGTCTTTTTTCCTCCTTTCTGCAGGCAATTTGTGGAACTGAGGGAAGCAAAATACAGCATCGGCAGGTGTGCATTCATTGAAAATGTCAAGACTACTCAAAAGCTTGCTCTCTTTAGCAATTAGTGGCCCTGCATGTCAAACAAAGAATCAACCACTTAATCTTCTGCCTTTCTTCACATTATGTTCAGTCTTTGAAGGTTTAGGAAACAAGACACCCATCACAAAAACATGGCCCAAAACGTGTTCAAGTGAGGCATCTCATAAAATCCAAGGCCTGCTAGAAAATTGAGCTCACAGGTGAACAACAAAAATGATAAACTCTGAAAGTTCAGGCTCCAAACTACTGCTGTTGCTATTTTCAAATTCCTTGAAGTGATTTGCAAGACAGGGTTTATTTAGTGTCTTGGAAGAAAAAAACCTCAGCACTGACAAAACCTGGTATGCTCATGCCAGCTCTCTAACAGCTTGAAAATCAAATTAGGTACAGAATTGTTGGAGACAATGTTTGCTGTCAACAGCCTGGGTGGAAAAAAAAAAAGGGAGAGAGAGAGAGAAGGAAAAAAAAAAAGTCAACCCCACAACAAAACCAGAAATAGCCTTCCCCAGAAATCTCTGTAAGAGCTGTGCTTTCAAATCCATTTGCAACTCCTCACTCCAGCTCTGGTGTTCCCTTTTGCCAGGTGGCTAGATCTGAAACAACGGCTGCAAAACAATGTTTTAAAAAGTCATTTGAAAGGGAGCTTGAGAGATTACATGCCAGCTGGAAAGCATGACAGCAAGAAATATCTGAACCTGCTTTGCCAGTGATGAGGAAACCTCCAGAGCCACTTTAGATTGAGCTCACTGGGGTGGAGGAAGGGGATTTAATCTTAGACTTTCCCAGTGCAATGGCATGCACTGGTCAGTACAGCCCTGCATTGAAGCTACCCTGCCTGTGGACATATTCCTTGAATGTATGAAAAGATGAGGTGGGTCAGATTTACAAAACAAACAAACAAACAAAAAACAACAACAAAAATCTAACCCAGTCTCTGACTGCGGCCATAAGTAAATGCCTAAGGCAGATGAAGAACAGTGCAAGGATATACAGCACTTTTCCCAAGTGATCTCCATGATGGCAGCTCTTTTAAGCCTGGAGATTCTGTTATCCACATGTGATTTCTACTTCTTTATATTCGTCAGTGTATTTTGTGAATGGATCCAATCTATTACTGAACACATAAACTATTAACATCTGTTAAAGATTTTAGCAACAAGTTCTAGAAGACTTCTACACCCCATGGGGCCCCAAATCCCTTTATTCTCTTTGTTTTGAACTTGATGTGCTTCATGTAGCTTCATATGGCATACCTTAATTTTGGTACTGGTGAAGAAATGGACAGTCAGTTCCCAGTGTCTCCATGCTCCTCCTGTTTCCATGATGTTTCTTCATCTGAAGGATTTTCTACTCATCTGCTAAGCATTATGGCTTCTCTCTTAACATTTTCCAGTTTGATATATCTTTGAAAATACAAGGTAGGAAGGGCTATTATACTGCACAATGCACGCTCCTAGGTCTGTAGCATCATTTCTACTTTTCCCAGGGCCTTTTCAGCCTAGTTGTCTTCCCTCTTCTGCAGTCCATGTTCTCTTTAACAGCATAGCAGCTCACACCATATGTGCTGTAGAGCTTGTGCTGACTTTGTTGTGAGATGAAAGGGACTACTAGCTGTTAGCCAGCCTGGTAAATCCTCTGGTGTCCCCTGAATAGGTTTGGAGTTAATTTCTGTTGTCACTGTCAAGTCACGACAAAGTGAAGGTATGTTGGGCTAAAAATCTGAGCCAATGTGGCACCTCCTTTACATGTAGTTTGAGGTACTTGTTTTGTTGGTCTGTCCATGTCCAGTCCCAACTTGAAGAGACATCACCACAAACGGAAATTACCTGTGGGGGAAAAAGCTCATATGCATTACAGTTTGCACAGGCTTTATCATTTCACTTGTGCCTGAGCCCTGTGTGCCAGTTTGTGGCATATTACTGCTACAGTTGTGTGGTTGTCAACATTAAAGCTTGAGTCTGGCCCACAGCAGCAGGTAAATTTGCAAGTACAATTTTTCAACTTTTTTTTGTCAACTTATAACTTGTCCTTTTTTTCCCTCCCCAATATAACTAAGCTGACTTGTCACGTTAGGCTGCTTTTGTTTCATTTCTAAGCTGAAAAAGTAATCTTGCCAATGTATGGTTACTACTTCCCAGCTGGCATGTAATGCAGATATTTGGAATCAACTCAGATCTTGGATTTTTGTCTTGCTTCAGTAGAAAGGTAAACACCAAAAAATAAAAAATAAAATAAAATCTAGGGAATTATTTAAAATCAAGCAATGGCTTAGGAAAAAATATTTGTAAAACTTTATCTTGCCTTCTTAAAATTTACTGGGCATGATTTCCATGAGCTACTTCTTACTAACCGGAGAGGATGTAAAGACATGAAACTTTAAAATATGGACAAATTTTATGTTGTCAAACACTCTCAACATTCTCTCTCTTTTCATTGTATCATACTAAATGGAAAGCAATTGTTTTGATCTCTGATTGAAAAAAAAATCATCACAGTGTGCATCTTGTTTTTATGATAGTACTTAATGCCTAGCAGGGAATCATGTTGAGGGTTTTCAAATGTCTCTCAGCCAGACACTAAACAAAAAAAGTTAGAAGTCAGGCAAGAATGGTCTCAATGAGCTGAAGGTGAGGAAAAGTTTCTAGGGAGGAGGTTGATAAGACTATAGAAGAATATTGAATTTTATGTTGTGGGTCATTTAAAATTTGACAGTACAATATATCCATTGGAACACAAACTTGTGTTGGACTTGAGGGGTAGATTAAATACTCTGGTTGGCCTTGGAGATGAGATTTTTTCAAAAGCAGTTAATCTACTCTTCCTATTTAAATGGTAATAGTGTATGGTCAGTATTCAGTGCACTTTGCAATCCCAGATTTTGTCTATGGTTTTAAAAACTGGATCTTCAGTTCTTTACTAAAAGAAAATACCCTCTGTCTCAAAGACATTTTTTTCTGAAGTTAAATGTGTTGATATATACCAGGTTGCAAATATACATATTTTTTTGTTTGTTTTGGTTTTGGTTTGGTTTGGTTTTGGCTTTAGTATCTGGAAACCCTTCACAGAATCTGATGTTTTCATAGAATCGTCTAGATTTGAAAAGACTCATCAGGATCACCAAAGGATCACCAGGTCACCAGGTCTAACCATCAGCCTGACCTATCAAGTTGCATCACTAAACCATGTCACTTAGTGTTACATCCTCATATCTCTTAAATACCTCCAGGGATGTGGACTCCACCACTTCCACCAGAAGCCCTTTCCAGTGCTTGACCACCTTCTCTGTGAATAAATTCTTCTTAATACACAATATAAACTATCACTGATGAAACTTCAGTTAGTTTCCTTGCGTCATATCACTTATCACCAGAGAAAAGAGACTGACAACCTCCTTGCTGCAACCTTCTTTCTTGTATTTGTAGAGAACAATGAGGTCTCCCCTCCATCTCATCTTCAGCCTCAGTCTAAACAACCCCAAGTCCCTCAGTCACTCCTTGTATGTCTTGTTTTCTAGTCCCTTCACCAGCTTTGTTACTCTTTGCACAGCAGCAACATCTTGAATCACTGCTGAACCTCTTCTAAGGTTCCTGAAGGGGACTCTTGGTGGATTAACTCTCTAAATAAGATTCTCATAACAAATCTATCACTCCTTTGCTGCATCCCTGCCCTTGTAAAGCGTTGTGGTTTTTGACAGTGGGAAAAAAATTCTTACTTTAGAAACATCTCAATTTGATCAGCATTGGCAAGGGGAAACAGAGGCTTACCTAATTTGATTTATTTTTGAAAAACAGATGGGAACCATCAGCACCAGTCCATGCTGGATCCAGGCATTGCCACATACAATACAGGTACAAAGTCAAATGCACATTGTGGATTACCAGGATAACCCTGGCAAGTTCTCTGGCATGCAATTGTCCTGCTTGATCTAAACATGCAGTATGAGCTACTTGTAACCACTGTAACTGTAAGACAACTTTGGTGGGAGTAAGAGGTTGGACTATATCCTTCCAGAGGTCCCTTCTTGCCCAGGTTTCCCTATAACTATGATTCTGAAAGTGAGAGTCTCTTCAATCATACCCTCAGATTGTGTAATATTTTACTGAAATTGTTGTAGATCTATAAATCTGAAACCACCAAAGGCTAGCTCTGGTGATTAACTCCTGAAACTGCTAAAAGTAGGGCACAGTCAAGGCCCTGTTAAGGTTTGAGGCACAACTTGGCTTTGTCTGAAAATACCTTCCAGATTCATTCCAGTCCTGGGAGGCTTTACCACCTTAAAGGTGGATCCCAATATTTCCACACTTCTCCATGTTTTTCTCTTGAATGGAAGTACTGAAAGATTTCCTGTATTTTTTCCCTCAGTTCCACTCCCTGTTGTCACTGCTCTAACTCAAAAAATATCACAGAACAATCTGATGGAGCTGAAATAAGATATATATTGTTCTTTAGACAGTTGGCAGGTCATAGAGAAATAGAAAAAAACAATAATCAACTGGGAATAGGTGAAGTGCATGATTACGGCAGTCCCATAGATGACACCTTCCACCTTTTAAACTACCTATTAGCAAGGGTTGAGTGAAGAGTGCAAACATTCTGTGTTTTACTTCTATAGTTTTAGTGTTATAGTTTTCTCTACCATACTACCACACTCCCTAAACTGATTATTTTTTCTTTCTAGGTTGCCTCTGGAGAGGGGAAGAAGTCTGAAGACTCAAAAGACTAGTGAGAGAGTAATCATTGGTTCACAGTTTCCCTTCCAGCAACTTGCTGTAAGCAAGAATAACAGAAAAAAAAAACAACACACACACACACAAAAAACAAAACAAAACAAAACAAAAACAAAAACATACAAGACAGAGAAAGAAACAGAGCCTGAGGAGAGAACATTCATATTGTCATTTAGATGAACTATGCAGCTATCTCTCTTGACATACCTATTCCACAAACATGTTTCTTCTCAGCCTGGTATTCATTTTCTGTCTTTCTTGATTACATTAGTGATTCTTTTTTTTCCCCTCCTACTCTGGCTGGAGTCTCAACTACTTGCTTATTTTTTGGCTAAATTAGCCAGGTTGTTTGTATTGCTGTCCTGCAGGTGACCCAGCAGCTCAAACTAATAACATATATTTTTTTTGTCAACATGTTACTCTCCAAGCTTGTTGAATACATTTTATACGTCCAAATTGCAGTGATGTATTTCAGGGATAATAACACAGAAGTGGAATTAATGCCTTTTGGAGCTTTCCTTTCTTGCAAGATTGGACTGGCCTAGATAAATGGTTTTCTCAGAGCTTATTTTGGTTTTTCTTTTGTTTCAAAACCATTGAATTTAATAATGTTTTTCTCCAGACTCTTTATAGAATTTTTATGTTTGTTTCACTCAGTTTGTTCTTATACAGCAGGATTTGCAAGTTCTGTTTCTAACTAAAAATAGAATAAATTGAGACATTCAGATATCATGAAGGTGTGATTGGTTTCATTTACAATGCAAAGTGCCTGGGGCTGCGATTTATGTATTTGTAGAGTTCCTGACATAATGAGGTTTCTTGACTAAGATGAGGAATCTGGTCTGTTTGAGATCCTGACAGATGATTGAGATGATGTTCATGGTAAAGCTAAAATAATTCCAGAAAGAAGGTGTAATTATTTTTGGATCTCCCTCATTTACCTGATCATGAAACTTGTAGGAACATTTTACATTAAAGTCTGACAATTTGATTGAAAATAGCCAATAGAGTCACATGCTACCAAGGAGGACAGGCACATAAATGGCAGATAATCACAGGAGCTTTCTGCATCTTAAGAAACTAGGATAGAGAAGGAACGGTGAAGACCAGTAATTTCTTAATTATCCATTAATGCAGAGAAAGATGCAAGATGTTGTATATCACAGGGTGCTGTCAGAGTCCATTGCAGGTAAGGCATGGCAACTCTGTCCCACTTTTCTCAGCAAAACATTAATGGAAACTAAGATCAGATTTTTCCCTCACGTGAGATTCCATGTGCATACAGAAGGAGACTCCATGGGAATATAGGAGGAGAAAGTCCTGGTCCTACAGATGTTAGGATATGACAAAATATGAAAGTAATGGAAAATGGTAAGAGCAAATAAATTCATCCTGTTCTTAACACGTGGAGAATTTAGACATGTTTTAATTACTCCTCACAGAGTAATCCAAGAGTAGTCCAGAGCAGTCCAAGGCCTACTGTATTGCTTGCATTTTATGTACTTTAGTCCTTGTGAAGTTTTGGGTGTGGGTCATTTACCCAAAATCATGCACTTACCTGCTGTAAGACTTGAGGTCTGAATGGGACTGAAATAATTTTCACTCTACTGTGTTACAAAGAACTGCCTAATCTCTGGGTTCACATGAAGTAAGATTTTTTTGACTGTGTTATCTCATCTTATTTTGATTATTTTGTTTCTATAATGTTGCTGCTGGACAAAACATGAGGTTTTATTTGCTTTTAACACAGAGACAACCCCTAGTTCATGCAAAACAAAAAGAGCTTGAAGTTCCATCATGAACCATTACCATATCTAGTCTAGTTTCAGGGTTATAAAGCATAACAATTAATCTGTATAGTTAGAGCTCAGTGTTGTAGAAAGGATGCTGGCTTGTTTTGCCACAGCTTTCCAGTAGTATAGCTGTAGATGATTAGCTCAAGATGCTTATTCAATTCCTCTTCTAGATAAGGTCTGTATGGACTTGTTAGCTCATATGTTATGCCTGACTCATATCCCTCTCTTCGCCACATTGCATAAATGGTGGCTCCAGTGCAATGTGGGAGTATCCTGGCAGTGAGATGACCAGTCTTATTGCTGGCTCCATCCTTCCCAGTAGTACAGCTGGCTCCCTCCATTGGCTCTGCAAACTCAAACATATCTACCGAAGACAGAACAGATAAAGATGTTTGGTTCCCTGTAGGGACATCAGCAAGAGGCAATGAATATTCCCCCACATAAATGGATCATGCTTCATCTAATCAGTTTGGGGGAAAAAATAAATAATTAATAATAATAATAATAAAGCAATGAAGACCTAGAAGGCACAAAGGCAATGGAAAGCCAATCAATATTAATATTTTTAAAATGGGTATAAACTACCTATAGATGCATTTATTACATCTATAATAGAAATTGGTTGATGATTTCTGATCTTCAGAGGGACAAAGGTCTAGAAGGTCTCCCTCCAAGCAGTTCAACAGAGTTTAAAAGATGTAATTTGTTTTAAGAGAATACAAGTCCCTTTTCAAAAATAATCTTTTTGAATCACTTAGTAATTTCCTTTTTCAGCTGAGGAACATGACTTACCTCACAGGGAACATTGTGAGGAAAAATGAACAAATGACTGTGTGATGCTAAAAGAGTTGTAAAATACGAGGTAGCCAGAGGGGTTCGGCTGTGAACACATCCAGTAGCTCAGCATGTAGGATGTATCATGTCTGCTCTTCAGGCCATTCTGGAGTTTATTCTACTCTATCCTTTCAAATTAGCCAGATTCCAGCAATACATTTTAAAATATATGTGAGTCAGAACAGAGTGAAAGAGAAAAGAAATACTCTTTTTTGTTAACACTCAAATGGTAGAGTCCTGTAGGTAAAATGAGCCACAGCATTTGAAATCTCAAAATCCTTAATAGAGCTTTGAATGTGGTTAGGTGCTAATTTGTAGTTATCATTGAAGCAAAAAGTGTGCCAAAAAGTAGGTGACAGGCTTTTTTGGTGGAAAAAAAAAAAAAAAAAAAAAAAAAAAAAAAGCAATGAAGACCTACAAGGCACAAAGGCAATGGAAAGACAGTCAATGTTAATATTAAGAGTAGACATCACAGTATCTGCTCCAATCACATTTTAATGCTAAAAGCATTTAGAATAGGTCTAAGAGTTGAAAGATTTTCTGATCAGCTGAAACAAATGTGAGGGTAAACCATCTTTCCATGTTTACTTCTAGGATAAGTATATGAAAGCCCCAAACAAGTTAGCTTTAATATAATCCTAACTTTTTCCAGAGGCAGGTGTTAATAGCTTGTGGGTATTCTGGGAGGCAAACTCTTGAAATATTTCAGGCTATTATCTTTCTTCCAAACATACAGCACTAATGCTTGCTTTCAGGGATCTCAGCCAGAAGTCAGGTGTCTTCTCAGCCAGTAAAGCCACATCTTCAGGTGTGTATCAAATGGCCAAAGGAGAATGAGGGGAAAAAATAAAAGAAATTGTTTCTATATCAAGAAAACAGGGATTCTTAACTGGTGTAAAGTTATATAATTCCAACATGCATTACAATTACAACCTGACTGACCCATCATCTCCACAGTGTCTACCTAGTATAGGAAACATAACAGGATTTCCTATTCTAATCCAAGGAAATACTCGAGTGCCAAGGTAAATTCTCCTAATGTGCTGATTTTTGGTGTCAGTTTACACTGGGGGCACCAGCCATCTCTTACTGCTTGCTCTGGAAAGTAGAAATAAAGCCAAGTTGTCTCACTTGAGCACTTATCTGACATGAAATTTTCATCTCATCGGGCACAGCATCAGTGCCTTGAATTGTAAGCATTTGGCCTTCTGCTGCTGTAAACTGTTATGTGAGCTCTAATGCAAACCAACGCACATTTTTCTTGTGTTGGTGTTTTTTTTTTATTCCCATACCACCATAATTCTTGGCGAGGTCACACAATGGGCTCTTTTGCCTGCAAGCAACTGCTTCAGAGCTGATTGTAGAGAGCTGCAAAATCTCAGCTGTGGCACCGGTTCTCGTTTATCTCACCAACAGGAAAGGGAGAGTTAAAGAAGCTAGTTATTTTTCTCTGTTTTTTGTCCTAGCATTTTGAACAATAATCAGTTTTGTCTCATGCTGAAATGTTTCCTAGCACTGACATTTGATGCTTGCTGCCTTTATGCCTCAATCATCAAACTTCAAGTATTTTCCCAATGATAAAATCAGGATGTATGGCAAGACTGATCTGGGTCTATATAAATCGCCTCTTCCATTCTCTTTGCTTTGTAGTTTTGTAAAGAGTAGATATGTATGAAGAAGCCAAATGCTTCTTGAAATTCAATGAGATTTGAGACCATGTCTCTTTGAATAAGTACTCAGAAACTGACAGCGACCCAAAACAGTCCCCACAGTATTAAAATTAGCCTTTATATTTTCCTAAAAACCTTCCAACAGTGTAACTTCAAACTATATTAAAAATATATAAATTTCCCTTATTCTGAAAGTACATTGAAACATATTTTGCCGCCTTTCATTTGCAACCATAGGCTGAAAGCCTGGATGCATGGAAAAGCCAACGAAAGCTCTTGTGATCAGTAGGAAAAGGAATTTCAAATGTTCTCAGAAGTGTATTTAGGGCCCACAGCTGAACTATGCATATTTTTTCAGCCTTTTTTTTCAGAGCTCAGCTGCACTTCATGTTGTTGCACTCTCCATAGAAAGTTTTTGAGCTGATCCTTAAGTAGCGAGAAAGACCCTTACAAACACCTGCCCCGTGCTTCTGCAGTGAGAGCTGCCAGGAATTCTCTATTGAATTCGCAACTAGAAAGCTGTTATTTTGGGCTTGTGGATTTGTTGTTGTTCATGGTGGTGATGTTTTTGTTTTTATAAAATATAGCTGCAGTGGCATTCACATACCCTGTAATTCTGTGGTCCTTCTAAGTCTACTTTAGCTGAAGGAATGGCTAAATGATGAGCCAGCCTCCCTGTTGTCAAACCACAGAACAGACTTCCAAAGCGAGCCTGGTGCCACTTTCTTTCCTGTCTACATTGATTTGTGAATCCATACTTGTCAGAAAGTGTGATTTTGTTCTTGTTTCTCACACTTCCCTGAAGCTAACGAAGAGAAGAGAAGAGAAGAGGAGAGGAGAGGAGAGGAGAGGAGAGGAGAGGAGAGGAGAGGAGAGGAGAGGAGAGGAGAGGAGAGGAGAGGAGAGGAGAGGAGAGGAGAGGAGAGGAGAGGAGAGGAGAGGAGAGGAGAGGAGAGGAGAGGAGAGGAGAGGAGAGGAGAGGAGAGGAGAGGAGAGGAGAGGAGAGGAGAGGAGAGGAGAGGAGAGGAGAGGAGAGGAGAGGAGAGGAGAGGAAGAACGAAGAAAAAAGGAGGAGGTGAAGCTGGGTTACAATGGCTATGAACCTTTCATGTTTGATTTGAGGTGGTTTACCAGCCTGGTCTTTTCTCCTTAAATTATGCCTTTTAACCCCACAACAACCATTGCAATTGTTCACCTTGTTTCATGAGCAGGGA
Organism: Anas acuta; assembly: GCF_963932015.1. NCBI lineage: Eukaryota > Metazoa > Chordata > Aves > Anseriformes > Anatidae > Anas > Anas acuta. The sequence goes on from NC_088984.1 coordinate 12,252,392, forward strand.
TTAAAGGGCGAAGGTATACGAGAGTTCAACTGTTCTGTAACAGCCCATCAAACAGCTTCTCTCTCACTGGATTACATACTAGGCTGTATCCTTGGTTCACCACACCCTAGCATCTGTTGTTACTGACAGTAAATAGATGAAGGATAGGAAGGTAGGTGAAACCTGGAATTCAGGAATTTTGGGATGGTTAAAGAAGACTTCCTCTGTTTGATGTCTTAATTCCTTGATAAATGTGAAGAACATTACAGAAAAATAAGCTTGGGCAAGTACAGGGGTGAACTATCATGCAGACATTGAATTGGAAGGAGAGCAGAATCTCTACATTTGGCCTGGTGAGAAAGTTTTACCATTATGGGTGAAATTACTGGTTAACCAAAATGGGGAAAAATCAGACACAGGACTTTAGGAAGATCTTAGAGCTGATCTTTATTATGTTTACATACATGTATAAATGGTGTTTATACAGTGTATTATATCTGGAAGTCCTGAGCTTAATTCAGTTATCATAGTATGATTGTGGAATATAAGGAGGACAGAAATTCTGGTCTGGTTTCTTGAACTGATACTGACACTGATATGCTCACTGTCCTAGCTTCCCTCGGTCTAAAATTGAAATAATCTATCTTCTTAGAGACAGCATGATGATGATTTGTTTCATATCACACTCTAAAGATGAAGTATCATTTTGAATCCATCCTTTCTTACAGCTAATGTGTGATGATAAAGAATCACTGTACCTTTAAAGTAAAGGCAAAACATGAAACAAGTGTTGCTTCTTTGGCATTGATGAGTTAACCTGGATTTTTGTATCTCAAGCTATTCAGATGCTGGGGACCACAATAAATTGCTAACATTACATTTCTCTGAGGCTTCCTATGCAGCTCCTCTGAAAGGTTAATTGTCAAACTTTAGTTTGGGACTATATAATATACTTCCCAACTCCATAACTTAAGTATTAGCATAAATGTGGTGGATGATAAAAAGAGACATTTTTCATATTTCAAAAGGTTAAGTTCATATAATTATTCATGATTGAATAAATAGTTTAGTGAGGTTATTTATTTATTTATTTATTTTTATTTTATTTTATTTTATTCCAGAGTACTAACAGCACTATAAATACTCACTTTAAAGCTTCTGTATCTCATTTGACAGCCATTAAAATTGATGGAAAGGTATACCTTGAGAGCCGTGTTCTTTGGATCATATTCTTTACCTAGGATGACTGTAATTCACATTCCTTCCATCATTTGGGATAGTATTTTCAAGACAGCCTCAAAAGAATGAAGTATAAAACCAGATAGTGTTTACACAAACGTTTTCATCCCCTTTTCTCTCCCCTTCAGTGAATTGATGGAGGAATGGTGCAAATTACTTTGATTGTTCCCCTATTTGTCCCCATCTGTTAAAGAATTATAAAACAGATCTTCTTTATGAAGTCCTTAGAAATCTACTGAGGAAAACTGATGGGGAAGAATGAGGTAAAAGAGGCTACTACTTGTTTTCTTTTCTCTTTAACATTGTGTTCATACTTGTCAGCTGGACACCTTCTGAATTTCACCTCATATTGACTACAACAAAGCTTGTTTTAACAGTAAGAATAATAAGATAAAGAGTGCTGACACTGGAAATGCCCTGCAACAGGTTATTTAGAAAGGTTGTGAGTTTTCTATCATTGAGCATTTTGAAGAAGAGTTGAGAGAAATATCCATCAGAAAGGAAGCCACTTTTACTGGGAACTCAAAGAGTAGTGAGCAAGCTTAGATTCCTTTCTAATGGGGATTGTTTCTGGAACTGATTCCAAAAGTAGGTTGAGACAAAATAACAACAGTCCTGTAACCCAGGACCATTCTGATGTTCAAGCTGATGTTAGTATAGCTGGTATCAGTACCAATACTAGTGAATAATTTGCTGACAGCCATTCCCTTGGAATAACCACCTTGCAAGGAGTGCCTCCACAGACCATAATGGCATTGAACATCAGTCACTATACAAAGCGTCTGCTCTACTGCTGCTCACCAGGTGCATGGCAATTACAAAGGATGTGGAGAGGAACCCAGCAGGGAAAATCCCTCCTCTCAGTTGGAAAGTTCTTTCATTAGGCTTTGCATGAAACTAGTTGTACATCTCTGAACATACAGTTAACAGTAATATATGGGCACTTTGAGAGCTGCCAATTCCCTAAACCATGCAACTGGGTAGAGGCAGGGTCTGGATGGAGCCTCTGTTCTTCCTTCTCCTCATGTGTCCCAGCACAGCTCAGTCACCACTGACACACGACTTACCTATGGCAGGGAAAGACTTGCTGCAGGTGGATTCCCTAAAAGAAAAATGAACTTTAACTTGGTCAGTTCTTTGTGCTGGGGGTTGCACAGCCTTGTCCACTCCCTTACTTGGGCCAGACCAGGGAGCCCTAGGTAATTTCTAAAATCAGTCATGTATATGCATATATATATACATATGCCTGTGTGTATGCATGCACATGTATATGTAATATATATGTATACCTATCTGTAAAAATATGTGTACATATTTGTGTGTATGTACATATATACATTCTATGTGTAGGAAGTCAAGCCACAGTAAAGAGATGTCTAAGCTAAGCAAACAGCAAATGAAGATGATGTTAGTTTTGGGCAGTGCTTTCCTGGCAGGAAAAATCCTATAGATCATTCTGTCACTGGACTGTGGTCTGGAATTGGCAGCATCTCTGAACAAGCCCACTGCAGAATATTGTCTTCTGGAGATAAAAGTTGAGTGTCTATTTCTGTAACAGAATTTTGTCTCTCTGAGCACAGATTCAGGACACAGCTGCATTTAAGTGAACCTTGTTATAGCATTTCTTAGATCATACCAGAGAGACTTATGACCTTCATAAAGCTGAGAAGGACAAACATTGCTGCTTTAAAAGCTTTTAGGAACTGATCATTTTTCATGCCCACTTGTCTGTGGCAGTTGTAGTAAATTTGCTGTTCTCTGCATGGCTCCAAGATAAACTTTCCATTATTACAGAACCACAACAAAAAATTGTGTAGTAATATATGATTCTGGCTTCAAATGCAGCTGTACTACTTTGGTTAATTTCCTATTAATTTAGTAATATTAACTGCACGCAGGTGGTTCCTCTCCCTTTAAAAAGTGACATCAGGAAGTCCATGGAATGGGGGTTGTTTATAATCTACAGCTTTTTTAGATCCAGATGTCCCTAGAACTATTTTTTTTTTTCTTCAATCGGGAGTCCTCTTGCAGTAATCCAGAATAATTTTTGTTATATATATTCAGTAAGGGACTGTCTTTGCCCAAAGACCTTGTAATACCAAACAGCATATGATTGCTATTGTTTTCATTAGCATTATTATTAAAATATTGTTAATAATATAATATTTTTAATAATAATAATGATGTTCTAAGAAGTAAAATTTTCCCAACCTTAGGATTTATTAGGCTGGAAGTGAATAAACAAACAGAAAACCCCATTGCCATAGCAGTAAGCAGTTCTAAAGATGGACCTGGACCTGGTGGAGCTGCCTGCTATACAAACAAAACCAGCACTTTCTGACACCAAATATCTTACTACTTAATGTAGTAGTAAGAACAGGCACAGACTACATGGAAACAAGGGTAGATTCATGGTATATTCTCTTGAAAGTTTGTCCATCAAGGGCAGTGGAGTTCAGCTTGATCTTGTTTAACAGTGCTGCAATATAAATAATTAACATTTCGCTAGAAGTGACCAGTAGAAATAAATAGTCCCTTAAACTGTCTAAAGTTTACTATTCCTTTCTAGTAGTTTCATAAAACAGCATTTTCCTTTTTTTATGAATGGCTAAGGAGAATTTGCCATGGGAAAGAATAAGCTTAACCTTATGATAATTCCAGGATGCTTGCTTTGAGATGATCTGACATGTTTCTGTTTGTGTAACAGTGTGACAGGATTTTTTTTTCCCCAGGTGGCAGTTCCAAGGAGTTCCAGCATCAAGTCTATGAGGCACAGGTTTACAAAAATGGCTCTATTTAAATTGTGATTAATATCTCAGATAGATTAGAGAGAGAAAACAGGCAGAATATCCTGTTGTGGGACTTTTCATAGATCTTGGTCAAAAGCCATAATATGCACATTTATTGATGTTAACCAATAACACACTTGAAAAAATATTATCCCTCTGGAATATAATTCTGCATAACACATATGCACACAAAAAGGAACAGAGCCACAGAAAGCAAGTCATTTTCCATTAATTATGACAGCAATTATTTCTAAGATCTATATAACCAAGTTATATTAATATTATGAGATAGTAATACAATGTTATGAAAATAAATGGTAGAAATGAAGAGTTTGGTACATTATTAAAAAAAAAAAAAAAGAAGAAGCTCCAACTCACATGAGGAATAGAAAAAAAATAATCGCTTTCAAAACCTGATTTATCATAACAGGAGGGGTTGAGATGTAGTCAAGAGTCACATCAGGATACAGTTTCCATATGGTGCTGGGTGTGCCCAAGTCATGTTTTCCAGTCACGTAATGGTCAAAGCCTTTTTGAGTAAGACTGTGGACTGTGGTGAGGTTCAATGCAAGTGTGGTTAATCAAAGCACCAATATTCAGATACACCCAAAGCAGAGATATAACCAACGATGTCCTGCCAGACAAACACTTAGAAGAAAAGACTCAAGCAGTGGAATTCAAGAAATTCAAGACCTAGGGAATCTGTGAAACTCAGAAACTTAAAAACAAACAAACAACAACATAAACATGGTTATCTTTATTTCTGATCTTCTCTGTTTATAGTAATAATGCTAAACAAAACAGCCTCAATGTACAGGTACTTATTTTCTTTCAGAAAGAAAAAAAAAAAAAAGCATTTCTGTGAACTGAGATATTACAAATATTGAAAAAATCAAAACATTTTTTTCTGAGATCTGGTAATACTGCAAGGTTTTTGAATTAGAGAAGGTGAGACCTGTGCCATGTGAAGCCTTCCTTCAAGATCGGGGTCACTGACTCTGTATCTACTGTATTTACTTCATTTATAACTTCCTCAGTGTGGAGAAAAGCTCCATTTATTTATTTACTTATTTTTAATACAAACAATGGATAAGATGTGTTTTCTGTACTTCAGTAATGATGATTCACAATGTGGTATCAAATATTAATGTTCTTTAGGACATCTGGAAAATACTGACTGGAAAATTAAGATGAGATTAATGTTCCTTCTGATGTTTTTATCTTTTTCATGCCTCATCATCATGCCCACTGTACCATGAGATCAACAAGATTAGATATCTTTGAAACCTGCACACCAACAGAATGTGATATTCAAGCTGAGGCAAGAAGCTAAAAAAAAACTGACCTGCAAGATTAAGGTACCAAATCAGATGTCCAACAGGACATCTTTGTTCTAAATAAATGAGGTATGAATCCATGATGCATAGATGTGTTGAATTCTCCTTAGCTGAATTATAATTCACAAAAACACTAACACATTTTGTTGCTTTTATTTTTTGTGATTCAAGTGATAATGAATAATATTGGTCAACAAAGGAGGCAAAGGGAGAAAGAAAGAAGAGCTTGGAGTAAATAAAATGTTATATATAATATACATATGCATACATTAAATAGATGTAAAATAGAATATTTCCAAAATGCACATATATATATATGCATGTGTGTAAAAAAGAAATAACACATCATGCCTGTTCCTAGACAAGTAGCTCAAGAAGTGTCAGGCTTAAAGTGCAGCTTCATAGGTTAGAAGTTAGGAATAATGCTAACAATTATACTTGTGGATCACGTGGAACTTACATTGCTGAAAATTATTATGAATAGGCTAAACAAACATCTACTAGTCATGATATAGTTGTATTTTATCCTTAAGTTTAGATCACTTTTTAGCATCCTGTCAGCTCTATGATACTATTTCTTTCTAAGATTTTAAACTGTGAACATCAGCAATGCATTTAATCAAACATTTAGTGGACAACTGGCACAACATTTAACAGACAACTTCCTTATTTGGATATATCTGTTATTAAAAAAAAAAAAAAAAAAAAAAAAAAGTTACCCAATGGAAAACATACTCTTCTATCCAGCAGAGAGTAAGAGTCATTGCAGGATGTAGCCAGATAACCTAAAAGAACACAAAAGTTTGAGAGACAGTGCATAAGGGAAGTGAAATAATATTTTTAAGTGGTCACTTAGATTTTTCTAAGCCTGGAGGTAAAAGAATAGAGAGATGCCAAACAAATGGGTGTGTTACTGTTAGCAGTTAAATGTTTTAATGTTTTACAAAAAGGATGCTTTATTATGACAATGGTAATCAAGTTTTTTTTTTTAAATTTCTGACAGTTACTGGATGCTTATTGCTATTTTTTAATTATTTTTTTTTAAGTTATGCAAACACCTAGAAGTCACTAATGTACCTTCTTTACAGCAGTGTCTGAGTTTCATGCAAGAATATTGAAGGGCTTTCAGGATTCAGGATCAGGTAAAAAGGAAGTTGTTTGGAAAGGACACTAATAAATACATTCATTCTAAAATAAATGTTGAGTAATTCAATCATCAAAATGTATGAACAGAGTGAGCTCCAATGTGAAATGCAGTGACCAAAGAAATTAGTGGAACCAAGTTGCTAAGCAGAGATAAATAGGGGTCTAATTAGTTTTATACATCTCAATTGAGGTACTTATTCATGTGCAAAAAACTCACAACATTAAAAATAATTTGATTTAGAAATTGTTTTCATGGAAAGCGTTTGGTATGAAGTTTTTGTATCAGTGTAATATAGTGACAGCAGAAGATATTTCCAATTAAACACTTGAAAGCTTCATATCCATAAATTAGTTGGTAGGCAATAGAGTTCATATGAGCTGCGGTTCAGAATGGGAAAATATCTTCTCCTCAGGAAATTCAGGCAACTGAATAATATAAACATACTCTGCAAATTCTGATAGATCAGTAGTTATCTTTGTAGTTAAAATTAAATTATTTGATATGTACATCTGCTCTCTTTTACTGGTGGAAATCAAAGTAAACCCAAATATTTGGGTGCCCACATGACTCAGGGAAGCAATAGAAGTATGTACATCCTTTTTTAAACTACAACTACAATCAGAATTAGTCTGGGATGTTATTACCTTGGACCTAAATTGCCCCACACTCTATTCAAAACTCACTGGTTGTATTATCACCATACTCTGTCCAGAAACTCTTATCAGCTGAGGCTGAACTTTTAAAGCCATGAAAGTCAAAGGCTTTGACCTACCATCTAAAATCAGCAGTTATTAAAGGAATTGTCAAGGAATGCATTTGATGAACTGGTCTCAGATGAAGGCAAACAATGACATTCTGGGTTATTTCTTAGAAGGAAGCAAGGAACAGAGTGTTTTTTTGCTTGAACTTAATGAAACATGCATTATTCAATAAAAATAAAATAGTTTTCTAGTTGAAAAGCATGCTTTTGAAAAAATGAGATATGTCTTATAAATACTAACATAACTAAATGAATGGTGAATTTTGAAATACAAAACTTCAATCAAAATTACATTTCAGTAAGTGGAAGATTGCATTAGTTCAGATTAAAAAAAAATCATTAAAAATATAGAGAGATTTTTCTAAAAGGGAAAGAAGTCTGTTATAGCCTTCTAACAAAATTTTGAACTATTTTTTTTTTTTTTTTTTCTCAAAACAAAGTTCTGTGCTTTAGCCAGCATAATGATCTTTGGGTGCTGTGCAGGTACATGTGATTTTTTTTTTAATATATTCTATATCATTTGCATCCAACTTAATGCCCAAAATTTCTCTCAGCAAAGAAAAAATATGGCAAAACTTATCTGTGACAAATCAAAGGAATGAATTTTAAAATGAATGAGGTGGAGACACGGTTCTTCTTTCCTTTTTTTTTATTGGAAGCAGACAGAACACTCACTTTACAGAAAAAAAGACTGAAAATTTTCTGAACAAAAAATGAAGGGGAAAAAATCATTGCCTTATTTCTTGTCCTTATTTGATGCTCATAGGGATATATATTTTTGTTTGTTTGTTTTTCTATAGTCATGTTGAATTGAGATGTTTTGGTCTCCTGCTTCAAATCAACAGAATTAGTTTTGTGTATATTTAGTATGATCTGAGTTACTCTGACCTGAAAGAGTTTTATATCAGATCTGGAGTTAAACAAAATGTTCCATCTAAAGAAGTATTCAGCTAAATAAGACTGTTGGAGATCTGATCTATTGAATTGGACACATTCTTTTTTTTTCACATTCTCTTAAAATACAAAATAATGTTAACAACACGTTTATATATGTATATATAAAAGTAGGTAGATAATATATATATATAATATATATTATCTATATATATCTATTATATCTGTTATATATATCTATATTATATATTATATATATATAATAAGATAATATATATCTTTAAATATCTGTGACTGTGTGTGTATGTATGTACATAACATTACCTGAAGATGTCCAAGTATAATTAGATAATGTCTTCAAGAAAATTCTTGCTTTAAAAGTTTTCAAGGTATTGAAACAAATCATCCACTTATAAAACATAATGCATCTCAAAGCCATTGACTTTGTAATATCTCATATCAAATAATTTATAATCTTTCTTGAGGGTATATGTTAATTTTCTTACAAGAACTAGAGCCCAGCTTCTTAAAGATATTTTACTCTCTAATTCCCAGTGAAATCAGTGAGGATTAAGGATCTAAATTGGCATTGGACTTTTAAATAATTTTGAGAATTTGAATATAGTCTGTTAACTACAATGACATTTATAGTAATTAAGAAAAATAATATTCAGATTATAATTATAAAGTAATTTTCATGATCAACTGAAACTTATCTCTGGAAATACAGCTAAGGCAGTACCTGAAATATGAGAACATTCAGCTGTGGAATGAAATTTTGTATACAAGCGGCAATAGAACTGAGCTATGGTCAGCCCTGATAAAGGCTGCTTATTAAAAATAAAGAAATATTTCAGTATCTGTCTACTGGTTCCTGGGGAACTCAGTGAATGTCACCAAATTCTACCTAGCTACAGATTTTAGCACAATGTCTCATCCAGGTGACTAGATGAGGCTACTAGACCTAGACCCAAACCCATTATAGGGCGTGTACTAGACCTGTCTTCCCATATTTTCATTTAGATGCTGCTCTCTCTCTCTCTTTTTTTTTTTTTTTTCTTTTTTTTTTTTCTTTTTCATTTCAGCAGTGGATAATAACTCTTGTCCAACATTGGTGTTCATAAAATGCTTGTGGGCACTTGGGATGAAGGTGATGGATACATTGTACAGAGATGAGAGCGTTCTTCCCCTTTCCAGTTGAGGGGTGGATGAATTATGCTAGCTGGTATAAGTATATGTATACACATGCAAGTATATTTAAATGACTTTTTAAAGTGCTGCTTTTTAAAAGGCCATTGTAAGTTTTTCCATTTCTACTAATTTGGTATAGCACAGCAGTCCCATGCATCTACTTCCCAGATCACTCTTCTGTTGTTTTTCTGCTGTTGTTGTTTGTTTGTTTTAATTCAGCAACTATCCTTTTAATTAGCTGCTGCTAATTAAAAAACAAATAAAAAAATAATATCCAGACTATTGTCAAAACTGGTGATAGAGTATGGATTAAGTGAATAAGGACAAATAGAGGTTTAGCTCATTAACTTTAGTTGAGCATTGCTTGTAGTTGTGAAGGGGGCCTCATTGTCATGGGACCTAGCGCAGAGGCTGGATCTGACCAGGTGTATGGGGACACAAACAAAATATCACAAGTCAGCACAAGAATTGACAGACATCAGCTACTCAACAGGTGCTTTTAGGGAATGGCCAGCATGTCATGTAAATCTGCGTTAGGTTTTCCTGTGATAAAAGACAGGTGAATGATGTTAACTGTGTGGTACAATGGCTGAGAGCTGTGAAACTTGGAGAGAAAGCCTTTGCATGGAGGCCAAGCACACCCCAGCCAGCAGTGTAGCTAATCATAACCATTTGCGATGCTGGAAAAGTCATGGGACTTATGCCAAGCGGCCCAGTAAACCAAGGCTTTTGGGATAGCACAATGCTGTATGCAGGTAGGAATTGCTGCAATACACCAAGCAGTTACTGCTTTAAGGTTGTTACAGATGTGTCATACAAGAGACATGGCTGCACTTGGGTTATCTCTGTGCTTGCAGCGTATATAAAGAGGCCAAAAAGCATGCAGTGCTTTTAGCTAACCTTTGTGCTTGTGCTACATACTACACTGTGGTATGACACAGCAAGTCCAAACAGCTCTCTGAATGACTCAATGGCCCAAGTGTCAACTGCAATATTTCCAGGCCAGATTTAAATTTAAATAAATAAATAAAAGGCAAGCAAAACACCTAAAAATAAAAAATAAAAAAAAAAAATTCAAAGCCCCCAAAAAGCTTTCTTTATTTTTTCAGAAAGGCTTTGCTAACTGCCTACAAGTTAGAAACTGTTGCATAAATTGTGTTCAGCTATAAAGGTAACTGGCCCTGAGGTATCCAAGATTATTTACATTGTGCAGTGAAGTAGCCAGCATTTTAGTAAGGTAGCATAGGATGATTGCATTGGTAGGAAGTAGGTAATAAATATCATTAAAATTCTAAAAAATTTGGATGATAAATTATAATATTGGAATTGCAAAATTGTAATATTGCAGCTGGTTATAAGACAAATTTAGGTAGAAGTATAGATGAAAATGGCAACTGGGGATAAAGAAAATATTAATAAATAAAATAAATACTTATCTAATGCTCTAAATATTTATCTTAATAATAATACTAATAACAATAAAACCAAAGAAGACCTAGTAGTAGCAAAAATGTATTAAGCAGAGGATATAATTAGAAGTGACAGCGGCTACAACATACAAAGTGTTCAATGTTGTGTTAAGCCTTTGCTGATGTTGTTTGACAGTGGACTCTTCTGTGAGGAGAATTCAGTGTTTTTAAGAACCTCCACAAAAAGGAGTATGGCTAGTTTTAGGCAAAGGGGACAGTCTTGCTTTACATAAAATTACTACATTACCAGTATTAGAGCCAGGCTCTCTCAGATCTCAGAGGAACCAGAGACATTTACCTCAGGTGTTGACTATTCTTTAAGCATATTTGACAACATTCTGGTACAATTTCTGCTAGGAATATAGTGTATTGATTATTTTAGGGGAAGCTTGCCCTAGTAATCATCTGAGAAAGAACACGAGTCCCTGATGACTTGCAAAGGTCCTGGCTTATCCCTGGTATTTTTAGGCAAGCTGAGAAATGAAGTCTCTAAGGCTCAGCAGTTTCATCCTGGTTTTCTTCAGATCCAGAAAGAGTTATTTACTGTTTTCTTTTTATTTATTTATTTATTTATTTATTGTTAGAAACAACAGCAACAGCAAAACTTTACAAAAGCACTAGCTTTTTTAATCTTATCTGACCTTTGGTGTACAGATGTGTATTTGCTATTCTACATTGGCCATAATAACTTTTATGCTCTACATATCCATGGGGGAAAGCATTAACAATAACAATAATAATAAAGAAAGTATCCACAGAGTTCTGAGCAAAATGATTGCATCTGAAATTGTTCTTTACTTCCTCTTATGTCCTGGATTTGGGGATTAGCCAGTAAACAGGAAAAACAAATTAACCTTCATCCAACTCTATTATGAACATCTCAATAACCTCCAATATGAAAGAGGAATGCAACTGAACAAAGATGTAGATTTTCAATATTAAAAGTTTGTTTTTGTTATAATTAATATATAAGGAGAGAACCAGAAAACTGAGGGCTGCTGTGGCAGTTTTGTCTGGGGTCTAGAGAACAGAGAGCAAGCAATTTGAATCTGAACAGTACAACCATATTATGAAAACATCCTTTGAGATAGTGATTTATTATATTGTATTGTAATATAAAATTAGGGCTTTTACAATTGACGCTGTCTCTGCATAATGTAAAACCAATCTGCTGTACATCTTGGGCAGGGGAAGGTTTCTACACACACACACACACACACACACACACACACATATCACAAAAGTTTGGATGTTTGTAACAAATAATCTAGTGACAGTCACTACCAAAGCTTATTTTAAGTCTCGGTTTCTTTAATATGATTTGAAAACCATTCCCATCCTTGTGATAAGGATTTAGCTTGCTGTGTGAGAATATACAAAGGTACTCTTCAAACCATATAGTACAGACAATGCCTGCAGATATTTTGACTACTGGGCGGGGGGTTATGCCTTTCTGTATTAAACTATTTTCCAAGTCTGTTATTACTGAGGGGAGATGAAAGTGTGCAGTATCTGTGGTCGTCTGAGGAAGCTCATCTCCTTATCAGTGTGGGAACTGTGGGTGTATGAAATATATTGAATGTTGCCCACCTACTAAGGGCCATTACGAATTGGTAATGGTGGTCAACACTACTAACAAGCTCTGCATACCATGTAAAATGATTTCTGTCAGGAAACAGTCTCTGGAATTTAAGAATGTACATAATGACTTCTGAGAGACTGAGGGTCTGAACACTTTAGTAGATGCCCTTAGCTACTTCAGGGTATGAAAGTCCCTAGGCGAGAGAGCTGTAATGATAGTTTTGAGAAACTTTTTCAGAATTGAGAAAAGACAAAGGTATCTTGAACATGTCTTTTACACTATGCCTTCACTAGTAAGTAATTATCCCTGTCTTAGGGGAAAAAAAAAAAAAAAAAAAAAAAAAAAAGCAAATGTTCTTGAAACTCAACAAAGTTTTAACAGGAAAAAAAAGACAGGTGTTTTTCGAAAACATGGAGAGAAAAGCAGAGAATCAGGAAAAGAAATAAAAAGAAAATGAATTTTTTTTTAGTAAAGCTAAATAATATACCCTCTTCTAATTAGTTTTGCTGATGTAAATGGTAGACAATATCAAAGTGAACCAACAAAGGTATTTTGCTCCACTGTGTTCAGAGAAATCCAATGTTTAGAGTGCTTTGGTAGGAAACAGTCTTGCAGGCTCTGGGGCTTTAGTTACACGATCAAGGAGGTCTTGATTTACTGAATACATGTGTAGCATTTCAAGACTTTTCCTTCCATGAGCAAAGAAATTGAAGCCAGCAGTTCCAGAAGCAGAAAAACGAATGAAGTCTTGTTCTGTGTGGATTTGGATGTTCTGATTGAATTCTCTGCTCTCATCTAATGAAAATCTGACTGAAGCTTTTCCTAGAGACAGTTCAAGCAGCAGCCTTGCTTCAGTAAAAACAGGAGGCGGGGGGAAGAGTATCTTCCTGCTTTGTACTTGTCTGTGTATTTTATCGAAACTTGTAGCAACAAAAAATGATTTAAAATTCACCTTAATTGCAGAATGCCACAGGTATTATCCATTGACTTCAGAAGCTGCAGGAGGAAGTGGGAATGACAGTGACAAACACAGTCTGAACCTTCGCATGTATCTGATGTCTTTAGGTGACCAGGTTAAAAGTAGTGCAAGTCAAACGCCTTACCCTACATGCACTGTCACAACACTGCTAAAACGATGCATCACTTCCCTCCTGTTCCCATTCTCATCCTTCAGAGAGGCTTCTACATAACTAGAGAACACTTGCCAGGTTACCCACACCCAGGCCTTTTAGTTATTTAGGACTTAGTACAAAATGAGGGATATTTGTACAGATTCATACAATTCCCAGGTAAAATACCAGTAGATGGCGCTTGAGGACGTGCAGTGCTGTTCCTGGATATTGTAGCACGATGAATCCCGTTCTTGTGCACAGTGACGGTATTTTGTGGGTAGATCTTTTCTTACAGCTCCTAACAGGAACCCCTTCACAGGAATCTCCTTCCTGCCAGGTGGAGACAGCTATGCTTGCAAGTTCAGCAGGGGTGAGAGAAAACATAGAGGTCCTGTTAGGGGACACTGGTTTCGCTTGCAGATACTCTGTTTCTTTCTGAATGCTAAAAGGTCAGACTCCTGAGACTGAAGGAGCAGGGCTGTGCTTTTTGAAATGAGCAGGCTCATACCTGGCAAGTGAAAAGCAAGCTGGGTGGCATATGCCTTGCATGACACACTGGAAGCAGTCTGGGCCAGAGGCATACCAAGACTTGGAGCTACCACAACACTGTAGGTCTGTCCTCCCCCCATGTTGAGCCTTCTTGTCATGCACAGGAACCAACACCATTCATAACTTGAATGAAAGGTATTTTATTTATATTGCCAGTGAGACACGGATAACCATTGGGATATTGCCATCTAAAGTACAACCACAGCAGTGTGATGATCTTAATCTTAAAACTGAGAAATAAATCCTTTTTCAATATATCCTTGTAAAATTTGACTTTTCATATTTCTCTTCCAATACAGAGATGCTCTTATGTCTCTTGAATGACAGGCAACATTTGCCTCTGGGACTCTGAAACCTTAGTGGAAAGTTCACCTGGAAAATGGGACCTCACCTGAAGCTCCCCTTTGTTGCAGTGCTGCTCCCTCCCCTTCTACTCAAATCACCCCATCTTTGCAGCAAAATGCTACACGGAGAAGGCAACATGAATAGTGGAGGGTCTTTAGAGAGTGGTGACAGTAAAAGAGCTTTAAATTAGGACTATTGATGTTGGTGGGAATCAATGATGAAGCTCCTGCACCTCCCCTCTGTTTGTCATGCTGCCATTTGAAGAGATCACAGCTATCACACAGTGAAACATGTGGGGTGGTATTTAAGTGGCTGTGGGGGGGAGATGCTCCAGTTTGCCCGGGCAGGGTAGAAAAAGACTGCTACTCCTGCTGACCAAGTCCCCATACTTCCCTCAAAGCTCTGCCATCAGCACTGTTATACTGAAAGGCTTTTAAACCACTGTATGTAGATTATGTAGATATTTTTCTTACTGCTTCTACACTACAGAAGTGTGGTAAGTTAAATGTTCCACAGCCTGTTACTGCTTTACATGACAAAGCCTGGGCTGGAGATATTTATTGTGACAGAAGAACAAGAGATAAATATCAGGTGTGTGTGTTTATAAGTATGGAACTTATGCATTTTTTCATGGACATGACTTACTATTTTCCTAGCAACTCTACCACAAGGGACCTCAGGGCTGTAGATGGAGGCAAACAGCATGCCTTAATGTGAGAGAGAAATCCTGCTAGCACTTTGCCAGAGTAATTGACAAAATTATGCATTTGTGCCCCCTTGGAAAGCACAGCATTGCAAAGCGCCTTTTCTTCCCAAATGAGCACCTGAATAATGTTTTTGATAATTTATCCTGAAGCAAATGCACGGTGTTTTTGAGAAGGTCAAACCTTGTTTTGTTTTCTTTCACATGCTTGTAAACAATTTCACCTTTACTCTTTTGCCACATAATAAAATACATCTGAGCATCCGTTTCTAGGCTTATAAATATGACACACTTCTTACTGCATAGAAGATTTTGAATAATTTACTCATGAAAATGTTGACAAAATCTTCACATTGCTTCACATTCCTACAAATTGTTTATGTGTAAATAAATCAACATTTTTCCACTAAAGCCCCTCTCCATTATTGCCTAAATTTGCATTTGTTTCCTATAAACCTGTTCCTGTAAGGCCATCTGAGAAACACTAATTCATGAAATCTTGCAGCCAATCTTGGTGACACAAATCTGGATTTCCATTTTATAATGCCCTAGAATATTGGTTCAAGCACAATAAAATCAGTGAGAATATTTCCATGAATCAAGCACACTCACAGACCCATAGCAGTGAAGGACCCAGTTTTCTATTCCTTGAAACTGGAACAATAGTCTTATCTGCATCAGCTTGTGTTGGAGCAAGTGCATATCTTGCCTAAAAGTCACACAGTGAGTGAGCTAGTGGAGCAGATTTGAGCAGTTAAATTACGGATTCACCTCTTCCTAAATCCTGAAGAGAGATCAAATAATCTAACTTTATTTCCTATAATAAGCCCTAAAATACCTTATAAGACATAGAATCATCTTCTTGCAAAGAATAGGTAGATGGAGAGAGAGATGGAAAGTGAGATCTTTTTTAGGTCTAGGTGACCTTTGAACACAGATTGAATAATAGAGAAAAAAAAAAAAAAAAAAAAAAAACACTCTATTAACTGCAGAAATCAGCAAACAGAGAAATGGATGGATGTATCTCTGGAGCATGTGGGTGGGAACACATTGGTGTTACAATGCAAGGCAATTCTCAGACTTCGGGGACAACTGTCTACCATTCATCAAAAACAGAAAACTACATAAAAACCGAAAAGCGATAATCCTCAAAATAAATAAATAAATAAATGATTTTTGGGTAAGCTAAGAAATTGTCTGGGGGAAATTCCTGCTGAGACAAAGTAGTAATGGTTTGGAAGGTAATACAGTAACTGTAATCCCAATGAAGCTGTGTATTAATAACAAGGGATGCTAGTTCTGAGATAAATGCCCTAGCTGGGTTACCAAAGTGCGTCACTATCTATTATTTGGTGGAGAAAAATATAAGCAGTTAATTAATGCTTTGGGGACTTAGGGGGATGAGAAGAAAAAAAAAAAAAAAAAAAAAAAGAACAACAAAACCAAAAACAAACCAATGTTCTCCTAGGTCCCCAGGGATGAATAAATGTAAGAGGTAGAAAATCATTTATTATTTTATGTTGTTTTATTTCAGCTAGAACTTTGACAGAAGGCTGTAAAGCACAACTCAGCTTTTATCAGTGGAAATTTTGGGCTTGATTTGTTTCTGAGTTGCATTGAATTTTGTCAGGTGTATAATGACATAAATGCAGAGCTCTCAGGATGATCTAGTCCTTAATAGTTACCAGTGAATTTGGCCCAAACCTTGTATTAGATAACTGTCCTATGAAGATGCTAGTGAGGTGAAGGATAGGTAGGTAATTCTTTGCTATCGTAATTCCACTGAACTATAAGTGAATTTATTATGGTGTATTTTGTTTGTTCTAAATTTGTTAGTTTCTTTACTGAGGGAGGTGAGGTACCAGAACAGGCTGGACAGAGAAGCTGTGGATGTGGAAACTTAGTTTTCATTTATGTTTGGAGAGAAGGGCAAGCCTGTTATATCTTTGCATTTTGACAGCCCACAAGTTAGCTCTTCATAGAATTTCTCTAGAGATGTTTTCTTGCACTAGACTCTATGAAAGGACCAAATGGGCATTCAGTAACAGAAATTCTAGTCTGAGATGAGCAACCATTGACAGGTTTTTGACATAAAATGGAGAATGTCAATAGATGAGACGACATCATGGAGGTTTGGATACCAAATGCATAAAGCCTCAAAAATATGCAATCACAAGTCTTTTAAATAGATTTCATCATTTTATGAGATTCCTATCAGACCCAATGCAAATTTAAATCTAATTAATTCCCTACCACAGCAGCAAACCCCTTTGCTTGTTAGTTTACATTAATAAATTGATAGACTTGACCTGAAACATAAAAAAGTCCAAAAATGTTCAAAAAGTCCATTGAGAGACAAAGTTCTAGCTGAAATAAAACAACATAATCTAGACATTAAGACTGCAGCTCAAGGTCTAGAAACCACCACCATGGTAGAGATACACAGTGCTGTTGTGAATATTTCCCAGTGCTGCCTCTCCTCCAGCTGGGCTCCTTCGAGTGCATCCCCCATGTCTAGAAAGAGTTGTCTCTTGAGGGGCATATACATATAAATATATATGTAAATACATATTTATGTATTATATTTATGTATATAAATATGTTTGTGTGTGTTTTTATAAAAAGATATGTATACATATATAAAAATTCAGATGTGTATATAAATATATATGTACACATACATATATATATATTCACACATTTATATATTTTTTAAATGTGTCTGTATACATGTGCATGTATGCATATGCATATGCAAAGCAATACTTAGTGCGAGGAGTGACTGGCTCTTTGTTTTTCACAGCGGTGCCTCAAAGTGGTAAGATGGATTTCAGATCCCAGGCAGGACTGACTTCTGCCCTTGCAGTTAGATGGAGTCCCTCACCTTTCTAGCTACTGAGCTTCTTTAATTTGATGATGTGGATCACATTGTAAGGGCCCTGCACAGCAGTTTGCTCTGGAAAATAAAATAAAAACCTCTGCATTTTCACATCAGCTCGCAGGCTCTTGGGAGGGCAGGGTGAACTAGTGAAGGGAGATTTCTGCTCAGCCCTATGGGCTTGAGGAGCTTCTCGCTCCTGGGCACCAGCAGTGGTGGTAGGAAACAGCTGGGTAGAGGCAGTTCCTCTCCATTGCATAAGCAGAGGAATGGCCTGAAAGTCACAGCCTCATCCTTGATTATACCTTGTGTGTATGGGGATTTTTTATAGATCTATGTAAAGCCTTACCTGTGGGACTTAATCAGTCTTTTGCATAAAGCTCAGGTAAATCCTATCTATGGAAGGCAGCACACAGATGCGGGCGGGTTCAGGTGTGCCCTGGGGCAGAACAGTCCCACATACCTGCCTCTCAGTGTGACTGCTTCCCATGGCTTTCTGTAACTGAGGGAAATAAGTACTGTTATTTATTAAACTGTTATTTATAAAACTGTTCCTGGTTTTCTCACTCCTCTACAAAATTCAGATGAGAGATGACCCTAAAGAATAGTAGGTCCTAATCAAGACAGAAAGTGGCTCCAAAATTAAAAATTTATATATAAAATAGTAAATTCCCTAAATGTCAGTAATAAAAAAAACATCTTTTTGTCAGTCCATACCCAGCAGTTGGCTGGTCAGGGATATTATGATATTTTAGGCATCAGCACCAAAGATCACCACCTAAAACTGATGTCCATAGGGAAGTAAGGAGTCCGTATATATGTTTCACTTGTTTGTTACCACTCCTATTCCTACTCAAAGTCCAATATTCTGTTCAAATGCTCAATCCTTCTTTCAGGAAAAATGCCTCACTTTAACTGGATAAACTTGCTAGTAGACTGCTAGCTTAGGTTATTGAAGCTGAACTACTTCATGCTGAATCCTTCATTTGTTATATAGCAGCTTGTTGCCTTTCCTACATTGATCATCGTTTTTAATGCATGCTTTCCCCATCAGAACTTGTTCATTTCCTGATCTGTCCTGTTTATTACACTTCATTTTACAGCAAAGCATGATACAAAAAAAAAAAAAAAAAAAAAAAAAAGTCAGCTTCCCTTCCACATTATTTTTTTTTCTCTAAAGCTGTAGTTTAGCCACGGGGCAGAGATACAGCAGATGCATTTGGATACCTTCTCCTTATTGTGGCAGAGATCTGCAACACCTGTCAGTTCCTAATTTCCTACTGCCCAACATTTTGGAAAGTGAAATTGGACTGGAAACTGGTCTTTTGGACAACTAGCCACCCCTTTGTGCCTCCTAATGAGGCAGAGGCACTGTGGTCCATCACATGATGTGATATTTTGTGTCACAGCAATACTTGCCATGTGTGAGCTGTTTGCAGTAAACTCTAAATCATGTTGTTGGTGCCCTACTGCTGGGGCATATCTTGTGGCAAGGCACAGCCATCATCACTACAGGGCTCTGGTGATGTTTTGTTAGGGAAGACTGCAGGGAGCGGGGCTGAGTGAACAAAATATTGGGATAGGGAAAAAAAAATCTACAGATCGGTCCTGACACCCCAGCAGGTAAAGCATGGAGTTCTTGAGATTGTATAGGGTTAAAATACGATGTGCAAGAAAAGGTGTAAGGGAAGTGGGGTTGGAGTGTCTGAAAAAGAGGAAAACTGAAGAGTATGGGGAAGCTGGAGGGATGCCATAGCTGTTAAACAGAGAAAAAAAGAAAAGGCTGCTGCATGACAGGAAGGGAGCAAGATGTTCTTGCCCTTTCCTTGGGCATTGGAAGTAATGGGCTTAAATTGAGGCAAATGCTATTTAATTTAGGCATTGAGAAAGAAAGAGCAATGAGCTTAAGCCAGGAAGAGTTAAATATGGACATCACCAGCATGGGAGGTTGGAGGAACAACGTAACCTTGTATAGTTGCTTTTTGTGACTTCTTGCTAGGCTAAGTGGTATAGAAAAATAAGCACTGACTGCAGCAGCCTAATACTCATGCTGTGGGGAAAAAGCAAACAAATACCACAGCTTACTATAGAAGGGCTCTCCTATATTTCTTTCACAGCAGAGTTCACTTAATGGTATTTGCCTATATATATTTGCCGATGGGCATTTAGATGAAGCAACAAAACTTTAATATAAACCACTTGCTACTCATGTGGCTGCTGCAGGAGAGGTGAATTTTTCATTCTGCCTGATAGAAAAGGACAGCAGGTGTTGAGGGTGAGGCAGATGAAAACTGTATTTGCCACCCACCGTGATATCTTGTCTCTTCTTCCAGACATGGCTAACTATCCATAAACTGCAATTAATGATGTTTTATCAGCCCATCAACTATATATATGCATTTCCATTACACTAGTGCAATTATTTAATGCAACCTTTTGAATAAAGTCTCCAACTTACCGTATGAAAATTCAGGAAGAAGAGAAGCAAAATAAAGAGAAGAAAAAAAGAAAAAAAAAAAAAAAAGGTAGGTGGATGGGAGGGCTAAAGAAGCCACCTAGGGAGTTAAAAACAAACAAAATCCTTCTCCCTCTCTCCTCAGAAAAAGAGAAAACAAGCCACAGTGATGTTTCCAGACTGCAAACTACACAAAGTTAATTTCCAAGTGTTCTTACAACTTCTATTTCTTACAAATAAAATTGTAAGACTTGGCATGGCCTTGCAGGTTTTCAAAGGTTACTGCTGTAACTCCTACTGTATTAGCCATGATGAAAGAAGGCTGGGAGATTTGTATTGGTATTGCTCTTACTTGCTCATCTTTTTCTCTGAGAAGGAAACTGGTGTGGGGTTCATTGCAACTTGAAGTTTCTGCTAAGTCAAGTGGTCTCTAATGCCTTTCTTCCCCACCCACCAGGAACAAGGGGGTGCCAGGAGAGGGTTGTTGGGTAGGATGGCAGTTGTGTCTGCATGTTGTGTGGCTATCTGTGGATTGGGACACCTGTAGTAGGTTGGAGCATCCTGTTAGACGAGCACTCAGGCACCATTAACTGCAACAGAACTCCAATGTACGTACCACCAAGCTACCCAGCCAAACAGCACACCTGTGTGCAGGACCATGAACAGTTGTTAACCCCATCTTCTGGAAGGTATTTTATCCAGAATTGAAGGGGAAAACAAACAAACAAACAAAAAAAAAATCACAAAGAAGTACCTAAGATAACAACACCCACAGCTCATCTGCTAATATATAAATATTTAATGGTAAAATCACTAATATTGAGCCAGCCCTGGTTTATCATGCTGGGGATGTATGTGATGGCAGCAGTGTGTGAGTGAGAATTGCTGCAACAGGCAGAAGTGTGATCCTTTCACAAGTGGACATGTGGATGCAGCAGGACACACATGGCAGGCTGGGAAGCATGTACATGCATGTGCATGTACCTGGAAGGCTGTAGAGCCAATGCTCACACATGCTTTCTAACCCAAATTAAAGCACATCTCCAGACATGTGTTTTAACCCCTTAGACATCTGTGTGCTTGTGCACTCGGGGTAGGTGTTGCAAACCAGCATTAATGAGTTATGTCAGGGATGTGGGTGATGATCAGATGTCCTTGGACAACAACTTTTAGCAATAGCTGAAATCAATAAATCCAGGTTGTGGACTCTTCAGCTTTTATTAATATCCAGTGAGATCTGTTGGCTTAAATTTAACGCGTAAAAGCCTGAAAAGTAATTTTCCCATATTCACCTCTTTTTTAATGTCCATCCCATGCTAAAATAAAAACACAGCAGGAGACATTTGTCTTCCACACAAAATCATACAAAAAGTCTCTTTTTATTAAATATACATTATTTACAGTTTAAGTCTTTCTTCTGTACAACAGTAACCATAGAAAACAAAAGAAGCTAAGGCTAAATTTTTTCAATCCCCGAACAGTGTAGTAAGACGTTACATTGTCTACAAAACTGACGTGGACTGAGGCAACGTCCTGTGGAATTCTCTTTAGAAAACCAGATAGTGAAAGGGGAATCATCTAAATCTCCATTTTACTTTTTACTGTAACTGAGAGACTCTTGCATTACCCTTGGACAGACCATTAAAAGAAAAAAAAGATCTTTGCTACTGAAATGAGCAGTGTTCTGAGAGATTTATTTAATGTAATTTAAGTAGAACAAAGTAAAACGAATGATGCAGGGCTCCTCCCTAGAAGGGCCAATTTTTAATTATTATAAGTATTTAATCTCAGCTAGATTTCAGCCTGTGAAGCCTTTTTTTTTTTTTTTTCCCCTTTATAGGGTGCATTCATTTTTCAAGTAGGATACAGCAAACCACAGTCCACCAAGAGGTGTATTCCATTAAAAATGCATAAAATCCTCTTAAAATCAATGCGTTGGCTCCCAAGTTGGTTGATAACAGCCCTACTCACATTTCCAGAAACTTGTGAAGGTGACTTAAAACATGACATGGGCTTAAGTGGAGCCGAAGTTCATTGCCTTATCCTGAGTTTTATCCTCAGTTCTGCTAGAAGACACACATAATTGCAGTGAATGCAACTCTTGTTGACAGCAGTAGGGGATGACGAATATAAGGTCCTGACTTGAATTCATATATGTCAGGCTCAGTTTGCAGGAGATCATCACTGCCCTTGCCTTGGGTGATCTAAGGCTAAATTCATCTGTGAAGTATCTAGATTGACCTCAACAGGATTACCACCAGTTTTGAAGCTGGCTCTGTTTCTTCCACAAAATGGGTTTCAAAGCAGGTCATGTGTAATGATGTTTAGCTTCTTCCTATCATTTACATATAATGGTCTACGTCAAATATTTCATTTGCAAAACTCACAGAGATTTATATGGCTAGATATCTGAAATATATATATGTATATATATATATACCTCCTTGCTCTTCTAACCTCTGTCTGAAAGTTCATGGAGTGGGCTCAGGTATCTGAATACTCCTCTGTGTTGTGAGGGGCTGCAGCCAACTGTGTCTAAGCTTTAACTCAGAAGTGATCAGCTTTCCTTCTTAATACGTGTGCTCAGCATTGGCAGCAATGACAAAAATGTCAGAAAATGGTTTGCCTAAACAATGCAAGAAGAAATTCTAATGGTCTGTGGCATGCAAAATAATAAATAATTTCCCATGCAGAGATTGTATCAGATGGAGTTTCGTTAGAGTTGTGGGACTGAAATCCACAACAAGAGGAATGACTGGTATATCAAGAAGCAAATGGTGTTGGGATATAAACAGCAATCAGTAATTTTACAAGAAAGCTGCCACAAGCATCCAAAGTGAGAGAGGGACAGGGAAGAGGATAGCCTCTAAGCAAATACCATTCTTTGGATCACCTGTTGTACCCATTAAATGATCGTTTGAGGGCAATAATCCCAAATTCTTCTCTGAAGCAGCTGGGAGAGCACCAGTGATTTAACTGGGGAGACTCAGATTAATATGATTTAGAGGTGGTTTGAAATTCTCTCCCATGATTGAAGCACATCTCTGATACTTTGCAGATCATCAGGACAATTCAGGTTATGTTTTGGCCAGATAATTGGTAACCCAATTTATGGCACAAATATATTGTGGAAACGGATCTGAAACCCTCATATCCACCCAAAGATTACCATACATGGTTCAAAAAGCTTTACCTTTCTGAGAGCATTCCTCTCATGCACTGCCTCGCTGTGTAATCTGGCGAGGTAATGTCCCCATTCCCCCTTACAGGTCACCATCCCGAGATGACTACATCTCCATGGTGGAGAGCAGTCTCACAGCTGAACACCCAGATGACATTTTGACATTCATGCCATTTCTTCATATTTCTGGTTTCTGCGACTGACAGGAGAAAAATCATAACCTTAGCATAATAACACAAGTTCTTCTATCTCCTACCACCAATTTGATAGACCCACATGTTAAAGAGAAAAAAGGAGAGAAACAGAAAAGAAATCAGAGGTGAACTAGATATGGAGTGAGTGTCAATATAAATTGTTGCCTTAATCCTTCCTTAGCTCGGCTTGTAGACTCAGTACATTACAAACAACAAACAACAAGCTTACAAATTGCATTAGTTCACCAGAAAGTGTGCTTTTTTTTCCAGTTTTTGTTTTTGTCAGAGTAACTTAGTGCAAAAGATCACAAAAATAAGGACCAATAGATAAAAATATCCAAAAATCCAAAATCCTATAGGCATGGCTCAAAGTAAACAATCAAAGAGAAACAAAACAAAACAAACAAACAAAAAAACACAAAATAAAACAAACTTTCAGTCCTAAAAGAAGTGTGTTTAGAAGTTTCATATACAGAAGGAGCACAGAGAGGGGGGCAACCCAAATCAAAAGGGGATGTGGAGAACTTTTCACTGCAAAAGGGAGCACAGCAAAGTTCAGATCCAAAAGAAACAAAATATGCTTTGAAGCTGTGTGGCTGCAACAGTAACTTTTCAAGAAAACCCCAAAGGACTTGGTGCAACTCTAACTGTAGTCAACAAAGAGGCCTCCCACCAACCTCAAAAGACTGGATAAAGCCATATTTTGGCAGGGATGTAACTATATTGCTTGGCTTGTTTGATAAGTAAGCATTGCAAAACTGCATGAAAGCTTTGAAATAGCACTTGTCTCAGAGAGCCTCACAAGGTCTCAGCTTCTGTACAACTCTTTTACAAAGTGTTGCTTTTGGAAAAATAAATAATAATAATAATATAATGACCCTTTGTGTCTGTGCAGTGCAAAACAATACTTGAAACTCATCTTCTTCAGTGCAGGCTTAGTGTAGGTGAAAACAAGAAACAACAATGTCATGAGATGGTGGAGTACAAAGGAGTCAAATCCTGCCTCCTCTTAGACTCTGCTAACCCAGGGTAAAGGACGCACTTCAAAAAGTTGGCTTACACTGATGGAAAGGAAGGTTGATTTTGTTCTGAAGATGGGATTTTTCAAGGATTCACCTCATTTAGAAGTTAGGGCTTCTGGATGGGCACTTAATGTAATTTGAAAAACCAACAGGTATCAGTAAATATCTGCTTGGGTCTAGCAGATACAGGACATGAAAGGCAGGAGACTTGCATCCTTACTGGAGCTGCAAAGGAAATCCAGTTTATCTCAAACGGCACCAGACCCATGGGTAGAAAGGCAACTAGGGGGTCTAGGTTAACTTTAGATTACAAAATCTGTGTAGATCCGTCTACATGTATACTTTTTGTCAAAGCTCCCACACTCCCACAGGTCAATGAATGGATCCTGTATTTTGAATAGATCAGAGATCTATTCTCTCTAAACTCCATAGATTACTGACTGGATGGTCACTGACTCAAAAGGGTGCTTTGATGTGATTTTCAGCTATAAGTAGACATGCATTTCTTAAGCAGAGATGACTAGTGTAATTCTAGTTGCTAGGATGTTCCTTCCTCAATTCCAACTGGCACCTCTGAAAGTAACGTATTTTGTAAGCCCTGTGCAGATATGTCTACTGGAGTTGCAAACACAGTGTGAGATTCCTCTATGTAGACAAACATTGCTATAAGCAGCTAGCATATTGCCCGGAGCTCTTTAATCAATAGAGAGAAAGATGCACCTCTTGAGAGTGATTCATTTCATCTTAAAGGATGTCTGAGCTGTTTGCCCTGTCCTCACAGACCAAAGGACAGGACTGAATGACAAGTGTGAAACAGGTAGCTTGTAAAACCAAATGCAAAACAAAACAAAAGGACTCAAAAAATAATAATAATAAAAAAATCTTCAAGTGCTTTGTGGTCTAGGACTCAATCTTACGTGCAGCAAAATCAATAGTGGACTTCATTATGAGAAGATTCATATCCCCTCACCCTAGTGAAACCATATGATGTATTGATTGTTCCTCACCCAATATGTGAAATGTGATCAGCTAAATGCTAATATAGACAAGCACCTCATTAAAATACAGGTTTGGCCTACACTGTAAAAACTTAATGACTACTAAATAGGATTGGTTCAGTCTGGCTAGATCAGATTAAAATAAAGCAGAGAAAATGCACCTCATGTTTGAATTTTGGCCATCAGTTTTAACTGAAACATCAAGGAAAAGTTGTGATTGAAGATGATCTTAGCACAGCTCTAAGTTGTGTTTTTTTTCACAGCTACTTTCACCCAAATGAGAATCCTGGTTTAGCCAATGCAGGTTAAAAGCCTGTCCTTTGTTTGCCTTTGTTTTTCATTGTAGACATACTTTAAGGGCCATACCATGACAAGAAAAAAAAAAACAAAAAACAAAAAACAAAAAACAAAAAACATCTCAAAGCAAAAAAGACACAGAACTCCAAGTGAAATTAATTTCAAACAAGCGCTCATCCTGTTTAGTCACTTTAGCATTGATATACATCCTCAGGAGACTAAATTCCTTCTAAAGGCAATGCTTCACTTAGGTGGCAGCCTATATGTCTCAAAAGCTAGTATTAGGGTTTACTTTATATAGTAGGTTTTAGATAGTTCTTAATTAGAAAAATATTAATGTCCTGATTTAGAAGACAGTATTTTAAATCATGAGCTCCTACAAATGTGTTCTTTTGTTCAGACCTGTATCATATAAATATTCACATTCATTGCATCCATAGGCATAGATGCATGTGCTTCTTTATACCTATGCATGCACTTATGTACGTGTAGTTCTTTCTTTTTATAGAAACATACCAACACAGCTAAATTTAAGTTTTGATTATTATTTTTTTTCCATCCTGGACTATAATTAATGAAGGTAAGGAAAAATAAAGAAACCGCTTACATTGTTTTGCCAGGTCTGTGATTGCACACGACATGCCACCTGGTCCAGGACTGAGCCACCATGCTGTATCTGAAATGATTGCAGCAAGGCTGCATTTGGTGATGGGAACTTGATTCTCCATAAGAAAGTTCAGCATTTTGCAGAATCAGATTCTGAGATGGCTGAAAGTGATTTAGTCACTTGACAAATGAGAGGACTATGCTTCCTTGCTTAGTCTCGTTTCTCCAGCTACTGCATTGTTTGAGTAGCTTTGCACTTTATATCTGCACTTTGTAGTACTGTTATTCCTACAAGCTAGCATGCAGCAAAGCAGATGAATGATTTGTGTCTATTAGTTTGGCCAGACAAAAATACCAGACAAAAATACACCTGTTGGCTTTCCCCTTCTTCCTATGCCATTTTTAATAAAGCTAACTAGGTGCATTAGGTCTTCAGAGATTTCTTATGCAGAGGTCATTTCAAATAAGATGACTCAAACATGGGCACAGGGGCTCATGGGCTTGCTCATTCCTCCCCTCTCTCAATGAAAGAGGAAAAGAAAGGAAGGAAAAAGAAGAAAGAATTGCTTTGCCAGGATTTTGCAGTGAAGAATAAAGCAACATAAAGGGAACACAGCCAATGAGTCCATGATTAGACATCTCATCATACAGAAACACACTCAAATAATCATATATTATAAAAACATCCAGAATGAGACAAAAAGGTTGCTGTCAATTATGGTCGAGGAAGAATGACATCAATACTAATTTCAACATAGCTGGCTTTGTGAAATTGCTTTGTTAGACTTCTGGTTATGGGGCAGGTCTCATATATTCCTCTTCATGTAAGAACAATACCAACCCAAGATTACTTTCTCTTCACTGTAGTTTACTTCTCATAAGTCTTCAAAAAGAAGTAACACATAATCCCTACTTCCAACCTGTCATTTACTAATTTCTTTTTATTTGACCCCTCCATCCATTAAAAATAACCTGCTATATAACTCTGTGATCAGTGTATTGCCTGGAGGGAAAAAAAAAAAAAGACATTGCACGTGTAATCTCATCAATAAGTTGCTGTTGGTCATTACAGCAATACAGTGTTTCTTTGATTTTAATCTATGTGAAAAGGATCAGTACATGGACAACCTGGGATGACTGTAGAATGATGTAGGGGACAAGAAAAAAAGAGATTCAGGTGCACAATAATTCTCCTGAATGTATTATCATCCAAAGAATACTGCAATAAGTAGGAAAAAGCAGTCCTGTGAAGGAAGTATGTTACACAGACACAAGCAGGGTATAAAAACCTCACTTAAGTGGGACTTCTCCATTTCTTAGCCTTACAGTTACTGTGACTGAAAAGAAGATTTTTCAGGCTTGTATTGAAATCCATGCAGCGCAAGTAAAATGAGCAGGATTTGAGTCTTCAGTATTGTTTTCAATCAGGAAAGGACAGAAGACTTGAATTAATCTTCACCACCATTTCTCTTAAGTGCAGTATTTGGGATTTTTTTTTCTTTTCTTTTTTTCTTTTTCTTTTTTTTTTTTTTTTCACAGCATTCCATGATGTTCTTCCTTGTACACAGGGTTCATTAAATATTAACCTTTTTTAACACGACATTAGACCTCTCTCTATTTAGCTTTGGAGAAATTCCAATTCCTACAAACTTTCATGCAGTTTTGGTTGTGTGTTTTTCTAAGAAGTTGGAGTTTTATTATTATTATTATTATTTTTTATAACTGGCAGAAGGTGCATCTCATGTTTAAGACTGAACTTTTTTTTTCTTATGTATTTTTTTCTTTTCCAAAGCGGCAACGGTGTTTAACCTCAGCGCATGATAATCCTCCATATGGCATGAACATATGCTGCATTTCTAACATTTCAGACAAATATAGTGCACCTAAGTCCTAGCAGCTTCCTAAAACCCTTGGAGATTCAAGCTACTAATTTCCATGCTTCATCTAGAGTTATGCTAGAGTATGTTGGGTCTATAAAGCCAGCCTTATGAGATGGAGATGAAAGAGGCATATGGGAATGACATTTATTGTTGATATATATTGTTGGAAAAGTATTGGTAAGCCTAAAAGTTACAGTAAAAGGACAGGAGGCTGGGGGAAGGAGCCTAACGAGAAAGACACGTTTTATTTTTCATTACCTCACACCAGCTTCTCAACTGGTATAAATTAATGTAACACCACTGAAATCAATAGATATACATATCAATTCATATCATTTGAGAATTTGGCTGGTTCTTTACGATTGTTGTAAATGAGCCTGTAAAATAAGTCTGGTGTTTTGGTCTCATTCTTTCCCTCTATCCTGTCCCAGTATCTGCAGAGCTACGTATTCAGCTACTTTACCTCTACTTTACATAGTCCAGCTCTAGTGTAAAAGTGATTAATTAAATGGTCCAAGAGAAAAAATAGAAGTAAAAGTAGGGCCTTTGAAACATCCAGGAACTCAAAGAAGAAACCAGGCGTGCATGTGGATCTTATTCTGTGTAGTGTGGGATAACACGTCTCTTGAGCTGCAGAAGTAAACTGTGACTGCCAGGTTCTTGTGCAGAGAATGAGGCACTGTGATTGTTGTCAGTGTTTCCTGTGCAAGGTGGTCTTTCCGAAATGAAAAAAAAAAAAAGGTACGCAAAAAAAGAATGTTAAAAAGAAAAGAAAAAAAGAGAGGGAACAGGAAGGAAAGGAAAGAAAGGGAAGGAGGTTGGTTAGGGGAATAAGAGTAAGAAGAAATTGCATTGTCCATCAAATGAAATATTCCCGTTTGCACTCGCTCACTGTGTTCTGCAAGTCAATGTCAGCTTTAAAAGAGCTCTCAAGATTTTCTGGGTGTTCCTTCTCCTTTGTCTGGCTACTTCGATGTGCCTGTTTGTGTTGATAGAGGAATCTGCTCATGATGGCGATGATGCAAAAGATGATGAATATCACAACTGCTATTACACCTGAAGAGGGGTAAAAAAGGAAGGATAGAAAGGGTAAAATATAAAACCAAAAGACTTAATTATGTCAAAAATACATCACCATTGCAAATCAGCTAATGGATGTGACATAGCAGCTCTTCTCGGTCTGTACCACCAGTCTGTCTCTATCACGCCCTCCCTGATAGTCTTTATTGCTATTTTGTCACTTTAGGTGAGACATAAAGCAGCAAGCATTGATGTAATTGACCTTTCAATTTGAGTCAAATTCTGCCTTCACTGGTAGTAAAGTTGGTTCAGTGTGTTTGTTTATTAAAAAAATAAAAGACAGAAAAAAATCTGTATGCTCAAACAAATTCCTGCCCTGTCATATTTTCTTCTGTGTTATCTCTGAAACCTTGCATGAGCCTTGTACACTTAGCTTTATAGCTTCTAGATATTATCAAAGACAGCTCCCTACAGGGTGTCCTATAAAATAAACAGAGATAAATTGCCTTCCAGGTTGTTAAAGGAAAATGAAAACCCTACATGAAGCTATAAAGACAACTTTCCCCAGTATATAAATGCTTCCATATGACCTAGCAAGTTCCACAACATCAACTTGCAAATCGAGAGCTCAAGAAGTAGAGAATGTGTGAATACTCTGTTGAGGCTCTCATCAGAGTAGTGTGTAAAGCAATTACCGGTTACCTTGGTTGGTACCCAATACCATGTATACCAATACCAAGCCCAACACTATGGCCTTAGTTCATATAGTTCATAATACAGGTACCTATCTAGGTAACTTGATATAGATGTGTGCTAATAAATTGAGAAAATACTAGACCTGCATCAGATCACGAAAACTAGCTGAATTGGATTTTATGGGGCCCAAATTTAAAGTTACCTAGATACTTGCCATGACAGAATTACATTTCAATTTTAATTTTTAAAAATGAAGTTACCTCCAATAACAGCAGAATCACTTCTGACAGCATTGGTGAGAGGCTCCCTTTCATCTGTCTTCCCAAAAGGATCTGCAGTTGGTTAAACATAACAAGACTTATTTTCTATATCAACTACATTAATTTTCACTGTGGCTTAGACAGAAGTGTCCTTTTACCCTCATGAATTGTAATGTGTTTTCAAAAGATGTGATTTGGGGGACTGAAGAATCAAGAAGCTCTCTGAAAAATAAAGTGAGTTTGCAGGACAATTTTCTTCTATGTGTCCAAGAGCAAAGTCTGTTAAGGATGTATTTAAAAGGAAACAGAAAGACTCACAACTACTCTAACATCTGAAAGTGTTTTCTCAGTTTATCTGTAGAGGAATCACAGAGAGACATTCAAACCAGCCTTTTTTTTTTTTTTTTTTTTTTTTTTTTTTTTCTTAGTACCTAAGAAACAATATCAGAAAGAAGCAAAAGGAAAGCTAGACAGATATAGACCTGACCTACATTTGTAGGTGAAGATATACAAGTCAAATTCAATCCCATAAAGAGAAGCAGTCTCTGCTTGGAACAATATCTTGTAAGGGATGTTTTCCTCTCCATTGCAGAAATGCAGTGGTCAAATGGAATTCAAAACAGAGAGGGGTCATAAATGAATTCCTATATTTAAAAACTCCTAGATGTTGAAGCTCTCTTCTAACCTTTTTATAAATGACTGCTGTCAAAAACAGTGGGCCAAAATGTCTACATACTGGGAGTTTCAAATTCAGATTCAAAACTGAGAGGTCAAGCAGTCTCTGAAGTCAGTGGAGTTATGGCACTGTACCTACTTTTGTCCTGTTTGTACTTTTGTACATTTTCTTTCACCTCTTTTTTTTTCTTTTTTCCTTTTATTTATTTATTTATTTATTTATTTATTTTTTCTTTCAGCTCACTGTCTCCTTTAAAGAGACAATTTGTGTTTCTCTCCTTTGCATACCTCCAGGCTACTACTCAGTGCACGTACTTTGGAGTTAGGGATGACTCTCTCTGCTATGTATTGTATTTCTTTGTCAAACTGATCTTTCCGATACAAATGTAAGCCTGATTGAGAAACTCTGAGTATTGCAAGGTTTAATGCAACTGAACATTGCCTTAGAACCTGGCAAAGTCACAATTAGGTACTCCATCATCCAATAAGATATTTTTTAAATAAACACACAACTATTTTGTATTTGTGTATCACGAGGTGCTGAGTTTGTAAAGATGGTGGCTTTGGGTTGTTTAAGACCATAATGAGGGTACTTTTTTCCCTTATTCTCCTCCAACATTCATATGAGCCCCAAAGACATGCAGAAGGCATCAATTTCAAAGAGGCTACTGTGGGATTTAGAGGTGGAAGGATTTCTCATCAAACAAATTCATTCTAAACAGTCAGGGTTCACTCTATCTGCAGTTCATTGTCTGAGCTACAGGCACAAAAAGGACTTTGGGTGTCAACTGAATATCTACAGTACAACTCTAGTATACCCACAATCACCATGAATGTAATTGCTAATTTTGACATATTTGGACACTCAAGTTGAGACCTATTTACAATGTGTCCCTTGTTTGGTGCTTATATAGTGATGTTGCCAAGCAATAAATAGTCATGGTAATGCTTCATCTTATTTACTATATTCATGGGACTGGAACAGGGTTAAAAATTGTTCTTTTACACGTAAGTACAGATAAAGTATATTTTCTGTTCAAGTCCTCAAATGTCTCCAGTGAAATAAATACACACATCTGCTGAATTGTCAGTCCTACTGTAACTGAAGAAATATCTCTAACTGGTATTTGGTGTGTGGTATTAGTCAAGTAGAGCCATGAAAGACTATTAACCATGTATGGAAAAGTGAAATTAAATATCTACCTGAAAAACATATCAGATGTAATTCATGCCAAAAAGGTACATAAGTTCTGATTCTACATGTTATCAAAGCTCCATTGTTTTTTGGTGACTGTTACCAGAATTTAAGCACTGAGAAGAAACCAAGGCAAATGTTGCAAATTATTTTCAGAATGGGAGTCAACAGGCATAGGTCTTAAGAATTATGTTTTGACTGACAAATAAAATCAAGATACAAGGAGATAAGTGTTTTTTACAGGGGAGCAGATGGCATGTGACAGCTGAACCATTCCCAGTGGGAACACAATAAACTGTGAAGCCGAGGAAAAGCAACACTTTGTCTCATAAGAGAATTTTTCAGGACATCCTCCTCCTTTTAGATATAACTGATGACATTAATGTGAGTCATAAAGTCACAGTATTGATGAAGTTGGAAGACCCGTCTGGAATTCATCTAGTTCAAACCCCTACTCAGAACTGGGTCTGTTACAACAGTTTCCCATGACTGTATCCATTTGGGTTTTGAAAATACCACCCAAGGACAGAGACTCCACAACCTCTCTGGACCTACTGTCTTTGCTAAATTTTCCTGCCCATCAGGATGAACCATTCTTGATCTTGGAGAAGGTGATCCTTGTAAATCAAACAGCTGTCCTGGATCCCTCTTCTCAGCATCCCAGTATCTCATGAGATTCTTCCAAGCAGGTCCCTCTCCTGAATTTTGGGATTGAAGTCATAACTACTTTTTTCTTTTTTTCTTTCCTTACTTTAATCTCATAGCTGCTACAGCCAAGGCTGCCTATGGCTCATCTACTGTTCCTCTTCATGAGGAAATATCAGGTTCAGCAGAACAAGCACAATGAGACAGGGACTTGTACCATCTAGGTTGCCTTTCAGAAGCAAAAATATTTCTATCTTTGGTATTTTTACTTTAACTGTATGAAGACCTGGGCTGACAAACAGTTCAGAATTCCACCATTCTCACAGATGCATCTGCTGTGGCATTTACAGTATTTTAATACTCTAAAACAAATAG
The DNA here is from genome assembly GCF_963932015.1 of Anas acuta. Taxonomy (NCBI): domain Eukaryota; kingdom Metazoa; phylum Chordata; class Aves; order Anseriformes; family Anatidae; genus Anas; species Anas acuta. The sequence continues at coordinate 12,285,865 of NC_088984.1, forward strand.
TACAGTAAGAGTCCAACATCTTTATGCCATCAGTGTAGAGCTCAGAATGCCAATATCTCTACATGTATCTCAGCAAGAAATAAGGTGATTTCTACATCTTTGTTAAATATCAAAATCACAATGTCAGCTTTCATTTTGTGTTTCATAATCAAAAACCATGTGCATGGATAACTGAGCCACAAGTGACTACATTTTATTCAGCATCTGTTACCTATGGGACTTTCTTGAAGGCAATAAATATTCTTGTCTGAAGGAGAGAGCTTCAATTGTTTTCAGCTTATAAATATAGAAAGTTTTTGTTTGTTTGTTTGTTTTTTTCCCCACACACTTACATTGAGATTTCCTAAAGGTCATTTTTGTTGCATCTGTACACTAGAAAACTGACACAGACTTGTAGAGTCAACTTTGAGTTCTATTTTTCTTCTCAGACATACAATAATGATAAATCGAGAAGTGATGAATTGAGATATAAGTGGCTGAAAGTTAATCCTTAACTATATTCTTTTTATTAAAATGTATCCTTCCCACGCATAAATGTAATTTTAAAGTACATCTATACAAAGAATAATTTGCTATAGATTGGATTTTTTTTGTTTGTTTGTTTAAAGAATCTACCACCCAGTGTTCTTACTATAGCATATAAAGTCTTCAGAACTAACTTGTTCTAAAGATCTTATTCAGGCTTTAATCAAGACCAATGTGAATAGTGAGGCAGTACTGTCATTTAATGTATCATATTGAGAAGAAAATGTATTTTAAAGCACAGAGAGGGTAAAATATGTTTGGGCTTTTATAATAATTCTACATTTCTGATGTAACAGTACTTAACCTTGACATTAAAGTGCAGCTGATTATAAGATTTAAATATATAAGTGCAAAGATGCCAAATTTTGCTCTGTGTTCTGTCCTGCAGTTCTGAGTCTCAGGTTTTACTGACTTCTGAAGTCCAGAAATACTAAATCATCAGGAGGACAGATTACAGGGCAAGGAGTTAATATTTTCAGTATTATCACACATATAGTATTTACATTTTTTGTGTGCTTCAAAGCAGATACTTTAGACAACTCTGGGTGGAGAAAATAAAGTTGGGGGCAGGAGGGAGAGAAGTGCACACACACACTGCCAGCCGCTCTCCACAGAGTAATCAGCAGCTTTTTTCCTTATGCAGAATGCTAATAGCAAGATTTTTTTTTTTTCCCCATTGACTGTCTTAGGCAGAAGCTGCAGGAAATGGAGATTTGATGCAAGTACAAATGTAAAAGGAATCATATTATGATATATAACAGAGGTTTATTAGTTAGTAAAAGAGAAAGTGGCTTCAGAGGTCAAGGGGCAAAAAACAGCTCTTAATTTATACCACTTTCTGGTCATTAGGAATTCTGCTACATGCAGCGGTGACTAAAGCAGCAACTTGATTGCCCCTGTTTAGTGGTGACAATTCTCCCAGCTGCTCTGAGACTCCTTCTCTGCATACAAATTCACATATGCAAAATTCTTAAGATTCCCAGAGGGCAGTTTCAGGATTGAAAGACATAAACGAACTGTTGGAATCATCTTACTGGCACTGCTCAAGTACTGCTCCTTCCCTTTAGCCTGAGAGAATAAATTACAAGCATTCAATGGAGGTGATGTGTATGTGTCAAGGGGCTCGTACAAAGAGGTTTTGCTCCTTTCTGCTAGGGTGGGAACAGATCTGACTAGTTTGTCATATGATTCTTACTGCTGATCACAACCGGGATATGAAATCTGTGTAACATTTATGTTTTCCTTTGAGATCTGTGACACTGGAGCTATCTAGAGCGGACGGGAATGTCAAATCAGACTCTCAATAATTCAGATGCTGTTTCCACTATGGTGGTGAGAATTTTTTATTTGTTATAGGTATGTTTCAGTATAATGCCCTTTAAAGTGGCATTGGCTAATCCTAAGGCCCATCCTTAACACTCCTGATTCTGAGAGAAAAGTCAGCTTCACAGTTCCAATGTTTATAACACTCTCACAATTGCATTACAGCAAAAATGAAAGAAACCTCACACCCTGGTATTCTTTAATTTTCCCATTCCCCTCTTGGCAGGTCATACCTGATGAGGAATATATTGTGGTTGCTGTGTTCACATCAGTTTCCATCAGGGATGCACAGCTGGATTCAGTCAAGGAGCCCTTGACAGTCACAGGAGCAATGCTGGGATGGCGTAAGGCAGCTTTCAGGGGAGCAATGTGGTTATACCGAACAGAGGACAGGCAGCCAGTGAATCCATAGGCATTTGCCTTTGAGACTTCAGGGTCCAGTGACAAACTATCTGCAGCACAACAGAAAAACAGTCTGGGGATTGTCTGTTTTAGGAAGACACATTAAAAAATTAATCCTCTTATTGTTTTACCTACTGTTTTACTTCTCTTTATTCAATTTAAATTGTTCAGGTTCTCTTTAAGCAGTCCACAAGTCCTCCCTGGAATGACCCACAAGGTTACCATCCCCAGTGTTTTCTCTACAATGCTACTTACTTACTTACTATCAAGTTGACTTGGACAAAAAAAAAAATAAAAAATACAGCACTGTGTTATCCATATCCTTATCCATTTTTCCTGCTGTCTTAACAATACCTAACACATTATAGGTGCTAATCAGCACAACAATAATTATAAAGAGCAAAAATAACAACACTGACTATCACAGGATCCTGGGGGTGATCCTCTTCAACATTTTTGCATCTCTAATAACACCATGTTCACAGATGTGTCTTTCTACTTCCTCCACTCTTTTCACAAAGGATCCTGCTCTCCATTGTCTATTATGTAATGTTTCATGTGGTCCAGTATTGATAGGTTCCTAGTAAAGACTTCCACTCTTCTTCAGACGTCTATTTTTTATTTTTTCCAATCCATGTAATTATGTTGTTAGCATTAACACTTCTTATTTTTATAATAGAGCTGCTAGGAATCCTCCTAATTATGAGCTAGGCTGTAACTCTGCCAGGCCTATTCTACTCATAAAATTCAAAACTATACTTCATTTAAGTCGAAACCAGTATCCCCATGCTCTTTTCCAGCCAGAAGATGAGATGGTGCAATTAATGTATGTGTCTGCCTTTGTTCATTTCACAAAGAGAAAGCAAATTCAACGACGTGTTTTTTATTTAGTTCTAAATGTTTTAATATCAATGTTTTGAAAAGTCAATGAAGGACGTTGAAGCCATCTTCTCTTTACTCCAAGCTCTCATTTATTTACTTTCCAGAAAATGAAATTCATACTGCTCAGAGGTCTGTAGCATGATGTGCTTTGGTATCAAGGTCAATTAAACAAAACAAGACAAAAAACACAAATGCACATAAAAATAGTATCAATAATTATTCAAAGTCTTCAAATTTACTTACTAATGAAAAAAACAAAAAACAAACAAACAAAAAAACCCAACAAACAACTAGCATTCAAAACTTTGGAAATAGTTCCAATAATATTAGAAAATAAGGATTCTCAGCTTTTCAGGTTTATTTTCATAGCTTCAAAGAGTAAGATGGTAAAATTTAAAGTAGGTTCCAGTTTTCCTACCATCACTCCAATACAATGATTTAAAACCTCTCAGCCAAAGGAATTTAGGAAAAAAAGTACAACTTCTCTTATATCTTTGTAACTGACTTTTCTACCAGAAAGACATATACATATTTTATGTATAAGAAAATACCAAGACTTCTCAAAATGAGCACAAATCACAGGTTAATTTTGGCACTAAGGATCTGAGTCCATAATGTCACGCAGTCAGAGGGAATAAACCAAGAAAGATTTAGTAATTATGTTTGAAGGTTTTCATAGAAATATAATTTGGAAGAGTTTGGCCATTTTTTCCCAGAGGTCTTATAGGAGACCCCTCAGTCTGCTGACCTATCTATCACTGACAGAGCTGTCATGGGGAAAAACTTCTGGGCTGTGGGCAACTGCCAGAAGGAGACACAGGAAGGGAAACAGTGAGACTTTGCCAATGGAAAAATTGCTGCCTTACAGAGGTTCACATTTGCTCTTCTCAAAGTATGTAGGAAGTATTGCATTCAGGTTTTTAATGAGATTTTGGCAGAGGTATTATAAAACAGACAAAGAATCATTCCCAAGTTTCTGCAAGAAGGCTTATATAAAACCCAAAAGGCTGATTTACAGTATTTGTCTTCTTTGTTGAATTTACAGAAACCTTTGTAAACATTTGTACTCTCAGCCTTTCCTGTTTTCTTAACTCTGACACAAAAGGTGGTTTTGTTGTTATCTTTTAGGCATCGAGCAATCTAAATTCTTCTGTTCTGCTCCAATGTGCAAAAGGTAAAACCTAAGAAATAATGAATTCTTTTTTTCATGGAACAGTAACTTGAAAAGTCTAAGATAGAGTGCTGTTGAAGGCTTTCTTTAAAAGTCAAATTAAGGGCAAATTCCCATAGTCTTTTCACAAAGTCAGCTTTGCAAGAATGAGAACTAGATTTGTTAAAAAGCTTTGAAATTTGAAAAAATAAAAAAAGTAATAACTAAAAAAAATGAAATAAAAATCAAAGAACAAACTGAAAACAACCCGAGAGTCCTCTGATAAAAATTCCACCTGCACAGGTACAGGCTTCTTTATTATAAGGCTTTCAGTGCTTGATTAAGTCTTTCAGAAAGTTGGACTTTCACTGAACTCAAAAGAGTCCTATGGAACTTGGATGTGAATGACTTGTGATGCCCTATGAATCTCCGTGTGGATCATGTAAATTTGTGTTTATAATATGATTACTTGTGGGAAAGGCTTTTTAAAGGTTGAAAGCCATTCTGTCACTTGAAGTCTTTAAATCACAATAAAATGTTTTTCCAAAAGATATTTTCACTACATGACACAGTGCTCAGTAAAAGAAATAGCTCCATGAAGCTCCAAGGTCTGTGTTGAACTAAGGTCATGTGAAATGTCAGTGGCCTTCCTGTGACCTCATAGTGCTGTAAATCTTTCCATGCATTAGACTGGCTTTGAAAATTATACTGAACTGCTGATGATGGTTCGATTTGATCTTATGACATTTTAGCATAGTGTTTCTGTTTGCGGTACAGGAGACTAATTAGAGACTGAGTTACTTTGAATTATCTCTTTGGGGGGGGGGAGAGGGTGATTGGTGTGAAAAGGCATTTTTGGGGGCTTTTAAGTAATTTAACTCTTCATTACCTGGAATTTAGGTTTATTTTTCCATAAATTTATTTTTAGTAAAAAAAAAAACTTTCTCTGTTGAGTTGTGCATAAGTTGGTCTAACTTTTTGTGGGGTCCTCTAGCTGCTCCCTGAAAGCTGTCTGCAATGTCACAGATCAATAAAATTTGCATCAGTTTTACTCTTCTGTTTTCTAGTTTAATGTGTTTGCAGTAGCTTTCCTTGACAAAGAGAATTAGGTAAAACATGCAGTTGTATTTGCAACACTCTACTTATTATATCCACATAATTTCTCTGCTGATTCATTTCTGTTCTCCAAAACAGACATTGTGTTGTACAGCTGTTTTTGTGCACCTCTGCTATTTGTAACACACTTGTTTTAAAATGTTAAATAAAACAATTTCAAATCTTAATATCTCAGTAATGTGGAATTAATTTTCATCATAAATAGAATAATAGAATTCTTCTGCAAAACTCTAGGACCAAGCATGAGGTTGCTCAGCAATGTATCAGCAAATTAAGACAAAATAAAGGACAGCTAACATGACAGCTAACTGGAATCAAAGAAAGTGTTATCTGTGTGCAGAGAGAGTGGCTCAAAAGACTTTTCTGAAAATAACACTGTAGAAAACGGGACTATAAGCATTACCTACTATACTTATCCCGTCCTTTCTTTCTAAACATTAATTTCATGTCATTCAAAATTAAATCAGAGATGAACGTTTACTTGTGTGCTCACTAACATCCAGAAAGGCCCATCACAGATTTCCTGATTAGAAACTTCTTTAATGTCAGTGAGGATATAAAACGTTTTAAATATCTGCACCCTAACTAGCTCATTAATCTAAACATATTACTTAGATACTTTTCACTTAGGTGGACATGCAAAGGATAGTTTACTCTATATACTGAAGCACCGGTAGTCCTTTTTTTCCAGTCTGAGAAACAGAAAGATGCTGTTTGTAGAAGTTATACTATATACTTCACCGTAGTTTACCAAGGTGCTGAACATTGTTGGCAAGGTTACTACTTGGACCTTGTCACTAGATTTGTTTCTGTGAGCCAGAAGTAAAAGACTCTTGTAATCTCCGTATTGCTCCCATCTCATAAACATTTAGTCAACAACCAGGTACCATGTAGTTACCTAGAAATATACTCTACCCTGTTCTTCAACAACCTCCGTAAACATTGCTGATGCTAATTATTAATTTAGAAAGGGAAGAAAGCATATCTTGGTTTAGGCTGGAACCCACAAAAAGGCATCCATGGAAAAATTTCATTTCTTGGTATGAGTCTTCCACAAAGGTGGCAGTGTGAACAACACAGAAACTTTTTGTAGTCAGAAATATTGAGTTCTGCCACTTTGTCTCTTCCTTAGGAAAAGGATGAGATTAAACAGGAGACAGGGCTCCAAGCATTCAGCATACCTCCAAACCACTTCTGAAACAGAAAACAACAGCAAGAGCAAAGAAAAGGGACTTTTTCTTTTGTTTTTCCAGGAATGAGCAGAACACTCCAGGCTTTACTTACTGGCAACTGAACATTTCATGCAAAGTGAAAGATTTGAGAATTTTTGTTTCATTAGGCTTAGCAGAGATAATTTCAGACATGCATTTAGTATGTTTTCTAAACGACAGGTTGTCACTGAAAATGAAGGGCTGCTTTGAATGGCAATGTGAAATTTATTACATCAAAATTTTTGACATTTGAATCTTAAACTGTCATAACACAGTCAGCCCTATGTGATTTTGCATAGGCTCAAAACATAATCCATAAAAAGAAGAAAATATGCAAGAAAATAGAGAGACTGTGCAAAAGACACATTTTTCTCATGAGTAGACAGTTAAAATCAATTCAAGTAGCAAAAATTCAAACTAAAAATAAAATTTCTAGGTAGGAGTAAATAATCTTGGACACAGTTAGGCAATATTATAATTGGGAAAAAAAAAAAAGAGATTTAACTGTGGTGCTACGATTTTAAAGTAAATGATACCACTGGAGAAAAAGTCTGAATGTATTTCATCTCTTTTTAATAGAAACATGATGGCATTGTTGGCTCAGACCTTGGATTACTTCAAGCGCTTATGATAGCCAAGCTTTTTTATTGTAACTAGTGCCATCTTGGTCCCAAATGTCTCTCCTAAGTAGCTATTCTCATTTTCCCAAATACTTTACTAGGCTACTATGGGGAAAACTATTTTAGACTTAAAATGCACCCAAGACATCTTTTTCCAGGATAAGTTCCTACTAAGAAATAGGCATTTAGGGTGGGAAGAATCTGCAGTAAAGGAGGAAGCTTTGCAATGACAAGACAAATCCAGACTATAACTCTTGCAGCCATTACTGTATTGTAAAAATTGTAGACTACAATATTCTCAGACTTTAAATTTCTCAAGAAATTTGTGAGCTTGAGAGCTTAAAAAATGGAATGACTTTCCACAAAGGGGTTAAAAAAAGGACTACAACTTACGTTCTTTCCATCAAAACTCCCCAGAAGGAGATGCTTCTTCAGGGTTAAGTTTTGTATCTCAGGCTTGATGCCAACTTACCCACTGTGATTTAATTATCCCATTATCATCTCCTGTACTATGACACCACTCCAGGATTAATTGTACTGTGATCTCTTCTGTGTGTGGATTCCATTTTCTTCTTGTGAACTTTTAGTAAGAAAATCTATTATACAAATAATAAAAAATGTACTGCTCCTACACAATTATTTTAATAAAATTACTTTTCAGATAAGCTGAATGATTCAGTGTAAAGACCCCTACAACTTAAGTGTGTTTCAGTTCAAGCTTTTAGAGATAAAAGGTATCATGTAGCTAGGCTACACAGTTCTTTAGTGTAGGAGGCTACACAGTTCTTTAGTGTAGCTAGTGTAGGAAGTTCTGCTAATTCATTATTTTGAGGACACAAATAAATTAGACAGGTCAACATGAATAGGTGCTAAGGAAATCTTTGCAACCTTTTTCTGCAGAATACTCTTAAATTCCTTTAAAATCTCTTTTCAAATTCCTTTCAAATTTCCTTTACTCTTGTAATCACTACACTACTAGTGTATTAACTTGCTCAGAAGCAAATATGCAAAGAATTAGATTCATTACCCTGCAATTAGAATAATTTCTCATCATCACTGATTGTTTTTTCCAGGTATTGTAATAGCAAAAGATTTAGATATGGTGAAGCACGACGAGAAATTTTCAAAGTGGGGAAAAAAAAACCACAACTAAAAGCTGCTGCAGATATGGTCACATCTTAGGTATTTCTGTGCTGATATAACTAGTTCAGAATAGAAATAAAGAACTCCAACACTGAACTAGAGCCACTTTCAGATCCTTTCATTCACTCTTCTTTTTTTCAACACCATACACATTATGGGGTAGAAAGGAACTGTTATTCAGACACGAATCATACAGTAAACCCCAAAACAAATAGATGATATTTCCCATTGGGATAACAGCTTTTTTATTTTAGACAAGACCTAAGCATATGCAAATGTATATCTGAGATCAGAGAATTACAGAATAATCTAAATTGAAACACACCTCTAAAAGTCACGCAGTTCACTCCCTTGTTTAAAGCAGAACTGGCCTCACAGTAAGGTCAGATTGTCAATAGAATAGAGCTCACGTGGTTAAGTTCAGCAGTATGATCTCTTTAAGGAGCACTTAAAGTAAATGAACTGGGACTCTGGCTAAAATTTCACTAAGGCTTTGCCATAAACTGTACAACCCACTTGGGGTCTGAATCCAGTACTCACTAAAGTCCAGGAAAAGAGTCCCCATTGATAGTGATGAGCTTTGGATAGGTCTTTCTGCGTCTTGTCTTCGTATGTGTGAAGAAAAATGACAACGAACTATGGGATAATAATATTTCTCTATCACTGTTGGATGCTGTGAGGATGAATTCAACAAACGCCTGTTGGCTACTTGAATGCTGCTTCTTTTTACTCCCTTGTCTTCAAAGCCACACTTATATTTAGATTGATCTTTCGAAGGCAGCTATATGGCCCCATTACTGTGGATCTGAACAGCTCACAGCCTTTAATGCTTTTATCCTCCTAGCGCCCCTCTGATGTAGGGATGTTCTATTATCCATGCTTTACTGATAGAGAACAGAGATACTAAAGCTTAGATTGGTTCCAGTGGGAATAAAATGCCTACTTACCTTTATATCTGCACATAAACGGCTTGCCCAAGGTCATTCAAGCAGTCTGTGGCAGAGTGAGTGCCCCTATATTTGAATTCCAGGTGAACCCCCTCTGCCTTAAATGGAAGGCTTTTTCCTGGAATTCAGAGATGGGTGTAGGGCAACCATTCAAAAATACAGATTTCAAAAGCAGAAAAAAGTATCAGAGTGTAAGTAGCTTTTGACTAAAGAAAGTCAAAAGGGGCTGGGGGTAGTGGGAGACTTAAAAATTGGTCATTGAATAAAACTGTACTTTTCAAGAGTTCCCGCTATGCTAGCATGGTTATCATAAGAAAATCTAGTAGGGAAGGGGTTTTAATCTTGTGAGATGTCTTTCTGGAAGCCCTCTTAGAGATTTCTCACCCAGAGGAAAATGAATGGTAGAGTCAAGAAAGAAGATGATATAATCACGTGGTTAAGCAACCATAATCAAACTATTAGAGCAGGCAAATGAGCAGTGCTATTCAGGTTAGAAGAGACAGAATTTCAGAAGAGTATAGTACAGATGTACCCTATACAGGGTACAGTTTTTCTATATGGTTCTATATGGTTCTATTTTGGTGGTAACTTACCTGGTACCTAAGTTTCAGTGACATTCAAAACAAACACTGACGGAGGTCTAGATCTACTACTAAGCATCACATGCCTCCAGAAGTTTATGCTTTTACTGAGGGGAAGAGGATGATGAACAAGGAAGAAGTTGGAGAGTATTGGTTTAGGTTAACAGTATTCACCTTTTGGTAAGCCATCATTATAACAAGCTATGGTTAATATTTTACCCATAAAATATTATAAATTATGAATGGACACATTAATGTAAGTTCTACCTTCCTAAAATGATAAAAGTCTAGTTCCTCATTTGATACTACAAGGCAAGCAGTCTTGATTTTGTAGCAGTTGGGCATTTTTCGTTTTTTTATTGTCATTATTGGACAGTTTACAACTTCAGTAAATTTGGAGAAGATACAAAACAGTGTTGATAGACCAGACAATCTCTCCAGCATTCAGAGGGACCTTGACAAACTAGAGAAATAGGCAAAAAGTAACCTCATGAGCTTCAACAAAGAAAATTCAAGGGTCTACACTTGGATTAAGAATAACCCCATTCGCTAGCATTGACTGGCGGCCCAAACAGTTGGAAAGCAGCTTTGCAGAGAAAAGACCTGGGGGTCCTGGCGGACAACAAGATGACCATGAGCTAGCAGTATGCCATTCAGCAAAGATGGCCAATGTTATCCTGGCATCCAGGTCTGCCTTGGGAAGAGCAATGTCAGCAGACAGAAGAAGATGATCCTTCCCCTGCACTCTCTATGAGTGTTGCATAACTGGAGTGCTGGGTTTGATTCTAGGCTCCCCAGTAGAAAGCAGACAAGGACTTACTGTAGTAAGTCCACAGAGGGCAAAGATGATTAAGGGACTGGAGTATCTTTTGTATGAAAAAAGCCTGAGAGAGCTGGGTCTGCTCAGCCTGAAGAAGAGAAGAGTCAGGGGAATCTGTGACCTGCAATGTGAGGTCATAAGGACTCTCCTCAAAAGAACTACAGCTGTGGGATAAAACTTGGCAAATGAATCCCTAACACAGAAGAATAGTCTGAGGAAATTCATTTCATATATGAAGAAGAAACCAGAATTAGGATCAGGCTGGAATTAAAGTGACCTGCTGGGATGAATTGTGAGATTCCTGGTACAGTAATAAGATTCCCTATCAGCTGGATGAACAAGTTCATGACTCTAGCATCATTATATAAGATTAACTACTGCTATCATTAATGTTATTAGTAGTACAAAATCCCAAGAAACTTTGGAGCAAGAGAGAAGAAAACAGAGGAGGATTTATCCATTAGAATTTGTCTAGAGACAGATCTGTGGTGTTCAGTGGAACTGAATGCCAAACCGCTGGAGATACACATCTGGGCTTTTTGACATTTTAAGAATCTTGTACTTGTAAAATTACTATTTTTGTGGCTACATCTAGCTTCTCTCCGTGATGCTCAGTTGCAACTTGCAACTTCAGTTTGCTGGTTATATGTTTGAAGGTCTTTGTGCTATGTTCCATTTGCTGTTCAGAAAAGCCTTGGTTTACTGATTTGTTATTTATAACTGGAGCTTTAAGGTAGAGATCATGACAAGCAACGCTCTTTCAATTTTTCAGCACTACAGATGACCCTTGACAAAATGAGATTTTAGCTTAGCCCTTACTTGCGTTGAAAAGTGTCAGGTCCCCAAACCTGTCCATAAAGGCTTGGAAGATTGCTGCATTCTGACCAAACATCAGTTATAATTAAGAGGAAAATCAGTTCCTGTCCTTAATCTACTCAGTAAAGCATGATGCAGAATGCACTGATGTCATTATATACAATTATATTGTACAACTAGACACTAGAGGATGTCTATTGTTTCTGTCTAGCTACCAGTCCCAGAGGCTTTGGGTGCTATTAATAAAGCAGATAAATTGAAATAATGAAACAGATGGTAGGCTTGATAGGGAGGCCCAACTCTAACAAAGGACTACAACGTTTATATCCAAGGAAGCATTTAGAATCTTACTGGGAAAGAATGACTCTCTTATGTAAAGTGCTGTGACATACTTGAAATCAAATAGAGGAATTCTACTTTTCAAATTTATGGCCAAGTTTTCCGGTCTTGTAATGGCTTTGTAGTGTGAAAGGGTAAATACAAAGACGGTACATGCACAGAGCATGCAGAATTGTGGCCACAGTGCTACATGTAACACAAACATTCCTTGCACAATTCAAACAGAAAAGGACAGGGAGTGCAATACGGATAGAGAGGATGAGGGCTTACACCACTGTTCTTATCATTAGGAAAAAGAAATGGCTTCAGAGGAGCAAGCTACAGTCAGCAAAATGATGCCACCCTGTGCAGCCACACAGGCTATATGAATCACTTTACTGGAGTGAGCAATGGGAAAAGATAATATTGCTATCAGTGCAAACAAGTAAAGCTGCCAGATTTTTGCATAGACAAGCTTTTACAAGTAGGAGTACTAGAATGCTCAGGCTAACCTTACAGCTAAATCAGCCAAATAAAAAAACTCTGTTAAAAAGCCAGCACACAGAACAGGTTAACTCAAGCACTATAATAACTGATGAATCCAAAATATTTTTAGTAAAACCTACCTGTGACCTTGCCCAAGGTAAGTGATTTGGTGGCCTTAAAATCAATCTCAGAAAAGTTGTGTTTGAGTTTGAGAACTTGATCAACCTGGAAGAAGACAAAAAATTAGTTCATTAAAACAGCACACAGATACCTCTAGATCTTTCTGTGTACCACAAACTTGTGGGAAAGCTCTCAGCTGCAAATAACTTAATTCTGCCCCCAAACGTGATTCAGTTTCTAAAGATAGCAAAGTGAATGTGCTTTAATTTTTGAATGAGAAGCTGAAGGTGCACAAGTACAGTCATATAAAGGGATTTAAAGAAACTTCCCCTGCAGAAAAGCTTAAAATGTTTAACACTGAAATTCCCCTGCTTCCCAAATTTCATGTCTAGTCACTTCAGAGTGCACTCAAAGGAGACCTCTCTAGGAATGCATTGTGGAGAATTAGTTCTCAATAGAAGAAAGCCACAGTGTGGCAGACAATAGAAGACTGACAATAGAAAAAAACCCTGACTGTTAGCATAAACCTCCTTCCTAGATAATCAGGCCTACCTATTTTAGTTGCTGTGTTAACTGCATATTATTTTAACAAGAAATGGAAATTGCAGAGGAAAGAAAAAAATATGGTGCTCCCTGTGTTTCTTTTGTTTTCTCATTCTATTCTTTCATTAACACATGGTTTCTCCTTAGACCTACCCTGCCACTCCTCTGTTAAATGATCATGGACCAGACATACCAAATTTAATTTGGAATTTGAAATGATGTAATTAGCCTCAGAAGGAAAGCAGAAGGAGCAGTAAGATGGCACTCTTCATCCTGCCTTTGAAAAACAGGCAATGCAAGAGAACAGGGACAGATGAGGGGTCTCACCTCCCATGAAACCACCACAGTAACAGGGCACACCGAAGGGTGGGCCTACATCTAGCAAAGGAACAGGACATCAGCAGGCTGCACCCTGCCTTCTTTCAGCCCTTCCTCTTTGAGAAGATGAAGCTGCTGTAGTCATATTTTCCTTTGGGGCACATACACCTAATGAAATAACTTTCCCTGGTGCTCCCTCCTTGGTTGTTTTTCTCCATATGGCAGCTTTTAAATGATATATGTTGTGTACTCCCTTTGGGCCTACAGGTCACACAGATAACCCTAAGCCCCAGCACCACTCTAGTGGTCCAGATGAATTTCTGGTCAAATGTGTTTCCCAGTTCACAGATTGTAAGAGACAAGGGAGAAATCACTCTATAGAAAATACCACTGCTGGGCACTCTTTGAGGCATGGTCTGGGCCAGGCCGTGGTCTGGATGGAGCTTTTGTTTAACTCACAGGGCTTTTCTGCTGCTGGACCTCCTACTGGCAATCAGGCACTGAAATCAGTGGGTCTGTTTCTGGCATGAAGTATTCCTTTACACCAAACTGGGAATTTAGCCCTGAAAATAAGCCATGACATACCTGAATGATGAGCTCCCTGCCATCTCTGTTAATCTTCACATGGTGCAGCTCTCGGTTGGCAAAATTTCCAGAGTCGATTGTGAAAATAAGAAGCCCATCCTTACTCAGCTTATATCGGACCTGTAAACTTCCTTAAAAGCAGAGCAAGATTCTATAAAACTTGTGTCCATAATGAGATACTGTTCAATATCTTTACATAACATATAACTTATTTTCTTTTCATTATAGTGGAGAAACAAGGTTAAAAAGTCAAGAAACAGGTTGAAGAGAGATGACAGAGTTCTCACTTTAATGAAAGGTATGGAAAAAAAAATGCACTGGAGGAGTTTTTCTTCTTACTAGCTAACAAACTCTGCTGTGGAGAAGCATAACTTAATAGAGTAACTGAGTGTAACAAAGAAGACAGTGTCTGTCCCCAGGTCAGACATTGAGCATGGCCCCAACAGCTGATCTACGGTAGTCTGTGAAGGATTGCTTCCACCAGAGGGCATGCAGGCCTTGCACTATTCTGTTAAACTAATATTGGTGCATTTTACTATTCCAAGTCAGGACTTCATCAAGATATAACAGCCAATGCAGAAGACTGTGACGACTGTGAGAATTATAACTTAATTTCAGGCATTTAAAGGCCCAGATTCATTATGATTTATATGCTATGCGAGAAAAGATATATTGCAAATGATTAGCAAAAACCACTTTGGTTTTCTAAACTATTTGAAAAAAATAAATAAAATTCATTTAAAACAAATCCCAAACATCTCTTTTAGTTTTTGCAGAAAATAAATACAGCATTGTGACTTCAGAGACACACCACTGACCCTTGATGTAGTCTGGCATTTTAGAGAGGTGAATGAGCAGCCCTGCTTGGCTCCTCTGTTTGGCCATATTAATGCTGTAAAACGGACTTCTTGTCTAGATTTAGAGGCAGAGGACAAGAAGTGGTTCTTCTTCACTGCATAGCATGGACATAACTGCTCTCCTTACTCTTGGCTTTAACGCAGGAATGGCCTTAATGCGGCTACACTGCAACAGCACTTGCAACTGCTGTCCTTAAGGCTCTTGCAAAACTACTTTATGAGTATAAAACAATGGATAAACTTCCTGCAGAGAAGGAATTTTGCAACCCCTATGCAACTCACAGTTATGTCAACAGTTCTTCCAAATTGGACCCAAAGTCCCATTAAATCATCTCTCTTCCTTTGCCCCACCAGGATGTTTGCTGCTCAGGCTCCTAAGAGCTGCTCTTCTTCTAACATTCTGTGTAATCCCAGATGAGAACTACCTCTCTCTGAGCTTTGAGGGATAGAAACAAAGCTTTCGTAGATGAGAGGGAAAATGAGAATGAACTACTAGGATGAAGGCTTTTTAGCTGACTGAGAGGTCTACTGGATCAGGTGATGGTTTAAATGAAAAAATAAAAAAAAATATTTAAAAGGCATTTACTTTCTCACATGTAGTCATGGAAGTAAGAGGGAAATTTCTGAAGAGATCAAGGTCAGTAACAACTCCTAAATTATTCAGTGTGATAATATAGGTCCTGATTCAGCTGCTCTGATTCATACTGCAAAGCTCCTGTCCCCTCACTGCATGTCCAGGACAACTGTTTATTACCTTTAAAGTTAAAGGTCCAAACTTATATCATAGTGCCGTTTTCTTGTACATTTTCTGAGTGATGCATCAACAGGGAATAAAAGTGGGAACATCTGATAATAACGTTAGAAAGACATGAGAAAAAAAAAAAGCCCAAGTGTAAAAAAAGTTAACAGAACTTCTTCAGACTTGCTCATTCAGTAAAAAGTGGAAAGGTTGTCTCAACCTGCATGTCGCAGCTGAGATGACCACACAGAATAAAGTGAAATGCATTGTGACAGAGTAACAGAGTGGTCCTAATTGAAAATCACATCCCAGAAGAAGCGTTTTATTAGCCACTCACACCTCTTACCTGCAGTCTTTGAAAAAGGCCTAGTGCAAAAAATGGAACACGGCCAAGATTTGGTCTGTGACCTTGTACTAGTTGATTAGTTTGAAAATCTAAAAACACGCTTGTCTGCTCTTTTCAAATGCTATGATCACACCAGTATATAAAATAAAAATGGTACTACTACATCCAGGCAATCAACATAGTAACCAGCACATTTGTGTTCAGTCAGCAAGATATGCAATCTATCCAGGCTCTTAGCTGCTTCAAATAGGGATTTACTCATTGTCTTCATCAGAGAAACACCAATTTCTGCTTTAAAGTAGAAATCATTTGTTCAACAGAGACAACAGAGGACGTTCTTGACATTCATTAAGAAATAATTTTAATTTCTGTAGTGATATTATTTTACCTTAAATCATCAAAAGAAATAAATGAATAGCATCTTATCAAATTGCTTTGAGCACCAATAGAAAGTTTATTATTATTATTATTTTTTATTGGATGGCTGTTCTTCAAAACCATTTTATTCAAGTTGGCCTGTGGTCAAATTTGCATTAATATAAATCATAAGTATATGGGCTCATGTCTCCAGAGATGTTTTGGCATTTACACCAATGGAGCTAAGAGCTGATTTTGATATGCATTCAGTATCAAAATTTTTAGTGTTGGCAGAATACAGAATTGTTACTTTGGTAGATTACATTGCCTTTTTACTATTTGACAGACAAAATAAATGGGTTATTAATTAAAATTATTATTAAGATTTTTTTTTGGACTCTGAATTTTGATTATCTGGTCTGCTGGCTTTTTCTATCATATCATCCCAGTGTCACTAACCACAAATAAAAACCTGTGCATAAACCAGTTCCTATTCTCATTTTTGCATCATTTCTGCTTCACAATAGGGATTCACACTAATCATAAGTAGCATAATTTCTGGCAGTCTTGTTGCAGTCATGCTTGTCATCTTCTTTTCAGCTCCCTGTGTCTGAGCATGCACACCTGGAGTGCCATAATGCTCAAGCAATGCACTGCCTGTTGTGTTTTCTTCCTTCTCTAATATATTTGGAATTGCTGGAGGCAATTTCTATCAAGTCCATAAAAGAGGGAGGGAAGGAAAGAGAGAGGTATCATGTTTTTAGCCTCGGGCAGTGAAATTTTACTGGACATATTACCTCAGTAGTATTAGATAAGAGTAGATTCACACTTAATGATTATAGCCATCTCTTTTAGCTTCAAATTCTGGAGGTAACTGCCACTGCAGACTATGGATCAACATGCAGATACACTGCGCTACCTCCAGAACAGCCTGACAGAGGAGCAGGCATAGTTTAGCTGCTGTGTGACCTCTTTTCTCCACTTCTGCAAGAAATGAGTCCACATGGGCTGCAACACTACTATGACAAGGCAACTACTAGTGTCAAAGCTAGTTTGCTACACACCACTGTGGCTTTCAAACTGTAATTTGCAGTAGTATAATCCATGACTGTAGGGCTGAATGACATCCCCCCGCTCATATCAAGTGGCTTCACAGCCATTTTAACAGGATTCCATGGGGATCCCCTTGTACAGAGGAATGTTCTGGGAAATAGACACCAAACGGAAGTATTTATGCCATTCCATATTGGTGAATAGGTAGGGGTTGATTCTTCTGAAACAAAACACTCCCAGGGTACACTTTCAGCGGTGATGGAGGTCAGGGTTAGTACTTGCTAACAGTACACTAATGATCAGTATCAGCATAACTAAACCCCAGGCAGCTACAGAAATAGCATGGTGCCTTCAAACTGTTTCTACCCATTTCCTGGGGACAAGAAAGATGAAGTAGCAGCTATTGAGTTTAGTAATAATACATGGATATTATGCTGGTTCAAGACTTCAAAGTGCTCAGCCTGAAGAAGAAAGTTCTTCATATGCAAGGTTCTTGTCACGCATACCACCAGGACTACTGGTCTTATGTCATTTTGTCTTGAAGAACCAAACAGCAAGAAAGGGAATGACAAGCTCTTGGGGTCTGAGACTTCTCTGTGGGACTTTTGTTTATAGAAACGGGTTTTAAATGAGCCCAGATTGAACCCAACATCTAAAACAAGTTCAGTAGCAGTTTTTAATGACTTAAACTGGCTGGAGCAGCTGGCAAGACATCTTGCACCCCTCTGAGAAACTGAGGTTAGTGCAGGGAGCATGTGTGGCTGGCACACATAACATGTGCAGCTTTATCACCATCATGTAACATCAGGAAAAATCATTTAAATCAGGGCAGGTGACAAGGTCAGTTTGGGAGAAGTGTGTATGTATAAAATATGAAATACTGCATTAGGATAAGGACCTTATAATACACTTGCATGTCCCGTTGCCACAGAGGTACTCAGAAACACAAAAGTACCAACAGAACCACTTCAAGCTCTATCACACTGGCAGTCACCCTTGTCAGACAGTAAGGTGTTACTGATGCTAACCCTACCCACCCTCAGCACTTACTGAGCTATTGCTAACAGACAAAATAATAAAGGACGGCACCGATTAAACAACAGGTGGGAAATATTAATAAGCCTATTGATATTGCTGCTATTATGAAAAGAGTTAAAATATTTAGCCCCGAAAGTAATTTGCAACTCATAAAGTAGAAATGTCGTTTTTTCATTCCTGATTGCAGAATAGCAAATGACAGCTTTCAGTCATCTCCACCACAAAATACCTCTCTGGAAACTTGTACAACTTCAGTGTCTCTCTTTATAGCCTAGATATTTAAAAATGAACAAATGCTTTCTTGGTTAGGAGCAGCTGGCTAAGAAACCTGCTCCTTAATTAGCAGCTTCTCCCCAGGGATATTTACTCAGTAAATTTACTCTTCAGTGGAAGTGCCACTGGTGATTCAAAGAATAGGGCCCATCTCCTCTGCATCCACTGGCTTTTAACTAAGAAAATACTTGTACAGTTTTAGGAGATGACTCTTGTTATTTGCTTTGCTCAGAGAAAACAAAGAGGAGAAACTGCCGAACATGTTTGCTGATACAATTTCTCAGCTACAGTGTTGGTTCGGATGACACTGTTCTATAGGGTTAAAAAATAAATCATGCCTCCCAAATTCTGCTAATCTCTTATGACAGCGAAAAAGATGTTTATTTGAATACTTCACACTCAAGACTTGAAGCATTCAGGACTTACAGAACATATTCAAGACATCGTATATTAATAACACACTTTCACATTGCATTTCTTCAATTTAGAAGAAAAACAAAAACAAAACAAAAAACAAAAAACAAACAAACAAACAAAAAAAATAACCAGCCCCCTCCCTATAAACAAACAAGCAAGCAGAATAGGAGTCTGTCTGGAGGCCCATGACCTCAGCTTGCTTTGCAATCCTGCTAGGCAGCTGGAGCAGAATTAAGAATTTCACTTAAACGTCAACAAATGCAGCTAGTTCCTTTATACGACTGACAAATTTGTTTAACCTTGGTAGACATCTCATTTCCACCAGCCACCAGTTGGCTTAACACAGGCTGACCAGCAATTAAAAAGGAACTGGCAGATGCATCTTACTCCAAAGATAGAAAATATTGCAAGTCTAAAACATGACCCAGAGGTCCACAGTTGTATAGCTCATCATGCAGTGGCTTATACACCAAGGTTATTCCAATGATTTTAAGGGGAATGTTCTACACAAAACAAACCATAGTCATGACCATGTGGCTGGGCCTAAAATGGGAAAGGGCTAACCCATAGATATGGAATATACTAATCAATGTCCACATGAGACCAGCTCATGGGTATCCTGCCATCATACACAGCAGTATATTTGTGTACCTTGGAGGCAATAGAGAGAGCACTGCCACCATTCTGGATTTACCAGCTTTTTACTATTGACAAATCATTTTCATTCTCTGTGCTACAGATTATCTGTTGGTGAAGTAGATGAATGCTAACATCCTTTGGAAAATTATAGAAAATATCTGGATGAGCAGCAGTTTCAAATAATACTATTACCTACTATCATCTGTTAGTCATTATCACTACCTCTCCATGTCATGTCTAGCTAGTTCTTTCTGATGAAGGACTGGTTGCCTTTTCTTTTACACTGTGATGCTACATTAATTACTTTTTCCCCAAAGGTAATTTAATGCAAAGATGAAGAGAAGAGTTCAGGGCATCAGATGAAATTAAATCTCCCTGAAATTACCTGCTTTCTGTTTCTGAGATTTATTCTGGTAATTTTTAACCTATACTTTTTCCATACATGCTGTGGAATTTCAGAAGTCAATTTAAGACCCTTCATTTAACAAAAGCTATCCGTATAATACTATTGGATCTGATGCTCAGATCTCTCCTCTTGTCTTTGAACACACACTGTATGCCATTAATCTTCTCATGGTCAGACACTCAGTAGGGTCCTACAGTTCACTCATCTTTGTATACAGAGAAATCTTGCCAGGCTTTGATCTTACAGTGTACTTTAAATTTAAGTTTAGTGTAGCAGCCAGGCTGGCAGGAAGAGCCTTTACTTTTTACCCAGTGAACAAAACAAAGTATCATTTTATGAATTATATTTCACAAGTTCAACCTGGCTTTGCAAATTACACATCAGCACCAACTCTGTGCAAACAGCTTGTAGGCAAAAAAGACCAAGAACCTCTGCTGTGATACCCCAAGGAATCCACGCCAACCTGCCTGCACCAAGATCCTGTCTCATACCATTAGGCCTCTTTGCAGTAAGGGCACTCTTCTGGCTCATGTACGACTTGGTGTTCATAAGGACTCCAGGCCCTTTTCTGGGAAGCTGCTTTCCAGCTGGGCCGTGCCCAGCATGAACTGACATGCCAGTTCTCTCAGTACTCATGTGAGCTCATGGATATATGTATGTCCAGTTTCCTCTCTCACCAAGGGTACATCTTCCTTGTTCCATATTTTCCCCCAATCTCTGAGACATAGGATTCCTGAAGGCTGGTCTTGCTAGTAAAAACTGAGACATAAACACCCATTTTCCTCAGGCAAAGAGGGACAAAGTCCCTCTTCATTATCCAGTGTAACAGTCAGTATAACTCATTTTTAATGGTAAAAATTAACATGCTAATAGGGATGCTATAATCAAGACAGAAGAAGGTTTGCCTGTTTCAAGTTGGGTGGAAACAGCTACACTGCTCCAAGGCAGCACTTGAGTTTCTGCCAGACTACATATCTCTACGTCCATAATATAGATACTTCATAATTTAAGAATAACTGAGAAATGACTAAGATCAATCCTCACGGCTAAAGTTTTTGGCAAGTCAGGTTGTAAATAGACCCTTACTTCAGAATTACTGAAGAACACAAACACTCACACGCATATATAATCTGCAGCATCCACTTAAACAGGAGCTTCTGACTCTGTCCTTCCTCTCCACACCTTTTGGGACAGCTCCTTAGAAATCCAAAAACAAAAAATGACTTTTTAACAGCACAACGTGAGCTTGACATTTCGATCTTCCAGGAGATAAACACCTCCTTTAGTCAAATGTAAATGTATGTTTTCTTCCTAGCTGATTATCTGCAGCTCTTGGTCTGGGGTTTTATGCGAGAAACCAGTAAGTTGAAAATCAGTCTGTATATATGCAGAGCAAAGATCAATTATTAACTGCATGCTCAGCCATTCCTGCTCAATGTAATCCAATTATAGTTCCCTTGTTTTTCCCTTGTGGGTCTCCAGAACATCTCTTGACCCTTTGGCACAGTAAAATGATCTTTGTGAGTACAAACATGTCCATGAATTGAGCTAATGAGACAGATCTTTCAGTTCTGTCCTCTTGGAAAGCAGATAAAGAAAACTGCCAGACTCTTTGGCTGAATACTGCGACTGCTTCTCCTTTCAAAGAAGTCTTGTACACTTAGAGATTTAGAACGGCATATGTTAAAACAAAACAAAACAAACAACCAAAAAAGGCTTTGGGTGCCAAGTCCACTCAGATGACTCAATGACTAGTGCAGGATTTGAACTGAAAACTCTAATCAGCGTGTCCACTTTCTGCAAGGTGTGCATACAACAAGGGATCATCCAAGGGACCAGAGATGTTTCCAACAAGAGAAGTTTCTGTGTTTACATAAAGAAAGTGTTTGGAAGATCTCCTGCCATTCAATCCTTCCCACTTAATGGTGTCACAGACAGTGTCCCATTCAGAATCAATCAGGGGCTTTTTTTTTTTTTTTTACATTCAGCATTCCTGATCAAACTCTCACTGCCCACGCCCCCAGTAAACAACATAAGATTTCGGGACCTGAAATGATTTTTAGAAAATATATTCTCCTATTTGCCGTATAAAAGCATTTAATGATTTAAACCAGGACTAGGCAAGTTCTTAGTCTACATTTCTTAGTCTACTCAGAGTTGCTTGAGAACTAGTCTCCTCAACAAAGCTGTCTTCCTCACTTCCCAAGATGACTTACTTTCCTGTTCCTGATCTGTTAAAAATAACTATACCTGAACCTTGGCACAATTTCCCACTTCACAGTCACGTAAATTATGCAAGTTGTTCAATGGGTGTTGAAACTCTTTAAACCAGAAAATGTTCTCAAACAGAGAAAGCCCCAGCGTAGACTTGAAAGTCACCCCCCAAACCCACCCCAATGTTGCAGTAGATTCTATTTTCTCTAATTTAGCTTTGTTCCATTGAACCCTGGAGTGCACAGATTCAACAGTCCTTACCTCAAAGAATGAATTAGTTTATTTTGGCCTGCCTTTAACACTGAATGACAAAAGTTTTGTTTTTGTTGGAGAAAAATTGTTGGAGATGCAGCTCAACAGATTTGCAAGGCAAAAACAACAAAGAAAATTTACATGTCTTCAAGAGAAAGGCTGCTGTTGAGTTTGAGACAGAAGGAGATGACAGTAGAGTACTAGTTTATTAAAAGGCAAAATGTCAGTAGCTTCTCAATGATGACATTTTCTTTTTTTTTTTTTAAAGAGTGTTAATTTAGCCCACCTCTATTACAACTTTTGGTTTCTTTTCCTATTAAGCAGCAGCTGATTTCAAGAACTTTTAGGACAGGGCTGTAAGGCTGATCTATGTCCTGCTACAATATTTTGAATATCACAATATCACAGAGCTGATAGAAAAACTTTGCAAGCTGTTTTCAGTTGCACTTTTGCTTGTAATGTGCTCTTTTCTTGTCTTTAATCCTTCCTATGCAGTTTCAGAGACTTAATTTCCCGAAGAAACTGAGAACAGAGCTCACTCTAATGACAATAGGTCCTGAATAGAGGCAATAAAAATGGGACTCAAATTACTTAGTTTCTTAGGAGATCAGATACATTCAGATTCTTTTCAGTCATTCTAGAATAGTTTTAGATCCTATCTCTTTTCTTTGATGTTGGCTATCTGCTCTTTTTCTAGATTTGGAATTGAAGAAACCCAACCACAGTAACAGACAAAGTCAAGAAAGAAAGAAATATTTTCTAGACATCATCATCATATCCATATCACATTTGATCACTTGCAGAGGGAAGGAAGAATATAGAAACAAGAGGCTCTAATGGTTTCTATCCTGACATTTCCCACTCCCATCAATTTCTATCTTTAGGTATCAAGCTGAGTGCATTATAATACTAAGCTATTGATAATTTGGTGAAATAATGCAAATTTGCAAAAATATGCAATGAAAAGGAGAGTGTAGCCTAGTTCCCCAGAGCCTCATCCTCAGACTGATGCAGTGCATTTGCAGCCCTGGGAAGAAAAAGTAGTATGTGTGTGTGTGTGTGTGTGTGTGCAGGGGAAAGATGAGAAAAGTGCAAAGGCAGGCCACATATGGAGCAGCTCTGAACAGAAGACAAGACCAGCTGTATTTGCATAACACTGTGGGAGCAGTGCCCTTCTACAGTGTTGGTATTGCCAGGAGCCATTTATAAATGGACCAGATTTTTACCCACCATTACTGTGACAAGCTTGAGAGCGCACCCACAGTGACTCTGCTGTACCACAGCTCTGTCCATAGACACAAAATAATCAGGTTACTCAGCTACCCCTCAAGGATGAAAGATCACAAAGCACATGACCTTGCAGCACTATTCATAAGAAAGCACAGCTCTGTGGTGTGCAAATGTCTTCCATCGTGCAATTAATGACACCAAACCAGACTCCTCACCATTTGATTAATTAGTGTTACAAGATGCAGATGTTCAAGGGCATATACCCCCTGAAAAAAAAATCTAGAGAAAGGCTTGTGAATGCCCCATCCTTGGAAGTGTCTAAGACCAGGTTGGATGAGGCTCTAAGCAGGTCTAGTGGCAGGTATCCCTGCCCATGGCATGGGGGATGGAATTAGGTGATCTTTAAGGTCTCTTCCAATCCAAACCATTCCATGATTCTAAGAAGACTGGGGAGGAGAGAAATGCTAAATTATTGCATCCATTTTCAAACGCACATGTATGATATAGGAGACTAAGTATTCATTAATAGCAGAAAGAATCCCTACTGAGTCATCTTTAAAAACATAAACTTTTGAAGACTTACCCATGCCATGACACGAAGCCCATTGACCAGATGTAAGAAAAACACTTTGGATACAGATAAATCACTAGAGTGGGAACTGTTTCTAGACATACTAGTTGCAAGGCACCACGTACCAAGGTACCCAAGATCTGTTATATTTATATTTCCTAAATGAAGTACCTGACCTCTAAGGCTCCAAGCACTGGAAGGGCTTTCTGTGTGAGTGGCAGTGTGCAGCGTGCATAAAGAAATGACTGACTATGAGGAGATTTTATTTCCATTCCCAGATCTGAAACTGACCTGTTGAGTAACTCTAAGTAAATCATTTTACTACCGAAATTCTGGTGTCTCAGTCAGTATGTACTGTATGTTTTAATGATGTGACCTCCTTTACAGTCTGCCAGTGGAAAGTGCTTGGGGTTAAATGTGATTATTTATTAATTTTACTGAAACCAATTGATTTTACAGGGAATATTTCACACCTGACTGGATTAGACCACAGTTGCCCATACAAGTTCATTTTCACATAAGCTCCTTTCAATATAGTCTAAATATGAACAAGCCTTGCAGACACTTTCACTTCTTTTATGTTATTTAACATGAGAAGTCTGAACTACCAGGAAGATTCTTCTCATTGCTATTTTTATTAACTAAAAATTTGCATAGTTGGTTTGTGGTTAATAGAAAAAAGGAGTGACAGGATACATCACTAGAAGCTTCAAAAATACTTACAAAAGTTTGGTTGTGTTGTGAAGCATTAAAGTATACATAGACTGTTCCAATATAATTTCTTAACAAGTGGAAAGGGCCTTAAGATTATGTCAAAGAATATTACTGCTAACCTCTTGAGCGAGAATGCCCATCCCCATTTCACCAGAAGCTTAACCTTTATTTAACTATCAGTTACACAGCAGGGACCTACCTAAGTCCTACTATACATTGTCAGTCTCAGCAAATATCCTTGAAAATAAGCCAATAAAAGAGAAGGAATTGTGCTCACTTTTAATTGTACAAAGAATATTATTATTCATAGTCCAGTAACATTATGGCAAGCGTAAACCTCTTGGAGGAAGAAAGAGTAACACAATCTGAATAATCTGAACATTATTTTCATTGGAACAATTTCAATTCCAACAAGACTAAAAAATAAGAGGACATGAGATTTAAAAAAACTACTGATTTGGAACAGAAGACAGAGAATATACATGACTAAAATGACTATCCTGACAGAATAACACAGGAGCAAGCACAGAACAAATCTGAAAGAGACTTTCAGGACTTAACAAACAAGGTCAGCTAGTTATCTTAATTCTTTGTGTACAGTGCTGCATTTAAATAGTCCAGGGATTTTGAGCCTGACATCTCACCAGCCCTTTAAACTAATGTTCTCTTCATTTTACAGATGAGCAAAGATAAATACAGAGATGAGAAAGACACTACTGTCCAAACTGCCTCCTGATTCTGAGTGTGCTGAGAGCTGCTCCACCTACTTTCTGGAAGTGGAAGAATCTCTATCTCTTTCTGAGTCAAAGAGGAGATCTGCAGATAATGCAGCTGCCAAAATGCAATATTTATTTTAAAATCTGTGGTTCTGCTGAACTACTACAAGAGATCCCAGTGTCCTGTTCCCAACTCCTTCCCCAATCACCATTAGAGAGTTCCTGCCTCTTAGAGACCTCCCAACTGCACCTTGCTGATGGCTGCATTTCATCAATAAAAGGCAATTGACTCATGTTTCTAAGGTCATTTTATACTACTCTGGCAGCAGTAAAGGTGATATAAATGGATATTACATTTTCATTTACTTTAGGGCTATTTTTGATTGCTTGATTGGCATAAAGAGACCTCAGTGTAACTGAGAAGCAAGTTCCAAGCTTTCACCTCAGCAGGGACTAACCTCTCCAACTCTGGAGCTTTGCAGTGGAATATTCATATATCTGAACATCATATACACTGAACACCTGCATCTGAGAGCAAAGTGAAGATGGAAATGTGGGACTGGATGGCAGAGGAGAAAGAAGAATGTTTCCTAAAGAGTCCCACCATCCTGCTACTTCATTTAGGGGAGATGGGCCCAAGCTGATGCTGCCCTGGAAGCAGGAGGGGCAGCCAGGGATTAGGCTATTCATCCCATGCCAGCCTGAATGCTGGCTACATGACATAACCAGGATATAAACTACTGCAAAATCCATACAGAGAATAAAACCTCTTTTTTTTTTTTTTTTTTTTTTTTTTTTTTTTTTTTTTTTTTTTTCTCCTTTATACTTTAATTTGATAGTACTTCAGAGGTTAGCTATTTTAGAATTCACAAGACTTCAGAGCGGTCTGGGTCATTCGGTCAAATGCACATATTCAAGCACATAACATTAACTTTCTATTGTTCTGCCACAGGCTAGTGACTCACCAGTATGCTTAGTCATCATTTCCAGTGCTCCAGTGCCTGATAAGTCTTGAATAATTCAAACATCCCAGTTTGTCTAGGATGATGCATGTCTGGAGTAAGTTTTTTGAAAGCACTGCAAGGACTCAGAAGCTAGAGACTTACTGAGAAGACAGACGGTCTATCCCCCTAAAATCTTTACATGTTTTCAGAATGTGCCCACACCATTTACCTTTTAATAGCAAATGGATGTTCTGGTCAGCGAATCTAGAAGATCTGGACATTTTCTGGCTTTAATATTCAGACGTACTGGCTATATTCTATTGAAACAATGCAGTGAAGACCAATATGCATTCCAATAGAGAATGCAAAAGATAAAATAATATATTTCTGCACCAAGCGTTCTTGTACAGTCATGGAATTTCTCATTCCTTTATCCTGGAGGCCTAATGGATCTCACTGTGGAATAAATAGCAAGGAACTGCTATTGTGCAGTCTTGCCAAATGGAAGTCAAAGCACATTTTAAGCCCCAACAATATAATTATTCAAAGACTGAATAGGCAAGTGTAGCACTGAATGCCAAATAAAGGGACATAAACAAGAGTGATGGCTATTTGCATGAACTGAATACCACAAAGCTGATGAAGTTGCAGGCACTATTCTCACAAAAATCACAGCCACATTGGTCTCCCTTTGGTAGCAAATCAAGAGTACTTACCATTTTTGGAGAGAATCACAGCCAAATATTCATGAAAGTAGGTGTTGATGTACAGCAGAAGGCTTGGAGTATGTGCCGTGAGAAAGCTAAATGCAATATTTTCCTTGGGCATGACAGCATCCACATAAATGGAAGAGCTCAAACTGCTTGCATTTTTTGTGACAGGATAAGGTTCTTGGAAAATATAGGTAACGGAAGTGCCGGCTTCAAATAATGCAGAAACCTCTGAAAGCACATATAAACCAAGGGAATTGTTTCAGCCACTGCATTTTCAGGTGTCCCAGACAGGCATACTGCCCGCCTCAGAAGCAGAACATGGCAAAATGCCTCTGATCCAGCTGACATCACCATTCCTTTGGATGAGCAGAATGCCTTTCCTTACAGTCTATTTGTCTGATTCATAGAAGGGCAGTGTACAGAGACAGGCCTCTATATTCAACAATTTTAGAGCTTGAATCATAGCTCCACAAGATGGAACAGGTCAGAATATTGGTCAGTCAAATAAATGCTCGGTTTACTATCTTCTGACAGTTGACATGCAAGGCAATATTCTCTGTCTTCCCCCACAGTAATGACAACAATATATTTGTCCTTTCTAGTCTTCTTTTTAAGCAAAGTCATTATTAAAACAACACATTAATCCAAAGACACTCACTGAGGGAGAGCAGTAGCTTCAAAAGAAGACAAACATCTACCTATGTGTACTCAAACTATAAGATCTCACAATTACATTTTCAACACAACAACAGTCTGGACACGAAATACACGGAAAAAAACAAAACAAAACAAAACAAAACAAAAAAAATCTGCAACAGCAGTTTTCCTAATGTCAGACACAGCAAAATCAGGATGATAATATATTCCACTACAGGCTGATTACAAGTACTCTCTCCAATAAAGCAGATCCGCCTCTATAGCAGTATCTACCAGGGCACTATGTGGGTATTCTATATGCCTCCCGTGACATCGGTGCCAAATCCTCAGCTCATGTAAGTGGGCATAGTTCTATGGACTTGAGTACAACTAAGCCGATTTACACCAGCAGATGATGTGGCCCACTTAGCCTGTCGTGTTTGTAAGGTGAGGGGCAGTCACGGAAATTAAAACACTCACATTACACCTTGCTGTTATTGAGCAGTGATTTTGGTAGTTTCTTCCTCTCCCAAAGAGCATGTTACCTAAACTGGATGCTCTTTATTTGCCCTGCTCCTTTTTCTGGTGTTGGCACCATCCCCTAAAAGCCAGCAAACAGGTTCAGTGAGGACACGCTTATCAGAAACTAAACCATGCAAATCCGTTTTCTCCTGAATGTTGCACATTCATTTTTGACATCTCTTCTTATGGCCAGGTTTAGATGGGTTATCACAGAGATAGCAACAAAAATAAAAAGATTAACTCTTTTTGTCACACCTTTGTTCCAAAACTCTGTAATGAAAAGCCCTTAAGATTTTATTAAGGTGGACAAAGCTGGATGAGGTTTAAAACCAAGCAAATGAAGCATTCATATGTGGGAAGAACCATCACAGAAGTTTTCAGCCCTTCTGGTTAATGTCTGGACAAGTTATATACAACTGAATACAGGAATCATGCAATACAGTTGGTAGTTTAAGTAACAGTACAGCTTGAACCATTTCTGAGGCCATCCATCATTGAAGTCAACAAGAGGAGGAGTTATAGCCCACTTAACATAAACACTTAGTGATGTTCAGGGGAAAGCTGCCATTAGAATGTACTCTTGCAATATGGTGGACACCAAACTGACATGGGTGAAATTGTGTTAGAGATATTCCGAGACCACTAAGGACTTAGGATCAAAGCTCTCTGCCTACCTTTCTTGCAGAACGGTCCTTCATACGCCGAGTTGGTACAATCACAGTAATACCCATTATACTTCTCCACACATTTCCCTCCATTATGGCACAGGTTACCATAACTACTGCAATGTCCTGGACATCCAGGTTTAACACCAGAAGTCATTTTAGCTCTTTCTTCAAGGTCAAGTTTCTGTCCATTTAAATGTAGAGATCGAATACATCCCATAAAGCCCTTTTGTCTGGAAGCTGTTCCCCCTGAAAGAGAGAAAAAATAGGACACACATTTACTGATGAGCCCACAAAGTAATCAAAGCCCTGAAGTTCAATCCATAGGTATAAATATGAATCCATTACATTTAAAAAATATTATCTATTGTGTATCAATGCACACTGTAGCAAAAGATGACAGATGGAAAGTCCTGGAAACTAAAGGTCTCACTCTATCTGTAAGAAAGGACTAAAGCTGTGTCTAAATTTCCAGTTGCTCTTCTTTTCTTTTCTGCCTTATCTATTGCCCTGTTTGGTATTTAAATTGCAAATTCATTTGGGAAAAGATTAGCTTCTTTCTCATAAGTACACATATCACCTAATAAATGAGAAACTTTTTTTTTTTCTTTTTTTTTTTTTTCTATTTGTTGCTATAGTATGGAGTATAAATAACACCTTAATCCCAACATCAGATGAGTTACACATACTGATGAGTCCAGTTATCAAGGATAAATCATGTTCAGTGCCAGGTTTGATGGCTGAAAGGAAATGACTTTGGAGTCAGAATTTATGCATGACTGACCAACCTGATGTTGCATGTGAATGTTTGTTATAGGCAAGAAATGTGAGTTTGGGCTACAGTTGTGAAATTTATTACAGTTGTTAAACATAATTGCATTACTTTGTGAAGTACAAAGCTGTATGGATTTTAGCAAGAGAGCAGTCCAGTCTCTACAGCCTAATGAGCATCTTAGCTGCCCACTGAAATTTCTAACAGTGAAATTAAGATAGTTTTCCCCTGGGAGGTGGTCTCTCACAATAAGAGTAATTATTGATGACAGTCAGAGTACTTTGTGAAAATATCAACATTTTTATTACTGTAGGCTTTGTTTGGCAGTTGCCCATGTTTTGCTCTCAAATTTACTACAATTTTGATTGCTGCTACGAAATCTAACTCTGGCCGAAGAATTAATAGCACTTGTAGCCCTTGAAATGCTAGCTTTATTGCTAATGCATCAATAAAGAAGAAAGAAGTATGAAAGGAGTTATCTTTCCAAATTCTTCTTCTATAGAAGTTTGTTCAATTACAAAATGCATAACTGATCTTTTGATGAGTCCTTGTAGAAGAGCATCTTTTCTGTCACAAATTATTTAATTAAATCAAGAGTTCTGCAAACTATGAGAATGAAACAACAGTCTGAAAAACACTCTCACCAAAAAAGTATTGTTCCGTTATTCTGACTTATTTTTCTTTCTGGTACACTACTGGATTTGAATTAGAATAACTAAATTCAAGATAGTATGTGTGAGAGAGGTTTACTTTATACCAATATTATGGTGTCTTTCTCAGTGAAACATTTTCAAAATATTATTTAGCCAACTGCTCTTTCCAGATGAATGAATGTTAGCTTACTTATTTTAAAGGCCCTCTGAGCACAACATCTGGGCCTTTTGCATTTGCACTGTGTACACGTGACCCTTTTCTTTGGAGATTTTACTCCTAAACCAAACACACCATACACAATTTTCAGTAATGTCCAAATAAGAAGGAATGTGATTTCTCCCTTTAAAATTACTGGTTACTCTGTTTTCTCTTGAATGGTTACTAAACACAAATTTTTCAACGATAAATGACAATTTCCTTGACTCCTTTTGGCACACAAACAAATTCCAGCTGGCACATTTAAATGTAACACTTTAAAGGAACTATTGTTAAGTATTCTACAAATATCATGTTTACTCCACTGCCCATATTTTTACTCATCGCTGTAATGTTTTGGAAAGCTGCATAATATGTTTCTTACTCTTCTCCTCTTCTAATGTCTGGAGATTATAGAGCTTAACAGAGACCATCTATCCAGTCCTAGATCCACACAGCATTGATTAAGCAAATCTGTTTATTATTTGGGCATTATGGAAGTTTTCCCCTATTGACCAGAACTAATCTTCAAATACATTCTTTGGAAGTTGAGAAAAATGGAACACAAAACAAAACAAAAAAATCTTTCCCAAATTAGAGTAGGAAGAATCAACAAAGCCTAATACGCCTGTTGGACTAGACAATTTCATGTATGCAATCTAAATGTTTTATTCAGGAATACAGATTTTAAGGTAACCCTCAGGACCAAAAAAAAAAAAAAGGTTAAACAGGGTTGAAGTGTTCTTTGCTGAGGAGTGGTGGTGGCAGTCAAATGTGCAATGCCACTTTCAGAAAGGTATTTATG
Organism: Anas acuta; assembly: GCF_963932015.1. NCBI lineage: Eukaryota > Metazoa > Chordata > Aves > Anseriformes > Anatidae > Anas > Anas acuta. The sequence goes on from NC_088984.1 coordinate 12,317,499, forward strand.
CAGCTGAATTTTACTGAAGAGCCTTGGGGCCGAAAAGAGAGACTCAGAGGAGGTGGGAAAGAAACAAAACTGAGCACCAATAGTATAGCTTAGTGACACAACTGGATAATATATTAAGGTTCTATCAGTGAATTGCGGATTTGCTTTTAAAAGCAAAGGTTTTTTTGTTAGCAAGAACTGGATTAGGGAGGCTGAAGTGAAGAACATTAGGAGTGTTCTTGCTTTATGTAATGGATGCAAAGAAAAGGATAGGGTATGAGAGTGTAAGAACAACTATCATTACTTGGGAGTAGGAGAACTTGTTATGATATTACTTAGAAGACATCCAAGTCACACTTGATAGTCTCAGACTACAAGTTGTAGTAAGCAGTCAGGATACACAAGAATTTAAGCCTACTCCTGGCCTTTGAAACATCCAAAGGTATCCGCAGATTCTTTTAACAAGAGTAATGTCCAACAGGCAAAATATGTCCCTTCTTATCCTCTCCATCCTTTTCTCTGTCCCCCAAGAAAGTTTCTCAGATGTTGACTCTGCCTGTGTTATATTGTCTTTGGACCACTTACAAGATACAGAGGAGATTTCCCCAAGGATTCCTCACATCATTGCTCTCAGGATAAAAGCAGGAACCCAAGCACTTAACTTTGCCAGTCTCTTTAACATACCAAATAAGTAGAACAAAAATTTCTGATCAAGGCTGTAGGCATGAAAGTAACCTCTCAGGATTTTTATTTTACTTCTCTGATGTTACAAGTGTTAGTGCAAATCCTGTTGTAAAGAAGGTCTGTGAAGATGTCTTTCCACTCTCCTCCCCATCCTGGGGTGTTACGAACATGCCTTCACTGGATAAAACATCACATTTCATCTCAGACTACAGCATCAGAGAAGATGGTTACAGAATCCCTCTCGGACAACAAAGATATGCCAGAAGGTGCAGTATCCAAAGTCACTCATTTTAGATAGTGAGAGTGAGTCCATTGAAGGGAAGGATTTTTGTCTGTTCCTTCAGACCAAATTGGCCTGCTGCTGCACAGAGTTTGGTCAAGTTGATATTATTCAGCTTGTAAACTTCTTCAGGATTTGATCCTTTTACTGTAATTTTTTTTTCAAATTAACAGATGAACATAACCAGGTACAAGGATATCTATCTTATTGCTGAGGATTATAAAGTGACCAGAAGTAGTTAGATACCCAATGCCCTCTAAAAGAGGTTGAGAAATGGGTTTTCAATTCCTTTAGGCTGCTCTAAAATCTGAGCTTGTTTGATTTTGGGTAATCCTCGATGTACTGAGGCAGTGAAAATTCATTTCTCCCTTTTGCTTTGCACATACAGAGAAAGCTATCCCAGAAGCCTGTCACATACTCCATGTGTGCCAATGTTGGCCTTAAGCAGACTGTCTTTATTCTAAATTATTTTAACAAGTGCAGTCATAGAAAAACTCTTTCTGGTACTACTTGGATAAATACCTAAGTGCCTTATGATTCAATTACACAATAAACACACCAGCTAATCATACAAACATTATGTAATCTACCCTTTTGTCTTTTACTGACTATTCATAACTATTTTGCCTTAACAGAGAGAAACCATAATTGAATACGATCAGACATTTATAGAAAATGATGGAATAAAACAAGAATTGTAAAGCTGAATCCTGTTACATTGTATCACTATTGATAACAGGGAGAAAGGAGAGATGATCTATTTTGACTCCTCTCCTTTTGCTTTTACCTCTAGGTAAATCCAGCAAGGAGGTATGGAAAGTACACTATGGCATGTGTAAGAAATCATCACTGCAGTGGAATCCTAGGAGCATCATGCACTGAAGATTTCTTGCACATGGTATGTGGCTGCTGACTTGCTCAGACAGAACAAATACTTAGGTTCCATTCCCCCAAGGGTAAACATCCCCAAATACAGATATGTAGGGAAAATGCCACATTGGCAAAATGCAAGAACAGACAAAAAAACCCACTGTATTAAGTACAAAGCAGAGTAATAAAAGGTGTCTTAAACTTCCAAGAAAAGCTAGGCCTCCTCAACTCCAATCTTCACAAATTATTTAAAGGCTGATTAACTCACTCAGAACATCAGTATCATTGGATCAAAAGTAAACGAAGCACACCTCAAAGACCACTTTGCCACTGACTGCTTTGTTAAGTTTTCTTGAGAAGGCTTCTGTTCAAATTTATTTGTAATAAATTGCAGAAAGCTTGTCAGTTTGTCAGACCAACTTGAAAATAAAACAAAACCATCGTAAACACAAACTTAGGAGCAAAACCCTTCTATTCCAAACAGTCTTAAATGTATCTAATTCTCAGGTTAAGGAGGAAAACTCTGGGCAAAACTTAAGCAAAAAAATTGGTCAGAAAACAGAAACAGTTGACAGGGAATTAGTTGATCCAAATTAGCAGATCTCCTTTGAAATTATGTTATGTGCCAATGGCCCCTGTAGTCAAATTTTATAAAAGCCCAGGTTTATATGTGTGATATACAGTGCCTAACCCTCCAAAAGGAAGAGAGACAAAACTGCCTCACATATGCTGTACATATATGCTGATAGCTCTGAAGCATCATGAAAATGATCATAGTTTGAAAGCTAAACTGGATATCCATTCAATCATCACTTTAGTGGTACATGCTGCTAATACAGTTTCTTTACCCCAAAGGATCAATAAATCTTTCCAAAAGATAAATAAAGTAAATTTTGATATTGAGCACACTTCTACTGGCACATTTCACCAATTTGTTGGGGGTCCTTATCTACCTTGGATTTCCATGATGCAACGCATTGATTATCACTTTAAAATCACCATTAAGTTGGTTCCAGTAACCTGTTTATATGCAGATACTGATTTTCAGATGCAAGACAGTAAGCAGTTAAGACATATCTGATTGATGACATGATAATACCTTCATTTTTACTCCTTTACAAAGAAACAGACCAAAAATTTGTAAACAAACAAACAAAACAAACAAACAAACAAAAACCCTATCCATTCATGAAGTTCTCTAAGTCTTCTGTTTGCAAACTGTGGCTTTGTTAGACTTCTCCGATGTTTCTAAGGTGCCTAGCAGCCCAACCCTACTGTCCTCAGGCCCTGTCTCTCATGGAACCTCTTTCTAGGATCATCATTTGAGGAACAAGTGATAAGCAGCATGCATCATACCAGGAAGCAGAAACCTTGTACTGTGACAATTTTAACAGAAAATAAGTTCTTCAGTAGACTTTCAGTAGGCTGAGAGAACGTTTTAGGTATGAATCTATTGCTATGAGGGAAGGACTCCTGGTCAATGATACAACTCTATTTATTAATCAATTCACTCCTTCTGTTCAGACCCCAGTAATTATTGCACACATACACTCTAACAAACTCAAATAAATACCTCAAAATCTTCTTAATTCAAGGGGTGTGGATACACAGGTAAACTTTACTAAAATTAGTTTACAGATTGAGGTTTGCCATACCATTTCAGCTAAATAAGATAATTAATTTTAAGGAAAAAATTAGTAATTATTTGCATGGCCCTGAATAAGAAGCAGGTTACAACCTACTCCACCACAGTGTGGAGTACTCAGAGAAGCAGTGTTTGAATATTGAAAAGGGAGAAGACCCTTTGTTATCCCAGGTTATATTATCAAATACAAGCTAGTTCTATATTATCAAATACAAGCTAGTCCACCTCTAGTTTTCATTTACATGGAAGACAAAGAAACAAACTATATGCAAACAGAGGTTTTTGTTTGTTTGTTTGTTTTGTTGAAGAACACCTCCAGTTGAAATAGCTGCATTTGCTTTGGCTGTGTTTATCATTCTCTCACACACACACTTTATAGCCAAATGGTAGGCATATTTGAAGGAACAGATTTTAAGCACATATTGTCATCAAGCTTTGCCACTGTAACTTACAAGAATGTATGCCTTTTACATTGCATCACAAAAGAAAGATCACATTTCCTTCAGCAAATTACATAGTCAGTGCTGCACAAGAGGAAATAACTAATTCTTTTGCAACAAATATGTTTCATGCAATCTTAGACCCTAAAAACGCCATTTAGTATTGTAAGGCTAACCTTTCTGTACTAAGTGCTTTGAGTGTAAAGGTAGTAGTTTGGGTTGGATTTATGTTGTTTATGAAGGAGTGGAAGAGGAATAGGCAGAATTAGGTTACCACACCCAAGCTCAGCAGCGAAGCAACAGCATTACCAAGGTATAGACATAGAAATACTGTGCACATCTGCAGAAACCCTTAAACGGTCCCTACCTACAAATAATTGGCTGTTGAGCTGCAAGCGGAAGTGCCCCTCTGCAGGTGCCTCCAGGACCTTCTTGGGGAGGTTATCCACTTGTAGAGATGTTTGCTTGAGGTTCCGCTCTGCTCGGACATAGTGCCACTGGTTGTCATTCAGGGGTGTGGGAGACTGCACGATTGCTTCTGTGGGGCCATTGCCAACATCTACAGAGAAGACTATCTCTTTGGGGGCTGGAACACACAAATAGACATAAAGAGAAAGTGAAGGTCTGAATTAAATAGTGGTTTTAACATCAAGAAATCTTACATAAATATAGGGTCCATTAACTTTTGTGTCAGCAAATTGTACAGCATCATTTACATCCTATCTTCTACCCAGCAGCCTCACTGTTTGATCTCTGCTGTGGTTACGCTTGGCCGTGGGTATCCATCTTTTTTTGCTATAACAATTATGGTGCCCTAGAAATCGTGATTTCTCTTTTGGAAGTAAAAGTGCCAAACACTGTAGTAAAGTCACACAAAAGCACTTGGACAAATAATGCTGAGATGGTGGAAAGGATGAAGGAACTGTTTCTGACTAAATCTTTCAAAATGCATATTCTTAACAGAATTTGGTTATATATGGTTGGAGGGAAACCTTCAAGCATTTGTTTGCATGAATATGCCTGACACAGGAAGCAAGGGAGAAACAGAAGGAAAAAAAAGAAAAAGTTCATTGGTGATCCTAAACTAAAGGGTCATATACATGTATAACATGTCCAGAGATAGTAAGGCTCCTAGAAACAGAACAGTAACTGAAAAACAACCGTCATATGAAGGAGTCCATCTTCCTCTGCTAGAAGCCTGAAAGGGGCCAGAACTCTTTAACATTTTTGTTACTGATTATTTTTCTTCTTCCTAAAATGGTAAATACACCAAAAAGGGCAAGAACCAGGTCCACAGACTGCACAACAACCAGAAGGTTTTGGATTGAAAATTCATAAAAACCTGTTATTTTCAAGCCCAACAAATTGGATTGGTCTGGTTTTGGGAGCTGCTTCTTAGATAGTTAGGAAATGAAACACTCCATAGGGAGAGACAAAGATTTATTCTGAGCTCCTGCATCTGCTAAAAGGCCATTTCCTTTAGAAGCAGCTGGTCTGTGGAGCTTCCTTGATACAAGGCCTTTAGGCTGAAATTCCATCTGGCAGCAAGAAACACACCACATAACTACTAATGAGAAGCCCAAGTTTAAAAGAAAAAAACTTTCCTCAAATTTTTAAATAACTCATTTCTCTGGGAGCCCAGGTATAACATACTTTCACAAACTTTCACTAAACAATCCTCTTAGTGGCTTGCAATATTTGTCAGATATTTGACATCAAAATGCCATTTTTACTTCTATATCCCTGAGAATGAAATGCAGTACAACCAAATTGGACTTTGAAGTGCAATTAACAGTAAATCATACCTCATTACCTTGTGATAATGCACCAAGACATTTACCATTAGTTTAATGAATTGAAGGGCCTCAGGGTCCATTTTTATTAAATTTTATGTTGGGGTTATCTTAAGCATATTATAAAATGCATAGCACTCAGTTTGTTTTTCCTAAGCTTGACAGAATTTGGAATACAGAAGTCATATTTCATGTCAAAGCCACAGTACTCTGCTGTCACCAATAAAAATTTGAAGTCATCAGAACAGGAGTGAGGTAAAAACCTACTCTCTAATTGAGTTCTCTACTCCTCTCTTTTATACATTAAGTTGTAGTTGTACTGCAGTCATTTATTACATTTTGAAGTATTCAACGCCCATTACAGCTTACCCTGCATTAGCACTGTGGTCTTCATAGGCTCTCACCTCATGGTACAGTATGCACATAGTACACACTGAATTCCTCTGAAACACTAGGATTGCATTGTACTGGACATATCATTGAAAAATAAATAAAGGTAACCATGAGAGTTGTTGGTATTAAATTTTGCATCTCTTGACTAAAACTGCAGTCTACAGTCATGTCTGCTGAGTAGCTCTTTCCCCAATGAGGTAAAATGGGGAAAAAATACTGTAAATTTAGTTACCTCTTGGTTTAGGAAAGAAGAACTGAATCACAATAAGGTGAAACAAAGTGACCAACACTGACACTCTGACAGGAGAGAGAGATCTATGTCTCCATCTTATCCTCTCCAAGCTCTTCCAGAAGTCCCAAGACATAAGTAAAAAGTCCTCAGTTTCCTGCTCCTGTCAAATTGGGCAAATACATTGTGATTTCTCCATGGTGAAACTTACAGCTTATTTCAACTCGTATGAAGTCCTTAATCCCCAGGTTTTCCAAGAATACCCCAGAGGGAGCCGTGGTTTTGAAGAAGAAGGAGATGTCTGCGCTGACCTCAGCATGGAAGGTGGGGAAGTGCAGGTAGGAAGCCTCAGTGTTGAAGGAAGCTGCATTCCAGAACTGCCCTGCAAACACAACCCCCTTCTCTATAGTTAAATAGGCACAGGACAGCAGCTGTGAGCTGCACGTGGAAAGATAGCTTTCATCAGATAAACACGTTTAAAAAACAAACAATGAAACAAAACAAAGTAACACCAAAAAAAAAAAAAAAAAAAGGGACATCCTGTTCCTCTAGAAATTGAGAAGAGCTAGTACTTACTGTCTCCATAGCAACGCAAAGGGCCGATTTTCCAGGCAGCCTCAGAATTTGATCTGTTTGTGTCAGTGATCACTATCTGAGTTACAGGCAAATGGTCTTTGAAAGCAAGGAGGCCAGTATCATTTGTCCTGGATTATAATAAACAAACAAAAAGAGACATTAACCACAGACAAATCCCCAGCATTCCTCGCGTAAGGCAATAGTTGAAAGATGCTTACTTAAATATATTTGCATACTTACTATAAGACTTGTGACCAGTACACATTGCTTAAGATACATACATGCGCACATATGCTCTATGCTCAGACATAATACTGACCCCCCGAAAACACTGCATTTTGATACACGATACTGTCTGGTATGAATTCTAGCTGTGCTGAATGCTTATGAAGCAGAGGCAGAATGCTGCCCTTAATTGCCTGACGGACATTAATGTAAAACAGGCTCTATTGGGTTTCCTCAGCAGGATGAATTTGATGTGGATCAGATATAAGCCCAAATCTGAATTTCTGTTAAGTTAGCCAGAGACTGACAATGGAATTTGTGCTGGCTTTATGCTTTATCTGAGCAGGAGGAGGACATGTGATACCTGATGCAGCGTGGTGTTAGCATGGGGTCGCTAGACAATACCTGATCCAGCTTGAAGACAGCTAGTATACAATTGACTCAGCACACTGCAAAGACAGTTGAATTGGCAGTGAGTTTGCAGTGGATCAGCCCTTTGCGTTACATGTCTGAAATTTTTAGGTCAGCAACTGAAATAATAAAGGCTGATTTACTGTATTGCCCAACTGCAGTCTCTTGTTTGTATCAGCTGCATTTGTTGTTGAGCTATTAACTTACACATGGCTGCTAAAAAGGAAGAGGATGGGAAGATTATTTTCTTTTTAATCTGAGTGCCTTGGGGAAAGCAGTGTCCTCAAAGTGAAGCATGACATTTCATGGCAGCCCTCTGGTCCCTAAAATGATTCAGTAGCTTTGACTCTGGCAGGGTATACAAATGCACATTCATTCCACCTTTCTTCATGAACTTAACCAAGTCCCTCAGGCATCCAGCCCTGATCTTACCAGAGCTGAAATCCTCTCTGGAGGTATTTCTCTATCTCTTGATTACAGAGAGGCAAGTGCTACGGCGTCTCATCTCCAAAGTGATGTGTTCATCTTCCTCCAACTCAGGGTTGAAGTCTGTTGGAAATCCAGGCACATACGCCTGGTACAGCATTCTTCATGGAGCCAAACCTCAGTAGTTTTACTGAAAAGGAACCCAAGGTCTGCATGGCCAAGGAATCTGCATGCAGGGTCTGGACTGATCTCACCCATATGCTCAGAGGGGTAAACTTCATGCTGCACACAGGGATGGCAACAATGACCAGACACAAGGTAACAATAATCCCAAATTTATAGCCACTCTCTTTTATGCATACATGAAACAAAGCCTCAGGAAACAGATTGCACTTTTTGAGTGAAATCATTGCCAAGGAGTCTGACATCCTAGGCAGGATCCCAGACTATACACTTCTCATAATGCCACCTTCCACAAATGTACCCCTCATTATACATGTAGTTCCAGCTGTGGGAATAGACATGATATTTCAGCAAAGAAGTAATCAAGATGAACAACACAGCTGTGCTCTGACACAGCCTCGGATGTTTACTTGTCTAACTGCTCTATTCTGATTAATGTTACAAGACATAGAAGGGGCACTTTCATCTTTTTGATAAAGGCTGCAAACATTTCATTTATTTTTCATTGTTTCTAACTGCATGCAGCACAGTTAATTGTCTTGTAATTCCAAGAAGAAAAGGAAAAGTATCTTCTTTGACCCTTACACTTTTCTTGCTTCAGTGGGTGTATGACATGTAGATAATTACAAAATGCAGAAAGATGACATTCTCACACATAAGACAGAGTGAGGCCTTCAACAGAGACACCTTCAATAGAGACTGACATGGAAATGTATCATGTATGAAAATCAAAAGTACATGGTCTCTGAATCTCTTCATTGAGACCTCTCAGAAGCATTGTCATGTAGCTAGTTGTATCAATCCTTGAAAGTCAGTGTAAATGCTCTCAACAGATTATGAAACAGTTGTAACAGAAGCTGATCTATTTGAGTATTTCTTAGGAAGATAATTAAATAAAGCATTTCAGGGCACAGTAGGAAGAAAAGTAGGTAGAATGAATGAAAGAAAGGCAGAAGGATTTACAGAAATAGGACATGAAATATGCAATATACACATGAATAACTAAATGACAGTTACATTAAAAAATATAAAAGATTTTTCACCAAATATCCAGGGTTTTTTCCTGCAAATTTATTTTTATTCAAAAAATAGCGCAGACTTTTGACTAGCTATGATCAATAATACAATAAAAATCAGTACCTTCCTGCAGCTACTACTGAAGATACTTACCAAAAAAAAAAAAAATAATGAAATTGTGACATTTTAAAGATATCTATTCCACATCTCTGAGAACTGCATCACTTATTAGATAGTCTGTTATATTGCATGAAGTTCTTTTATATCATACTTTATGACTCTGAGTTTTTACTAGTTATATGCCAGTGGTACTGAGAATTTTAGTAGCACAGCTCAACTGTGAGAAAAAAATATTCAAAAACAATAAAAATAATCACTTTTATGTTAATGTATTGAAAACTCAATTAAGTTTCTCTGGAAGCTCAAAAAGCACATTTTATGTATTTTAATCTCTCTCACAGAACAAAAAAAAAAAAAAGACTTGTACAAGAATACATGTCTCATACAAGCAGACACTGAAATAAAATCTATCTGAAACATTCTACCCTTTAGAGAATGTGCTTAGAATGGAAACAACATACCTATTGTCACAGTTAATTACTATTATTCCATGATGAGTAATCAAATTTTCAGTGAAAAATCAACACTTAGGCTGTTTCAGCTAAGAAAAGCAAAAAAGATATTTGAAGACACTATAAAGTGACTTGTGGAAGCTAAAGCTTGAGTATCTTGAATGCACGGTCTTTTAAGTTAAGCTTATTTCAAACTCAATTTCTTATAAAGCACCATGATTCCTCTTCTCTTTATGTGGTGCATCATGGTAGCCTCTCAAACACAACATATTATGTCTCTGAGAGGAACAAGAGAGTTTCACGTACCTGTATAATCATTTCCTTCAGGCACTATTGTAGCACTACAAAATACAAATATTCCAGGATTTGGACAAAATATTTGGAATTTTACCTGAAGAGGGCTTGAGGGTTCACTTTTAAACTACCACAGTTGTCAAGGAAAACGTGTTATTACCTGATTAGAAAGCACCTGCATTACAATGTGCACACATAGAATTTAGTCTTTTAAACAAAAATAAAGCCTTGTTAGATTCACTGCTTTTGCATTTGTTCCCTGAGCTAGATTTTACATATATGTATTTTAATTTAACAATTCACATAACTTAAAAACAGATTATACTTGGTTTTCCACAGCTGCTTCTCAGCTTTGCCAAAAACACTACTTTTTTTCTCTCAGCAGGCTTCACATAGCACTCCATATCCACTTCTACCAAGTGCACTTTTTGCACCAGGCGACATCCCACATCTCAGCACCATTGGGTCCTGCCTGTGGGATACTTTTTGGCTGGGAATGTGAGCTAAAACCTGATTTCACACAAACCAAAACAGTCTTTATCCCATTCTTGAAAAGAGTTCTGTATGCACAGAATATGGTGCAAATAAATTTGGGAAGAACTTCTGCTTACCTGACTAAGCATTTGGTTCTGCACAAATTCAAGTGAAATTTTTAACGTTTTTCAGAGTGTGGAAAGCACCTTCAGTTAATGTCTCTTTCTCTAAGCTCTTTGCAAGAAGAGCATTATCAATTTGTACTTCCCAAAACAAAACCAAAACCAATAAAGCTTTTTAAATTTAATTACCAAAATACTTTTTAGCTATGGGTATTAAATACACAGTTGCACGTCAACTGTGGATCCATGTCTGAGTATTAATGGCATTGACCCAAAGGACTTCCTCAATAAGTTATGAGGCAGGTTATGCATCAAGCAAATTCTCTACATACGAGAAAAAAAAAAAAAAAAAAACAAAATCACATTTCATTGCAAATGCAGCAACACTAAAAGCGATAGTACATCTGGATACTTTACAGAACAGTACAGGTAGTCCTACCTGTAAATGATGAATAACTATTTTGATGGTAACATTAGGAGACTATTTTTCTTTTTCCTGCATACTAATAAATACTCCAAAAGTTCTCACTCTGTGGTATCCCAACAACATAAACCATCACATATCGGTAACCTCAAAGTAGCTGTTTCCATATTTCTGTCTACCATATGTTAGACCAGTAGTGTCATCAGACATGATTTCTTCTCATATGATCCCCTATTGGTATGTTTTCTTTTTATAAATTAATGAAAACTTTGTTGAGGTCTGTGATTCTGTAGGTCAGATATTCAGGATAGATTTTCATGAATACGGTACATTTGGGAAAAAGAACACTATCAGCGTCAGATGTCAATGAACAGCATTAGGAATGGGCCAGCAAAATAGGTTTCCATCAAAGAAAGTTTTGAGCCTTGTGCAGGACAGATCATTAATAATCCAAAGGAATACATTTTAATTACTATCTTGCAAGTCACATCAATGAAAAAAAGAGCAGCAGAAGGGGACATATGTAACCAGTGAGGGCAAAATGCAGTTGCTGCTGGAATTAGAAAAGAGAAACAGAGAGAGTTTGGTAATGATAGTAATGAACTGATTCCTGACATCTCAGGGGCCTGCTACAGTCAGCTCTCTGCAGGCAGCTTTTCTACTTTGTTGACAAATGCAGCCATGAAGGCAGATATGCAAGACAGCTCTATACAGGCCAGGTCATCTCCGGCAGGGTTTATTTATGAGCTTGCATCAAGTGCTCTACAGAGTTGCCTACCCTGCTTCTGAGGCAATGGATTCAGCGTGGGATAGTGGCTGAGCAAACAAAACCTGTCAAATCCAGGCTCATCAGAAGCTGGGTTTCTTTGCCCTGCTCTCCTCAGCCCTTCCAGTTTTAACACCCCAGCTCTGGCAGAACTCTACACAAATACGTCTTGTCCAGACAGGGCCTCATTCAGCTTCATGGGGCTTTCCTCCTCCCTGAACAATGAACAAAGCCAGATATACTCAATACATCTCAGGGACACACAGTGGGTTTGACAATAGTAGTATCTCACCTCACCTTTTTTTTTCCTTCCTTCATGCCCTGTGGTTCCCTCATTGCCTGCAGTACCTCAAAGGCATGGTGAAGATGTAAATGTGCATTACTATGGAAATAGGAAGACTCAAAGGCTTAGTTTTCCAGTAATAAAGACTTTTATCTTTTATTCTGGAAAATAAAAGAATACTCCTATACCAGTATCTTGTATATACATCTATAGAGGGGACTCCTATAATTTGAATAATAAGATTAGATGATCGGTATAAAAGAAGGCCCTTCAGTTATTGGTCACAATCAGCAAATGCCCACCAAAGTCTGTTGAGACACCTGAGATTTCTGTACAAAATGAATTTCAGAGATGCCATTCTTTCTGTACAAAATAAAAAGATGTAAAATTCCCCAAATTCACAAGGTATTCCAGTGAATGTAGTCAGCAAGAAAGAGGTTTGGTTTGATGATAGGCTTCAATCAAGCAGTTGCATTTGAAGTGAAAAATGGATTCTAGACAGAGAGACCAAAGTAGCAAATGGACTTCAGGACAGACCATGGCATGAAAGAGGTTCCTCCCATTTCAGTGAAATGTTTGGTGAGCAGTGAGACTTTTGCTGCCAAGGCAAGAGAATTTTGCTTGAGATGAAAGACTACCTGGGAGAGTTGTTTAAGGATCTGAAGGATCTCTAGAATGGACTGATGATAGTGCAACCCTCCATGCATTTCAGAAATGCTTTATTCTTCAGATCTGTTTAAAACCTTTCCCCAGTAATGCCTACATCAAGAACACACCTTCTTTTTGAAATAGGGCATATCTTTTAGGAAGACAATCTCTTTCAAGGTAACTGCTTGAAGTGATGGCAAATCCATCTCATCTACACGTAACGTTCCAATAGTTAATTATTCTTAGCTGGGGAAAGGAGGGAGAGAGGAAGATAAGATTTTTTGGACTAAATTTAACTTCTGCTTGCAGCTACTGGATCTCAGTGAATTTTCCCATCCACTAGCAAGAGCTTTCAATGACTCTCCTTTTTTGGAGTCATGCATAAACTACAGTCAAGTCATATTTAACACCTTTCGTGTTAGATATGGGGTCAGCCTGTGCCTCTATGCCTTACTTGGGATCAGGGTGCCAGCCTGTGCCTCTCCTCCCTCAGCAGAGGTGATTTCCCATGCTCTAGTAAATACCAACAAGTTACTTCGCTGTTCTGCAGTGACAGAACTGGCTGGCATCATACTGCAAAGTTTGGAAGTATGGCGAGGAAAGAAGTGAAGAGCTAGATGGAAAAAAGTATTTTTCACTAAATTGATTTAAATAAAAAGAAAAGGGAAAAAAAATCAAAAGACTTCCCCATACAGAATGAAACTAATTATATTCCTGTTCATCTGGCCAGCATAACTCCAGGGGGACTAACTTAGCATCACGTCAAGTAGGAGACTGGAGTTAGCAGCTGGCTCAGGTGTCTGCTTAGATATCATTTAAAAGTCAGCATGCCTAGAAGTGCATATTGTGTTCTGCCAAACACCTGGCTTAGGACTCTTTTTTTTTTTTTTAGATCTGTTTTCTCTTGTTTCCTGTTTCTTTTGTTACTCTGAGAAATTAGTAGGTTCTTCTGCACCCAACACAGAGTCTAGGGAAACAAAATCAGAGCAAAATCCTCAGCCTGTCTCCTCTTCCAAAGGATGCTCCAGCCATTCTGGTGAATTTCTACCTTGGAGCTGCACTGAGCAGCCTGACTTATCTAAAAAGAATAAAAATGATTTTCTGCTTTTCCACTCTCTAGCACCCATTTTATTTCATGCTAAGGCAAATAAATGCATCTACTACTGTCTTACTCCTTCCAAGATAATGTATAGCAGGTTAAAGTCACAGTTTAGATCTCAGCAGGTTTCAGATTCAAATGCTCATTATATATCAGGGGGTCAGTGTTCAAGCAGAGAAGCACAAAAGTAATCTTCAAGAGGCATTAAATTTTCTTATGTTTAGAAATTCTTTGTAAAGGTCACTTTTAAAAAAAGCTTTTAAACAGGCAACCTGCAACTTAGAATACCATTCAAAAGATGACCAGATTTCTAATGGATTTTAAAAAAAGGAAAAAAAAAAAAGAGGAAGAAAAAAAATAAACAAAGAAAGCACCTGCAGCCCCAAACCAACAAACAGTAGATAGTTTAACTGAGGAAACTTCTGTGTGTGTCCTGCTATCATCAAGAAACTAGGAGACACAAGCAACTCTGTGAGTTACCATGCTAATGAAGCATGATATGTAACATCTCTCTCCCATGAGGGTTTTCCAAAATCTAACAGAAGTGTTAGCTTTTTCTTCCATAACTTCCTTCTTGTGGATTTTAATTGGCCTTTTCCCCTCAACCTTGCATAAATTTTCACAGAATATGTAATTTCTAATACTTTGGAGAGTTCTACTTCTCTGTCAAATATGTTTGAAGTTTATCTTCCTGTTCAAAATCACTGTGGGGGGGGTTGGGGGTGGGGTGGTGGTGGTGGTGGTGATAAACACACCCAGCATAACTTGCTTAGTTTTCACCTTGCATTGGTTAATATGACCTTGTGGTGCACTGTCCTGCGATCTCAGGTTACCAGCACAGCACAGCACAGCATATTGTAGAGCAGCAGCTCACCAAGCAAAGAAAAATGTGGATGATGAACACAGCCAGGCACCAGTACAAGCATACTTCTGATGCTCATGTATAAACCTTACCAAAGTGTTTCTGGTAACCAAATATTAAAGAAAAGATAGATCAACATGCACAGTGAGGTGTTTCTGTACAAATCGATACAAATTATATTCATAAACTAACATTTACATGAAAAGCTTCTCAAAGAAATCCCTCTAGAACTATGATCTTTGAAAGTGAATAGTGATTCCAGGGATATAAAGGGTCCAAGTGAACATGCATGTTATCTGGAAATGAGGCCTTATTGTAAATATTGCATACAAGCAACCAAAAAACCATAAAACCATAACACTTAAAATGTCAAATCATTTCTGACTCTTTTTTGAGGTGGGGGGAGGGGGATGTTGCTTGTTTCAAGAACCCTTATGGTTCCTTTGTACTGACTCTCTTTTAAGTGAAGGTTTCACAAGGATAATTTGGACACCATTTCAAACAGAGTACTGTATTATAGCAAGACACCCTTGCCCATTTCCATTATTCTTAAATTCTGAACTATTCTATGTTAAAATATACACACTTTTTTTCCCCTTCAGAGAAAGGGCAGCTGCTCCTATCAGTGAGTAGTCTAGTAGAGACAGCAGGTGAAGCTGAGTTTTCACATACATTTTCACGGTATTTCAAATTGTCCTTTCAACACTTGTCTGGCATTTCTGTCCCCTCTAACACAAGTACAGAATTAACTGTAAAGTTCACCAACTAGCTCCCAGCTACTCGAGAGACTATGAAGATGCGAAGAATGGAAGAAAGTTGTGAGGTGTCCTTAGGAAATTCATGCAACATCCAGGCAAAGCTAAGCTCTGAAGCCAAGGAAGGCTTTGAATGTCCATGCCATAAATCTAAAACTTCTAACGGAGACAGAATCAAAACCTACAGGAGCCAAAGGAAGTCCTTTCATTCACATTAACAAACTTGGGAAACAATGTAAAAGAACATTAAAGTACCTAAAGCACAATGTTTCATATGAAAAATACAAATCCTTTTGATAGTACAGATTTCTCATCCTTTAACTAGCTGTACCTGAATTTTACAGTGTACTCCTGAAATTTCTGCTCTCATGTATCTCCATGCACCCACTTCCTATAGCTTTTACTCATCCAACTCAATCAATGGAAACTTTCACACAAATAAAAACAAAGATTTTTGTCAACCTATCCCAGCAACTTGCTTTAGCCAGATATCTTGTCTTTGGTTCAAACAAAAAAATTAATCTGAAATCAGAAGTGTAAATTCTATTTTGAATTTCTTTCTCATTTGATTATACTCAAACCATTCAGATTTCCCCCGACATACATTAACAGAAGATTTAAGCCTTCTTGCCCTACTTTCTACCCCCAGCTGTCACACAGACACTACCATACACATGAAAATTATTACCATTCTTCTCTATCTGCGTCACAGTTGCAAAAATATCTCATATCCAGACAACTTTCTTCCAGTCCACATGCACACTGTTGAATGCCCGGAAGAGATCCTCCCCAGTAAAGATGCTTTTCATTGGCACGGCCAACCCACCAAGCAAATGGCATTCCATCTGGATGAAAGGGGGGGAGGGGGGGAAGGGGGGAGAAGACAAAGAAAGAGAACTTGATAAGCAAATTGGAATCTCCTGAGAATGAAAAAGAGAATGGAGGTGGACATGTTAAATAATACTGAAAGAAAAGATGCAAAGTGGAGAAATTACAAACCATAAGCTTTGCCCAAATTCCATTTTAATGAATACATGTTGAGAAAGCAATAGCTATATGGTAATACCATTTGGTTTGAGGAGCAGATGTTTCCCCATTGGTCTCATATGCCAAACACCATGAGAATCTTGGTGCATTTTATCTGCAAAGACTTTTGACATGCAATCCCAATGCTACTGTCTGCACCAGCTGTGTCCAGAGTGTTTGCATGATGCTAGAGGGGAGATCTGATCACTGAAGGAGTCTGAAAGCAATTCTTCTGCCATGAC
This sequence comes from Anas acuta, assembly GCF_963932015.1. Lineage (NCBI taxonomy): Eukaryota > Metazoa > Chordata > Aves > Anseriformes > Anatidae > Anas > Anas acuta. The sequence continues at coordinate 12,334,217 of NC_088984.1, forward strand.
TCATATTGCATGGCTGTCTTGAATCAAAGACCAAAGACCTCCTGCAGAATCTAAGCATCGTGAAGTAAATACCAGCTCTTAGATCAGTATTTTCATATTAGAATTCATACAAAGAGTAAAAATCTTCTGAAATAACACAAAAACTCACCTATTACTATGGGCCTAATCCAGCTCCTTTTGAAAATAAGAACAAAATTTCTATCATTTTCTAAGGGAGCAGGACTAGGGATTTTAATATGCTCTCCAAGGGTGAAATCTGCAAATGCTAAGCTTCATAAGATATTAGAACATCCTGGATTACATAGTCAGGTAGGAGATAAGTGGGGAAAAAGATTTCCCTACTTATGAATTAAATTATCTCTGTGAAGTATTTTTCTATCTACAGGAGCTCTAAGATCTATGTATTTATATAAGGCAAGGTAGTTTTTGTTTAAATTTCATAATCTGTTTTACATGAAACATTAAATATTAATAGCCAGTTACAGTAAGCAGATTCAAATATAATGAAATCCATGGATTAACATTTTGCTAAAATTGACTTTGTCTTCTAGCTCAGCTAACTTTTCCATTGACTTCTTAATCCTTAAATCAAGAAATGTAATCAGTTACACGTACAGGTAGATAGCAAATTTAGCAAAACTGACATATCAAATCTTTCTGATCAAAGAAGCTTGAAAAATAAACTGCAACACTAATGTAGAAAAATGCATCAATTTATTCTTCTGCTTTAGTAACATTATTAGTAGGAAGCATTCCTCATTACACAAAGCAAGAAAGTGTAAAATATGAAATGCAATCAAGGTTAACTGTAGAGTGTAAGGGACTAATTAAAATGAGTTTTAGAATCACTTGGCAAAATTAATTCATATTTGTTTTCCTTCTAAGCTTAGGCTGCTGAACTGTAAACTCATGCAAAAAGGAAATAAAAATAGGAAGAGTAACTCCATTCTCATGATACCAACAATTAAGACATGAAGATTTTGACCAATACCCAGTGGTACTCATTAGAAAAATCATAGTTCAAGAACATCTAAGGATTCATCTTACAAAAATGTGCACCACCATTTTAGTTCTCGGATTTTTGTCAACATAAAAAATGTTTTCATTTTTTTCTTTTCAGCTGACGTTGTGAGAGTTGATGCTGTGGCCAGTGAAATAAGTCTGTACTATATTATTAGGAACTTACTTGATAAAGCTTTGAATAGTAATGCTAATTGAATAAAAGGGTGATTTGTCTAGCAGCTGGAATAGGCATTTATACAGAATTGCTTAATTTAATTTTAAAAGTGCCTTTTCTGGAAAAAAAATACTTAGATAAAAGATAAATCCTTCAGGCTATCAGCAAATAATGGTATTCATTAATCAAATTCAACCTGTGTCTTAGATTCTTTTGGCAGAAATCATTACATACTTTAGCATAACAGTGAAATAAACAATAAACAATCATTCACAGGAATTAAGAACGAGCAGTTTTCTAACATCTTTCAATTTCTGTTATGTATTATCAAGCAATACTGAGCAAACATACAAATAAGATTTATGATATAGACTGAGGAAGTGGAAGAAGCACCACAGTTTGAGACACTTAAAACTGAATTAAATACAGAGCTAAAAACAACAGAACTAAACAGTATAAGGAACAATCTTATTTTGTCAAGGGATAGACTATAAGACAAAAAAACAAACAAACAAAAACACTTTTTTTTTTTTCCAAAATTCTATTTATTAGGCACAATTCTGTCACTCTTTACTCAAGGTGAAAAAATTATTTCTCCCTAAGTAGTCTCTTTGAGATCAATTGTAGTATTATGGAAAATTATGCCCTGATTATTCAAAACTCTTTTCCATGTGCTTATTTTTAACATATGAGAAATAGCAGACCTATTCAGCAAAGCTCTTAAATCTATGGGACTTAAGCAATGTCTGAAGTGTTTAGGAATTACTGAAATGTATATTGTCTGTCATATACCTGTAATGCTGAAGTAAAGTATATTGTACTAACAACATCAATCTATTCCCAAGCTCTTTTAAGGAAGTTTACATCATTGTACAATCACAAATCTGGAGGATGCCTTACATTGTGATTGAGTTTGGCCAACAAGTGTTGACTAATGTTCTTTCTTCTAAGTCTGTAGATTTGTTACAGTACCTCCCATTCTGTAATCATTACTATCATTATTATTATTATATTTTTTTTTCAAAGCATTATCAATTCTCTTCCACCTCCAAATGAATCAATTTCCTTTCCATGATAAAGCCTCAGACTTAGATCAGTTATGTTAATCAAGGTGTTAACATGGACACAGAAACTAATGGCTACATAGGTCAACAGAATTCCGCTTTAAAATTTCTAAGCCAAAAAGTCCACTTAATAAAAGTGCTCCTCTTTCTTTATTCTGTGCTTACGTTGTACCTAACAATACACTACTTAATCAAAAAAAGGAAGTCAAAAGTCTGCTGCACAAACTGAAGTACAATTTTCTATGCATTTTCACCTATTGAGAACTGAAAAAATAAAATCAGCTATAATAAATTTATTAAGGTTGTCTTTGAACTTCATTCTATGGTTCTTAAGGAGAAAATCTGTGAAACAATCCCAAACCAGAGAAAGCAAACAAGCCTCAGATGACTGAACCCATAAGAACTAGAGACTAGGTTATTTCAAGTATTTATCCACATATTGCTCAATCAGCCTTTAGAAAGTTGTAATTTTGATAATAAAATTCTCAAAAAAGGCAAAGATTTTACATTTCCTACAGAAGATGATAATCATTTCTGTCATGATGCTGTCTGGGAGACTCTACAAACAACTGTGATAGTAACATCACTGTTTTTACCTGAATTTACTATGACATTAAATAAAGGGAGACAGTATTTTGTATCAAACCAAGTACTGATGTGTGTTCACAATGCCAGGCACAAGCTGCAGAAAGCAAGGTTGGTATTGGTGTTCTGAAAAAGAAGAAGAGGTTTCATCTTCGGTTGACCATTTTTATGTTTGTTTTTTTTTTTTCTAACTGCCTCTACAGCCTGGTCCTGTGTGGTCTGTTGAGCTATTCAACAGCTGAATGCCCAAAACCTGAATGCCCAAATAAGACTTTGGAAACCCTGGCATATACAATACTGAAACACACAGCCAAAAACTCAGTTTCGTTCCATCCTGAAAGGCAGAGTGTGAGCTCCTTTCGGACTTCAGTTCTTCAGCAGACCTCCAGTATGTGCCCTTCCAAAGAGCTTAACTAAACTGTTCATTATTAGTTCCATGAAATCTACTTTAGCAGAAGCAAAGCTGGAACAGACCATACAGTTCATGAGCACAGAGGCTAAGGACTATGAAGACAGTACCGGTGAGACACATAAAGGTTGTTCCCAGTGAGCCTTAAAAAGAGATAGGGCTTGAGATGAAATTCACCTGCAGTACATATCTGGCTCATGTGGAGACAAGAGTGGCTGGACACATATTTGGTGTCCCTCTACCACCTTACTAGAAAATGTCCGTCTGCCTAAATCTCCCTTGTATTGTCAGTTCCCTAATTTTCTGTATTAGAAGGCATTGAAATTGCTAGTGATATGAGTTACCTTATGCTTGTTTGTGTTTTAAATGGCAGACAATGATTTCAAAAATTATTTGTGTAGGCACATAGAAGCTGGAGGAGGGGGAAAATCAGCATATTCCAACAGCATTTAGGTTGAAAATACTATGTATATAGATTACTTTCCTATAGGCAGAAACTCCTGCCATTGGCTTTTATGTTTATAAAACATGAGTTAAAATAAGCCATGCATTTTTAACACTATTATGCTTGGAATGTCTTTCAAGATTTGTCTGTATCATTTGCCAGGTGGCTTTTGTTATTGCTACAAACAAAAATCTAATGATAGAAATATAACAAGATAAACTTGATCCTGTGTTAAAATCCTGTGCTGTACAAATTTAAATTCTGTCTCCAGTAATTGCATACACATGGAAGGCTTCTGCACTTAGATACTGAAAATACTGAAACAAGTCAGTTTAAGGCCTTTCCCACCATCATAGCATGCCAATTTATTTGTATCTGTCTGTTGAAATACTGAAACCATATTGTATTTAAACAACATTCTCTTGGCAGTCTTATGTTCAGTTTCCTCTCCGAAGTCAAACTGAGTTAAGTAGAGAATGGAATTAAATCTTATGCCTATATCTTACTGATAAAAGAGAAGACTAATTTACATATATGCTGTCTTCTCGTAAGTGGAAAGATACACATTATCAAGAGACGATGAAAACTGGGAAAATACTGATTCTAGAATTGAATAAAACAATCAAAGACAATTCTTTGCTACAATACTCAAAAAACTTCAAATACCAGTTTGCATGAATGACTTCAACAAAATCAGATCCTGCAAACAGCTCACACAGTATTCTGAATGTCAGGTAAAACAATCAGTTGGCAAGTCTATGTAAACTCATGTGTGGCAATGTCAACCCGAATAACTGAATGCAGAGGCCAATCCAGAGGACAAATTATGCTCTCAGATGATCCATTTTTAAAAGGCTTTTTGAAGAAAAAAAAAAATGGAGAAAGGATTAAGAGAATGAGAACAAGGGAAATAGTGATTCAAAGTTTTTTTTTTGTTGCAAGAGTTTACCATGATCCTGTTTTCCTGTGGTTTTGATTTGTTTCCATCACATCATTTCTCTAGCTTTTTTAAAGAACTTTTAGAAATTCAGCTGCAGCCTAACCTTCTCTAATTAAACTGCAGCCTATCTCTACCCTTTGGCCTTTTCAGGAGGAAAAAATAAATAAATAACAAGAAACGTTTATATAGTAATTTTGCTTAAAATTATGGATAAAGTGGAGAAATATTCCATATGGATAATACAAAATAATTATTGAATGGATAATACAAAATAAAAAATTCTTAGAGTCTGTTTATTCAATAAAGAGGTCTATGGTGCTAATGACTCTGATTTTGTATTGGTTTAAATGGCAATTTACAATTTTGGAAGAATAAACTAATCACAGTGTGACACAAACTCAGGCTGTGTTGCATTAACCAGTACATCCTACCTCTTCTTTGAAGCAAGCGCTGACATTTAATGGCAAAACCAAGTTGCTCATAGGTTTATACACATTTGTGAGGGACTCATGGCTCTGCCCCAGCAGGTAAGAAGCAGCACTTTTCTTCTGAGGTGGCAGCAGGTGGTATATCACAATTGAAAGCAAACTCCAGATCAGTTTGTCTTGGAAAAATGTAATGTATTTAATATGGAGCCAAAAAAATAATTAATAATAATAAAACAACACACTATGACATGTTTCTTTTTAACTACTGACTGAGCCATCAAATTGTTCAATTGTTTTTGTACCACACTACAGTGCTTTTATATGGACACATACTTGCTTTCTGCTTGTTTCTTCTCCTTTCAGTACAGCAATAATGACCATTTAACACTTGTTTCCTTTTACCCACAACTTCCCCCATGCCAACTGTGAAATTAGGTTTTACTGTCCTTTTTCTTTCTTTAAATTGACATCCACATACCACTGCCCTAATTTTCAGAGATGACAAATGCAACTTCACTGGAAACCACAGGAGGTCAAACAGTAGCAAGACAGATGCCATTCTGTACTGAATAGCAATGCTGCCAGCCAATGTTATTAAGATTTCCACTGAATTTGACTTCAATTTGTGGTCAGATCCTGTAATCTTTATTCAGAGCAGCTATCAAAAACTGAAGTAGTTCTGCTAACACCAATAGACCCACTCCCAGGCAAATGTTACCTACTCACAAAATCTGACCCTAATTTTAAACTTTTTTTTTTTTTTTTTTTTTAAAGTGTGGTTAGAATGAGGGGAAAAAAGGCACTGCTTCACTGACTTTTTCTTTCTTATTATTCAGCTTTGCTGCCAAGATGCACTACTGCCATACAGTCTCAGGCTGAAGTAATTGCATTAAAAAGAATAGAAAAAACAACAACAAAAAACTGCAGCAGAAATAGTTGTCTTCTCCCTCTGGAATGGCTGTTATCACACTGTTCTTCCCGGAGTTGTTAAGATATTCTTGCAGATGAGAATGGGCAGAAAGAAGGTAAATAAACATGGACTTTTACTTCTTCTCAATTTGACAAAAGGATAATGAGCAAAACTGCTGAGTTGTAATGACAGAGTTGTTACCATCCTACACTTACTGTACTTCAGTAAGGCGAAATCATCATCAACCTTTGTTGATGATGATATCAGAGAAATCTGAAGATGGGAATAGACATTTGATACCCAAATACTTTTATATGACGGGGAAGGTTGAATTTACATCAAGATTAAAATTTTATGCCTAGTGTACATGTATGTCTCTGCAGAAGGCCAAAGATGACTGAAAATATTATGAACACTCTGCCAGCTCAGGCTGGGCTGCTTTCTCAATAAATTTCTGGCCAAGTGACAAGTTTCTTGAAAGATCCAAGAGGGCCTTGAGCCAACAAGAGAGACTATGGGAACAGCTTATGCGTACAGGTGAGGAAGAAAACCCAGCAGCAAGAAAAACAACAGGAAACCAAAAATGCATAGAAGATTGAAGCTTTTAGGACATACAAAAAAAGAAGGGAGGAAGGGAGGAAGAAGGAGGAAAGAGGAAAGAGAAGGGAGGGAGGGGGGGATGGAGGGAGAGAAAACATTAGTTTTGAATCCTCAGGAGTTTTGCTTTTGCTGAAGATGAACTATGCTGCTGAAACAAAGTATTTTACCTGATCTACTTTATCTCCCACATTTCATCTCAGCTTTACTCCAAATCCTGTCTCTCTTGCTTTTAATTATTTTCTTCTCCCTCATTCCACTTTTCTATCTCATTTTCTTTATTAGCCTAACACATCCAAGTAAATTCAGATGAAAAAATCTGTACTGCCTTAACAGATAGGCCAATGACATCATTTCATATCCTTCCTCTGTGCTGTGACCAAATCCCTGTCAGTGACCTGGATTCAATTGCAAGTGAATAATGGCAACGGGTAAGCAATGCAACCAGCATGACCCTGCCTAGGCCAGAAGAGCAAGTCCAGCTCAGAAGTCTGGCTACACCTAATCCATAGGTGTAGCCAGAAAAAAAAAAAAAAAAAAAAAAAGAAATAAGTTGATGCCATCATATGTTGTCTTCACACTGCTCTTTCAGCTCCTGTGTGCTCATTCTCATCTTCTTTCACCAGTACCATCTTACCCATTCCAAATAGAAGTCCATCTCCAGCAGTGGGGGAAACGCTATTTAAGTTTTCATAGAGGAAGCAATTTCAGAGCCTAGAAATACATCACAGTGGATAGGGGGCAATAGTTGAAACATCAAAGGCTATGGATGGTGCAACAAACTGTAAGCCAATCATTTCACCACGAGAAAACTTAGTTTTCATCTGTTATTCATGGGAATGTTGACATGACACAACTTTCATAGCACTGTAAAAATTATCTTACGGGCAACTGCCCCAGAAAAGACTGCCAGAAAGAAACATTTTACAGCTCATTCATTCACTATGATTTTCTAGGGATGAAACCAGCCAGATGCAACAACTGTTATAAATGGATCTGGCTCCAGTGAAAAGAGTGTAGCTGTGCTGACCTGCACTCACTGAGGATGAGAGCATTCACAGAAGCAGAGTGTTTGAAGCTGGATGGGACCTCTTTTAAACATCTATTCCAGCCCACTACTTCAGGCTGTTCTGAAACAGAGTCAACTTGTAAGAACTCCTTAGACATATTCTGTGGTTGTCATTGATACAGATAAAAGCACCATCTGCAGGTATGCAGAGACTGAAATAAAGCCCTGAAGGAGATATATTTTTGAAGATGGTAGAAAGGGGAAATTAATTATATGTTTGATCCATTTGTTCTTGAAAGAGACACAGCAACAGCTCAAGCTTTTGGGATAGGGCATGGATGGAGAGTAACAGAGGAACCCTACCTGCAGCACTTTTGCACTTAATGTGGTGCAACGGCAGAGCTGTACAGCAAAGCTCACAGATTTGCACAGCTCCCAGTCTCATGGACTCTTAGCTGCCTATCTGCCTGAGCTCTTCATCAAGAAATTCCACAGAAAAACAGGTCTACAATCTGGTCTAACAGTAGTCTGAAAGCCAGAGCAGGTTGCCAATGTTTATGGACACAAGTCAATTGAAATAGAGTGGAAATAATACGAGGTTTAATCCAACACTTGCAGGTATCCATGGATGGTTTGCTGGATCATGGCCACAGCAAAAATGTGATTTGATAGACTATAAGATGAAAATAGATAAAATTGGGACATTTCTTGTTAGAAACACGGAAAACAGGCTGTGGAGAGCAACCTTTGCTTAGTCCTTTGGGAGAGACTATATATACTAATAATAGTTCTTCTCCTTCCCTTTAGTTTGAAGAGTATCTAAGTAAAAATGAAATTACCTTACTCAACAGAACTGCTTCCTGGATATGCAGTTCTAACTCCCAACATTAATGAGAAAAGTATCCTTATTATTATTTTTCCCCTCCTGCTAACATTACAGCAGCACAGTCACTAGTGACTGAAATGTACTGTCTTCTTATTTGAAAACCCTCCACAAAAGGCAGGTTAATTTTATTGCCATCATACTTATGTTGACAGCCTATAGGAATAATAAAAACTAGATTTGGGTATAGAGAATAATTATTAGTAATATTGATTCACAAAACAGCAAGAACACATCTTGTCTTTCAGTTCCCAGCATGGTAGACAGTTAGAAAATAACATCTATTTACACATGGTGAATCTAATCAGAAAGTCATTGAGACAATGTCATTTTCAGAGTATCTTTTTGTAGGGCAACCACAAACTGGTTCCTGTAAGTGGCTGATAATAACTACTGACTTTCATGGCTTAGATTGGTCTTAAAGAAAACACAAAATATCATCTGTAAATATGCTGAATTCCTGAACTAGAATAAAAATAGAAAAAATGTTCTTAAGAGAACATAAATTAGAAAAGGTAATAACATATTGTTAATCACTTTGAAGCTGCAATCCCTAATTACATAAATGAGAGGATTTTCTTAAACCTGATAATAGCTATCAGAGATATTACTGGTATGATGCTTCTGTTTTGGAAAGAATCCTTTGAAAATGAGATGTGAACATCTAAAGTTACCTGTAATATTAATTAGATAAACAAACACCTTTGTTAGGAAGAAATCTGGTACTGTTCCCCATACATCTTTCTGTAACAGCCAGAGACAAAAATAAAATAAAATAGCTGAGTGTTTAAATTTACACCAAACAGCTGAAAGAGTACCTGTGCAGAGTACATAATATAGTTGCTGTAGTTTAAAAGGCAAACATTGTAAACAAACAACAACAGAGAAGAGGGGAGGAGAAGAGAGGGGAGGGAAGGGAAAGGGAGGCTAACATCCAGAAAGAGTTTAGAGAGGCACATTTCCAAGTTTTATACTAATTATGAGCAACAAGGCAGCTTGGACTAGTGCTCCTACTCTTCTGTTACATCCCCACTGAACTCTCACACAGCCAGTTGAACTGGGTTTATTTTGTGCTCCCAAAACATATTAATCAGAAAAAGACAACATTCAGTTGTTATTCCTGTGATCCTAACAGCACCCATCTGGATACCCAACACAGCAGTGGAGAAAAACCAGCTACAAGTGCTTTATCAAAAAAAAAAAAAAAAAAAAAAAAAATCGAACTGCATCCCATTATCTGTGAGTGGGCACAAGCATTACTGCAACTCATTAAATTTGCTTATAGTCTGATGTGTTACAACACATTATAGAGAAAAGGAAAATAAATAACTGCTGATTTGACACTGCTTTCAACTGCTGAGCAATTCTGTTTTCCTCAATGTTACAATTAATGTCAGCAATTAATGCTTTAAGAGGAAGAATCAGAAACTTCACTACAATAAACAAATACAGTCAGTTTCATCTTAAGGATGTACTCAAACTATAGCACTGTGTTGGTTCAGCCATCCCCTTCTTGGGCTGCAATTACACTTCTGTTGGTCAGAACAGCAGGGGCATCATTTGTCATCCTAAGTAAGGCTAGAGTGTAGTGAAATTGGGCACTTTGGAAAAATGCAGCTGTAGCAGAACATATGTATAGGCAAGACCATGAAATGAACTGGCTCCAAGCCAGTATGTAAGGAGAAAAGCAAGAGAATATAAATGAAAAAATTCATAGAATACTATATTCAGAAGAAGGTCCTGTTGATAGATCCTGAACAGCTTTAAAGGTCAAAATGACAATCTGTCTTCTCTGTGGAGGAGCTTTATCAATTCTCAACTCGTTTTCCTTCACACTCCTAACAATAAGTTTACATTTTTAGAATAGATTCTCTATTTAGTTTTTGCTATTTAATTTATGCCAAGTCCCTGAGTATCCAACTGCAGCAAATTGAAGGGTATAGACAAAGGTGTGTATATACATTCATGCGCAGACTACATTGGATGGAGTATGAATTTCTCTGTAGCTCTATTGTAACTAACAGGGATTATTTTTCAGCTCAAAAGGCTGTTTTCTGCTTATGGAGCAGAAGGAAGAACTCAGCTGTAGCTTCACCACTGAAGTAAATACTGGAATGGCAGAGATTGCAGAATTACAATAACCACGTAGCTAGCCACAAGATGCCACCAATATTGTGTTAGGTAACACATGTACAAGGAGATTAACTCAGCTCACTCTTACTCCAGCACAGGAGCATTTACATGTAGGGAAAGGCAGAAAATTGCATTACACACCTCCATCTTTCCCATTCCGTCCTCCTCTCCCCCTTTTCCCAAGTGCTGAAAATGAACATAATGGAGTGGAGACAGATTTCTTCCCCCACCACATGCATGCACATGCACACACTGCAGTAGCTCTGGGAAATGTAGCAGCGTGTGCCCAATTTCAGAGTCAACAACAAACCTTAACAGTTTTCAGACACAGCACTCCCTACCCTCTGCAGGTCAGATGTCTTTTCCCAACCCAGCAGAAGATGACCTGGCCTCATTTATTGATTTCTTGGCGCTACTGGAGCAGAGCCCTTGACTTGAGAGAACTCCAGCTGCCACATCCTTTGAGGATCACACAGGCTGCAATAAGCATATCAAATACTTTTTTTTTTTTTTTCCCGTTTTCTTCCCATGGAATATATATTCAACAAGGTTACAGTCCCTATTTTCAATTGTAATTAATCTTGTGTTCATTTTATCTTATTTTCAGCACAACTGAGATGGCTATGTCTATATGCCTTCTGTATCTAACAGCAAGAGAACCATCATCAGAACTATTCAGTCAACCTGTGAACTTATTGAAATCTCATGAATTGAGATTTCAATAGCTTAATGAAAAAAAAAAGAAAAAATCTCTTAAAGAGATTTCATGAGCTTAATGAAATCAAGATCTTTATGTACAAGATAACTTTCTACCATGGATCCTTAATCACAGGTAAAAGGTGAAAGAAGAAGGCAAAAATCTTTCTCGAGTGCTGGATCACGACAGTGAAAAAAAAAATCCCACAAGATCACCACATACATCATCATCTTTCCTGCCAACAGGAAGGAAGGCTCCTTAACTGAGTGTACTGTCCTCAAGACAAATACAAATTGACACAAAAGTCATGGATGAGATTCATATTTTAGAGTTAGTCCCACATTGAACATAATGGGAATCCTCAAGGGCCAAACTACTTTTAAAATTGTACACAAGCTACTCCCTCCAAACATGTCTTTATATCTATGTACATTAAGGAATTAAGAAATATAAGTTACACATTTATGGCTATAACACACTCCTAAAGATTATGCTTTCTCTGAAGAGCAGACAAATGAAAAGACAAACATTACCCTAATGTGTGCCTAATTATTGAACAGGCTGCAGAATCAATCAGCAATATGTAACCTCTTTTAAAGAAGTGTCAACTTCCCCTCCTCCCTCCAAATCAGTGTTTGGCAATGTTGACTTTGTGCTGTTTATTTTCTTCCACTCACATGCAACTGATCAAGATAAAGTGCAGATGTCCCAAGATTCAGGTTAAGATACAGCTCTATTACGCTGTAAATTCAGATATACATATAGAAAACTAATGTGCGTGAAAGAAGCAACCCCCAAACACAGGAACAAATGTATTTTTCTGAATTTGGGTTTCTTTTCTCTCTACATTGTGACTAAAGTACTTGAGCATATAGCTGTACTTTTAAATAAAATACATAAATGGCTCCCTAACAGCTGGCCTACTTAACAGTACCATGTAAACATCTGTTCGCATTCATGCATGCAAATAAGTACATCAACTAGCAAGTCTCTCAGGCTCAGACTACTATTTATCAAGTCTTCCCAAAAAACACCAGAGTGGAGGGCAATGACTGTGTGAAGAAACAGGAAAAGAAATTCTTAAACTTTTTTGGAGAATCGGTCCTTGAGAAAGATTGAGTGAGAATACCACAATCATGCTTTCTGTTTTCCACTATGCTTGCTTTAATGGAAAGTTTCTTTCCTGTTTATTTGTGGCTGTTTCCTACTTGATCACCTATTTTAGCAGCTTGTTACATATATGGACACTGCATCAAAATTTTATTCCCCTTTGTTCAAACTGTCTTTTGAAAGTGCCAGGGATCCCATGTCTGCTCCTAACTAAATGGGATTCTTGACATTGACTTGAATGGAAACAGGATTAGGCCGGCTGTATGCCTCATTAGATAGGCAATTCTATAGCACCCTCTAAAATTCTGCTGAACTTTCCCTTTCAAGCAAATAAAGCAGGTAAACTCAAAGGCCATGAAATGTCACTATTACATTTAGACACTTAAACCGAGTACCTGATGAATTAGCCATGTTCTTGCCAGGCGTCTTAGAAAACTGCAGCCCTCTAGGGACTTCCCCTGGCTGTTACCACTTATTGCAAAGTCAAAGAGAGAAAGCTAAGGTTATTGTTTTGCCTGTGGAATCAAAATATGCTGAGAGATCATGTTATTCCCCAGACTTTCAGGTTTATTGCATTTCTAATTCACACCTAAGGTCACCATATGTCAAGTGAGTAGGTATTCTGTTACCATAGCTAGTGTCATCATTTCAACTCTAATGCTAAATAGCCCTAGACTGGAACAATACTGTCTTTGAAACAGCATGATTTAACTCTTATAACAGAAGATTGGCCTTCTGATTAAAGATGGAAAATTAAATGTTCTGGTTCCACTGTCAGGTTTGTCAGACTCTCCAAAATCGTACAAGTTAGTTAAGCTGTCTGGACCTTCATTTTTACACCAGAAATCCAAAGAAATAAAGGCCCTTAATAAACAAAGCTAGCAGAGCAGCAACTGATTTTTCTCTATTGAGACAGATTAATAAATAAATCGATCTTCGATGAAATTTCATTTTGCATTTAAAACTACCAAGATGATGTTTGAAATCAGCTTCTTGTGGCCTGATAAGAATATGCTACAATGACAAGGCTTCCCTCTGCATAATACATGAACGTGAATTTGACCATACAATTGTCATTTCTTGTCACTTAAGTAGTCTTACAGTTAAGCAGCCATAATTGTCCTTTGGGTGTTATCTTAAATACATTAAGAAAGAAATTGAATGCTTTCACCACATTATAGCTGGGACACTTTTTCAAAGCTAATTTCTATGTCTGTGAATTATTCATAATACACTTCAAACAGGCTCTTCTGGATAAGGTAATTGACCTTGTCTGCATGAAGCACCTACTATCTTGCCTTGGGATAATTAAATCTATGATGTGGTCCATTATTTAAAGGTAATGTCTTCTCATTAGGTTAGGCGATATATTATCACTCAACTAGTCACCTAATTCTGCATTTAACGCATTCAAGTTTTCATTGTTTTGTCATGGGTTACACTCATAGCAATGTCTCACATTAAGTAATGTGGTACAATGGTATTTGCTTGATAAATGGAAGCAGGACTTTGAGGACTAACATTTCAAGATCTACACCAGTATTTGAAAGCTCAGTTGGCCGTACTTTATTTCTGTGGGTGAAAGCAACAAAAGTGTGTCTATATAGTAAAATCTAATGTCATGTCAAAGTCTGAATCCAAGTAATAGACTCATCCTTAAGGTTGGGAGAGACCTCCAAGATCATCTGGTCCAACCATCTCCCTGCCAACAATAATCACCCACTAAACAACATCCTTAATGCACCATGTGGTATTAGCAACACAAATTCATGTACTGCTCAGTGAAAACAGGTATGTACTGTTGACAGGTATACTAAAACACATGCATTGATAAATTAGCACAGATATTTCTAGAGAGTTTTATTTTGCTGTGTAGAGACACCCTTGGCTGGCCTGCCATTGAAGATGCAATTAGCAATGCAGGCTAGTGATGTGCTATTTTGGTTTTCTCTTTGAACCTGTAAGAGACCACTGTGACTCCATTCCTCAGTATGTATTCCTTCAAAAGATGTTGCTCAATGAAGACCAAGGTAACTGATTATTTTCACATATGCAGAGTGGAAACCTGCGAGAGAACATTAAACAGCTGAGCACACAACTCTCTCCTCTGTTCAAACTACTTTGAACCACTTTAGCAGAATGAAGTAGCTCTGAATCAGCCACTAAGAAAGTCCTCTTGCTTGGGTAGATTCTTGAGTGGCACAGTGATTTGAAGAAGCTCCTGCATCAATCTCTTTCCTGGCTCTGAGAGATGGCCAGAGATGGTGTTCTAAATTATATTGCACCACTCCAGTAAACAGCTTTAAAGGTGCTATTCCATCCCCTCTACTTAAATCGTGCGGGGTATACCTGTCTGTTTTAGTACAGGAACACAGCATTGGCTTTTTCAATCCATCAATGGCTTAGTGCTTAGTCTCTGATTCTAAATACTTCATTAACAAGCTCTGGATTGACTTGTTCATTTTTCTACTTTACTTATCTGAATTTTTACAGTGTTTCTACAGTTTGTCATTTCCTTTATACTGAAGTACAATTTCATGAATGATGCAACAACTAAGGAGTTAATCCACCGTTTTATTGGCCTAAATTGTTATAAACATACTAAATCCAGGGGAACTGATCCTGCATATCTTTGTAGTTTTCAGTTGCATCATTTGATATTGTAGCTTCTCTTCAGCTGTCCATTAACAGAATGCCATAATTATGTTAGCTACCCAGAGCTTTTTAATCATATTATACAAACATCATTCAGCCTATGAATTGTTTATTTTGATTAGATTTTGAGCATTTACTTAAAATTATGAAGTATTACCTTAGAACAGAAATAAATACAAAGGCATCAAAAAGATTTCAAGGTGGTAGAGTGAACATATACACTGAAGACCTTTGGCTGAATTCCTATTTGCATGAATATTCAAGAACAATCTGTTCATACCTCAGGAACATTTTTGCAAACAAAAAGTCTCAGTACAATGGTCCAAGATAATATAAAAGAAGGATTATGAAAACTATAAAAGTGAAATTGAAATGAAATTCTGGTAGGAAAGGAAAGAAATAGCTGCCATTTATCATTTCCCATCAGCTAAAACAAACTAGCCAAGGAACGTATTGTTCTAAGCAAGATTACCTGCAATTGGCCTGTCTGCTAAATCATATTTCATAATGGTTGACTGCCTTTGATTGTGTAACCACAGTTGTGTACTATATACTGATAGCTCCTGTCACTATAATATGATTATGTTTACCCATTAGTTTCTGCTTTTTGTGCCACAACCCAGCAACTACAATATTACAATGGGTCTAATGGCTTGTTGCACTTTGTTCATTTACCTATTAATTTTGGCAATGGCATATTTCATGGCACATAAATTTCATCCTTTGAAAACATGGCAACCTGTAGTACAATATGGTCAGACAGAATCTAGAGCTTTGTACAGAAGTAAAATGAATTGTCCAGGGTGGCATTTTGGAAAGAACATACCTCCCTCTGGAGGCATTGGTTGTAGATAAGGTGATTACTTCAGCAATAATAGGATGTAATTATTCACTCAATAAAATTCTGCCTCTATTAAGTAGGTACTTCTAATGTTCTGCAGATTGAGTGGTGGCCCTAGCCTGTCTCACAGAGGCAGTAAACAAAATGCAACACTGAATCTCTTTGTCTAAATCCTGAACATAAATGTGCACTGTGCAGGAAGTGACCTAGTAAGCAGACACTGCTTTGAAGCCGGAAATTTCAGGAAACAAGACCCACAAAAAGCCCCTGAAAAACAGTCATTGACAGGAGAACCCTCCCCACTTTGGCAATAGATGTTAAAATGGCAAACAGGCAGACCAAACTAGCTTTTCATAACCAGAGAAAAAGCCAAACGGAGCTGAAACAGAGCCTACTTAAGAGAAGACAATTTGTCTTAGAATCCGCTCTCTGCTGTAATGTTAACATTCATTCATGCTGATCTCCCTGTGGGAACCAGCTCCTAAACGTTCGACACACACCAAAATAGTTTCATCTGGATAAAATCAGAGTTTAAAATCACAATCACAATGGAAAATGAGCAAATGCTAATGTACAAAAAGCCTTCAGTTCAATGTGTGGAATAGTAACCAAAACTAACTTGTTTTGTACTATTTCTGATAATGAGCCATCTACCAGAAGAAGTCAATTCCAGTTAACCATCATTCTTCTTTCCCTCCTAAACTACCTGTGCAAATATGCAAACACTTACTTTCTCAAAAAGAGAACACTATATGTATATATTACATATATATGTATATATCAGTAGACAATTTTACAGATTGTTCTGACCATTTGAAACATCAGCTAAAAGAAAAGTCCATATTTAAAACACACCTACAATGTAATCGATGTTACTTTTTCTTCAGAGCTACTTTTCAAATCTCTCTTCATTTTTGAAAACATTCCACCATGGGCTTCTATTCATCAGTAAAACAAACCTGTCAGACCTGAATTAGGTTCAGTTACAGAATTTTGAGGAGGACAGTCAGGAACCATTACAATCTTTTCTTTCGTATCAATGAGTGCTACTACAAACATTTTGACTGCGTTGAATGGCACAGCCTGAACAAAAAGAAGAATAGAAAATGGCTACTGACTGCAGAATAATCTACTGGGAGTACATTTCATGCACTATTAATGATAATATATTGGAATCATTAGAAGTTTTAAATTAGACATGTCATTTAAAACTCTTCAGCCAAAACAAATATGTAGGAAAGGGGTACGTGGGTTTAAACATTCCAGATAAAGAAACAGGAAGGACTTGAAGCAGCCTGGAAACAGTCTGAAAGAAATCTAGTACAGTTACTACTAGCAGCATGTCCAAAGATCTATGAAAGACTAATGGTTCAGTTGATTTTAGGAGGTACATTTTCTTAAAGTTCCTATTCCTATGTCATGGCGGAGACATATATATATATGTATGTGTCACAACAAGGAAATGAGTGCATCTGCACCTCATTTTAGCCCAAATTAATATTTCCTCCTACCTTAACATTTCCTCCTACCACTAGAACACTTGGAGCCAGCAGAATGATTATATTACTCTCTAACCCCATTGATTCTAGTGAGATTTATATAGGAATCTTACCCTATAAATTTTCTAGAGAAATGAGACATACTGTCTAGGAGATGAAGGAAGAAATCTGGATTCTTGAGAGATACTTGAGACTATTGCTGGGGCTACAATATAGATTCACAGCTTTCTCTCCCTACCTGGAAAGGAACATCAAACACCCCATTATCACCTACCCAAATATAACATTACATCCCATGTAATTTGATGGGTCCATAACATACCAAAGATCAAGCCTTCCTCTCTGAATCACTATGTCTGCTTAATCAGTTTGCTAAAAAAACCACAAATGTACCACTAAAGGATGATGCGCTCATTTTGCTACTAGCAGCACAAGGAAAAGGTATAAGAGGCATCTATGTGAGTCTTAAACTTGGACTGCAAGACTTCAGAGGTGTAGATCTGGGAAAGAAACATTCATTTTACATTTCTTTTTCCCTGTGTGGACAAACTTGGCTATTTGTTTTAAAGTGGTAATTTCAAATAGAACTAATTGCCCAAACAATTTCAGGAGATTTCATCATTAGTAGACTCATGCCTTTTTCTCCTCCCTGTTAAAGGACATAGAAATCTTCCTTTAGAAGAGGACTGCATATAGATTAATTTGTTAACCTTTCTAAATGCTAATGTTAAAAAAAAAAAAGACAAGAAAATAAAAGAATTTTCTTCTGGGACTTTTGAATTTTCCTGTTGATAGCAAAGTAAGAAGGCCCTTGATGTTGCTTTGAGCCCTGGACAACTCAGGCAGGAACACACCCCTTGGCTAAACCAGTTCCCATTAACATCTGAGTCTTCCTCCTATCAAAGGGACTTGGAACACATTCAGCCTCAAAAGCATTTCTGTTTTTCTTCCCAATTTTCCTGGCCCAGCAGATATTATAAAAGCTTCTCTAAGGAAAATTTTAAAAAGGTTGTTTCTTTCCAGGTCACCGTATCTTTTAGCTACTTGTCAAGACTTAGTCAGATCTTCTCCTCCCCCAAATCAATCTCAGCTGGGGAGAGAAAAATAATTCTCAGTTGCTTTTAAATGTTTATTGGGAGGGGAAAAAATACACAGCTTTTTTCCTCAATGGTCTGGAGATGTTTTCTCCTTGCATGCTTGCGTTCCCTCAAATATGTGTGTGTGTGTGTGTGGGGGGGAAGTCATTTTTTTGCATAAGAGAGAAACAGTTTGAAGGGCTATTTTTATGTTCTTAATGTCAGATGGTTCACAAAAGCAAAACACTGAACTAAATACTCTTAGGGAAAGCTCTTTGTTTTTTGCTGTTTGGACACCAAACACAAAGTAATCGGAAAATATAGCCTTCAGCTGATCTTCATTGTCTCCTTTCCTCTGTCTCTTCCTTCATACTTTCAAAAAGAGAAAATACGTTTCCTATAGGCTGTCTTCATGCTGTAAATGGAGTAAAATTCCTGGACTTAAGATTTACTAGCAATGCATCTGAGTCTAACCCAACCAAGAAAGACTGAAAACTTGACTCCTTTTTCTGTATGCTTTCATTTTCCTTTCTCCTAATGACACCATATAATTAAATCATGCCATTGTTCATTCTGCATGTACCCTCATATCATGTCTGTTTTCCAGGATAGGTCAGAGCAATTGTGGACTCTGTCCTATTCACTTGTCCCATCTGATCTGATTTTCAGTATGTGCCTTGCTTTGCACACACTTTTTTCCCCCAGATCTAGAACAGGAGTCAAATGAACCCCAAACACCCACGAAACTGAGAGATTACAACACAAAATGTCTTTCTATCCTCAGAGATAACATGAATAGAAATACAAATTATTTCTTTACTCATGTAGCATCATGGCAACTGAGAACACTTCCACTGCTATGATTTACATCTTCCATGCTCCAGAATTGGAAAATGTCACCATCATCCCACCTACACTGGGCCAAATTTGAAGGGGAAATTAGTTAAATGTCAGTAAGGCATTTTGAGTCTAATGGAGCCCAAGATACTCAAAGTAGGACAGCTGAATGAAGGAGACAAATGCAAGTGTGATGAGAACACACTCCCTGCTGTGGCTCTAATGAGGAAGCTCAGGCACCAGTACTGCTTTCTTTCTTGAACGGTGGACAGGTTGCTGTCATAGTTAATGACCCATTATTATAACAAGCAATGGATTAGCTGTTTTTTTTTTTTTTTTTTTTTTTCTAATTGCCATTATTTATTTATTGTTAACAATATGCTGAGTCCTGCAAATTAAAAAAGACTATCACTGGTTCTAATTAGGGAATGCAGACTGGGACAGTCTGAAAAAAATGGTATATTTCTTTTCTTCTTCAAATCTTGTTTATAGAAGAGCTTACATGACTGTGTCTGTCAAGTCTGAGATATCATCAGAATTTGTTTGGTTCTGGTATACTTGTGTAGTTCATAAAACAATCAATTTTCAAAATCTTATTTTGACTACAGAATTCCCTGAACTCAAGGTTTCTTCATTACTAAGCTATAAGGAATTGTATCAGCCCATAAGTTTCACAGGTTGAGCAAAAGACACCATCAACTTTACTCCAAACTGGAGGTTCTTCAGGAACAAAAGTCCCATCCTAATGGATTACAAAGGTTAAACAAATATGTCTTAACAACATCAGTTTGCAACACTGACTTCCTTACAGCACTTCCAGTAACAGCTCACACAATAATTTCCAGATTTCAAGCTCAAAATCTGTTGTCTAGGTTTACACTTCATTTACTTGATCTGTGTGACTTCATTAATATTCCTGGTACAAGCTGCATTGGCACTGGAAGGGGTACTTCCATGTCAGTAGAACACAGTAGATCTATTCAATTTGGATTGATGAATTTGTTTCCCATGTCTTTCTCATTGCTTGGCCTGTTAACTGCATTGCAATCTCAGAGAAGCACAATGGGAATAGAGGAGAAGTATTCCAAGTAGGTGCTATTTCTTCCTTGGCAACTATAGCACAATTTACCTACCGTCAGGAGGGCTTGTTTATAGGGAGGGAGGTAGAGGTTCAGAAATTGGGATAAAATTTCCATTACTTACAGGTGCATGAATGTTAGATGCCAAGTTACCCTCTCCATGCAGCAGATTTTTTTATTCTTATTAGGCCATCTGCATTTTAATCAGCTTCACATTCCTAACAATATAGCATCTTTCAAAATGGTCTCTAAATCCATCCATACAGGTAAGAGGGCTGACAAGAACCCATGTTACATCACTATGGTGAACTTTATTCAAAATCTCTAAACATAGCACAGTTTATCTAAAGTGTGTTGTGAGAAGCTGTCAGTCAGCACTGCCACTTTGGAGGGGAGAGACAAGGTATGGTGGTGGAAATACAGATGGCAAGTCAATCATTCTCAAGAAGAGGATCCTAATTACCCAGGAATAATTACACCATACAATCTACACCTGCCACCTATCCACCACTCTCTTTAATACGAACCACTTCTTGAGGGCGGACTGCCCTGTTCTACACTGTTATGTACAGTGACAAATCGTCTCCTGGTAATGCAATAACAATTTAAAGTGCCTGGAATGATAGAATGGAAGTTATATTTGAAAGGCAAAAAATAACAGTGAGCAAAAACCCAACAGTAAATTACTGCTTGTTATGGGTCATTTTATATCACCTCATGGTACTTCTATGTAAAAAAAATGTCATCAGAACCCAGGTTTCACACTCCTTTCTGCACAAAGAGGCTGTTCTAGGAAGTAGTGTGCTCACTACATAAAATCTTATTGCAAGCATAGCTCAAACACTGTGGGTCAATTCTGGTGGAAAAAAATACTGGACCTAATGAAGTTCCAGAGAAGGGCAACTAAAAGGACTATAAAAGCAGTGGATGAGTGCCGGACTGATTCACTGCATCATGCAATAGCAGAATTCAAGTGCAGCAAATAAGACTTTGGTTTAAAACATGGTCTTTTGCATGACTTGTACTACATGGTAGTTTTGTGCAGTTGGGGAACTTCCAGAACTTGCTTTCCTAGTAGGCTTCATTGGCAGGAAATACAATCAGGTTCATAAAGTGATTAGACAAAGTTACAGACACCCAAACCATAGCGGATGCTAAAAGAAGTAGGGAATGGTATAAGCTCTAATACACTTAATGGTGCAATTATGGTGCAATTCTGGGTGATGGGAACATGTTGAGCAACATACTGAAAACCTCCAGACTTGTGTACTCAACCTAAGCTGCATCTGTCCAGCTGCTGCTGTTGGAGGCAAGACACTGGTTTAAAAGCACCAGCAGTCTGACCCTGCAGGACATTTCTTAGTATCTTAGGCTCTGACATCAGATCTCACCTGTAACTAAAGACTAGGGAGTCTGTATAGACAAAAAGCTCTAACAACACTACAGGGCAAAAATGAAGCACCACTGAACTATCCTAACAACAAGAATCATGTCTAAACTGAAATGTAAACTCAGAGAACTTAGGACACTCTTCTTGCTGCCATGTTTTCCAGCAGCAAGAGAGGAACAAAACGCAAATGCAGTAGGACAGAGGCAAGGGAGAACAGCTATGCCTGGCATGAGGGGGTCACGGCATGGAACACCTCAGTGCTGAGGTAACAGGTCTAAACTGGAAGGCAGAGGGCAGAAAAGGAAGCAGAAATCCAGTGAGCAAGTCCTATGTTATTGAGATTTCACAGGTCTTAACAGGGACAAGGAAGAAGTTCGGGAAAAAGATGTGTAGTTTAGGATGGACATTTGAAATCAAAGCTTGAAGCTACATGGTGTGGTAATTCTACTGGAGAGAAAAAAAAAAAAAAAGGAGAAGAAAAAAAGACATTCCTATTTCTTTGATTTTGCTCTAACACTGATCTTTTCTCAGTCTCTGCCTACATAAATGTGCTATGAACTTGACTGACTGTCAGCCAAGTATTGTAAAGCAAGCTATTCTGCCACTGATACATCCATCACTGTATTGTCCTTGATATGGTGTATGTGAGGTGGCTTTCCAAACATTAAGCCTTTGAGCGCACTTGCTATGAACCCAGTGCTTCTTGCAACCTGGGTAAATTCAGTCAGAAGTGAGAGGGTTTGTTTGGTTGTTTTCACACCTTGAAACATCTTATCTATTAGCAGTGTAATAAAATGTGCATGTGCACACATGCACCTCTCCTTGTACACTTGCCTTAGGTTATTTGCTGAGATGCTCCCCAAGGAAAGGAAATCAGAGCCTTAGGGACCTAAATATCTCTTCTAATTACAAGCCCAATCTTCCTGCCCTCACCACTCAGCTCTTACTAGCTTGTCTTGGTCCTCATCAGATGGTCTGTACTTCTAAGGAGGCAGTGATAAAGTCTGCAGTCTCTTGCTAAGAGTGCAGACGACTTTCCTAATTAACGCCAACTGTCATACTTGCTCTTGTTATGTAGGTGTCTTTCCAACAGGCACGAAAGAGTCACAAGAGATTTGCAATTACTGGTCATAGATTAAAAGTTTCATTTGCCAGCATCGTGAAAGCCAGCTATTACTTTGATGAACAGACATCTATTCCAACATTCACAAAACTCCTGAAAATCCAGCTGATAGCAGAGATGTACAAAAATGCAGTTCAGGGCAATTTAATTTTAGTTTTCAAAGACATGTTTGCAGCTAAGCCATAGTATGACAGTGAGAACTGATAAGGCTGTTCCAGACAGCAGGAGGTGGAGATGAGTAAACTTCTTTGCCAACTGCCAGATTGCATGTCTGACACATTGCAGATGTAAATTCAAGTAACTCAATGGGGAGACTACACTGAATTACACCCACTGAGAAGGTGCCTATGCCTTCAGGGCAAGAGGTAGTAAGGAGAAAGACAAATTCCATGATATAAATTGGAACAATTTTTATGCAAGCCTGGGAGCCTCCCTTGGTTTTTCTCTCTGAGGCAGCCCAGAAAGCAATGTTTGCTCCTTTGCCTAGGCACATTATTTTTTCCCCACATCAAAGCTGTGAAAGCTGAAGTTACTATGTAACAGCATGCACCTCTGTTGGAGAGTGAAGTCAAGGAAGAAAAAGGAAAGAGAAATCTCTTTATTCCTTCTCTGTGAAACATGACAGTGTTTAGATCCTGAAGACAAGGATTTAGGGTTTTGGTGTTACTAGCTGAGATATCCTAATCAGAGGTTCCTTCTCCATGAAGGAAAGAAAAAAAAAAAAGAAAGACCCAACAACCCCCCACACTAGATGAAGCTCAGAAATGAATTAGATCCTTTGCAGGAAGGGGAACTTTTATAGTTCTGTCAATATACCCCTGGAAGATGTCTTTCCATCAAACACTCACTGCTGGGCTTAGTCCAGAGGTAAGTGGTGATATTCAGCAGAAGGGATTACGTGACATGATGCTTCCTATTAGCCTATGAATGTGGCATTGTTGTCAATACATGCATTTACATACCAACTTCTGAAGGAATATCTAAAATGTGGTTCATTAACCACAATTAAACATGAAACCCTTGATTCAGGCATCCAGAAGCCTGGGCCAAATCAAGAAACCAACCCAAAGAGTTTGATTTCCATTCTGTTGCTCTGACCCCCGTATCAAACTCACTACAATTACTCCTGGGCATAAATAACAAAGTTGAGAATATTCTGCAGTGAACCCAGGAAAATGCCCCGAAGTTAATCACACACACATCTCACCTTCAAGTTTAGAAATGGAAATTCTTTAAAATTTAAATTCTTTAAATCTTAGGACTATTCAAAATATTCATGGTGCTCAGCACCACTGAGTCTCTAGTATATTTCTACAATATAGCAGCAGTTCACTTCAAGATGAGTATCAATTAACAAAATGATATTTAATGCTTTTGGGGAGAATATTCCTTTCTACTATTTAAAAACATTGAATACTCAGCTAAGAACAAGTATATTCCCCAAACCTTGTAATTTCAGGAGCTCAGACAATTTATTTTTGAGTATGTTCCAAGTCTAGCCAAACTTACAGCCTCAGGCTACTGAGAAAGTTCAGGATGAAAAATTGAAAGTGTAATTAAAAAGCATACAAAAGGAGGAAGAGAGAGAGCTAGAAATGAGAGTCTGCCACATGCAGAGCACTAGATTGTAATTTTTTCTGATTTATCAGCTGGAGCTGTATTAAAGAGCCATGAGTCTCATATGGTCAACTGTCAGGACCACAGCAGCACTGCAGCAACTGCAAAAGAGCAAACCAGGCTGCTGGGCACCATCCCCATACCCCTTCCCTCGAGGAATCAGTGTCATATCTTTTTTCCTATACAAGTGGTGAAGGCACTACGTATCAGGCTTATTATGTCTGCCAGTTGGTAAACAGCTTTAGCCCTGGAGAAGGATAGTTACATGCAACAGTCAATCTAGCAAATATTGTTATTTTATTTTTCTGAAGAAGTGGGTCTGGATCTCTAAGAAGCATCCCTAGCTTTACAGAGGT
The DNA here is from genome assembly GCF_963932015.1 of Anas acuta. NCBI lineage: Eukaryota > Metazoa > Chordata > Aves > Anseriformes > Anatidae > Anas > Anas acuta. The sequence continues at coordinate 12,359,077 of NC_088984.1, forward strand.
ACCATTAAGATGTACCTCCAGCATACACTCATAGTGTTTCTTTCTTTGTGTGCATGACTTGTGTGCATGACCAAATACCTCACAGAAATGCATAGAAGTAAATATGTGCAGACCTGCTCTAATACTGTGTCCTTCACCCTTAAAAAATTATTTCAGAATTAATCACTGTAGTGATTAAATTTTCATAACATGTGTCAAGAGTGGTGTGGGATACAGCAGACAATGACACTGAAAGTATTGATAAGATACTTATCTCTTTTCATGAGCAGCTCCTGTTCTTTGTTTCCTCTTCCTGCTCTACCCTGGGTGCTAATAGTAATATCTCATTCTTTAAAAAATCATTAGCAGTATAAGCAGTTCTATTCTGCTAGTAAATTCTGCTGATGACAAAAGGTGTAACTCACAGCTTATAAAAATAAACTGTCTGTAAGGAATCTGATCACTAGATCCATAAACATTCAGTGCTATAGTAACTTTGCTGGAACCAGTCATTAGGTATTTTTTAACACAACAGAAATGCCTACTGCAAGCTCCCCTTAAGGATTTTCATGGGATTTCTTCTAACCTACAAATAAATTTAAGAGTTCCTAATAATCAGAGAATTACCAGGACCATACAGACATTACAAGTAACCAGATGAAACTGTGGAGACATCCAGAAACGTGCCCTTAATGGCATTCCTCTTCTCTGGATAACCAAATGTAAAATCCTGACCCCAGGAAAGGGCTGAGTGGAAGTGCTCTGAATAGCCACTGTAGTTTTGCTATCACAAAAAGATACAAACTAATCAGACCCTCTCTGCTTTGTTGTTGCTGCTACATTAAGTCAAAGCAAAAAACTTGATCCTTCTAGCAAGAGATGAAAATTACTTTTGCCCCAGAAACTGTTCTACCAAGCACTTTAAACATTATATTCAAGACTGTCAGATTTGGAAGAGGATACACCCTTCCTACTCAGAAACATTCTGAGTCTGGACTCTTATGCTGTCTCTTTTTAATACAGACTTAAAACTGTAAATGAATGAAAAGAGCCATTTACCTTCAGCTAAACACATCTTTACTGCTTTCCAGCTAGTACTTTCCATTGCTGAAGCTTTCAGACCCTTTGTACTCATGAACTTACACAGTGGAAACTCCCCTACAGAGCTCTGTCCATCTCACGTCAGAGGGTAGCCACTGCACAGTGGGATCCAAGACAGTCAAAGGCTTTTCACTCTATTCTGTATTGCTAGTACACGTGCAGTTTTCTTTCTCCTTAGTTACAAGTGCAGCCTGCACCTGCTATATAATCAATAGCAGTTAACAAGGAAAGATTTGGGATCATGGTACTTACTTGGGGTGTTCAGGAGACGTGACTTTCTGCAGTGGTAGGCTGCCTCCTGTTCGCAGTACTCCGCACTGTTTATCACAGCTTCAAGCTGCTCCATGCTACTGTTGTAGTTAAAGGACATGGTGTACGGCTTCTCCAGACCAGCTCCTTGGACTCTAGTTAGCTCTGTGTTGTTGTGCTGCACTGCAGTCCAGATCTTATCTTCTGTTAAACAAACAAACAAAAAAGAGGATTGAGTGGGAAGTTAACAGCAAAAAAAAACTTGCAACAAAGCAGGAGACAAAAATCAACCTAAGTCTAATGCTTTACTACATTAGAGACAGGATCAGACAGACCCTGGGCTCTGAAATGACGATGCTGTGATGAGGACCTGCAGGTCAACACATCCCACAGAACTTTCTCCCTAAACCAGCTTGAGCAAATTCTACAGCCTGCTGTGCCAGAGAGAAATTAAAAGCTTCCTAGGAACCTTGGGAGATCTTCCACATATTCCGTTGCCAGCATCTGGAGAAAATTAGATGCACTTCAGCTGTCTTCAGTCTTGAGAGAAAAGACTTAATAATATGGATCAGGATGGTAACTTTCATCTTCTGCAAACATAGCCTGACCTGAGAGTACAGCCCACTGTTACAACAACACCACATATGAACTGCAGCTGATAAGCTCACAAAATCACCACAAACAAAACTCTTGGCAGAAAGCTACAACTGCAAACATGTTCTTATTGCCCAGTTACAAGTCAAAGTGCTCATTCTACTCAACTCCCAGATTTTTCTGCACATAAACTGAGCAATGCCCCACTTGGCTGATAGTATAGAACATATGACTCAGCATCTGTAGCTAACTGTACATTTTGATGCTTTTCCATGCTCTGGACCCCATTCTCATTTCTTTCATTGCATTTGCTGGCAAAGCAAAGAATTGCTCAGGTCACAAACAGCAGAATCTAGGCTTATGCACAATCTGCACTGCAACAACCCAGCTCACAACCAGCATTGAGGTTGGCATGATAAGGAGAACATCAAAATTAGGAACAATTAACTTAGCAGGGAGGCTATTTCCCAACAGGTTCTGGTGAGATAGCAAGGGACAAGATAACAAGGACAGCCTGAATGACCAATCTGCTGAGCTGACCCAGAGTAAAAGGCAAACTCTCTAATGAGGATTCACAGGACTGAGCCCAGCACATGCTCCATGATGTTATTAAGAGACACATCCAGTAAATTCCTCTGTTATCAAAAACCATGCTCACCCAGGGATGATACAAGGTACTGATGAGGCAAAAATAAAGGGAAGGAAATTTTATCTTTAAAATTGTGCATTGAAATATTCAGATGTTTTTACTGCCAGATAACTTTGGCTGAATTCTTGCACAGCACTAGCTTTACAGTTACTTCCCAATACACTGGCACAGATCCCAGCAGCTCTGTGGCCACTGTAATGAGTTGCAGTTGACCTATTTTTCCCTTGAGCTACAAATATCCCACAGATGACTTCGATAGAACTCTAATAGGCGTGCATAAACCCTAAATGGACCATCTTTGCAAAGACACATAAGTTAATGGCTTGTCATTATGGAGGCATTCAGATGACAGGCAAGTAACAACAAACATCTGGAAACCATATAAACATGTCTGGTCCAAGTTAGGGAGAAACCACTCTCTGAGCAATTTACAGCATAATCTTGAACTTCAGAAACTGTAAAGACAGTTTACACCCTGCAACCCATAGATTTACTCACAACTCTCATCATTTCTGGGACCGTGAACAGAAGCAGTTTTCTCATAGATCTATAATTCTGTGATTCTTACTGAGTTCAGGATGCTGCTTATAGATCCTTTGAATTGGATCTCAATGAAACACGGGTGCAATGTGCGACACATAAAAGTTAGATTAAAATCACAAGAAATATTGCAAATTTATTGCTTCAGTACTTGTAACCAGTCAATGCTGTAGCACAATATAAAATCCTACACAGTCCTGCACAGTATATTGCTTCCAAAACAATATAATTCAGTGACTTCATAACACACCTCATACATCCAGCAATAGTGATTCCTATCACCCAATCAACCAGTCTTTTTTTTTTTCTTTTTTTTTTTTTTCCCCTGCAAATATTGATGTGAACAGAGAGGATTTTTCAAAAACAGCTGAGGATGAACTCACTTCCTCTCACTGAAGTTGATGGAAATTTAAGCCCTGCCTTCACTAAAAAACCTATATTACCATTGAAAGACAACAAACACTAAATTGATGATATTATAACAAAGATGTAAAAACAAGAGAATAGAATGAACTGCTTTGCTGGAAGTTCCAGGTGGGCAGTCTTAAACTCTTCCACTGAACATCAGTAACACCCTTTTGAGAAACTATAATAAAATCAATGCTCATACTAGTGGCTATATTGCTGCTCAGGAAGTACAACGGCCTATAATGCTAGAGTTGCAACACGGTTAACACTGACATGTTTTCCAGACTTTGTACTTGTACACCAGAAAAAAAGTGCTGTGTGGTTACCTGAAAAGCCAAAAGCATCATGATCTGATAATTTACAAGCAATAAAGGACTATTTAGGAAAAAAAAAAGGGGAGGGGAGACAACTAAAAAATATCATAGCATGAAAAAGTCTTCCCAAGCAGTGTTGGAAATACAATCCATTAGCGTGTTTGAAATGAGGCTGGACAAAGCACTGTAACGGACAGCCACTCATTGACAAGCATATCAAACAGACAACACAACCAGTCTCTCTCTTATCTTCCTCTGTGATTGTTCATTTATTTCCAATGGTCTTGTTATTATTACAACTGCACTCAGCTGTTCCGCTGCAGTCTGAACTTTGACTTTCAAAGACTGCTTTTCTCCACAGGATCTTGTGGAAATGAGAAGTAAACTGCAGATTCTCCACCTAGTTTGTGAGGGGAAAGGGAAAACAAATCAAACTTCTGTCTGTAGTGAATGTAATTGTGATTTAGCATGTAAATCAGAACAGAGAGGAAGAAAAAGTAGTAGCAGAAAGGAAAAATTTCACAGTTATATTTCAGATGTTTTGTAACCTACATATGCCTGATTTATTATGCTTATTAGTTTTGTAGGTTAGATCTGTGTTTCGCTGGTCAATTCAAAGATTGCCTGTATGCTCTGTCTTTGAGCTATAGGTAACTAACAGCACAGCTTCCCAAAAAATATATACATTTGGCTCACTGGTCTAGTTAAAAGAAAGTTAAGCACACATTTTGGACAGTAAAAGCTACCACCATTCAAAAATTATTATTTTTTTTTGCCTGCATACACTTGGTGTAGAAAGAACACAGAATTACATCTTCCACTTTTTCCTTTTTTTTTTTTTTTTTTTTTTTTTCCTTCTGTTTTTAACCCCCCAAAAGGCACTGAAAGAGGCTTAAAAAACTTGAGAGTCTGAACGGAAGCCTTCATACTGGAAGGGAGATCCAACACACCACAGATGCTTGACAAAAGATCTGTTGACAACAATGTTAGGAGGGAAAGGAAGGGGGATGCATTCAGCTTCCTCAGACATGCTTCCTCCCACTTCCCAGGGAAAGAAAAAGTACTTCCATCTTACAAAGGGGAATGTGAGATGTAGAGGGACTAGTTAATATACACAGACTCACACACAACCTGCTAGAAGAATAAGGATTTGTATTCACATCACAGTAAAACCAGAGAATTTCTTCTTTCAAAAGGCCACTTATTGATTTACATGCAGCAAATGAGCCTGAAAATTATTTAAACTTTAGTGTGTTTTGGGATGGAGTGGGAGAGCCAGCACTGTTCCCTACTGCATCTCAGCCAGCTGAGGAAGGAACAACAAACCACTGGAGGGCAGTAAATTCTTGAACCATTTCAAGACAACAGCAAGACCACGTCCACCTGCTTCCAAAGATCAGAAGGCAACCTTTCTTCTAAAGACCCTCACCACTTAGGTCAATTCTTGGGCTTTAATCCTGTACCATTTTCTCCATGTCACACCTGGCAGCATATGGGAAAAGACCATTCTATTTTCTCAAACTCATATATCCAAATACCTACGAGGCTGATATTCATATCTCATATCTGCAAGGCTTCTGCCAAGACAGAGTTGTCTGCCTCATAAGGAGGGTAAGGAATTCTCCTCCTACAGCTTGGTCAGTGTGTACTCTGAAGCCTACAGACAATTATGTGAGAACTTGAATTTCAGGCATGCTTCAGGACCCACACAAGTCAGGTAGCTGAAATCTGTATATGCACACAGATCACTTCAGTTAGAAAGAGGTCTAAAAGCTGTCTGCAACTTACATTCAAGATTTGCAGACCTCTGCAAAGATTATGCCTATGCCATTTGAAAATTGGTCTCCAAACACTGTTCCTATTTCACTCTATAAGGTTTGTTTTTTGGTTTTGTTAAAAAATAAATTCTTTACTTTTTTTTTTTTTTTTTTTTGCTTTTGTTTTCATTATATTTTTAGGAAGTGACACAGATGCAAACCAAATTGAGTGTCACTAGCTCCTTCTAGCCATTTCAATGTCTGGAAGCTGCTAATCCAAGTAGATAAGGCCATCTTTTCTTTATTTCAACAAAGAGGTTATCATTATCTTTTCCTGTTTGTCCATATTACATGTGTTTTTTCTCCATTTACTCAGCTTAATGAGCTCTCCCTGCACATGTGAATTTACAATGAGAATGAAAAAGCTGTTCTCCAGGCAAAGGTCACTGTTTATTTTTACTTTCTATTATTCCACATTATTATTTTATTATTTTCTCAGCTTGGTAAAATTCAAAACCACATACAAGCTGAAAGTCATTCAAAACCCAGTAGGAGAGTGCAGCCACACCTTCTACTGTGTAACCTGGAATAGTTAAATTCAGCCTTGAAAAGCATATTTCCTAAATGCTTGTTAAATTGTTCCATAATTCAAAGGTGACAATGCTTTAATTTCAGGGTAATGCTACAGCTTTATGACTTTGCAGTTTTATTTAATGGACCAATTTACTAGGATATTACACTGCCTGTATTTGGTCCTAGGAGATGTTTTTACAGCGTGGGACTGCAATGCATTCAGCACATTTCAGACCCTCTGCTTAGTCTCACCCATAGTTCTGTCATCTTGCTGGAAGCCTCCAAGTTGCTTTTGACAGCACACAAATTAAATTGTGGGAAATTAGAGCAGCTGGAAAGCTGGCTTTCAATGAGCTCTGTATTGTCTAATTCTCATTTTTATTCTTCAACTTGAAATATCTCTATGGAGCACATTTCACCCATACAAACTGCATCACTCCTTTGTGATTTAGGAGGTTTGTCACCAAACAAGATTATTCAGACTGATTAAATTGCCAACAAGCCAAACATACGGTAAATGCTACATGAGAGAGAGAGAAATTGCTCTGAGAGCTCATACGATGCATTTGTTTCATGGTGCTCTACATTGAATACCAAATATTGTCCTGAAAGCTGTACCTCTAATTACTGGAGTAACTACACAAAAGACAGACTCTCCTCCTTTGACACTGCATTGTTTTAAGCTGCAGTGGCAGTTTAGCCCAACCACTCTACTATACCCCTTGAAGAATATGAAAAGACAATTTCTTAAAGCAAAAAGCTGTAATTCACTAACTTCAAGGAGCTTTCTGCTAGGAAATCCACCCATCATTTTTATTTTTTTCTTATTCCCATTTTGTTTTCTGTTGGCTGACCCAGAAATATGTGCTTTTGCAGCTTGTTTCGTGCTCACAAGCTTCCTCCTAGTTTCCAAGTCAGCTGCTTTCAGGCAGCACACAAGCACCGTGATGCATTTCCATGGAAACTATTCTGGGGCAGTTCCCATTTCCCAGACCTGCGTGCAGCCCACTCTCTGACAGTGCTGGCAGACTGTACCTGCAGGTGCATGTTCCCCAGGGATGTCTACACCCAGGAGAGCTGCCAGCCCTTAAATCCCTCACAGCAGTCAGTAGGCAGCACCTGGAAGGTACAAGGGTTGCAGTGACACCCCTGGCTCCGCAGATGTGCAGCCCCACCAAAAAGGGAAGAGCTGGGCTCCAAACTCCCTTCTGTCCCCAGGCATGATGTTTGCTCACTCTGAGACCAAGGTTCAAGGGGTGTCTGTCAGCAAAATGATCGTGGTAGGTGACTCTGATGGATGAGAGTGAGACACCTCTTTTGCGACCCCTTGCATCCTCATCTCCCCTGTTATGCTGAAGCTCAGAAATGACAAACCATTACCCTGCCAGCCCACTGCTTGCTAACCCTCCATTTCTGTCTTTCCTGTAATACAGGATATCTGCAAGCAGTAAGAAATATTTTTGTTTATAGAATCATAGAATATTCAAAAAACTGAAGAGGCAGTCAATGAACTACCTCTTAAAGCAAAAAGGACACTTCTGCCCTGCACTTACACTGACAAAGCTCCTTCATCCCAGGTGAGTTTTGAGAGCCTCAACATATGACCTTCTGCTCTCATATGTTGCAACATATGCCTTATGATGGCTCAGGTACCTGCATGAGTCTAGCAGACAAGAAGGGGAGCCCACAGGGGATCTCCTGTGCTTCTGGAGCAGCATCAGGAGGCTGGGCAGGACATCTGAAGTCTTCCAACAGGGCACTAAGCACCTGTATCTGGGGCAAATGGATCCCACACTTGTGAGACTGCTGGAGTAACTTTTAGGGAGCCATAGCCTACCTCTAGCTTCTGAGCACTGTGAATGTGGGAGAAGATTGATTAAGCTGCAGTAGTCCTTGGTTAAAGGTTAGAGGAAAATTTCTGTTACATTCTTCTGTAATAAAATTTCCTTGGGGGGCCTTCTACATGTGTGAGGGTGAAGAAGGCCTGTGGGACATCTGCTGTAAAGCTCATCAGAAACACAGTGCTTGCTGAAAACAGCAAGGCAGCTGTTGACAGCACAATGCCTTTTACATAATATAAACATTAAATGCTTATTTCATTTTATGAAGTTCTGGAATACTTAATGAAAATTCAAAGCAAATGTATAAATTGTCACAGCTACGTTGTGCCAAAAGACCTGCAGTGTTTGAGGGGATAAGTTGTAAATCTTTAAGGACTGTCTTTAATCTAAGGAGTAGTAAATAATTTGTAAAGGATTCCCATTCATCATCTTCCCCCAGTAATGAAGTCAATCATAATTATAGACAATAAGCTGCAAGGTACATTCATAAACAAACAAACAAGAAAGCAAAGAAAGCAACCAATAAACCAAAACAAATAAACAAAGAAAACACTCTAAAAACTTCCTGCATAACTTCAAATCTGTATCTGACTCATTTTTGACAATCTAAGGGAGTTTCACTATTGAAGTTCTCAGCCCACACTTTCACAGTTGCAGGTAATAAAACCAGAATTAAGGGTGTGACCTTCTCCTCTTCTCTGTTATCTCTTGAGCCTAACTGGTGTTAGCCCTCCTTTTAACTGGAGAGAGAGTTAGAGTGATTTCTGTATCAGTGTAATTGCTATAAAAAGTAAAAAGAGATAATGATTTCTTATGGAAAAATAGATTAATAATTTATATGCAGATGATCTGAGATTTCTGTGTGGAAAGGGGGGGATGCCAGGAATGGTAATGCCACCAGTCCCATAATTAGACTGCGAGCATCAACAGGGATCCCTACAGCAAAGACTGATGTCTGGCCAGCTCACCTTTGCATTCTACCTCATTCTTACTCCAGTCTGTTGCTTGTTCACAGTAAAGCTGAACTGCTACAATATTTTCCTCAAATAGCTGATCAAATATCCTACTATAAGTGGGACTATTGAGACACCTAAAGTATTTAGACACTTCAGCTACAAACATAACTTGTATCTTCCTGAATTCAGCCCTATTTGTTTACATACCATGGAATATGTACTACACAGAAGAACAAAATCTTGATCATTGTTAGCTGAACGAAAGAAAAAAAATGGCTAGAGGCAATTTTATAAAAAATTACAAGTATAACTCTGGTAAACTCTCTCATGTATTTTTAGAATCCTTTACTATATATCCAAGATTTAAGCACAGTTTGCCAGTAGTATTCTGAGACAAAAAATAATGTTTTACTTTTTTTGCATGAGAAAAATAGGCAATAATTGCATTTTTAGAGGAGTTTGTAAAACAAGAAAAGATTTTTTGTTCATTCATTTTGTTTTTTTTTTTTTTTTCATTATGTCAGTTTCAAAAACAGATCTTGGACTAGCAGCAAGAGCTGGAATAAGAACTAATCTCTCCCAGATCTGCACCTCTGGAGGGAAAAAAAAAAAGACACTTGAAGACTGGACAAATATCTGGCCAAGATAAAATTAAGCATTGATCTTATCGCAGTAATTTCTAAGCATTATTGATTTGATAGCCCAGGGTCTTCCTACGGTAAAACAGCATCAGTAAAGAAATACAGCAACAAAATGGCTCTGTATTATGAGCAAATCTTTCAAACATCAGGGGTAAAATTTATACCAGAGGAGATGAGGAGACTCCACAGAGATGAGGACATCAATAGATTTCTAAGCAACAAGAGAAAAAGAATACAATAGAGACTTGCAGAAGAGCTGTTGAGATGGTCCATTAGCCATTTTCTGCTATCAACTGCTATCAGCCACTGCAGTGGAAAGAGAGAATTTGTTTGGGCTAATTATCAAACAGTCTACAGGAAAAAAAATATTTCCCAGCCTTGGTGGTTGCTTATTATCCCAAAACATGACAGGATACATCCTCTATGTACCTTATTCAAAAAAATGTCTAAAGGACCATGGATGACTGGAGAACCCAGGTAATGCCAGCAGAGCTAGTTCACATTCCCATGCAGATGGCCCTGGAACCATGCTAGCTATGTAATGAACAGTAATGAACGTAATTAATAATCCCTGTGTGAACCCACACAAACATGTTGCTTTTCATATCATCCACCTACATATGCTCATGGTTTGGGTGCATAAACCCAAACAGGCGTTTCTGATGTGGATTCCTTGTTGTTTATTATAATTGACTAATTTCCCTGTGAAAGTGACTTTGCTTTGGGTGTAATGAGCATAGAGGGTGAAGAAAACATTATGTTAATAAGGTGTTTTTTTTTTTTTTTTTTTTTAAATCCAGTTTTGAGTTTCTTGTCTTTCATTATCATTGACCCGTCCCTTTATTCTTATTGTAAGAAAATGCTAATGAACATCACTTCTGTCAATGACGTCCATTCACTTTGGGTTTTCCTAATCTAAATAGCCATGGATTATTTACTTTTAGCCTTTCTTTGTTCAGATATCTTTCTATGCCTTTAATTAGTTACATTAATACTCCTGACTATCTCCTATTTCAACAAGATATTTTACTTTTACTTGAAATAAACAGCCTTCAAGACAAGATCCTTCTATAGTGCTTCCCATACTCTTTCTTATTCTTGACCAACCAATTTAAGTAAGAGCATGTCATCTACAATGTTTGTCACTTTGCTTTTTCAGCTACTTCTCCAGACAATGAATAAATATATTTCTCCACTCTGGTATCAGCAGATATCCTGTGACACTCTACTGCTAAATTTCTTGCCAGGCTGCTTTTTCTCCCTGCAAAAATGTCCTTTCCCTTATTTCCCTCTCCTTCTTTATCTGTGTCTTATTGTCCAGTTCCCTCTCAACATACAAGCCTATAATTCTGTGCTTTCTTCAGAATTTTTATTCAACAGTAGGCTGTTGAAGTTGACAGGCTACACAGAAATCATGGGGACCATAGACATAATAAATTAACTCCTAATATCAGATGCCTACGACCAGACACCAATATGTGAGAAAGAAGGTGTTAATCTGACCTGGTTAATAACTGGCAAGGCAATTAAGCATTAATATGTTCAATTAATCATATAAAAATTAGAAACAACTTTAACCAAATGTAACTGAACATTAAGGAACAACACTTCTCTAGATGCATCGATGCTGCTCATTTCTGATGATCTGACTCCTTTGAATATATCTTTCACAAATGCAAGGCACTGCAATTCCCACAAGTCATTAGCTCTTGCACCTCTACTTTTAAAAGCACTAAATGAGTCATTTCCCCAGATTTTCCCTTCCACTTCTAAATTCTTCAGCCTAAACACATTTTGGGCACAAAGAGACTACCTCTTCTTCAACTGCATATGAAAAGAAGATCTGCCAGCCTGAGTAAAACCAAAGCTTCATTTAACCCAGGAGCCAGCCTCTACCTCAAAGGAGAACAGATACTCAGGGAAGCGAGGAAAGGCAAAAGGTTTTTCTGAAACTCATTCCCAGTGAGCTTTTCCTCACAGCTGCCTGAGATGGGAGTGCAATTAAACTTCCACATTTAATAGCACCTCTGAATCTATCAGATAAGGGTCTTTTTATTTTCCAGCCTGTTTTTTCCTGTCTGTTGATACATTGGACTCCATGGCGTCCTGTGATAATAAGTTTCAAATTGAATTATTCATTGCATCAAGAAAAACAAAACCAAAAATAACTGCTGGAATCCTGCTACCTGATAATTTAACAGTCCCTCAGCTCCCATATTAAGAGAAAAAATTATTCCCTTTTTGCTTTCTCTCTGCCACGTATGATCTCCATGCTTTCCTGCAACAGTTCCTTCATCACCTCATCAATACATTTAGTATGTCCACATATGGAAGCCATCCATACTTCTTGACCATCTACATGTTTCTATTTACAGTAGGTGTGGTATGCATTTATTTCACTGGACAATGTTGTTTGTTTTTCCTCTATTCCTTCCATAATATAGCAACATAGAGGTTTTTTTTTTTTTTTTTTTAAAAAAAAAAACTTTCCTTGAATATTGATCCTTTCTGAAAAACGGTGCAGAAACATAAGCTGAGAGTAATAGCAAAATTCAGAATCTATCACTGTGCACATAAATTAAAAGTTATTTTTCTCAAACACTTTGCGCTTAATCTATTACTGTAAACATCCAATTATTATCAGCATAATAATACATTCCCAGAGAACATTAAGAAAAAGCTCTTGTGATTAAGGCACCCAAATCATATTGAGATGATAAAGAAACATAGAATGGCTTGGGTTGGAGGGACCTGAAATCCCTCTAGTTCCAATCCCCTGCCATGGGAAGGGATGCTGCCCACTGGATCAGGTTGCCCAGGGCCCCATCCAACCTGGAATTGAATACCTCCAGTGATTGGGAATCCACAGCTTCTCTGGGCAACATAACCCAATTGTACATCAAACTCTCTTGATAATTACAAAATAATAATTTATCTCTGTGCCTCAGTCCTCCTTCACACAATAGGAATAACAGAGATGCCTTTGACAAATGACCTTCCCCTGCCTCGAATGAGACATCTGGGGTAAAGAAGAAATGTGAAAAAGAAAAGTTTTTCAGGCTAGCAGGTTTTTTCAGTTTTCCCCACCTCCACTTTTCTGTAACCAAAATAAAACAAGAATGTCAGCAAGTTCATTATAGACAGAGAGAAAAACTGCTTTCTGGATTTCTGCCAAATAGAATGTATTTGAGGAAAGCAGACACTTTCTGCAAGGAGTTTGTTGAAAATTCTACTTCTTGAGCAGAGATAAAAAGCACTGACAATGTTTTGATCACACATATTTATACAATAAATAATAAAAATGAGCACATTTCCCATACTGAAGATCAAGGAAGGATATTCAGACAGAAAGGTGAAACTGTTTCAGTTCTTACAAAATTCAGCAACAGTGAAGGAGACATTTTATTAAATATTTGTTACACTTGAATAAAAAACATGTTTAATAATGAACTGGTGTGCATTTAATTAACATAATGATTGCCCAATTAAATCAAAATGAAAATTTAATTTGAGGCACTTTAAGTACAAGGAGATTAAGGAGAGAATATGAATATCCTGAGCCCTTTGTTTTCTGGACTAAGCTTAGAGGTGATATGTGGCAAAGTAGCTCTACCAGAGTTAGCACTTTAAAAAGGGTAATAACATTTTCTTTCACCCATACAAAACAAAAACAAAAAAACAAACATGAGACAAGGTAGGAAATTTCCTCTACAATTCAAAAACAAAAAGCAGAATGGAGGTTCTACCATATTTCCATCTCCAAATATGGACTGTATTGTAATCTTTCCTCATATTTTTGCATGACAACCATATAAACAAAATAGAGCTAGCTTATTAAGGAGGAGAATTTGCTAGATGGGGATTTTCATTTTAAAAACTTTTATTTTAGAACTATAGAACTGTAAGTTTGAGGGGTCTCAACCAATAGGTCACTCTTCCAGGCTCTTGCTCTTCTACCTGTCTCTGTGGTAAGAGACAGGAGAGACTGTGTTCTCTCCTCCTAAGAGCATCTCATCTACATGTGTACCCAGGTAGATGAAGGCATTATCTGGAACATTAAAGGCCACACACTTCTAAGAATGAAAGTATTATTACTTAGAATGGGAAGGTTAACAGTCAGCTCAATGTAAGGAACATAATAGTCATTCCCAGTTTATTAGGCAATGATCTTCTTGGCCTAATTGTGAATAAGGTTCTGATTTTTGTGAACATCCTGTTTTGAGACATGTAGAGCCAGCTGAATGTCAGGAGAGGTCATGGGCAGCTCTTTCCCTGCAGTATCCAGACAATAATCTCATGTTACAATGAGAAATAACATCTTTCCTTTGTGTAAAGACAACCTGTTTATTTGTGTACTGATTAAAGGTCTTGTCTCTATCATTTCTTTTACAGATGCACAGTTTTATTTTAAGATCTGGCCCTCTGCTTTCAGATGAAGCTGTACCCTAGTCTGGAAAGCAAATGTGTAATCCTGTGTAATGGATCTATTTCTGCAGCATTTGATTTGAATCCCACCTCTCGTGTTCTAGTAAAGCAGAAAAGTTATTCAGCAATGAAAGAAAGATTGAATTCTAAGTTTCCAAATCTTTAGTAAAAAAGTAATCTCATTAAGTAATATTATGAAAAAAAAATATATCTGCAATGCCCTTTACAAGTGCAAATAACATTGTTAATTAATACCATTTAGCAACATGACAAAGTGATCTCTACAAAGTAATTTCTTTAAGGTTAAGGTTTAGAAATCACTTTTACTTGGATCCTATTTAAGGTAACGCTTCAGAGTTGAACCTCAGTTACTACCAATGCTCTGCTTTTCCCCATTACTGAGAGAACCACTGGTTTCTGGTGTCTTCTTAGTAAATACAACAATAGACATGTTAATAGACATGTTATAGGCAACATCAAGCACCAATGACAGAGTTAGGTCATTACCTGTTATATTGCAAAAAACCTGAAGTGGTCCAAGTGGTCCACTTCCATCAGAATCGATGTAGAAGAAACCTGATGACTTCCCTTGATGTCGGTAAGCCTCACATGATTGTTCGTAGATAGCTTAAAAGGAGATACAGAGAAATTGTATCACATAAACAAGCAGAAAATATATGACACGTAAGAGCACTGCTTTATGCACTGTCATAACATAAACTTTTGGTTCACTCCTAGCTAACATGGTAGAGTTTCCTGCATGTGGTCCTCAGCCTGTGCTCAAAATTACGCACATTTAACTGTATTTAACTAGTTTATTGAATTTAAGTATATGCTGGCTTTAAAAAACATGGGTATAGGTCTTATTTTGCATTAAACTATGTAAATAGTTAAGGAAACAGATATGAACTTTTAAACATGCCCCCATACAGTTAGGGGAGTGATACATGTGAACATCCATGTAATGATATTTCAAAGATATACATGCAAACATACATGATTTACTGTCCGGGCAAATGTTTATGTCTCATCAACATAGAAGACATATTTCTGTCAGTCCCTAGCTTCCCTTTACCACTGTCTACTATCCCAAATTAAAATAAGCCATTATCCCCTAGCAGAAAAGCTCAAGCTCAGATATGGTCTCCATCCTGGGTGACGTCTTTATGCTTTAGAGTTATTTTTATACAACCAACTCTTCCTCTCTGCTTGTCAATATTCTTCTTTTGGAAGATTAGTGCCTAAGAAAATCCATGTGGTTAATAAACAAGCACAGCAGGTTGGTAACAGCAATAACTGAAGGAAATCTTTCCACAGGTCAGTGCAATTCCTTGTATTTGAGTCATATTTTCAGGCAAGATACTGTAACTGTCACTTCACATGGGGCAGAGAAGGAAACCCCTTCAGAGAGGGGAGTTATGAGGTATCAGAAAGTCATTGGTATGATCCTGGATCTTGAACAGGAGTGACCTTAAATCCCACTGCAGGAGGACTGATTACTTCCCCAATTTAAAGCGCTACCTGATTATACTGATGAGATTATCCATAATAGATTATGATTGTTCAACTAATTGTTAACAAATACAATAAAAATCACAAACTGACTTAGCAGATAGATCAGGACTTCCTTTTTTTCTTCCTGTAAGACAGAGTTATTTAGATGAGTGGAAATGCAAGCAAACAGAATAACCCATGCTCTTTCACTAAGCTCTTGAGTGCTACCAGCAGAAAAGCACACAGCATATCTGGGCATTATCTTTGGCTGTTGCAAGGTCAAATCTATCACTTTTCTTAGCCCTTAATTTTATGAGCACATTTTAACCACTATTTGCACATTCATACACCATTATACAGCAAATACAGGACTTATACAGAGTGGGAGATACCCAGGGGAATTTGTGAATATCCCATTTGTTAGCCATTGCATATCTTTTCACAAGCCCCCTCAATTCTTCAAGCTTCAGAGCAGTACAGTTAAATTTGATATAGCATAGTATTTGCTGAGTCAAGGTCATAAATTCAACTGCAAAGTTCCCAGTGCATTTCATCCAGAAGAATCACAAATAGATTTGCATACCGAGCGTAGGCAGAGCATTTTCTCACCACTTTTTAATTGCAGTCCAACCCTCTCCTGAAGGAGGCAGCTATTGTTCTGCACCAGCAGAAATAATTCCCCTTTCCCATCATTGTGCATGCACAAACTAGCATACCTCCATTCCCCAGTTTCCCTAAAAGAAGTTTACCTGATGAAACAAGTTTCAGAAAGACTTAAATGGCCAGTTTGAAGTAGACTTGTTTGACTATTGTCTTGTCTTTCTCATTCTGAAAAAAGCTCTGCGAGAGATGATCACTAACATTTTAATGATATTTGGAATTCACTCCTGCCAACAAAACAGAACCACCATTCTAGGGTGTTTCTATCGCCACCCTATAAGATTATTACCAAATCAAACGCTTGTACCACCAGCTGAAATATGTTTTTGCCTTGTACACCTCTATCCTGACCGGAGATCTTTTGCAGGCAGAACACCTCTAAGTGCTAAATATGCACAGCATTACCCTTCCCAAAGTTAAGAAGATGCTTAAGGTACTCAGCACCTGGTAAGATAGTGCTTTAATTAACACCTATGCTATCATAAACAGAATAAAGAAAGCTTCTTCCTCAGAGTCATTAACCTGATGTAAAGAGAACTATAGGAGCCTATGAGATCTGTAAATTCTCCTTCTGAAAGATGGTCAAGAATACAAACTAAATACAAATAAAATTAAATCTCCAAGCCAGAAACTTTTATTTCAGTATTCACGACTGGAGGAGCAAACAGGGAATCCCTCGGTTGCCAAAGCTCTGACAAAAGTAACTGGACTATGGAGGGTCAGGAGAGAAACTGTAACAGGTGATTAAGTGAGCAACCAAGGAATCATAGTTTGATCAATTTGCAAAGTTCTAAAACTCCAGTTCATTTAGTGAATTTGCTTTCATCATCATTACAGGACACTTGATCTTTTCTTGTTATGGATTATGTCAATTGGTTTCCCTGAATTGTTTGCTAAGTATTTTTGAAAGCAAACCATGGTGCAACATAAAATTAATATGTTGGCATTGAACTGGCACATCCAGAAATTCATTCTTCATCACAAATGTTTTTCTCCTAAGCGTTTTTGCTACTTCTTGACTGTCATTTTGGCTGGAATCCGGATACAGTTTTATCCAAATTGATAAGGAAAGATGTGAAGATTGAACCATTAATAATATGGACAGATACAAACAGAGACGAGGTAGAGGGCATCTTTATCACTGCATCTTTGGAAACAAGAAAAGGCTGAATAGAGCTAGAATTCAGGCTAAAGGTGCTCAAGTGGCATAAATCTGAAAGGATACACAAGTTTTGTATGCTTTGGTAAAGCTACAGTTATGTCTGCCTGGTGTTCTCCTTTCGGTTATGACAATTCCAGCAGTAGGTATCAGGGAGTAGCAGAAGAAGTAGGAAAAAGCTATAAGCCCCAAGCTCTAGCACATAATGCATATTCTAACTATCACAACATAGAGAATAGACGTTTTGCTGGACAGTTTATTTTGTAGTTGCACACTGAAAGTTTCATACGCCTGTACCTTAAGCAATTGGTACTACATGCTTCTAGACTGGATGGGTCATTGCTTTCAGTTCTCTCTCTCTTTTCTTTCTTTCTTTCTTTCTTTCTATTTTTTGCTATACAGTGCATCAAGGAGAAAATGATATTTGTTTTTTAGTCACCAGCAGATCCCCCCCAGACATTTCATGTGCACCATCCATTCTAAGCTCTGCTCATTGCTTTTGCAGGCCGAGCTGATTGCAGGTTTCAGAGTGAAGTCACGCAGTTCCATTTGTTGAAAAAGGCCTTATTACCCCTGTGACAACAACTTGAAGCTTTCTTACGGTTCAATGGAAGACCACATCTCTTTGTGGTTTTTGCACTTTACGCAATCAGGAATGCCATACAAAAGTAAAAAACAAAACAAAACAAAACAAAACAGTCAGCTGTGACTGTTAAGACCCCAGAGCCTTAACTTTTAAAATTGCCTTTAGATTTACGTTCCACCTTGTGCCAAACTTCTCTGAAGTAGATGGAGATACAGTTGTTTTGGGAACAGCAGGAAATCATTAGTCGCCAACTATTTATGAATGTAATAGGGCCTAGCTTTCAAAAAGCAAACAACAATTGTAATTATGAAACTGCTGACAAAGGCACGCATTTTTGTCAAACAACATTTGCAGTAATTACACTTTTTTTTTTTTTAAGTAAAGGAGATCTCAGAGTTCATTCTGAGTAGAACTTGTCAACAATTTTCAGGCATTATGTTTTTAAAAAGTTATTCATTTTGTGAAGAATTTTTAATAATGTTTACTTTCACACCTTCAAGTTTATTTTCACATTTTAAAATGTTCGCTAAAATGGGACCAAAATAACTTAAAATAACATTATTTATAGACTGCTCACTGAAAGCTCATTTTCGCATTAAAATGTTTAACCAAGCAGTTTTTGAATTTTTTTTTTTTTTTCCAAAAATGAAACCTGTAAGTTGCCATTTTTTCCCAAAGGATCAAGATCACTTTTACTTGTCTAATCCTATCTTTTTTTTTTTTTCTCTTTTTTTGACCACTTTTGACTTATATCAACCACTGAAGAGAAAATGATAGCTTTCCAAAGATATTTGCTTCACTGAGCCCCAACACAACTTGTGACTTTCATTTCCTGCTGCATTTCCTCAGGCCCTTTTGGGAATGAGATGCACTGCCATGCAGCAATAGCACTGCAATTAAGTTTGTGCAGGCAGCAGAGGCGAATTTGTTTGCTTCATGAAGTTGCATTACACGCAGCTGTAAGAGCTGCTAACAACACATGCAAAACCCCTGCAAGTATGATTCAATATGCTGCAAGAGCCTGCCTGGTTTTAAATATAAACAATTTCATTGCTGTTCAGATCTCTGAAGTATCTGGAACCTGTTAATCCAGCTGTTTTAATTACAGTCCTTAAACCAGAAGAGATTGTATCACCACTGTGATGAAACAACAGCATGTGATGAAATAACAGCACAAACGTTTGCAAGGTCAAACTTCAATTGTTTCCAATAACACATGTTTTTATTCATTTTTTCACTGACAACTCATCATTGTATTGACACTTCCTACCAGTCTCTCTTTTGCCCTTATCAGTTCATCTGCAGTCAGAGTAGGTTTCACTAAACACACATAGATGACTGCTTCTTGTGCAAAGACTTGAACTTCTGCAAATAATCCCCAGGGAACAAAATATTTAAATCCTCCTCTCTTCAATGAAAGAATGAACTTGTTACTCACCAATTACAACTCACCCCCTGGGTGTTGGACTTGATGCAAAGGTTAAAGTGATACCTGGTCTTCGCTTTTACTCCTGGGAGACCAGGCAAGGTAAACCTCTCTCCAGCAGTACACCCAGCAGTATATTATTTGTATAAATAAAACTGAGACTGTGAACTCCAAATCATGAGAAATTTGTTTGTTGCTTTTTTTTTTTTTTAATTAACATCTGAGGATTTTGTCACTTTCAAATGCAATGGACATCAACATGATCTTCCTCCAAAAATTAAATTAACTAAAACCAAACCTTAAAATTCG
Source organism: Anas acuta (assembly GCF_963932015.1). NCBI lineage: Eukaryota > Metazoa > Chordata > Aves > Anseriformes > Anatidae > Anas > Anas acuta. Next base: position 12,378,738 of record NC_088984.1, read on the forward strand.
CAGCATTTATTTCTTACTATATTTCTAATTACTTTGGAAAATGATGATACACAGTTCACTGCAAATACTTTGTGGTGGAGATTCAGAATTTTGGCTGTACTAGATATAATTACCAAAGTGAGTCCAGTTGTATTGCTCTTTCTAGACTGGATTCTCTTAATTTATTAAAAGTAGTTTTTTTTTACTCAATTTACATCAATTACTCAGATGAAAGCATTTTATGGTGATATAATAAATTAAACATATTAAAGATGCCTGCCAAAAGAATTTTAATTCTTGATATCATTGGGATGTACTGACACTGTCCAACCCCCAGACAGAGCACTGCAGAGATGTATGTTGCTTTTACCACACCTAACAATTGCACCATCATGAAGTATTGTAGGCAGAATAGCTGGATCATCTGTGACTTCATTCCTTCACAATTCTTTGTACCTTAGATGCAAAAAATAAAAATAATCCTTATAATAATATTATTATTATTGTATTCTGAGACAAAATATTATTTAATGGTTAGAACAGAAAGGCCTGTAAGACCTGGGGATCCTGTTTGGATCAGCAACCTGCTATGCACCTTGGACAAGTTGATATGCATAAATGCTTACCACAGAGCATTCTCATCAAAACTCTCAGAGCTCCTGGGGCACATATTGGAGATGCTTATTTCACCCTCTGCTTATATACCTCTGGCCTGACAGATTTGCTCTTACAGACTCAACGTAATGAGTACTCAATCCAGGATTTTTCTAAATAATAAATCAAGCAATATGCAACGAGAGGTTTCTTCTTTTCTCTTTTCAACAGTAGAGGGATTAGTACAAGCAATGAACTATGGGAATGGTTGTCATTCTCACCCTTATAATACAATTGGCTTGTTAAATGCCAGAAAACAAAATCTGTACTCTCAGAAACGGGATTTTGACAGCTCTGCTGTTGACAGACTAATGCACTCTCCACTCTGATGTGCCTGCATGACAGATGGCTTATTTTCCCTTTTTAAAATATGTATTTACTCATCTGATAAATAATGTGTTATTTTCACAGATAGCTTTAAAATGACTTTTACCACAATGTCACTTAAACGCATGTTGGGAATGGATCCTCCCATTATACATGGGATTACACCATTTCCTACAATTCAAGCCAAGGCTGTCCCTAGCCCTGGGTAGGAAAGGTCATATCAGCCCATCCTGTCACTTTCCCACTGATGTTTGAAGACTGTTGTGTCAGTCCTTCATGCCCAGCAGCCCATGGGTGATTCAGGATGACCTCCACATCCTTCTGGAGTAAGAGTGCCAGGGAACCCTATACTGTTAAGAGCAAAGTTGGAGGGAAAGGAGAAATTATACACTTAAAGGACATCAAGCATAGCATTTCAGCCTTACTCTTGAAGTACTGTCATTCCTGTGGTCATATCAGGTTACACCTGACAAAGGCAGGTTTCAAAAAGTACTGAGTACCTGAGAACCCCCTACACACTCTGGGCCACAGTCACATCCCAAAGTGGATTAGTCTCTGCATTATTTACAAGAAAATGTCAAGCAAAGGGAAAACTTTTGTTTAAACAAACACCACTGAGAAATGCAAATGTACAATTTACAGATACACAAACTGAAGAGAAAGCAATAATAAGACAGTAACTTATTACAAAATAAACAATGAAAATTCATATGCCAGAAGCATGGTGTGAACAGAAATATGCAGGAACACCAAGTACAGTACTGAAGGCTTGATATGAATATTAAGCATGTTTTGTTTAGTCAAAGAACACAAAAGTTTTTAAATACACAAGGAAAATCTATTTCAAAGGAAAATTGGCTACTCAGGACATATAAATTACATGACTAGATTTACTACTAGACATCTGGCATACTGAAACTCTGAAATATATTTGCCCAGCCAGTGAACTGTGTAAACGCATCCCTACTTTGGAACACAAGAGAATTACCATCCATGGCTTGCTCCTTAAGGTGCAACTCCAGTACTGCTAGCGATCTCACTGAAGCTATATTAAGCTCTTCAGATCAAAAATTATATATGCAGTAAATGTATTAGTATGAAAAAATACATTTTCAAAGCCTCAAGTTATGTTAAGTTTATGTCATATCAACGAATGTATGACATTTCCATTATTGGATGGCTCCTTCCTCCAGCAATTACCTTGGCCAGTAAGACACATGCCTGTATGCACAAGATAGATCACACACCAAAGCAAATATCCAGAATTAAATTACATTCTGTTAATTATCACCTTGCAAAGCTTTGGGACATGTTGATATCCCCAGCACACGAAGAATAAAATCATTATTTTATATTTCTCATCATCCTTTATTTCAACGTTCAGCATCCTTTGGAATAAAAAAATACACCCAAGACTAAAGGCCATCTGAAACCTGTCATACATAAAAATAACAGAAATGCAGAGAGGGAAGATGAGGCTTTCTAAGGGAGTAACATAGCTCACACAAAGAGGAGATTACCAATCATTACCTTGCAATAAAGTTATAACAGTCTGTATCTCAGGGCTATTTTACACTTGTTACTGCTTTCCCTGTCACAGGATAATTACAAGCAGAATTAATACCATGAGAGTGATGACTGTTCAGGTTTTCAGTTATGACCTCTCAATTAAAAATATATCTATATACCTACAATTCCTCTCTGTTTCTTTTTCTTTGTACATATACATCTATAATCCTGATCTAGGTTGAACTGCACATCTAACTTGAGACAGTCCCCCTCTGTGTAAACAGACAAACTGGCATATTTCAGAAGCGGTCCATTCCACAGACACCTTATTTTACAGTCTCATTAGTCAAATTCTGAAGGTAGCTCACTCCCTCTGCTAAATAAAGGCCATTCTGTTAAACAGAGACCATTATCTTAGAATATATGTTACATTACCCCCCCAAAATTGAGCTGAACCCTACCTAGGCCTTTTTCCCAAGCTGTTTACTGACATTGGTGTTTCTATCTAAAATAGAAAAATAGAAGCAAACATAATATTATATCTATTTTGGTACAGTTACTGAAACACAGAAACCACTAGTGAATTTTATCACTACTTTATTTGTATTTACAGCTAAGTTCAGAAAATAAAAGCGGGACAAAAGGAAACTTCAGAGTAAAACTTCTCTGCTGCACTATATTTATTTAAAGGTGTGTGACCCTATACCCTTTTGCTGGTGGTCCCTCACCTGGATAATGTAGATTGACATAACTCTTGTAACTGTTCAGAAGCTTACAGAATCAAAAGGGATTCTGAATGAGCAGGAAGATACCTGATGTTTGCAGTACACCAATTACCTCTGGGAAGATTACATCCAGGCCATTTCTAGATCAGCTAATTCTTTATACATATATACATGTATTGAGATATGCACTTCTGCTCTTCATCCACACATCTTGAATTTCAACTATACCCATTTTAAGTCATGAAAGACACAATCTTGTCTCACTTATCTGACATGGTCATGTAAACATTGTTCCAGGTGTGTCTTTTATCAACATATTGTTCTGTCCTGCCACTGTCTACTTCCCACTAGTTTGCTTTTCACAGAATATTTCCAACCAGTCTACCTGTCATTTTCCCTGTCAAAAACGTCAAACTTCTCTGGTCATAGCCTTATATTTTTCAAACAAGCACATTATTGCTTTCTCCCATGTCACTCCTTCACACCTGTGAGCATTCAATTTCTTCTCTTTTTAATCCACCTTATTACATTTTGCCTCTAAGGAATTCTAGTAATAATTATGTAACTGGTAGACTGAAACCACTGTCTATGATGCTGATGAAGACTTTTTGACACTCCATCATATACACCAGAATGTTTTCTTATCTCAGAATCCAAAGGGCAAACTCTTTGGAACAAGAATAATCTGTATTATAAACTGTTTCTCACAGTAGGATCCAGTGTAAGTCCACGAATGTTTAGAAGAACCCAGTAAGACAGCTTGTGCATCAGCCACAAAATGCTGATGCACAAGCTCAACTATTTAGAGATGATGACAGTCAGTTAAGGACGATATATCTTCAGATATCAGTTCTTAAAATGGTAAGGTCTCACAGTCTGAGCTGATAAAACATAAATCTATTAATTCTGGTTTGCAGATACGCATGATGCAGTACTTCTTGAAAACAAAGAAAACCTCTTACAAACACCACACCAAAGAGAGACAAAAATCACAGTGATTCAACTCAGAAAGAAACAAAATCGACCTGATGATGAAACTAGTCACACTATGTTTGACTTGCAGCAGATTGCCAGCTAAATCTTTCCAGTGTTGCTGCACAGATTTAAGTCTGAAGGGCATTTTTGTAAAAGAAATAGCCTCTCCAAGTGGTAGTAGTTCAATTTCAGGACTGTCAGCCTCAGTGTTCTAGTAAAAAACAAAGTCTGTTGAGATAACGTTTCAAAATTTAAGAAATTAGATGTTTTACTTTAATAGAACTATACTGAATTACCTGATTGGAAGAGCTGCCCTTATATTGAAGATATTCTGGAGTTATACCGTGATCAGATCTGAGGTTTTCATTTACCTGCTACAAGGTACTCTTGTATGTCAACCACTATCAGCTGAAAATGATAACGTCTCTTGTTCTGCAGGTTTCTTATCAACAACCTACATTTGCCCATCGGCTTTGAAACAGTTTCATCACACATCTCAAGCAGATGACTGGATTCCTCCAGACTAATGTTACTGCTTATCAGCATTGCTTGGTTTACAGGGCAGCTGGCTGCACAATCTAGCTGGAATCAAATTAGCTGTTGATAATATGGTTGTAAATAAGCTCAGCAGCTGAATAGCTGTACATCACATGTGTGCACAGCTTGATCTGATTCAAGTCTTAACATAGATCTTCTTGAGAAACTTATCAGAGTAGTTTTTACAGGGTAGTGAACCTTAAATAACTGCAGACGTCTGTGTGCCTTTGGGATCTGAGGGAGAGCAGACATCAGTTCACAGATGCAGGAGGTTTCAATAACTCCATGCAAATATCTGTGGGGAAAACTAGTCATAAACCAGTCCTCTGCAATAATTAATGAGATGGTCTCCTTCAGACACGAGCCATGCCAAGCTGGCAGAGACATAGTGAGCCTCAGGCCCTGAGCTAATGTGATAGTTCAGGTGTAGCCTAGAGGTTAGCATCCCTAACCACCTTTGATGGTCAACAGATCTCTTCCTGCCACAAGGACCCTTTCTCTTCTCGTTAACTGATTTGGCCATCTAGCTTTGCACCAAGCATCAGCTGGTGTAAATATTCTGATATGACCTTAATTGCTGCATACTTTGGCTCAGGTCTGGATGATTTGAAGAGGAGTGATGTCTTTTGGAATGACAAAAATGCCGGGCAAACAGCAATCCCTCTCTTCTGAATTATAAACTTGGTATTTTTCTTCACATCCTTCTTCTAGTTTGGTACAGTAGAACATGATTTCTGCACCAAACACTTAGCTTGCTTTGAATTTACAATGTAGTTCAGGTGCCTTCAGCTTGGAAGACTAGATCTCTCAACTGCCTCTCCCATATACTGGAGACACACCACAAATGATTTCATCGTTAAGTGGCAAACCATTAGGGTCTCTAGAATTAGAGTACCATTGCCAATATTCTCAGCTTCAGACCACTAAGTATCTTTTCTTCTCTTCTGCTTTTTAGCTTACCAGGGAAAAACGCATCTCTCACCAGCTTCATCCTATCTGCAGTCCAACTGCTCATCAAATACCTGAAGAGGTTACAGCTGTATTCCTGGAACTGTTACTCTATCTCCAGTGATAGAACAAAGTTTTACCTTCATTTTCTAACTATTTTTCCTCTTAGTTAGCTTTATGAACAGGCTTTATTTTAGACTCCCCTTTCTATTTTATTTATTTATTTATTTTTAATCAGAATTCCCAGAGTGGTGTGCCTACTGTGATATTTTATTTTTTTTTTAAATACCTTAATAATCCTTGCTGTGGATTTCAGTATGTGCGTTCATCATGTACTGCTATTGTTTCAGATAATGTATCCTCGCTAAAAGGCAACAGCCCAATGAATTCAGCAAAATTCCAAAACAATAAACTCACAAAAACACTGGGTTTGCAACATGAGTTTCCAGATAACAAGCAACAAAGACAACCCATCCACTTTCTATTGGCCTACACATTTGGTTCAAGATATGAACAGAAGACATAGTACTGAAGAGCAAGTATTTCTTATTTCATACATTCATTACTGGCGCTTGACATGCAATCCCAACCAGAGATTCAAATCACCCAGCTCATTCTAGCTAAATTTGACTAAATGTAAATGTCTAGTAACTAACTAATCTGTGATGTGTATGCAACATGAATGAATGAAAGGTTCTCCAAATCACTGCACAATATGAGAAAAAATGTGGAAAGCAGTTAAAATAATATGGCTTTGTTTTCACCAAAATATTTGTCAAAAAAAAAAGCAAATTTATAAATGGGTTCCCATAGTTTTCCCAGACCAGTTCTTGAACTCTTCCATAAGCCATGTCAGGGCATGTCATATCCTACAATATGAGATGACATCTCACTAAGCTTCTCTCAGTTTTATGTGCACATTGACATATCTGTTTTAGTAGAAAATAATTAATGTGTGAGTTTACTTACAGTTATGACAGGTAGCTCCCGTGTAACCTGTATCATTACAGTCGCAGTAAAATGTGGTCCAGGACTGAGAGCATTTTCCTCCATGTTCACAGTAGTTAGGCAAACATCTGGTCAGAGACAGATTTAAAAAATGTAATTCATTATAAATATTTCAATAAAAATAATGTTCTGGGAAAAAAAAAAAAAAGTCTATTTTCCTTTCAGGCAATAGTTTCCTAAGGCTGAATCACTGCACATTACCTGAAGTAATTAGTTATTCCTCTGATCTTTGACTTCCATCATAAGCACTGAAGACAACAACATTTAATAAATCCAGCAAGGCAGTAAAGATCACTCTCAAAATAAATAAATGAATAAATAAAAATCCAGTTGTCCATCACTTGTTAGCAATTAAAGTGCCACAAACTATCTGAGCACAGAGGAGGAGGATGAATAAAAGGTGAAAATACTACTGAAATCTAGTTTCAAAGAAGAATTCCCAGTCCTCTGATTAAAAAGGAATCATTATCACCAAAATTAGGCTGCATTACATTTTGTGGTAGCTCAAATGACATTAAAATCTCAGAAGTGAAAGGGGAAATATGCTTCAGTTATGAGTTCTGTACTCTCTCTTCTTTCCCTTGTTTTAGTTGGTATGCTTCCAAAGTATTATTGAGAAGCAAATTATTAAAAGAAGAAAGAGGCATAACAGCATGCAGCTTGGGAAGTGAACAGAAACAAAAGCTGTGGGAGATAAATTCAATCTCCAGGACAAGAGGTGAACACTGATCTGAACTACAGTGGTGTAAATACAGGCAGTGTAATGGAGTTACACTGGTCTACATGGAAACAGAGCTTATTCCATTGTCTTTTCTTTCCTTTTTTTTTTTTTTTTTTTCTTTCCTTACTGTATATTAGATAATCTCTTTTACACTGTGTGTTCAAATTCTGAAAAATGAGTAACTTGTTTTTAATACCACTGATGCAATTGTGATGGGTGGGTGGATAGAAAACAGACAATCTATCCATCTCACCCTCGCCAGCATTTCATTAGGGTCTGCTTGGCTGCAAATTGAACCTTTTTATGGCCCAGATTTTTCAGTGCTGCCCGCAACCAATGAAGTCACTGAAGCTACCTAGATTTGTACTAGTTGAAGACCTGATTTTCTTGTAGTTCATCTCAGTCTTAGTAAACGTTTGCATTTAACTGTGCACATTGCCTTTAACTGTATCTTTCTGTCTGTTTCTTCAAGAATCCTGACAATTAAAGCACATTTAATTTGTAGAAATTGAAAATTTATGTGTCACTAATGGCCACTGTGCTCTACAGGCTTCTGAGCCCCACCAGCCATGCATTCATCAGCTTACTTGAGTCCAAGGTTGTTTGGAGTTGCCAAACACTAACTACTCCAGGAAACTTGCATATGTGAATAAGGGCCTATCAGACTAACTTCGTGTCCTCAACATGCTGTGTGGAAGTACTTGCACACATATCCTTGTCTCCATATGTATGGGGCTGAGATTTGATCTGGAACTCAGATTTACTTGGCCACAATTTATACCACCATAATAAAATTACACAGACAACATATTAAACATCAAAAGATTAAAGATTAACTCATGTTTATTAATACTTAATCATTGTTCTTATAGTCATTATTTATTATTCAAATATTACAGACATAAGGGATTCAAGAAGAAAATTTGATATTTATAACTATCAGTAACATCAGTTGAGGCAATTATAAAGTATATTACTCTTACAAAAAATAATTTTTATGGCTTCCACTAATCATTGGTCTCAAATATAGAATGGGGAAAGAAAACAGCATATACGCTCCTGGATTTCTTGCTCACCAGGGAGGTTTATGCACTGCTGTAGAGAACAGTTGAGACATACAGCAAGGGAAATAAAGACGGTGAGTCTCAAAGTCCATCTTGTCAGTTTATCTGTAGTAGACACCATTTCTTAGGCTTTTTACTTAAACATCTAAAACAGGAAAGACAAAGGGGATGGGCAAAGCTGTTGGTTTTGCCTTGTACTGACAGGCAGTCTGAGAAAGGGTAAGCCTTCAGCTTTTAATGGTATGCTGAGAAATCATTCAGCAGAGAGAAAAGCCCCAGAGACAGCATAGCCAGCCCCTCTGCCATCACATCTACTCATGGCAATGGAGAAGAGATTAAGCTGTGGGTCAATGCTAAAGAAGGCAAGAACAGCCTATGGGATGGCACAAGTAGGACTGGCTGATGCATGACCTGTGCCCAGCTATGCTCTGCAGATCTCACCAGCAGTTTCATCCCAAAGACTTCATGAGAAGCACAGTGGTTCAACAGCTCTGCAGTGATAAATATAAATTTTGACTGGAAGAGCAATTTGCTCAAGTTTACACTTCAGTCATGCCTGGTCTTGCCCTCAGCTCATTGTCTTCACTTCTACCTGCTTTTTGATGATAAACATTCACTTATATCACCTTTACAAGAGAAGTAGCTATACTCATATTGCAGAGAGTGATGGAGACAAGAAATATCTGATGTTTATAAAGCTCTTAGGAGAGATAAAAATAGCACTGCACTGTATCATTATCATAATTTACATCATCAGTGTAATGGACAAATGTTTTCTGCCTATTTTTAAACTAACTCTTATTAATTAACCCCATACAGTACAACTAATCGCTAGTCATTTGTGGTTTGCCAAAGGCCCGTATCAGAGGCTTAGACACATTTATTCCATTAAAACAGCTTCCTTAATAAAGGCTTTACAAAGTTGAAGGTCACTTTTCATTTCTGTTTGTCTTACAAATGCAGACACTTTTTCTTCCCCCAACAATGCACAACAGACAAGTTGAACTAGCTATGTAAGCTTTTAATGATATTCATAAATTTAGAATTAAACATTCTTTTATTCCTTAGTCTATTTGCTTTAATTAGCACCAACCACATTGATCTTGTTTTGGTCAGATAACTAACCCTTCTAAGAGCTAATGAAACAAATTTCTTTGCAACTCTAATAATTACCATAATCCCATTCTAACTGAGCAGTTGTGTCTTCATTAGAAGCAAAATTTATCTTAATTGTCAGGGAAGTCCAAATTTATAAATAACTATGATTAAAATTAATCAAGACATGGATAAATCACAGGTTGTTTCATTTGTCGACTGTCCCAGAACCTTATGCTGAAGGGTTCAACACATATAAATACATATATTTTAAAATACAGATATTTGCATTCTAGTGGATTCAAGCAATTCTAGAAAAGATCACAGTGGTATCATAGAATTTTTCAACGACAAACAACTGCAGTAGGCAGCCCCTGACCTATTTGCAATTGAAACAAACAGATTCAGTCAATTTTAGTGAGTATGACAAATGGGACACTTTGAAACTTAATGATTTGCCTAAGACAACTTGTGATAGACCAGGAACTCTGATCTTTCTGATTCCAGACTAATTCACAAAAATTCTCATGGTGAATTAATTTTATAAAAATAAATAAATAAATGAAACAAATCATTTTTCCCTTCTTCAGCCAAGCTGGAAAACAAACACTTAAGTGAGCAATTAGCAAAGCCTTCACAAAAGCACTCACTGTACTTAGATGAAACATCTCCAAAAATGCATGTGCTTCCTTTGAATTCAAAGGACAAACTGCATAGATATTAAAAGGCAAAATTTGGCCGTTTATTGGAATGACGAAGAAATAACAATGACAAAATTACTTGAGTGGGAAGGCTGAAGGAGTTCTACGCATTTGATGTTACACTTGACTGGAAATAAACCTGGTACTTTCAATAAGCACCTCTCAGATTTTGTTACAGTCAGCACAACACATCCTGCCTGTACCACTATGTATTCTTCCTAAATAAACAGAAAAAAAGAAAGCTGAGAGAAAAAGAAAAAAAAAAAGAAACCACCACACTCTCAATATCAAGACTCAATTTGCATCATTTTGAAGCAACTCAACAGTGTTGTAACAAGAACACATACAAAAGTGAAAGGCATCTTTTTAGCATGCCTTTTTGTCTTACTCTACTGAGCAGTGAATCTGAAACTCCTTGCCAAATTATATTTCAAATATATGAAATGGACTCAAAGGGAGACCAAACAAGCACTGGAAGGGAAAGGTAAGATAAATCCACCAACACCACTACATGGACAAAGTTTATCAACTTGACGGATTTACCAATGGGAAAACAAATGAAGATGAGATAGCATTAGAAAAGAAAGTACTACAGGAACACATCCCATCTTGTTTATCTCTGAATGTCCGTTTGTGGCAAAATAGTGAGCTATATATGCTATGGAGAAGAGAGAACTACTAGAACCAGAGGAAGGAAGGGAAAAGAATGAATAGAAGTATCATTAAGACTCCCAACTTGCATCATGACTTTCTTTTCCCTTAGCATCAAGCAGCACATTCCCTCCTCCTTACCCCACTTCTCAACTTCTTGCTTCAGCTTTAACTGAAGAACTTTAATAAAAAATGCTATGGCATGTTTTCTTTTCCTTTTTTTTTTTTTTTTTTTTAAGCCATCTACGTTTTCTTCCCTAAATTTATTATTGTATGAAAAGTAATGGAATACAAAAAGAACAGGAGTAACATGAACAAAGGATTTTCCTCTTCCACACCACAAGTCATTTCCTCTGTCACTTCTAATAGATATAAACATATCTAAAGAAAAGTATTTGGGGTCATTTAATAATCTGGCACAAAGAGATATTTTTCTTCTTCCTGAGATTGGCAAAACTTTGATGACAGACCATTTAAAATATATTATTACTGTTTCAGGCTCTGTGCTTGAATACCACTGTGAGAGCAACATTTAGAAGATCTGAAGTTGATGCTAAATGCCCATGGGCACATGGCTGGGACAGAACTGTGCAAGGAGGCTGTTCTGGGATTGGTGCAAGTAAAAGGAAAAAAAAATCTATTTATCTATGCTTAGATAAAAGGATTTTTTTTTCCTTTTTCTTTTTTTTTTTTTTTTCTCCCTTTTTTAAACATTTGATTGCTTTGTTGTTAGAACACCTACATTTTTAATAGAGGCAAATGTGCTGACAGTTTGGCTTGGCATCAGCAGAAAGGATTTTATATAAATAAATTTGAAAATTAAAAAAGGACAAATAAACCATCCTGTACAGACAGCTGTTCCATTTAGAATTCATCATTTTACAAAGCAAAAGCAGAAAAGCCATCTGTGAAAACCAAACACACAAATAAACAGGGACAGGATATTATATCCTCCATGCATACCCACAGTTAGACTTTAATATACCATGGGGTTGCACATTGCATGAATTTTGACTACATGATTAGCAATGGGGATAAACAATACTTAGGCCTCCCTAGAAATTCAGTTCCACACTTAAGTCAGATTCCAAAAAAACACTTCAGAAGCTCCCCACCAACCTTCTAATGGTCTGCTTTCTCCACAGAGGCCTCATTCAATGGCAACCCCCTTCTCCAACGTTACTGGGCCCTCCACTCCATAAGAAAAATAAAAGGTAACTATCTCAATCTCTGCCATCTTCCCGCACATACAGGTACATCACAGATAGAGCAAAATGTTCACCCTGCTCAAACTAGTTGTGTAATTACCCGTGACAGAATTTGTTAAACACATTTTAAGGACCAGATCAGCACTGATCTTAGTTACTCTGTAGCACCATCAGTTAAGTGAGATTTTAATTCAACACCATTTTCTTACTCCACTTGAAAATAAATAAGTAAGCAAGCTCATCTGAAAAAGAACAAGACTAAATTAACACAGTCTGTCTGCAGTTCAGATGAGGATATGAATGCAGCAGGTAAGTCTGAAGAACCTGTCTGTTTGCTCTGAAAACACAGTATTGCCACATACCAGTGCACCATTCATGGTCCTCAATCAGTGTTTTCTGCAGCTGGTGTTACATATACAAAGCAAAGTTAATAAAAACAAAAACTTAAAATTAAGTGAGAGCAAAATCATCTCATGACATTATACAAATAATCTGAACTTTCATTCACATTAGAGGCAAAGGACAGAAAACTGCCCTTTTCTTCAGAGGTAGCATCATCCAGTGTGATTGCCTATTTTACAGAGAATTTGCTTTGTACAAACATATTCTTGTCTTATAATTACCACAGAAGGAAATCATCTGACAGTGCAAAGCTCATATACCAGGCCAACAGCAGGGAATTCTTCTACATAGTTTTATTACACTTAATTGCCAGTCAGCTCTTAAGCAGCCAGAGAGAGATGTTCTGTCACCAGCTGCATTATCCAGCTAGTTTAACATTAGAATAGATATGAGAAGAGGTGGGGATGTTCTCCAGAACTGCAGGGGTTTTAATTCTGATACCCAGATTTTGGGTTGGCTCAGTGTGGTTTCCTTTATTTTTATATTGCTGACTTTTTCGTCATCCTGCCCTTCCATCCTAAAACTTGTGTGGTATTGAGTGGGTTTCCCAGACTCTCACTCCAATATGAGCTACCTGCAATGGTTTTATGTTAGCATGTTTAATTGGTGGTACATTCTTTGGGGAAAGATCCCCCAAGGGATTTTTCACTCTCACAGAACACCATGTATACTTTTATTTCTAACACTTTTTTTTTTTTTCTTATTTTTTTTTCCCCCAGTGCATATCAATCTTTACAAGAGAAAAAGTAATTAAGATACCTTTTTCATTTTTAATCTCCCCACCATATAACATAGTTTGGATTAAGGATTTTTCCCTTTTCCTTTCCATAACATTATTTCCAGTGTTTTGCTTTGTTTTCAGTGAAAAGAAAGCAGGAAAAGTTAAATTTTATAAAGACAATTTGATGAAAAAGAATGCAATTTCTTACAATACTGTATTTTTTGATGCACAAAAAGCAATTTGTCAGTGTTTTAGAAAGTATCAAAACAAACAAGAGAAAGGGAAAGTTTTTGAAAACCTGTCTTCAATTTCTTTCATTAAAATAGAAACTGAAGGGATCTTCAGTGTGCTTATATGCTGTTTGTAAATATATGCTCTGGAGCCTACATTTGAAAGAGGCAAGAGACACAAAAGGGACACAGAAAATAATCCGTCACAGGACTGAAGTAATATTTTTAAGGTTATATGAGATCTGTAACCTGGATTATCAGACCTTCTTAACCAACTCATGAGGATAGCCTCCCTGTAGCATTTCAATGGAATAATTCAAAAAAGAAAAAAAAAAAAATCCAGGTGTTCCACCATCTGAGGTTGTGCAGTTCAAACACTCTGCTGACGGAAGTACAAACTCACAAGATTCACATCTACCATATCTACCTGTGATTTACCAAGAATCAGATTTTTTTCTTATTCAAGGAGCATGATCTGAAAAGGTCTGACTCATTGCTATAAAACCAAAAAGAAATGTTAAGACGACCTTTTGGAAAGAGAAAAAAAATACAGACTGTCAAATCAGTGTCATTTCTGCAGAAAAGACACTAAATACTGAAAACAGGAACAGTAGAGAGAATGAGAAGAATGAATGCCAAATTATTAATGTTTTGATTCCTTCTCCAATGCACTGCAGGTATTTATATGGGAGTGAACGCAGTATGAAGTGTTTGCTTTTCCAATCCCAGCCTGGGATTGTAATAAATAAAACTAAAACTCACTGGGCATAATTAGCCAGGATATTTCTCATTTGCATGGCCAACTTAGAAAAAAAAAAACATATAAAGTTTGGCTTCAGCTGCAGGGCATACATTAATTCTTAGAAGAGATTAGGGAAATGCAAAAGGAGACTGTACTTTCATCAGATTTATCCTAACCCGCTTCACCTGCAATAGTAATTAATTTCCCAAAGGTCCATTTTGACAGTACAACACATGAAATAACACTAAGTTCATTACTAAAAGAAGGAAAAAGTTGGAAATTATTATTTCTTACAAGTAAAAACTGATAGTAAAATCTAACGGAATCTACAAAGGAAGTACATAAAAAGTAGGATTTAAAAGGTCAGATCTATGTGGCAAGGAAAAAGAATACTTTAAACTAATTTATTTAGAAAATATTACGAGGAATTTCCACAGATAAAACATGTCTAGGGATAAAAGGGTAAGGACTAAGGACACTTTTCTTTCACTTCTTTGTGCTCCATGACTCAGGAGCACAGGGACACAAACCTGTGAATCAACTCAGCGTGCTTCTCCCTAATGAAGTAAACTGTTAATGTCAATCCCATCGCAGTGATTATTATGTATACCACATGCTGCTCTCTCCACTTGTATTTCCTAGGAGAATTAGAATATGCAGATGAATCTTGGTTTAATAAGGATGGCAATAACAGTGTGTGTGCCTGCCCACTGACGCTAGCATGATAAAACAATGCCAGAATTTGTAAGGAGATATCTGAGGTCAAGTTTGCATTCCTAACTGCAAATCCTTGGAATCCCCAGAATGTCCTACAAGACAAGCCATCATCAGCCCATCTGTTAAGGTGGTTTCAACGTGAATCCTTTTGTTTTGTTTTGTTTCTTCCTAGGTCACTTAAGGGAACTGAAGTTCCCAGTGTTGTCCTTGACAAGTACTGTCAGTATTTGCTATAGTGAGGGCATGGTGCCAGCCAAGTAAAAATAGGACAACCCAGTCAAAGCTTCATCAGCGCAAAATCAACACTAACTGCAGCAATCAGATTAAAGTACCCTCTCAGTTACAGGCAGGGAGAGCAATGCATGTATTTATGTATTCATGTGGATGTGTGCCTAAAGTAAAGGAGGCTCTGACTACTAGTTTATTTATGAATGACAGGTTTAGCACAGAAATGTGCTGTGGCTTCAGTCCCAAAACTATCACGTCTCAGATACATAAGCACAAATTGTGTATACAACTTATGACGATATAATAATGGGTGTACTGTGCTTCTGCACCTGCCTTAGCCCTACCTTTGTCCAGGTAAACTTTGTCACCAAAGAGTCAATAGCTTCAAGCTTTTTCAGCCCTGGCAGGGAGGGCAGAATCACATTGAAGTTCAGGCTCCTTAGCAAAGCTTCTCTGTCAACAAACAACCTAAAGGCCACATCCATTGTGATACAGGTTGAGAAGTTCAAAAGCATGAAGGTAACCAACATGATTGTTAAAGATGCAACTATTCCTCTCTTGAAACCCTGATGGAAGCAACCATTTGTCTAGAACCATTTGGAGGAACAGAGACTAGTTCCATGATGTGAGGTCAGGGGAAAATGATGCCAGTTTTCTCCTTGCTACAGCTATTTGGTGCAAGATATCCCAACTGCAATATCTCCAAAGCACTTTTCTTTACAGAGTTTGAAGGTGCTGGTATGAGAAATCATGCCAGATCTTACCTCTTTGTGAACTGGAAACAGAATTTTCTCCTCTGTGACTAACACTGTGAAACAGAGTTTGTCCCATTACACACAAGAAGTGGATGAGATTAATGAACCCATGTCTACAAGCTTTAAGGCAGCCCTTGCTGATGTATTCCAAGGGGTCCATCTGCTGTAAGAGCAGACAGCCTTGCACAGCCCAAAGGGAGCATCTGTGCCATATGATGTAGGGCTGGAAATCCACAGTGTTTCTGGACTTAGGTTTAATGATTTTCTGGCATGTTTTCCTAATATCCATGGCAACTCTTGAGCTGCAGTATCTCTTGAGCCCACATTCCTCCATCTATTAATTGAATAGGATGCCAACTATAGCAAACAACCAACTCAGTGTCAGGACTGAAGCTAGTACTTCTAGTCCCAAAATTCAGCATTCCAGCCAATTGCTGAATGGGAAATCCCAAAGCTTCTCAACAGTGTGGCCAAGTTCTCAGCATCTGCATATTTATTTTCCTATCCATTTCATTTATTTTTAAATGAGAGGCTGCTTGAAATTCTCCCAAGCTATACCTTCCATTGTTTGCCCACATACACACAGACCAACACCCCCACTAATCCATTGCTATGCAGAAAGAGAAAACAGTGCAAAAAGAATTATTACTTAGCAAAATGCAAAGTCATATTCCCACATATTTTGAAATGAGCACAGATACAACAAAACATATTTCTGCTCTGAAAAACTGAGTACAAAGAGTTGCCCATGGTGAAGAGAATGTTTTAAAAAGTAAGAAACTCAGAATTCTCAGTACTAAGACCTATCTCCAGACTTCAGTTCAGATCACCAGTGCCTCTACTCCAGTTTCCTTACTCTGTTGGTGTCACAGCAAAGATGCAGATGAGGTGACTTTAAGAACATCTCACCAAACTCTCTATCAGCTTCCAGCAATCTGTGGCTTAAGGATTCATGTATGTCTTCCTGGCTTTTTCCTTTACATTTGACCTCTACAGCATCTAATGATATCCACTTTGATGCTGTGTAAGATGTGAATTTTGAGAAACAGCAAATACTTCTTGATTCACCTCCTTCATGCTGCTCCTCAATGCACAATCCTGCTTAGCTCTTGTATCCAGGCTGAAAAGTCCTAGCCTATTTATTTTTTCCTTGTAGACAACAGTTTGTGACACACAAGAACAGAGGGTCAGTTTTAGAAACAGCTGAAAGGCCTGAATGACAGACTTATAGTCAGAGCTGCACACATCACCTCTGAGTGACCCAGAGAGGACATACTTCTTGGAAAGGGTTGGTCAGGCCAAGGCTGAGATCAGTGAATATATCCAACTGGATTTGCACTTCTTTTAACAACTGAAATAGAGGATGCGAAGTGATCAACACACAGTTATTAGCTTGATATATGAAAGTGTAAATGCTTCCATAAATGTCCAGTGCCTCAGTCCCTGCCTCCTCCCAACACCATATGAATATCTTGCCATCATTTTGACCACATCTGAAAGATGGTCAGACACCTCAAAGCCAAGAAGTGAGACAATGTCATGAAAACAGAAAGACGAGTAGAAAAGAATCAAGCTAGTGGTCATCAAAAGAAACATACGGCCTCAGATGAATCCTCATTCTAGACATTATGGAGTCCACAAAGAAGAACCCACCCCCCCAAGAAAAAAAAAAAAAAAAAAAGAGTAGCAAGTTCTGTCACTCACAGAACATCACCCTGTAGTTGCAAAAATGAATCATGCATTGTTAGAAGCAAAGAGCAAAACAGGAAAAGGACAAATGGACAGAATTTGTAGCTCTTCCTCCTCCATTTCTTTACACTCTAAACTTAAAATATATACAAGTTAAAAAAATATATATATATTAAAAAACACCATACCTGAGGGCTATCTGCCTGCCTCCCCACCCTGCCACAGAACTTCCTTAGAGCACCAGAGAGATGCATCTACCAAACAAGTTCTCACAGGTGTATGATACAATTCTGAGCTGAATTCCTGACAGGCTCTTCCCACATTTATATGCTTTTTTTTTCTGAAGCAATGTTATTGTTGTTGACATTTCAGACCCCCCTAAAGCAAGAACAAGCCACAGCTGTTCTAGCTGGAGGAGAAGCCTGAGCAAATGCAGAGAATCATAAAGAGCTGGAAGGGAACTCAGGAGATCACTTAGTCCATGCCTATGCCCCAAGGCAGGATTGTGCATACCCACGTTTGCTGTTTCTCAGAGACTCATGTAACCTGTTCTTAAAGTCTTCCAGTGACTTGACAGTTTCCTCAGGCAGCCTATGCCACAGGTGTTCTCCTGTACATCTTGGCCAGAGAAGATTATTCTTTTCTGAACTGCAGCAGCCTTTTACCACCTGAGGCCCGTTATGCTTCCTTCCCTCAACAATCTCTTTTCTGGTTGAAGAACCAGCACTTAATCAGTCTTTCTTTGCAGAGAATGTTTTCTAGACCCATTTTATTTGAGTTCTGAATATGTTCATAGAGAACAGAAATTTAAAAGCAAGAGTGCTAATGAACCTGTGATGGCTAAACATCAGGATTAATGGCCAAAGACAGAAAGAATCATTCTGTTCTCACCAGACTTTCTTACCAGTCAGGCTTTTCCCTGGAAGCTTTTAGATTTATTATATCACCTCAGAAGACGTCTTCTTTCCCAAAAACCACTTACAATGCAAAATCCCAGGAGTGAGGGTTGTATTATCCCTCTACGAACCTAATTTACATCAATCTGAACTAAAAATAAATCCACAAAGAGCCTGCATTTATTTGCCAGATGGCTTGTGGTCACGATTGTCAGTGTAGGACTTGTACTTCTGCAAAGTATGCATACATACCCAAAGACACCTCCTTCCCTCCCCAGAAGTCTCTGAATTCAGGGACTTCATGGCACCTTCACTTCCATGTTTCATCTCTGCCTTGTTACTCTCTGCTCTGTACTCGGCTGCTATATTTTTCTGACTCATTAATTCAGCGTAAAGCAAACACACCCTGCTGAGTACCTGGCACTCCTAACCAAGCAGAAATCCTGAAGAGGCAACAACAAAGACAGAGAAAATTAAACAAATACACTTTCTTTTACATATGGAGCAGACCTCTATGGCTTAGCAGCATATTATCTCATTTTTTCTTTACGTGGGGATAAATGCGTTGGAAAACGGCTATGACATCTAACACTTCGTAACAAGAGCAATGTTAGCACCACATTTTACAACACCCTCAGAAAACACAGAGCAATCTATGCATTTGGACAACCACAGTAAATATACATACTATGAACAAAAGAAAAACAGTTTACTAGATTAACAGCATAAAGGCAGCACAGGTAATGCCAAGTCCTACACATGCACTGTTACAAGAAAGATTGCTTCCTCCTACAAATTGTATTTTCCCATTTCACAGGGTGTTGGGAACAGTATCCAGGAAGAGCTGTGCCCTGAAGGAGGCAAAGGGAATATGGTATTACTTTCCAGAACTTGTGGAACAGACACAGCTCTGAACATACTGGGGGTGCCTCTCCTTGCACAGGTTATGTCACCTGAGGATGACATGCAGGTACCATCCAAGGGCATGGAAAATCAGAGATGACTTCAGATGCCACAGTAGGAATAAAAACAATTCTGGCACTGCAACTAAGGGCTGCAAACAGGCGGTTTCTTATTAGGAGATAGCACTAACTAGCCTTCTTCCATCATAAGGACAGTCTGTGTTGACTACTTCAGACTGCACAATGTCTTAATGTCCTCATGAAAGCGTGTAAGACTTGAGTTTCCTTTGCATTACCTGCTACTCCCAGCTGTCTCAGATACCTTCTAGACTACCCTTTCAGGCAGGACCAGAGCAGCTACCAGGTGGTCTCATTCACAGAAATGCTGAGGCTGGAAGACAACTCTGGAGGTCCCTGGCAAGAGTCACCTGCTCAAAGCAGGGTCAATGACAATAGATTCACTCAGGTCTGCAAAAGCATTTTCACTTGGCACTGTCTCCTCAGACACCAATGAAAAGAAGGCAAAATTCTGTATATTCCTATGGAGATCCCCATTTTTTTTCTGAGTACTGTTTAATACCTCAGCTAGTGTCAAGGCATTTATCTCCCAGAAATAGGTACTGAAGAATAGAAAAAACAAATACAGGGATACAGAAGGCATTCATGCAAAGTTCACCTGAGCACACATATAGTTCAAATACTAGAGATGAAATGATGAGATATTAAGGCTTAGTCCCTCAGGTAGCTCCATTTAAATTAATGGAGGCTCATCGCTTTATACTGAGAATCCTGGCATGAGCATAATAAGCTTACACAATTCATTGCTCTTTCTCTCTCTCAAAAAAAAAAAAAAAAAAAGAAACAAACAAACAAAAAAAAAACATACTGCCAGCATCAACAGTAGTCCCAACTTGTCATCTTTCAAAATAAACCCGTTAATCCTCTTTCTAAGAGCCAAAATAAGTTGCAGAGAGCTGTCTAGCTACTGTTTTCAGAGCCCAGGTCTGAACAAGCTTGGCCTACAAGCCTGTAACAAATGAATTGCTTTCTAAATAGAGGCATATTCCTCAAAGAGCTTTCTGTGCTTAGGTAACTAAGACAAATGCCCCATTTACATGTTAATTAAGAAACACAATTCCCACATGTGTTAAAATTACAAAAACGTGCTTTTACAGTGCACATCGCAATAAATCTTACAATTAAGAAAGGGGAGATCATATTTCTTGTGGATGATGCTCTTACAGAATTTTAACACTCCTTACATATATAGAATGAGCAGCTGCATATTGCATGCCTGGAGTCAGACCCCAACTTTCCTACAAGCCCAGAGCTGCTGCAATATAGAGCACTAGTTAAACTACAGTGACTGTAAATGATGTGTCAGACACTTTGTGCAATGAACCAATCTGAATAAGGCTTGAAAACATACTCAAGCATAGACCATGCAGACTAGACAGCAAGGCTGACCTTCAATTTGCCAGAATTCTGAATTCAAATCTCCTGTTCTCCCCAACCTTCCATCTATAGTTTAACTAATTAGGCCATAATATGGACCTGAAGAACATAAAATGTTCAAAAAATGTTAGGAAGAATACACTCCAAGAATACTTTCATGGTCAGGCTTTCCTCAGGTTAACCACTGGATTAGGAACAACCCTGTTGGAAAATAACACAAAGGATTTGCCTCTTATCTGTATTTTCTTAATTCATTTTCATTTAATTTCATCCCTCTTTCCAATGGCCTGTTTCTGCTATGATCACTCGACTTCAGTTCTACACCAGCAGTACTTCACCCTGAAAATCTTTCAACAATTTTTGCAACTTCCTGAAATCTATTTTGTAAATTTAACTTCTCTCAGTATGTGAGAAATATGTAGTATGATTTGGACAAAAAAAAAAAAAAAATCCTTCTTTCTTCCCTGCAAAATAATTTCAGCAGAATTATTGGAGTTGCCAGACAGGGAGAGCGCACTGAGTGTTTCACTACCCGAGAAAGCTGCAATCCCCACGACTCCAGCAATGCTCATTCCTTTTGGTTACCAGGGGAATTTCAGAATTTCTGCACAGTACTTTACTACACTGAAGGTTTCTATCTTTCCCTTCAGGGCAGGTCCACTGTTACACTGAATCCAGCCATAAGAGAAACACTTTTGACAATTATCAATTGTCTTTTCCCCCCTTTTTAATCTACTTTGTCTTTTTCACGTAGATCATATAGTAGAGACATAAATTTAAGGCTGTCCAGAGAATCATAGTGGAACAGACCACATTCATCTTCACTAGATCACGTATAGCTTTTATTTATGCATGACATATTCAAGCCAATGATTATGCAAAAAAAAGTTCCACCTTTCTTATTATGTTTGGATCCTTGCCTTAAATAGTTTATGGTATCATCACAGACATATGCTTGTCATCTTTGGGATGCCAAAGATGAGAATGACACTTGGAGTAGTACCATAGATTTACTTTGCAGCCTGGACTCTGTGACAGTGAAGGCATTGGAGATGTCTCATAGCACCTCTGCCACATACCAGAAGTATTTTCTTCTGTTTCAATATACAAATTGGCATTGAATGGTCCACTTAATATTAAAAAATCTGTTCTTTCAAGAAAGAAAACACAATGCTTTTTTTATCTCTTAATTCACCAGAAAGTTTATATTTTTATCCCCTTTGTTAAATATGCTGCTTCTTATCAATTCCATCTACCATTCCAGACACACCAAGTGTGAAATTCATATCTACCTGAATTTGGTCATCATTAAACTTAACAGATTTGATCAACAGAGTCAATATTTTCTCCATACAAGTTAAAAAACACGAGCACAAAAATCTCATATAAGAGAGATTTTTCCCACCTTACTAGCTCTTGCAATCTGATCCTTTCTATAGAAAGCAATGAGATCAGCTTTCAGCTCCACCTAAGCAGTATGTCTGAAAAATTACTTTCAGTCCTTAAGCTCCTAACGTATTTCCAAAATATCCTTACTATTCACTTAACTATCTGAAGCATGTGAAATTTTCAGCAGTTCCATTTTCATTTTTCAGATCTTAGCCAGATTTAAAAACAAACAAAACCAGAATCTATCCATAAGAAGCAAAGGAGAAATTAGGAAATATGTAAAAAATGTTGGTTGCTTATTTCTTCTCTACCCTTGAATAGAAAATCTGGACTTTCTCTCAGATTTTAACTTCCTAGTGATTCAGATCAGTATATAAACTAAAATGTGTGTTTGGTAGATACAGGCATTTCATCATAATATTGACTTGCACCAAATGGTCAATATGCTGCATGAGGTGTACCATATCTTCATTATGGAAGTGCTGTGCTGTAATGGCTAAGAAGAAAAATTGTAAATGATCTACCTAAACAAAAACAACTAGTATATTAAGGGGATGACATGTTCTGATGAATCAAATAATTTTTCCTTCTCTTTCATTTCCCTCTAAAACTTCAAAGCAATCAAATGTTGTTTATGCATAAAATTTAATCCTTTCACCAATCTGTAGTTTGATTGGATTTGCATACTCTATTTCATACAAGTCAATGTGAAGAGAGCCTCATGTAATTGAAACTATTTCCCCTCCAGCTCTTCTATCTTTGCTGTAATATTTCCTATTAGTAGCTTTATTATGCCTAATATCTTTAATGTTGGCAGATGAGAATTTTCACTTAATGTAACCTGTATTTATAAACCACTAGGATGAAAAAAGAACAAACACAAGAAAGAGGAAACAATAATTACCTGTCTTTGATGCCACACAGATCAATGTGTAAATCACTGAAATTCCCCAGGGAGCCTTGCTGAACTAAAATGAGGTCCTTGGGCTGGTTATCAATAAAGATGAGCCTCATACAGCCTTGAAAAGCAGTAATGGGATTTAAACATTGGGAATCAGTGAAATTGTCAGGGCACCCTGTGGGAAAAAAGAAAAGAGGCAGAGAAGAATATTGGAATGTTCATCTGTTTCTGTTGGGATTTCCTAATGTAAAGGCTTGGACGCTCATTATTCCAAGTGTTTTTTGAGCTATGCAACTTTCTGTGCTATAAATCTTTCAGTAAAAAAATAAAATAAAAAAGGGAAGAAATAAACGATATCTCACCACTAGAGATATCAGAGTATGAGATTTTTGCATGTGCTAAGCAAAATCAAAATTCATTTTTTGCATGTTCTTTAAACCTCACAGTCAATAGCAATTGACTCCCATAAGAAAAGCTGTGCAAACTATGAAATTATTATGGGTTAAATTCTGCTGCTGAGGCAAGGCACAGATTATAACGGTGAAATCATAGGAACAGCAAGCAAGAAAATCATTTCTGTCTGAACCTCTATGGTATTTGGCCAATTCTGAGATCCAAAGCCTTCTGCATATCCTCACTTAGCACTGTATCCAGAGAGTTCATCAGATCAGAGCCTCATTGCAGTAAGCACAACGCAGAAGTATGTCAGAGCTAAAATAGACAGTTGATGACACTCCCTTTATCTACATTAATGCTTACACTCCAAAAAGCAGGAGGTAGTATTTTTCAAGATTCTTTCCATTTTCAGAATTGAGCTAAACCTGCATTCATTTCAATGAAAGCACAGTATCTAAATACCTTTGTAGATCTGAGCCATGTGTCAATTATGTTCTGAAGTCTAAAATCACTGAGCCTGATCAGGACAGTGATATCTACAGGAATTTTAATGCAACTGGCAGTGCTCTGTCCTTTTAACCAGAAAAAAACACTCATGCCTAGTACAGATACGCGGCTTTTGCATGTTTTACTAGCTAGATATAGCTACTCCTCAGCTAGTCCACTTTAACAGCTGTGTTAGTCTGCAATGCAACTCAATAGGTGGTAAAAAATCAGTTACTACAGCATTTGCTATTAGGTGCAAAGTACATTTGGGAGACCTCAGAATCTGAGAATTTCCATCATGAAAACCTGTCCTATGTCTATCTGAAACAACTTACCTCCAAAATAGTAGCTGTTTCCCGAGTAGATCCTTGAGACAATGGTTGCATGGCTGGCAGTGGCAGCATTGTTATCCAGTGTCAGGGTAATTCGATGCCTTCTGGCATTGATGTTAACTGAATGCCAAAGACCATCATGGAGATTGGTGCCTGGGAAAGAAAAAAAAAAGAAAAAGGCACAAAGGGTGAAAAAATGTGAAAAAAGAAGTGCAGGAGACAACAACGTTTTTCAAATCTTTGCTTCCAACCTGTGATCACAAACAGGCAGCAGAACCCAACATGGGCAAAAACAGCAGCTGAAAAGAACTCATTGCCTCTGAAAGTAAACTGGCATAGAAGGTCCAAGAAAGGGAAAGTTTTTAGGAGTATTTAAGTAGATCATCTGCACATTTTGATCCAACCTGCTTGCTATACTGCAGGCACTCATGCATGTTTGCTGTGCCCTTTACCTTTTTGGTAGTATACTACTAACATTGGGGGGGAGAGGGGAGGAAGGGAGAGAGGGTGATTATGATTACTTTGAGTCTGTTGGGAAATGCTTGTAGCTAAAAAGGATTGTGCAGAGATCTCTACTAAACTTCTAGGACTAAATGCATACCTGAGATTTCAGAGGATTAGTTTCAGTGAAATGGTCGTAACTTCTCTCAGTCTCCTTATGAAAGCTGACAACCCCCAATATGTTTCAGTAGGACTTCTGTCCTTAAAACCCTTCAGCACTAAGTTAGCACACACTCTTATTGATGGATGTGCCCATATATATTAGATTTTGACATGGGTTTTCTGAGATCTGGGATTGTTGCTCTGTCCAGGAACCTTTAAAGGGATGTGGGAGATTATAGTACTGGGTAGCCTCTTTCTGTTATACATTTATGCAAAGTAACAGGGAAATAACACCTCCATTTTCATATTCTGAAAATCAATGTTGCATCTTGGGGCTCTTGAAATAGCACCACAAGGATACAAAGAAACTCCACATCCTCTACATTGACAACCATGAAAAGCAGTGGGCAAATCTCTGAGCTCTCACACAGTGGTGCAGATCAAAAGTAAACCAATCACACTTTGACGTACACTACCATCAAGCTGCAGTCTCTGAGAGGAGGCTCAGACAACTAGCATTTATTCCCCTCCCTAATGGGATATTTTTTGTTAATGTAGCTTTCAGAAGAAACAAACTAGCACTTAGTGACACAAAGAGGTGTGAGAACAGTTCAAAACAAAATAAAAAAAATTATGGGTGTTATGTGTATGAAAAGCCATTTCGTTACGAATTTGAAAATGAGACTATTTCTGGAGTAATGGCTGCTAACGCACACACAATTTCCATAGAATAAGACGCCAGTTTCTCAGGGGGAACAAAAAAAAAAAAAAGAAAAAAAAAAAAAGGGTGAGTTTACAGCTAGAACAAGTCCATTATGAAATACTGTGTTTAAGTTTGAAAAGATGCCAAGAAAAAATAGGCCACATTTGGGTCAAAAACAGGTCCATTCTTGACTAAACATGACTTTATTGTGAGTATCAACATCTGCAAGACATGGCACTTGCAATTTTTGCACATTTTCCATGTGTAAGTAGGCAGTTTAGCAATGTTTTGGATAGCACCAAAGGCTGGGCTCAGGATCATGATTTCAGACCTACATAAAAACAAGTACACCCAAACAAATATTGGCATTATCTCAGATTTGTCAATCTAATTAGGACTGCAATAAAGGCAGGAAATTCAGTTTTCAACATTTGGTTGCAGCAAACTGAAGCTGTAACAATCCACATGAATAAGGACAGATGCACGGCTGCCTCATTTTCTATCACAAAAGGGAATAAAATACACATACGGAGCAGCTCTGCTTTGACAACTCTGTCAGATTTTCTCTATATTTCATTTAATAGACACAACTGTACTCTTTTAGTCTGCACCAAGAATATTTTATATTACATATTTTTAAACAGATGTTCTTTTTAGAAAATACTATATTATTCAGACCTCTGAGTTCCATCAAGTCTATTATACATCCATGTTTGGAAACTGTGTATTCAGCCTACGTGGAAATGAATTTCCTGGACTCCCACCCAGCATGGTTGCATAGTAGTATGAGACGTGCACGGCTCTGGGCTAGAATACTTCTGCTCAGGAAACCAGCATGGCATATATAGGTCACACTGAGATGACAGCTGGGCCACCCTGGTCCTTGCTCTGCTGTACAGTTTGAAACTGTTTCCTTGTCTCTTGGAGACGAAACACAGCTGGTCTGTTTAATGTTTACAAGCAATTTCCCCTGAATTTTAGGTCAGAGAGGCAGCCACATTTCACCCATTTGCATCCCTACAGCTGCACAAAGCAGCTTGCAAATTGGCTTAGGATGCCAGTGAGGGAGTTTAAAGAGAGGAAGCCCATGGTCAGTTTCTCTTCTGAGTGTAGTGTAAAAGGAGAGTGTAAAGCAACAGCCAGATGAAGAAAATCAGCTCTGAGGCTGTGTTAACTTGTACTAGGGAAAAGCATAGCTGCCAAGCTGGCTCCCAGCTTACTTCAGCACAACGTGAGGACAAGAATCATGAAGGTCTGCATGTGACCTGACTGAAGAAAATTTAGCAGGACTTTGAAAACACAGAGATAACTGAAGAGTAGAATTAGTCTGAAGATTGTAGGATACCAACTCTTCATGTTCAGATCTTCCTCAAACTGCACAGTGTGGTGATACTACTGGAAAGTGCGAAAAAAAAATTGTAAACAGAAAACAAGATTTGGTGCTTCTGTACTTTGCTATCCTTTCTTCCAGTGGCATTGAACCTTTGTATTTTAAAGAGAGATGGGTGAAAGAAAACAAAAATAAAGTACCTTCACTAATTTCCACAGGGTTTTCTGTCACTTTCTGAATAAGTAGTGTCAATCTCCCACCGTGGAGGTAAACCAAGAGAGATCCTGACTTTTCAGACAATTCAGTGGACAGGAGTAAGCCATCTTTATTCCATGTTCGAAACTGGAAACTGACTGACAAGCCATCAATTTGAGGAGTGCCAGGCAGTAGCAAGTAGCTTCTACTGGAGCTGACAAAGGTGATGGGAACAATTTGTGGTTCTGAGCAGGAAAAGGTCACGTTCCCCTGCAAATAATAAAAAGCAAACATTGTTAACATATTTTTTTCAGACATCAAAAAAAAAGTATTTAAATAAGCTCATTGGATTTCTACTGGTGCTAGGTACTAGGAAATAGGTATTTTTATTCAGACACAAACCTTTGGAACTCACTAGGAAATGTATTTGTTCATTCAGGGAAAACATACATGACTTCAAATTTTTATATTCACCCCAAGCAGAAAACAAACAAACAAACAAAAAAACACTTCCAAATCTCAGTTCTTAGAAGGATCTAGATATGCTCCAAATGTTCTGTATCAAGTTCATGTCTGTATTTGCTGCAGGTCAGTGTTAGCCCAGACAGACCACCTCCACATGGCTGCCTGTGCTCTGTGTTTCCCAATACTTCCCATTTCAAGCTCAAGTTTAGCTTTATGTCATTTGGATCTAGGCTGACTTCAGGAACTGACACCAAAGCACTACTAGCAAGTTCTCTTGAGCCTTCATGTGCTGCAGGATGTGACACAAAGGTCCCACGCAATGACTGTGTACTGATGGGATTACATAACTGTGAATGAGAAAAGCTGCAAATTAGAAAAAAAAAAAAAAAAAAAAAAGGAACTAGACTAAATTTATTTTAAATATAAACCAAAATGTAGCTGTTAACAACAATATTTTTTTGCCCACTTACACCGATGCTATATAGCCTTAAAAGTAATGTCTCCCTCATTTACTTCAATGTATCATATGGGACCAAACATGAGGCACGTTTCCAGTTTTCCAGAAATATATTCCATGTTTCAAATATTTAATATACAACTTCCTGTAGTAGTACTACTGACCACATTTTCTTTTACACAGGGTGACACACCCCTATGCTATTCCAAATAACAATGGTCAACTTAATAACATATTTTTTTTTTTTTAAATAAATGATTATTCTGAAAAGATTCATAAGAAAAAAAATCATAAGAAAATTCAAGCTAAAAGTCTCTCAGATCCAGTACTTATAAGTGGGATAAAACAATACTTGTGTGATTTACTGGCTGATGGTAGGTCTCATGATTTCCATGGGGAATTTTGAGGAATTATTAAAACATTTGACACACAGCAAGAGCAGTGAAATCCAACATTATCTCAACACCAAACTTAAATGGTCTTTAACTTAATCAGTCATCCAACCCCGAAACCAATGATGCTATTTGCTGAGAAGAGCACCACATTTTCTCACAGCAGTCAGCAAAATCTGCACCAGCATGTATCTCTGTAGTTTATAAATGAACCAACTCCAGTGTTTTGTTCAGCCATTGTAGATTACCCAACTAGGTCATTCAAGCCATATAGTAAAATCTTAACAATATATAAAGCCAGAATACATTCAAGGAACTGTGTCTTTCAAGGCCACTCCAGGAAAGTGTTGCAGCCAGCTTGCTTTGAACTAGTCTGCTTTATAAAATACCAACTGGAATCTGATAAAAAAAAAAAAAAAAAAAAAGAGTAAAAGGCTTTCTCCATAGTACCACTTGTTATCAGAGCTGGTATCTCTCTCTAACAGGATAATTATAATGAACAGCACTTGATGGATGTGTAGGAAGTTGCGCAGTGTTTGGGGAATTCCTTTCTGAAATCTAAAACAGCTGATGGAACTGGTTCCCTATTGCTTTCAAATGTCTTTCTACCCTTTATTTTAAAATGGAAAATAAATAAAGTGCCAGAAAGAGACTGAATTTATCACTGCATGAAACAGCCCTTGACAGATATATATCTATATCAATCTATGTATTCCCTGCCTTGTTAGGTGAAGAATGCTACATAGCAGATTTAGCAATGGCAAAAGGTATCCATGGGTATATCATGTTACAATGAGTTTTGAGATATAATCCAAAGCTTATCCAAACTTATCTGAACATTAGTCAGGTGGGAAGTAAAATGGAAATTTGCTCTCAACCTTTTAAAAGTTTCTGCTACCTGCTGGGTATTGTCTGCAGAATAGATGCCACAGTTTGTTTGTTTTTTTGTTTGTTTGTTTGTTTTTTGTTGCTGTATTTGTACCTCCATTTTCAATCAAATTCAAAGCAGATAGACAAATTACACAAAGCAGTCAACTGCAATGATATAAACAAATATATGTAACTTTCTCTAGAGTTTTTTAAAGGTTTACAAAATCAAAATGAGATGACAAATCTTGGGAATCTTAGGCATTTATAGTGATTTAAGTATCTCCACACAAAGCAGTAAAGACATTTATAGATCTTATAAATACATAACAGTGGAGCTTGGAGGAAATTTCAAACGTTATCTGAGTCTGCAGTCAAGTATCTAATTTGCTTCAGTGGCAGTGGGAGGCTGTAACAAAATGCAAGACTGTAGAGGGAAGGATTTGCAACATTCAGACAAGATTTTTGTCTCAAAGCTCTTTGCAGATTTTACATACTAACAGAACAAACTATAACTAGACTGACTTAATGGTGCCAAAGAAGGTGAATGCTGAGATAAAAAAAAAAAAAAAGTGTTTGCAATGCACAATAAACTTTCAGACAACCTTAAAATAAGGTAGTAGAGACATTGTGTTGTCAATACCACTTCAGCTGTTTGCAGTAACATCATCGGTTTTAAACCAAAACCCTGATGCACGTGCATGGGCTCAAACATAAGGCTAAGTTTCCACCTCTTTTTGATATAAGGTTCTTAACATATGCAACTAGTCCTAAACCCTTTCAAAAACTCAACAACACTCTTCAGTCATCCACAGTAGCTGGTTATTCATGCCACCTGGGATCCGTACAGAAAGAGTGTACTAGGACTTGAGCTGCAAGCAAGAGCATGGAGTGAACCCATGGCCTCTGTTGGGACATACAGGCAGGACCTATGCTCTCCCCCCCATGTTCAGACAGCAGAGACTTTATGCACTGTAGCCTCTCTGTTGAGTACAAAGAGACAGTGCAGGTGTGATCCCACCTGCCGCAAGAACAAGCAGGTGGGAAAGCTTAAAGGGTTTGTTGCAATATTCTCTGTACAGTTGCAGCCTGCTAAGAAGAGTGCCAGGCCTGCAAGGTCTCTGGGGTTGCTTGACAGGAGTTTCCAGGCCCAGACATCCTCGAGCTCTGTGCATGTAGGCACCAGCCGCAGGTGACCAATCTCATGAGAGTTGGGTAGTGCCAGCTGGGTGTACAGCTGGTTCAGGCAGCAGGAAGCCATGTAGAACAGGCCCCTGGGGAGCATTAGCAGCCAAGAGTGGCACAGCAGTTTCCACACAAGAAGGGCAGAGCACTCTGCCAGTAGGCCAGCAGCCATCTTCTCCATTCACCTGCAGCTTAGTATGCCATCCTTAGGGTCCCCTCGGCCAGCTCACTGGGGAAACAAGAAAGAATCATAGAATATCCTGATGTGGAAGGGACTCAAAAGGATCAATAAGTCCAGCTCCTGTCTCCACACAAGACCACCCCAAAATCAAACCATAT
Organism: Anas acuta; assembly: GCF_963932015.1. Classification (NCBI taxonomy): domain Eukaryota; kingdom Metazoa; phylum Chordata; class Aves; order Anseriformes; family Anatidae; genus Anas; species Anas acuta. The sequence goes on from NC_088984.1 coordinate 12,409,617, forward strand.
GTTTGAGAGCATTGCCCAAACACTTCTTGAACTCTGACAGGCTTAGTGCTGTGACCACTTCCCTGGGTAGCCTGATCCAGTGCCCTACCATGAACTAGGTTGTCTGAAAAGGTCCCTTCCAACAGAACCCATTCTATAATTCTAACTTCCTGGAAGATTATTTTGAAAATCCTAGCAGATTATTTTGAAAATTTTTCATTCACCAAAGTGGGATAGGTTCCTATAAGAAAAACTATTCAATTTGCCTTGAATGGTATTCTCAAATTATTGCAGCAAGCCTTGTCAGAAAAGTAAGCAGTTCCCTCTCTGATCAGGAGCATTTCCTTTAATTGGAAGCAGTTCTGGAATTCTCCAGGGTACGTGCAAGATTTCTGGCAGACACTTGATTTTATAATTGAACCTCATTTAACTGTAAAGTAAATGTTCATTGGCTAGGAAATGGGATAAGAAGATTCTAACCCCTAGAGAAAATAAAGAAGATGATCAGCTCTACTCAGCTGCTGGGAACTCCAGCTATCATGTGGCATTTGAGAATTCCATTGAGTCCAACATCTCCAGACTGATTAATGGCTCCTCTAATAAGCAGTGAAATCTTTCCAAAAGAGTTACTATTCTTACACAAGAAACCTTCTGAACCTATAAATTAAATGGAGATATTCACAATTTGTTCAATGACTGCCATGACATTCAAGAATGGACTTTTAAGACAAGAGTGCAATCACCCCAGATTTCTGCAGGACCTGTACAGTTGCAGAGGTTGTTCTTTTCTAAGCAAGCTGTGGAATGAACAGGAAACAGCATGTTACAGCTGTTTAAGGAAGAATCAGAACCTCTCCTATTAAAAAAAGGACGAAAGAACACAGTTGCTAAGTGATGAAGATAAAAGTGGATTACAAAGACGACCCCCTGAGCCATAAGCCTAATCTGAAACTGACTGGAGCCTATCTAGTGACTTCTGTAGGACTTCAATAAAACTTGTATAATCTTAATGAACCATTTCAGCCTTTTCTAGCCTTTCTTCATTTAGTATTATGTACTGTTGAATGAAGACAAAAGACTGCTACAACACAACCAGGGCAATTGGACACAAGTTTCTTACACATCCACCTTTCTCTGATGGAGTACTAATCAAAAGTAATATGTGCTTGGAAAATTTTTCAAATTGACAGCTGAACTGAAATCCTCAACATTTAGCCTACCAAAGGATACAGGCCAAGATCACAGCTTGAACAGGAAGAACAATAAATGAGTATTTCTGAGCTCTCATTCTACCCGCAGGTTAGAGCATCAAATGGGCACTTACCTTCCTCATTAATCATTCTGTGGATACTATCCAATAAAAAGGTTATCTTGTTTTCTGCAGAGGGTTAGAAAGGAATATTTCATATGAAAGGTAAGGGAACTAAAATCCCAGCCCTGGCTGAGATACAAATGAGGATAAACTGACAAGAATACCTCCAGGTTGGAAATTGGAGGTCTACTGGCTGCAAAGAGTGTGAGGTTGCAGATGGATTTGTAAAGAGAATAATAGACGAAAAAGGTGATCACTGATGCAAATTTAAAAGGGTAAGATGAAAGACTCATTCAGCTATGGGTAACTGAATTTCAAGAATGGGGGATGTGCTTTCAAAGCTTGTCTTTAAATTAACTACCTCAGGCAGAGGCTTACATTGAGACTTACATTGGTTTCAAAAGCTTTTCAAGTCAAAACACTGCTAAGCACCGAATGAAAAGCAAATCAAACTGAGATACCAGTTCTAGCCTACTCGCATGCCACTGCAAACTGTTTTCAAATGTGATGTGGTAGCACCAAGATATATGTTGTTACTTGAATTAGGATCTGTTCTCTGAATGACCAAGTAGTTCATCCCAACAGAGAAGCTCAGACTTTCAGAGAAGTTCCTATAGTGGTGAGGGTTTCTCTTTCTGTGCTCTAAATTTCATTATGGAAACATGAAAGCTTTCCTGGACCAAGTTTCACTGAAATTAACACCTCCATGTATCAATTACCCTTATGATAGAGAATTCCCAACTTCATTCACCCTAGATATCATGTGTGTCAATAAAAGGCTATATCCTACTAACTTTTAGTTATATAGAGAATGTTCCTATGTAGAGAAAACAAAAACAAAAAACATTTAACAAAAAATTGAAACATTGTGACTGTGACAGAATCAAGGATGAGATGCATGACTAGACATTTCTGGATATTCTTTATCTTATATTCTTAAGCTGACTAGGTCACTGAACAGCAGTGGAACAAAGGATCTGACCATCTTTATGCCAGTAGTAACTGTACATTAATGTTTCATTATATGATAGAATAGCTAAGTGTTGCTGGCAAAAGATGAGAGCAAATATAGAGCTACTTTGGAAAAATTATACATCATTTTAGCTAGAAAGAGACAGGAAAAGGAGGAAAAGTGTATAGAAGGAAAAGCAAACAAAATATAGATCACTTAATATTCTCTCTCCTTTGAACAACAAGCAGGAATGAAGCCAGCCTTTCAAATTCACCTTGCCAGAAGTGACTAAGATAGATTTCTTAAATTAAACTGGCAAAATTAGCACAATTCAAGCACATTTTTTTGTTCCAGTTCAGGGTAAGCTGATCTACATCTTATTAGGTTTTATTACCTGTTACAAAACATAGAAGCAAGGAGATTTTTATTTTTTTTAGTAGTAATATTATTAAAACAGAGCCACATCTACATCAAAATAGAAAAATGCATAGAAAGCAATTCTGATCAGCTTTCATTATTATTATTGTTGGTAGTTTTCTTTATTAGATTTTCCTATTGTAAACTCCAGTCATTTGTGTGTCATAGCAGAACACAAGTCTCAATGGTTGGTATGAATTGCCTGTACTCCAGGGCACTGACCAATGGGCATCAGCTTGCCCATTTCTTTTTTTCCAGGCAGCCAAATACCAGGCAGTTCCCTGGGCCTTACCAATTGGAATAAGACCTCAAAAAAGCCGACATTTAAAACTTTGGAATAAATTACATTACCACCGCCACTTTCTTTACCACTTGCTAACTCCTATGACAATAATTAGCCATCTCTCTTGCTTTCCTACAGGGACTAACTGCCTTATCCCTTCTTGAAACATCCTCTTCTGCTCAGCAGGAACTAACCACCCTATTCACTCAATTTGACTATCTACATTATGTGATAAATTAAACTCTGAAGAATTGTTTCTAACCTGTAATTTGCTGAAGGCTGATACTTTCAAAAGGCCTTGATTGTTCAAAACTTTGTCATTTTTTCTGCATATGTCAACTAGTGTTATAAAAATATAGTATCTGTCCCTGAAAGACTCGTTTCTCTTGTGGTCATCACAACTATCAAAATCCTAACACAAAGAAACCTTTTTATCAAGAAGAAGAGTTTATTATTGCAGCCAGATGATGGATTAAATATTTACAGAATAAAAAGTCTTTAGAATTGTAGACAAAGCCAAGTGAAATCAATGGGAAAATTGTCATATAAATAGAATTTATTTCAAGGCCTTGATTGAGGTGACACACTTAATTTCTTTCAAAGCAATCTTGTTACACCATTCAGCAACAATAAAATGGGACCTTAAAATGAATGCTATTTACACAGACTTTCTTGCTGTTCTATACTGCTGATATGATGTGAAAGAGACTCATCTGAAGACTGGGAGAGCAGGTAAAAAGACAAAAGAAAGCATAAAAAGATATTTTTTACAGGAACCAAATATTCCTGGAATCTGAGTTCATCCACCTTGTCAAAAGAACAGCAAATTCAGTTGTTCTTTTTTTTTTAACGTGCATGTGACATACACACTTTCATCAAATAATTGGATTTATTTAAAATAAATAAATAAATTCAACTTAGACTTATAGAAAGTTGTAAAAAAGGTCGGCAAACAGTTTTTTGTTGTTGTTGTTGTTGTTGTTTTGTTTCGTTTTTGTTTTTTAATATGTATTTCCTATAGTCTAGTTGCAGATGTAAAACTAAACAAGAAAAAAAAATGTCTTATATATCTAATTCCTGGTTCTCCAAGCCCTAGTAGAAGCCTTCCTGAATTACCAGCCTGATATTCATACATATATCAACACTTACAAGAGCACTTTGGTTGAAGAAGACGTGCGTAGACAAGCAAACTCTTCTCAAGATGAAGGTATCTCAAATCAGCTTAATAAAATAGCATGTTTGGATTCTCTATAAAGGGAATGAATTATTAGTTTACATTCTTCTGTCACTAGGTATCTTTCTTTGCTCTTTGATGCTGGCAATTGGTTATTTCCCTGAGGCACCACAGTGATGCATTTACATGTCATCTCATCCCTTGCCATGCTGAATTGTCAGTCCCAGATTCAACATGGAAGGCTGATGTAGAAATTCAAGCATATCTGAGGGCTGACAACTTCTGCTTTTCAAATATCCTGCACTCCTCTCAAGTCAGTGTAGGGTTTAGTCTGCTAAATAAAAATATAGCTCCAATTCATATTAAGCGAAGGTAATGGAAGAAAAAATGGGATAGCATTTTCCACAATTTCGGTGAATATGTAGGGTGGAGCATTGAGAAGATCAAAACTGCAGTTTTTAATGACCTCTTTATTTCTTTCCTTCAGCTAGACAACTTCCTATTTTGACATCAAAAATCATTGAGACAGGAAAAGTCTTAAACCCTGGTCACAGATCTTCACATTAGAGCAGTTTCTAAAGGTACAATCCGAATAGAGCTATAGGTAGACACTAGTGGCCAGAGGGCTCTGACAGAGTATCCTGGATTTAGTACAGAGTTACAGCTCCTTAACTTCACCCACTCTCAGCTGTAAGATCTGTATGAACCCAGGGTTTCCCTCCAGCCCTCTGCCAAGTGGTACCAGACACTTCTGTGAGCATCATCTTAAAACTAATTCTGTACCCTCACATAACAGCAGCTGTACTGGGACCTAAGGTCCATCTTGCCTTTACCAATGCCTATAGAAAGTTGTCTGAAGAAGAGTACTAGAACAGCAAACACATACTCTATATTTCCTGCTAGTAGTCTCTGAGCCTTTAATTAGTTTCCACTGAACTAATCCCTCAGCCAGAAATAGTTTCCACATACTTAGTATTGGAATTCCTTAATGGATTGCTCTTGCTAGACCTTGTCCAGTCTCCTCCTAAATCTACATCTACCCTTAACATGCACAAAATCCTTCAACAGGGACTTCAACATCTCAGATATTAAGAGCTCACATATCCTTCTGTGAAGAACTACCTTTTATTTCTTGTAAATGTGCAACTTCTGTCATATTTTCTTGCCCCTAACTACTGGCCCAGGAAGAATGAGTGAAAGCTGTACAATTCGTCATAATGGGAATTGCTTTTTTTTTGTTTGTTTGTTTGTTTTTGTTTTGTTTTTGTGGTGAGAACCTACATGCAGCTAGTAATAGGAAAGGTCTTGAAATTTTATTTTAAAGCTTTTGCAAAGGCTCCCCAAGGGTGTAACCCTAGGACCACAACATTGGTAATTACAGAAATGTAACTTCTAAAAACCTCTTGCAATTAAAACCAGTAACCACTTAGAGAGTACATAAAAGGTCTTCTGCTATTTTGCCACAAAAGGACCTAGGGAAGGGGAAAAAACAAACAAGTAAAACAAAACGAAACAAAACCCTACAAGATGCCATCAGGGACAGAAGAAACCCAGGGGGAATACAGACAGCCTAGCCAAATATGGCCACAGAGGGGTTAAACTTCAGACAATACAAAAAGGAAATTCTGAAGGCAAATTCCAGTTCAAAAGAGACAGTCTGCCTCATTATCTTGAGATGTTTTCTCAAGGGGATTTATTGCAAGTCTGACAACTGCAAATGAGTTATAGAAAAGAACAGGCAGAATGATAATCACATCCACCACCCATGAGTATGACACAGAGCAGTACTCTGTCACTGACAACCTGTAGTTTCTTCCTCTGACTTTAAATGCAACTGATGTGAGACCATTATTTATATGGGTGAAGAACTTCTTCATAAGAGAAAATGTATACCTCTAAAACTGATTTATCATTCTCCTAATTCTGTGAAAGATGTCAAGAGTAAAACAAACAAACAAAAATTGGTGGGTATGATAACCCATGAGTTTGGCTCACTGACTCTGTCAATGTTCCCAAATGGACAAAGAATGAAACAGAGATTGAATGTTGAAGGCTGCTTCCATTTTGAAGGCAAAAAATGTCTCTGAGCATTAATCTGAAATTGGTGAGTTGTCCTCAAATACCTTTTCTTAGAGACAAAGATATTATGGGGACTAACCATGCAGAACCTTCTTTGGTGATCTCCAGCTTGAGGGGACAAAACATAAGTACACAACAGGTTGTTAGAAGAAGCGATTCAAAGCACCTGATATATTTAATTCAACTTCTATGCTGTTCCTTTCATTGCATTTCCACTCCAGAAAACCTTAGCAACTACAGAGACACAAGGCGGAGAAGCTCGTAGCTCCCTGGGGATATGGATTGTTGCTTGAAAACCTCAATGAACTTGGAGTAAAAGCATTTAGTGCAAAGGAAATCTGGCAGACAAAAGACTACATTTAGCAAGAACAAATTATTTTAATTGAGTAAGTAAATTGCTAAGGGGTCGAGAAGAGCAGTAGGACGGGAGAGGGAGATCAATCTGTGATGGCTGGAAGTACCTGAAAACTGCCAGCAGAGAGAAATGGTTGTGATGGAAAGAATACTGGAAGACACCAGACTTGCAGGAGCTGTTTGCTATAGAAGGATGTTCAGACAAGAACATGAGACATTTGTGGCAACGTTTTTATGTATTGTGTGTAAACAAAGTGTCACAGACACAGAACATAACAGCTCACAGACCTTGCAAAATGCAGTGGAGCAGCCAGCATATTAAAACTTTTTCTTTAAAATCATCACTTCTGTGAGGGAGATCGAAGGATGGGGGCACTTCCCCTTTACTTTAAATTGACCAGAGAAGCAAGATTCCTAGACCTTCAATCTAGAATTGGCTGAACTAAGTCTTGTGATAAAAGAGTTTCATTGCTCAGGGATATGTTACCCCCAGACAGTACCCAACAGAGAAAAAGCACATTACAAAATTTTCCTTTTCCCCTTTATGAAGGGGAATGTCTTCACATTACCAAGCTGTCAAAACAAACAGCTAACAACCTAAGAAAAAGGCCCGGACTTTTTCCTCCCCTTAAAAACTAAGCTGAGGAGAAGAGCAATTTAACACAGTACCTAAGATTTGTACCTTAGAGTCCTGAGTCAGAACAATCAAACTTGAGGTTATTAAAGCAGTCTCTTAGTCCCAAGCCAGGGGAGCATCCTGGAGCAGAGTCTTAACAGCCAACAACACTGTACAGGACCTCTCACCTACCAGCTTTCTGTTTTCCATTTCCTTGTGCATTCAGTTTAGACCCAGGCAGGGACAGTAGGAAAGATAAGGACTTCTCTTGGACTTTGGGCTTTGTTTGTTGCAGCTTCAGTCTGTTCTATGAAAATGCCAAGAAAGCCAGAAGCAGTTTTGCCTCCTTGTTCTCCAAAGACACAGTATTAGCCAAAAGGCTTAATATTAAAACATGGTGTGAGAGTGAGGCACAAGCTAAACAAACAGTTGAATTATGCAAAATTTGTGAACACTGAATGAGAGTATACTGTTCTTTCTTATGAAATAAAATGTAGTTTATTTTGCCCATGATATATTTAAACATATTTGTAATTTAAGACACTGTTAGATACGAAGTTACTTGTACACTCTATGTTAGCAGGCTGGATAAGACTGTAATTCACACACACACACACACACACACACACACACACACACACACTCCTTTTACTTCAACTCCACTCTCCCCCATTTAGAGACACCAGAACCAGGTCAATGTTTTCCAAAACTGCCAATAACACACTGAACATAAGGGGCAGTACAAAGGAAAATACTTTTGTTAGTAAGAAAAACATTTATTTGTCTCTATAATACCAAAATCACACAGAAGAATAAAATGTTTTACTACTCAGCAATAGTAATGGGGAATGGCTCAAAACGTAGGATTTTATCTGAGAATCATAAAAAATTCTCTATGACTTCTATCATGCCATCAGAAAGACACATCTTCATCTTGGAAAAGGAAATTAAAAGTTGATCCAAATTCTCATATACTTGGAAAGTCAGAGAAATATATTAATTTATACATGTATCTTTCAACAAGTCCCACCATAGCAGTCAGTGCTGGGTGGTGCTAGCCTCAGCAATACAATTTTAACAAGCTAATTATACCCATAGCTACCTAAGTCTGAACTCTGTTCATTCAGCAGCACCAACAGGGAAGTAAAGGAAAACAGACATCATTGTCTCTTACCACAGTATAGATCTGAGGTTTGCGCCTTTTTGCCAGGTCAATTATATTGACTCCATTGTAATAAAGGTTCTCAATGCACCCATGGAAATTTTTCCTCTGAAACGTTCCCGGTTTCCCTGGGACAGGAATGCCTCCGAAGCTGAGCTTTTGGAAAGAACAAGAAGTGCATTTAGTTACCACCCCAAAAGGAAGACAGCAGATCCCCGCTCCATACAGCCAGCTGGGATGTTATCTCAGGGACGCAGCACACCAACAGCATCATCTCTGAGCACAGAGCAGGGCCCAGTTACAGACAGTGTAGTATTGCAGCTGTTGGAGAAATGCTGCTGCAGACAGCTTTGCGATTTGGAAATGGCTTTTATGTGTCATGAAACACCACTTCATCAACCTGCTATAAGCAGTCCCCCCACCAGGAACACTCAAATTTTCAACTGGTCTCCAACCTGTGGTTCCTCTGACCTGGAGGCTGTCACCAAGCAGGAAACACTGAGCAATGTGGGGAATAAATTCCTTCTGCTCACAGAGCACCGGGTGTACAGCCAGAGTTACCCCTTTCCACTCACCATGTATCTGAACAGTTCTGCTTTCAGCCAGCGGAGGGTAGTAGCACACACACACACTACCCCATTTACATCTTGCAAATGTTTTGCCTTAAATTTCACCGTGATTTGGGCTTTATAAGACTTACACACAGTATTTGGGAATGAACAGTGTAATGGGAAAGTACAGCAGTTTACACAACTGAACAAAACTTATGCTATGCTGTTATCTAAGTACTGAAATACGTTAGTATTGTGCAGATTACAACTCATCACTTAAGTAGAGGGCTAAAATTTCCAGAGGACAAAGAGACTAAGGAAGTACAGTTCCCCAGATCCTTGGAACACAGTTGCTTTAGAATCCTAAAGACAATAAAAAAGACTGAACACCACAAAAACAAAGCTTATGATATGCCAATTTTCCTTTTCCAGATTAGACAGCTCATATCTAATCAACTTCACTGTTTTGTTTTGTTTTTTTTTTTTTTTTTTGCAACATCTTGGCAGTGGCACCTCTGCTTTTCTGTTTACTTCCATTTTTTCCATTACAGCCAGCAGCATCACAAATGCTTTGCCCACAATGTGGGCAAAGATCCTGCAGCCACCGCACTTCTCAGTGCTTCCAGTGTGCTGGGAGCTGTGCTGCAATCCTGCTGCATCCATCGCAGCACGGGCACACAGCACTGTGCGGCACCGCAGGCACACTGACGGCTGCTGGAACGCGGTCAGCCGTATTCCTCTGTCACTACTCCTAATGGCTCAGCTCATCATTACAAAAGTAAAGGGAAATTTGGGGGCTATTTTTCTTCCCACCCCACCTAGCAAGCCAGGATAAATAAGCAAATTAAACCTCCCTGGATAACCTTGACAGCACTTCTTTGAAAACAAGTCCTTAATGAACTTGCGCCTCAGTTGTATTAATTGATCATTTCATAAAAATAAAGAGTGAACAGACTGATATCTTATATCACTTGCAGGTTTGTTATTGGCATGAGGGCTTTTGGGTAGTGATGTTTTTTTTTGTTTTGTTTTGTTTTGTTTGTAAGAATCATTAGTTTTTCCATAAAGCACCAGACTTTCCTTCTTTCATGTTCTGTTCTTTAAGTCTCCTACTCAGGGACTCTGCACTGGGTTTCAAAACCAGAAGAAAAATCAATATTCATTATACCACTGCATTATTAAAAAAACAGTTTGTTTGGTGATTGATAATAATTTTAATTACAAAACTAATGGTTGTATTACCCTCAGTGAGGCCTTTAATCCCCAAAGTGTGCTGAGATAAACTTTCAGTTGAATGTATTGCTGTAATGTTTAATTGAAAGATCATTTCAGTGCAAATGCAAAGAAAACATGCCACAGAGGTCAGTGCTGACATGCTGATTTACACCAGTTGAAGATCTTCACCATGCTCCCTATTTTGGAACATCTGGAAAAATATTCTGCAAATAACACTGGAGCCTGAGTTATCCCTAGCTGGCATCAACCCTGTAGAAGAACGCAAGGAATTTTATGACTCTGGATTTAGGAAAGCTGATGACTCAAGTGTTTGGTTTTCCCCAACTCCATCTTAAAAGCAGATATAGCTTTGATCCTGGCTAGTTTAGTCTGTAGCTGTTCCAGAATCTCACTGCCCAAATGGTTACGAACTTTCTCCTACTTCCTCTATTATTTTAATATTTTTATTATTTTAACAGGTGGACAGACTCCGTTTTCAACACTTTGAGAAATGTAAGGAAGGGAAATTCAGCTGGAACATGAGAGAAGCAAAGAGCAGGCACCTGCCACTGCCAAGCCATCAATGTTTGTCACTAAGGTACACTGGGAATTGGTCTTTCAAGAGAAATGAATCCAAAGGGCAGAGAGGAAACTTTTGATCTCAGAGCAATGAACCATGCCAGTTCAACGCTTTCGAACAAGGTGATAGCTCTGACTGTGCAAGCATAACCCTGTGCCCTATGGGCTAGCAAGACTTGGTAGACAAGTGTGTGGGGATAAAAATTAACATGAGTAATTTGCAAGCAGGTGTGCATACGTAGGAGGAACAGATAAGATGAAGAACTGTTTTGCATATAGATATGATGATAATGGTGGGGATTTATGTTTGTTTTAGAGTATTTTGGTTTTTGTTTGTTTGTTTGTTTTTGGGTATTTTTCACTAGAAGCCAGAAGAACTGAATTGCTGGAGTGATACAAACAGCACTTTTTTTTTTTTTTTCCCCACACTTTGGCCTCATCGTGGGGGAGCACACCAGCATTGGGTTTGCTGGGCAGGTAACATGTTTCTTCTGCTCAATCCTTCCTTGTCTGTGCAGCTCTGGCTCCCTAAAGCCAGATACTCAGCATCACATCCCCAGATGTGAATGGATCTAGGTCATAGACAGATATTTTGACTGCTCTGCTCAGGGTCTTCCACTCCTACAGGGAAGGGAATAGTCTCTACCCACTCTTCTCCATTTTACACCAGTTCAGCCTCATCTCCCAGGTTATAACCAAAAGGCTTCACACACCTCATAATCAATATCCAAGTGATCTGAATCCCCCTTCGTTCGGAAATGCTGAGTGTGCTTGTCCACCGTGAAGTTCACTTGCTTGTTGAAGCGCTCTATGAGAACTGAGTGCCAATGCTGGTCATCTAGGAGGCTGCCCAGGGTGACGGACGTGTGGCTGTTAGTGGAGTGCAGGTTAGAGTCCCCTGGAGGAACAGAGACAAGGCATAAGGTGTTAGAATTAACTCCATGCCCTTAAATCAAGGGTTAGGGCTCAAGAGGAGAGAGGAGCAATGCAAACTGGAGCCCTGCCCAGAAACAGACCCATCATAAAGCTTCCCTTAGACTCTTTGGACCTCTCTTTTATATCTGCATGTATACACACTTTTCTTTCCCTGCTGTTTTAAGAGCTCCCTTTGAGTTGCACCAAAGTCTGCTGTCTATTCACACTAACAAAATACTCCTGACATTTCAGTTGCAACTACGTGTTTTTTATATTTTAGCAAGAAAATTACACCTGACCATTTTCAGAGGAAAAAAAAAAAGAACCAGTCAGTGAAACAACACGATTGCAAGTGTTTAATTCAGTTCTAAGAGATCCTTAAACCTGTTCTAGATCTCTGCAAGTTTAGATTAAGAATCATAAAAATATTTAGGGCCTAGCCCTGGTGATTTCAAGCACCCTTCTGTTTTACAGCTGGCTGCATGTCTGAACATTTCAGAGACTCATTTAAAGGGAATGTGTCTTTTATTTTATTATTTTTATTTTTATTTTGTATTAATATCCCAGCAGAATGGAAAGAAAACATGCTCCAAAACTGTCAAGCAAGATGCAAGCACATTCAGGAATACACGTCAAAATACTTGCCCCTGACATATGAATGGACACGGAGGGTATGAAATAGCCAAAATCTGTAAATTTGAGGCTATTGTTGAAAGAAAATAACTCTTATCTGAGAGTATGCATTCACACAGCCTCTTCCCTGGTAGAAGTTAACATAATATTTTTAACTATACCATATTCTCATTCTAGCATTAAACATTTGGAAGAGGAGAACAAATCAACGGAGTCAAAGGATCCCATATTCAGAGGTTCAAGATGCAGTTATTTGGTCCAAATAACATTCAAATAACTAATTAGAAAAATGTTACTTTATAATTTCTACCATTTGATGAACAAACTAAATTAAAAGAAAGAAAATATGAGTTGGAGACTAAACAATTACTGAGCTTACATAAGAATAAAATCCCAGAGAGCTGTGGAAAATTGTTACTAACATTTAAAACACAGACAATTAAGCACAAGGAGAAAAAAAAATGCAGAAGAAATTATCTTGAATTCTATTTTAGTGTCTCCAGTTTGTTACCATGAGTTTATGACTTTACTAGACAAACTTACTGCAGTGTTCTGGAACTGGAGAAGAGGGCTTCAGGTGGAACTTAACAATATGTCTAAATAACTGAAGGGAAAATACAAAGAAGACAGAACCAGGCTCCTTTCAGTCCAGTGCCAGGACAAGAGGCAATGGGCACAAACTGGAACACAGGAGATTCTGTCTATACACCAGGCAACATTTCTATACTGTGTGGGTGACAGAGCACTGGCACAGGTTGCCCAGAGAGACAGTAGAGTCTCCTCCTTGGATATCTTCAGAAGTTGCCTGGATATGGTGTTGGGCACCCTGCTCTGTGCGGGCGGCCCTGCTGAAGCAGGGGTTTGGACCAGATGGCTTCCGGATGTCCCCTCTGATCTCAACCATTCTATGATTCTAAGAAATGCTAGTCTAAGATCTGCCCCTACAAATACCATATATTTCTTGATGTTACACCTCCCATTTTTATTAAAACCAGCCTTCAGCAGTATAACCAATGTGTACATGAACCACAAATGGCTCAGACTACTTTATTCAAAGTTATTAAGACTGAGAGCACTGGTGAGAAAATCTCCTCCTTGCCCTCACCCCCATGGTTAACAAAAGGAAAGGTTTTTTTTTGTTTTAGCTTTCTATTTAGATGGGCTACGAGGGCTTTCACACCAAATTAAACACCCAAATACAGTAAATGCAGGTCCTGCCCCGACTTAAGTGCCAGCAATGCTGACATGGAAACTGCTGCCCAACCCAGACCTCTCACATATGAGAAATGTGAGTCAGCATGAACTGCTGAGGTAATATCATGGCTCTCCCACAGCTGAAGCTAATGAAGATTCTGCAGTAAGGCTTGGAGACAGGGAATAATCACTCCTACTACAGTAACTCCTGACATCAAAGTGCTTTAGTGTATTCACCAAGAAAAAGCAAGCACCCTTCTACAGAGAGAAACTAAGCCAGCCTTTCTTCTCCTGCAGTCCAATGTGATCACACGCTCAAGGCCTTCCACATATTCACAGTTCTCAATTACAGCCATCTCCAGGAACAAAGCGATATCAATGTGCACAATGTTTTGATCGGAGTGTTTTCATTTAATTTCTGCATTCTCTGCCAAGTTCTAATCATAGAATGGAAAAAATGAGACACAGCAAAAATAAACCTTTAGAGCCTCAAGCCATACTTCCTGGGAATTACGTTTTTAAAAATAACAACAATGAAATAGCAATAAAAAAGTGTAAGAAGCAGAACTTTTTAAAATAAATAATATTGCTGCTTCAATGCATCATCAAACAAAAGACCAAAAGTAATAATTAAGCAAGCTCTACTGTGGCCATCTCTAGTTAGGAGAGCCAAGGCCTCTTCTTGTCTCATCTACCATGTGTCCTGCATGACATCAGTCAAGTCTATTCTCTTTTCTTTCTCCTCTCACCTTCTCTGACCAGTATTTAAACTCTGAGTTCCCTGAAGCACACAGCAGGTGTTGCTGGTCTGAGCTGAAATTGCTAGATACTGCTTAATATAAATAACATATTGATAAAAGCAACTTGAAACAATCCTTGTTAGAGCAATATGTGCACCAATAGAACTAACTGTTCTTACCCAGGTTGATGTGCAATGAGAGCTTTCCTTTCTGCATTTCTAAGGTAATGTAGTCTCCACGCTGTCCTTCTCCATGGAATAAGACTCCATCCCCCTGCATGCTCTTGAACTTCAAGGAAACCACATCTTTGAATGTGCTCATAAGCTTCTGATTGAACCTGTAGAGGAGGGAACTTCTGCCGTCGAAGTCTGCAATATCTGACTCTGGGAGAAAGAAAATGGCAAAATGAAGAGGGACAGCATCAGGAGAGGGAACATTTAAATAATTGATTAGAAAAGTGTACATCTACAGGTTGTAATGGTACCTGTGTGACCCTGATATTACATTTCATCCATTTCCAATCCTCTCTGTTCAGGTTATAAGGAATGCTAGAACAGAATTCCTCTGCACTTTTCCTCCTCGTTCTCATGCAAGATTTGTTTTCTTACTTTACTTTTTAAAGCAGACCAGGCGCTTTCCATTGTATTCAGATCTCCAGAGCATCCCTTGTCATGTTTGTTGTTTGTCTCTTAAACACACACAGCATATTATTCATTACTTCGAACACTTCAGTTCGTACTCCACTCACTTTTTCTAGCTTCAGAAGTGTCTGTTGAGCTGTTTCTGCATGTTGGCCATGCCCGCATCTACCTTTGCATCCAAATAGGCATCATCTTAGCCTCTAGGGCTGGCTGCATGTTTGTGATGGGCATTTATCAACCATGTTTCTGCATGCAAATTGACTAGGCTGGCAACAATTTCCAAATACCAATTCAAAAAACTTTTGAGGGGATTTCATGGGAACTGTGCATCTAACCTGATTATACACCTTCAAAAATCCTATTAGAAGCATATTTTCCTCTTCAGCCAGCCTCCAAGACCTGATCATTGTGATGGGAAACAAGCTGTCAGTTCTTCAATTGAAATTTCCTGTGGCAGCAGCAAAATACAGTACTCTCTTTACATAACAAAGCGGCATTTTAAGCAAAACAGATTTTTAGTAAACTTGTGTTTGTTTATTTTATTTTTTTTTATTTTCTTCCCTCTTCCCCGCTTTTTTTTTATTATTATCCCTTCACCTTCTTTACATTATCAGAGCATTTCACATAGTTTTAAATATTTTTAAATAATGCATCATATTCAAATGTGACTGACATATATAACTCAATTCTAAGTTATCCAAATGCAGTTTGGATATCTAAATTTATCCAAATGCAATTTGTTAAAAATCATGGATAAAATAAGTACTTGTAAATAATAAATCAATTGGTATTTCCTTTTCTTAAGAAAAATAATAAAAAATAAGAACACCAGAAGAAAATCAAAACAAAACAAAACAAAAACTCGGAACATTTAACAGTCTACATAACTACTGGGATACATATATAAACACAAAGCATATCTTTTCAGTGAAGAAGAAGAAAGAGCATAGGCTATCTTTGTTTGCAAACTACATACTTTAATGATAATTTAAAGCAGTTTTGTTTGTTTGTTTCATTTTCTTTTGAAAATCTGAAAGGTCCATAAGTAAGAGAATCAAGACTACCTGGTCAGCAACTGTATTATGATTAAAGCTAGTGTTTTAAGTCACTTAAGCTACCTTGAGAGTTCTTCCACCCTTTTGAGATTTAATGGTAGTTTCACTTTTTCTTCTTAAAAAAAAACAAAAAAAAAAAAAAACAGGAATAATAGTTGTGGATCTCCCCCTCTCTCTTTTTTTTTTTTTTTTTTAAACTGCACCAAATTTAAAGATTTTTTTCTACACACTTAGAAAATAAACACCTGTTAATGATTTGTTACTACAGAAAGCATCATTCATAACTTCTGCATGTCAGAATAACAATTTCTACAAAAGTTTGACAGCACAATACAAACTTGCAGGTAGTTCAAAATTTAAATTTCATGGGACATTCTATCACTCCAAAACTGATTCCGTTAAAATAAATAAATAAATAAATAAATAAATATTTATTTATTCAGAGAATGAAACTACAAATTATCCTGGGAAAAAAAATCCAGTACAGAATAAACTAGACTAACTTCTTATCTTATGTTGTTAGAATTATAAAATGCTGTTTAGAATCACAAGTGTAACAGTTGTTGCTGTAGGAAGTATTGTTACAGAAGTATTTATGCCATCTGCTTGCCCTGTTTTTACTTTTGATTTAGGTGTTCAAGTTCACCCTCCCCCTCCCTAGAACTGCTGCTTTCTCTCTATTGACACTTTGCCAGTTTCTACAAAGAAAATTCAATTCATGGTTTAGTTCTTATGAATTTTCTCTAGCTAGATTAAATACTTCAAGTTGTTTAAAAAGTGAATTGTAAGTGCATAATAAAAACAGTTTCATTTTAACACAGGCAGGAATTGGGAAATAGCTTAGAAAATATATATAGTATTTGATTTTCAGTGCATTTCGTGGTTAAAGTAGAGTTTCCTGCCAAGTGTCCAAAACAAAGATGCTGCAAGAGAAAGAGAGAAATGATTCAGTGGTTTTGTGTAGCAGTCTTTTTTTCTTTCAAGATCCTCACCCCAAATAATCCAGGCTCTCAGTCTGAATTCACACTTCACTCCTAGTTCTTATCTCTCCGCTAAGCCACAACGTAACATGCAATTTCTAGAACAGTTCTGATATCACCACTTACAGGGTGTAATACAAAGGAAAACCTGCTTCAGAAAAATTCTGCTTCACTAATTATCACTTGTGAGGACACTGACCAATAAATAGCCTTGAACGAAATGGAAATATGTCAAATAAATGCTAACACTGGCTTCCAAAAGTCATTAGTGGCAGTTTGCATGACAACAAATCATTGGCTTCCTGTTAAAAACTGAAAGATCTAGCACAATTCTAATGCAATCACTGCAGAAAATTTGCTTGATTGCTCGGTGTTTATTTAGAGCCCACACATGCTTGTAATCCACTTGTGCAAGAGAACAAGGATTTGAAATTTTGTAAGTCTCAGAAAATCTGTAGAAATAACAAACTAAAAACACGTGGTTTTATTCTGCACTACCCATTGGTTTACTTGCACTTACTGAAGAGAAACTTTATTCAGTCTTCATACTTTCTTATTCTGTCCTCCACCAACAAAGCTACAAAATTCATTGAAAGTGAGGCCAGGTTAAAGTTTCTTCCTTGTTATTCTTTTCTGACCCACAATTCAAACAGACTCCTCTGCTGTAAATACATACATCTTTCTGCTCACAGCTGAAGAAGTCTCCATACAATAGAAATTCATCAAGCCTTTCTTAAATTCATTAGAGTTTGTGGCTCAAGGGGAGCTGGTTACTTTATTCCACTTCAATTTGGTTTCCCAACATAGATCCTAACATTAAAGTCACTTGGAGGTGGTTGGAAACAGCCAGTTGAAGGTGGATTATCAGGCTAATTCAGCCTGTAAATAATAATAATAATAAGTAAATAAATAAAATGGCAACATGCGACCAGAGGACTCGACCTATGAGACTAGTTAGGCTAACAGAAGAGAGGCTGTGAGCAAGGTGAGAGTATAGAGTTTACCTGTGCAGCAAGGAGACAGGAGGCAGCAGAGAGGATACTCATTTATTCTTAAAAAGATGGTCCTCCCTAGTGATTTTGGAAAAAGTAGCCACACACTAGGCAAAATTATTCCAAAATATTCTCAAGGAACAGTTTCAGTTTGAGACAAAAACTCTTATTCTGGCACCTGCATCAACGAACAGAAGCCTTAGCTCCCTGTAGGAGGTAGGATCTCTGTTCCCTGTCTGAGTAGACATCCCTCTTGGCTGGTCATGACTTGCTGGTTTCAGGTAGTCTGAAGCAACCTGACCTCCCTCTCCACAGCCCTCTCACACAGGCATCCCAAGGGATGAATGTAAACGAGTACCTCAGAGGTGACTGTTCTGCTAGGCAGCTCTGACCCTATCACAAATCTATGTCTGACTCCTGGTAAGCGATCCTTTGGGTATTTGTCTTACACAGGTGGTTACAAACACTACTGGTCAGTGCCTTCAGACAGACAGTGGTTCTCTGTAATGTGTTCTTTTCCATCTTATCAAAAGACAAAGGAGGGAAAGGTGGGGGGTAGGGAAGAGAAAGAGAAAAAAGAGATCAAGAATCATTTCATCTAAAAACACAATATCAGATCATATTCCCTGGAGCAACGAGAGCAAAAGATGAGAAATTTAAGTCCTGAACTGCAAATGAAAAACTCGTCTCTCAAAGGCAGAAGATACCCTATCTCACACCCTATCATTGTTTCTCCTGTGCTTTCCCAGCCTGTTAAATGAACATACCCCTGATCCTGCTGATGCATTTTGGGCCGTTAACCAGTTACAGAATATGATCAGCATCTTCAATGCAGCTATAAATCTTATCCTATAAAAGCAATTGTGTCAGCAGATTTTTTTTCCCCTCTGCTAAGCTAACAAGACTATTCCCAAGTATAAAGATAGTCCCATGCTCCCCAACATCCAAAGCAATTGGTTTGCCATTGTCTGAACACCAGCTCTGTTGCAGCTCCAGTTATCTGTTATGAATTTCTGCTACAAATGGCCATCGAGAGCTAATGCACACCTCTTAATGGAAGTTTCCATTTAACGCATCATACATCCCTTTTTCTGAACAGGATGCTCTTTCAAATCAAGACCATTTCATTCCTATTTTAGTACCTATTTTGAGGATGTGAGATGGAATCTTGCAGTAATTTCCAATAGATGTAATTAAATTTAATTTAAATACCTACTTGCAGTGTGAGAAGGAAAACAGCAACTAGCATGTGTCCTCTGACAGCCCTGAGTGCTTTGTTTCACATGAACTTTGATCTATATAGGATAGGGTCAAGCAAACTCATAGACCTGAAAAAGCTTTGCTGGTAAAAATATGTATTTGTGTTCCAATGAACCAATATCAGCTGGCAGCCAGCTCTTTTGACAGACTACTGTTTGAGATAAATTCATAATTGTATATTAATCATCCCAGGAGTAATGAACTACAACGAGTGCCATTCAGCAGCACAGTTCAGTCACATGGTAAGTCAGCCACTTTGTCATCTAGTGTATATTGCAGTTAATCTCTAATATGATCGTTTGATATTTTGTTGTTACCGTGTTCTGGCAGAAACTGTGACCTACAAGACCTGATGACTTCCATCTCCCTCCTACTACACAGCCGTCGTTGAAAGCTACCTTTGCCAGAAGTTAGCACAAGGTTGTGCTCCTGGGACCTGTTCAGCAGTGTGCTGCACAGCACAGGCATGCTCCACAACTGGAGGTCAGAGCCTTGCACAGGCACGAGTGTCACACCCAGCTCTGCCGTCACAAAAATGCTTAAGCAGCAAAGCCACAAACCTCTCCTACAGCTGCCATCTTCTGCTCAAATACTCAATGTCAACAAGGAGCTGATGAGATCAGAGACAATCTAAGGAACCACAGGCCATTTTGCATGCCTTGGTGTAGCAGTGAGGTGCTCGTATTCATGTTTGGCAGTAGTCCCGCATTTTAACAGATGTACAGCAGCACATTAAATTCAAAGGTCAGTATCCCCAAACTTTTATTTAAGCCATCCAATGAATGCTGCCACTTGCACAAAAAGAATCTCCAGCTTGCCTGTAAATCATTGCTTCTGCAACTTTCTGCCCAGAATACATCACTATAAAGCAACTCTGTTTCCAGATCAGGTACCACACTTTGGGGCAGCAGTTGCTTAAAAGGTGGAATATACAGACAAAAGTCCAGCATCACCTGAATTTTAACCTGATATCACAAGTAGTTTAAGAGGTAGAAATCATCCAGTGGTTGCAGATGTATATTTGTGCAGGATCTGGTTCACCTGTTTTCCCCATAAATGTGTTCTCTTTTTATGATATGCTTCACAACTGGAATAAAAGCAAAAATGCTGGTGGAAAAACTTTCTTCAACTTTAGTGGACTTAAGAGCAAGTACTCTGGGTTTGTTTACTTAAAGCCTTTAAATCATTACAACAGCATAGAGAGGATTGGGCATAACTGGGAATCAGGTTCTTACAGATTAATTTGTATCATCTTAACCCTTTGGTACCGGTAGGTGATTAGAATGCTGTTCCTACTTCCAGCCTCACATCCCTTCTTTTATACACACAGGTGTTTGCATGAAGGCTCATCTCTTAGAGATGCTGTACATTTGGGCCATTTGTTCTTCCTTAAGCTCAATTTTCTCCCTTACTTGTCCCCTACTGCCTCTAGTGATTTTATGTCATTTCTTTTAACTTTTTTCAAATTATTTATATGTTTCCTGTGCAAGGATTGAACATGGTGGATGAGTCTGCATGCTGTCGAGCATTACAAAATGCATTATGTAGGTGTACACCAGCTCAGGATCTGCTGCAGACATTCCGTCAGTTTAACAGTAAAGATGACATTTTATAAATGATCATACATCTTCGTACACTGCTAGAATGCCTGGGTTAGGAGTAGCCAAGACTGTGAAGCTATATAAGCAAAACTTGTAGACAGGTATTGCTTGGCATACACAATTTGCCAGACAGAAATCTGAATGGCACATTTATATAAATGGAATGAATATTTCAACACCCTGTAAAACTTTTATGAATCCCTTTATTTCTTTTCTGCCTTGCTTCAATCTCACACCTTAATTCTCTACAACTATTTTTATTTCCAGTAACTGCAGGGTACAGGATAAAGAGGAAGACTTAGATGATATCAGCACAAGGAAACTCAGCCAGCAAGTCACTCTGAAGTCTTCTTTATATCACAGAAGATACAACCACAATCTGACATGGAGGTAGTGCCCATATAGTATTTCACGTGGAGAGCACCAAATCACATTCAGCTGAAAAAATTTCCATCTTCAGTTCCAGTTTTTATTTGCAGAAAGTCTATTTGGACTACATTTTTTATAGCAGAGGTTTGGTCACTGTAATGAAAGAAAGTTCCTTGGGAATAGATGATATAGCTGTTCTGGAATGATGACATCAAGGGCAGTTGGTTTTGATTTGCAGGTTTCAGTTTACACATCCACTGGTGGGAGTGAAAAAGATCTCTTGGCATAAGTAGCTACCTGTCCAGATCAGGACACTGCAGGTCTGTACTTAAATGAATAGTCCATAGTGCCTGAGCATCCAAGTAGATGGAGAAGCAGCATCTTAAAAAAAAAAAAAAAAGCTGAACGGAACTTCTGGATCAACGCAGACTATAGTCCTGGCCTTCACCTGGCTTCTATGATTCTATAACAAGATTCTACAGGCAAAACCACGTGAATTGTCTGTAAAGCCTAAGAGTGCTGATGAAGCCACTGAGAGTCCAGGAGTGTGCTCTCAATTCAGTGGAATCATGTGAATCAAAAGTTTTAAGACAATTGGCACTTTGATACAGCTCAGATGAATCCAGTAACTGTCCCAATTAGGAGTTTTTCCACTTTTTTATTTACAATCCCTTTTCTACACATCCGAGGAGGAGATAAGGACCTGATCTAAATAGGGAGATGTACAATTACAGTAGCATCACATGATGGTGATCTATGCCACACCACATTGAATTTCCTGGCCAAAGCTTGCAAATCCCCTCAACTCCCCAGTAAAATTTTACCTGTCTCCAGCAGTGTCTCTGAACACTATAAAGTCACATTTCAGAAATAAAACCACAGCCACCAGTGAAACAAATACTAGATTTGTGTTTCCTCATTTGTGCACTTGTCTTCATTTTATGCCTGGGAGCAACACTGGTTCTTTTTCTTTACTTCCATAGCCTTCCATGGTCGTAGGTCATATATCTGCAGTACACAGAGATAACTACACAGATGAAACACCCGCAGGTAACAGTGTTCATAAGCTGCTCCAAAGCCCACATGACAAAGTGTTACAGATAGTGTCTCAGAAGATATTCACCATATCTTGAAGAAAAGCATGGAAGAAAACTCCCATGCAAAAATGATAAAGCAGCAAAATTCTCTCTGAAGCTATGAAATCATCAGCCTCAAATAGAAATACTAGCTGCACAAGCTGCACCACTCTCCTCAACTAGATAACATGCCTTAAAAACAAAAATAAACTACTACATACTAAAAATACACTTAAGCAGATGGTAGTATCATTCCTAAATTAAACCCTATACAAAGATCCCAAGTAGCTCTGTGTCCTTCACTGGGGCAGGAGGTTCCACGTCATTAGACCACCTTGTGCTCACAAGCAGCAGCAGATCATTGTGTTGGGCTTAGCTCTGGGAAAGCTTCAGCAGCTGAGCTAGATGGGCTAGCACATCCCCATGCAGAAAGACAAGACAAGAAAGACTGAAAAAATAAATGACTACGTATTCCATGTTGCATTTTAATTCATACTCTGATGCATCCCTCCTGCAGCACTGACAGCACCAACAAAAGCTCTTTGAGAAAATGTGAGTTAGGACTTTGCCACTTACTATAGGAGCAGCCGAAGACCTCCACTCTCAGTCCTATCTGCCCACCGACATTCCACTTCAGAGGGACGAAGCGCAAGAATCGGGCTTTCATGGAGTGCAGGAGCTTGTGGTGAACCACACTGTCAGCATTGCTGTTCCCTGTGAAAACCTGGAACAACAGAAATCTTTGGTGAGCACTGAGTTCAGAATTAAGGATGTAAACTGCCATTCACCTCCCTGATTCTTGTTCTTACAAATTACCTAAAATTATTTTGATTGTTTTCTTCCAAGCGCTGTGCGTCTTCTGCAGTGAGAAAGGAAGGAGACAGCACACAAAGCATCTCAGCAGTGTGGAGGAACACATACAGGGTTGCAAAAGCAAATTGTAGATGGGATTACAGAAGATACCACAAGCATTTCTCCAAGCCCAGGATATTCCTAAGCACCACAATACTCCGCCAGCCTCTGACAAACCCACAGTCCCTTCAGTACAGCAAGGCTCAGTGTGCATTCAGTGTGCAAGGCTCATTGGTGCATTCAGGTCAGCAGAAAGAGGTGAACACAAGGCACTGAGATTGGAGAGAGCTTGGTAAGGCAAACAGGACATGTACACATGCAACAGAAAACTCAGCAAGACACAGGAAGAGATGAAAGCCTGAGTCAGGACACATGACAGTCAGCAGTTTGACAGCTTGCACTCATGAGAATTAAAGCCTGCACAAACAGTAATAATTAAACTTTCTTTTCTTGACTATTCGATTAATTGCTACAACTGCAAGCCAAAATTAATGGCCCTACTCAGAATTAACACTCAATAAAAGGAAATTCTCTCTTTGAATTTTTACTCAAATGTTCATTTTTTGCCAAGACATGTTGTTAAAAATTATAAAAATAAAAAATAAAAAATGAAGATCATGCATTTCTAAACCTAGTGTGTCACTGTTTTTTACAACTACATTCAATAAAAGTACTCTTGAACCTTTATAAGGCACAATACCTTGAAACCTTAACACACTTTTTTTCATTTCACCTTAAAAACACTGAACTGGAAAAAATCTCCTATAAGCGCTAAGCCTTATTTTCTGCTCAATCATTATTGCAAAAAATAGCATACTACTCAATCCCTAAAACATGGTTAGCAAGTGCATTTCATTGCTATTTTGCTCAGCTCTGAAGATGAATAATCTTACTGAAACAATCTCTACAACCCCAGCTACCTCAATAAAGTGAAGAACCCTTCAACACATGGGATTTGTTAGAAGCTTATCAGGCTGAAAAGGGTATATAATTCTGCTACAGAATCCCAATTGTCCCCAAAGCTTTGTTTATCCTGTATCTCTTATAATAAACTTTCTCTGCACAAGATCTTGTTTTCTACAAGGATTTTGTGATGGTTAACTAACCTCTTTCAGATTCAGCTATATTATATAATTAAAACCTTCTGGATGGGGATTCTTGCTGGTCTTAATTCAAAGTTAACCACATACAGAATTTCAGCAGCCATCGGATATGTTTTGAGAAGTGCCACAAGTAGCACTTCAAGATGTCCTGGGCTTACTCATACTGCTTTCTAGATGGCAGACAAATTCAAATTCCAGCAGAGATAATTTCAGAGTTTTTTTTTTCCCTTGTATTTCAAGTGAAATGATCTTATTCTTCTCAGTAATGAAACTGTCAGCAGAGAATAAATCTCACAGTCAGAGCTGTGGCAGCATTCACATTTTTATTATGACACTCACAGATATAATAAGGTGGACGGACGAACGGGAGTGTTGTTTGTATGTTTAGAAAGCTCATTTCCTGAAATCCTGTGATTATGTAAAAACCTCACCTTTCATAAAGGAAAAAAAAAAAAAAAAAAAAGGAAGAAGAAAGAAGAAAAGAGTGGGAGCAAAAAGTTTCGAGTCCTCCCAGTTGTGAAAGAAAAAAAAAACAACAAAAAAAAAACATAAAATGTAATGACTAGAATGCAAGCAAAAGGTGAAAATTAAGAGACAAAAGAAAAGGAACACCTTAATATAGCAGTACTGTGAAACAATTTCAGGGTCTGTGTTGCTTTTTTTCTCATAATCCTCTAATACTGTAGGGCTGTCAGTACTGCACATTGTATCACAGTCCACAAGCTAATAATTTTCTTGTTTATATGAAAAAGAAAACATTCTGGGAGACCATATTGAAAAGCATCGCACCTCTAGAAATACCTCCTTGCAATGAGGAAGTAATGGGAACTGGGTGATCTGTACCTACAGAGGGCAAACTGAGCAGTCCGCACATTTCTGCTGGTGAAGTGGGTAAGAACGTAGCCTGTGCTGACACAGTACCACTCAGTGACCAGTGGGCCCTTGTGGAAGTCATCCACATTTTCCATCTCTGGAAAATTGCAGAGATGTCTCACAACCACCCATAGTTGCTGCTAAGGGCTGTTCTGACATCCTTCTCACAGGTAAACCAGTAAGGAATATTATTATTATTATTATTATTATTATTATTATTATTATTATTATTATTATTCTATTTTATTATTATAATTATTTTATTCTATTTTATTATTATAATTATTTTATTCTATTTTATTTGATGTTGTTTGTTTGTTTTGCAAAGCTCATGCAAACCACACCCCCATGCACACCTCTCAGGAACATCACCACAGCTCACAGAGGCAGTCCCCTGCTCCAGGCAGATGGTGCGTGCAGCACGCTCCAGTGGCCTCTTGTGCAGTCAAAGGAGTCTTGTGCTTGTGCCAAGTAAAACTGAGGCAGCTGTACCCTGCTGTCTGTAAGCAGACCCAGGTGCTCACCCACAGGCACCTGTGCCAGCACATTTCTTTCACGACACCTCAAGGACAAGCCAGAATTGCCAACACCCATACTCCAACACAGTCACAATACAACCTGACACAGAGCTTTCTAAACATTCTTCCCATGCTAAACTAATTAAGTCAGTAAAAATAAACTCTACATAAAACAAATGCATCCTTTAGAGCAGTGTTTATCAAGCTTCTCTAATAACCAAAGAGCCACTGAAACTTTTGGCAAAAAAAAAAAAAAATCCACAGGCAACACATCGACCTGCACCTTTGAGCTGGTTTTGCATGCAGCCAGCACATCGCTGCTTGTTGCTAACTGCAGGGCATCACTGCGTATGCCTTTAGGATTGCTTTGATTTTTGCTTTCAACTCCCACTGCTCTACAGATCACCTTCCGATGTTTTATGGAGCACCTGTGGGCTGTAGACCATTGATTGAATAACACCAATTGCACAGATGGTCACTTGAAAACTCAGATCCACAGCTGACACAGAAATAATCTATCCATTAAAGAAGATGAAACAAGGATGCAGTACCAGATTTCTTAGCCCTGGTGGTTCAAATATTGATTAACAGTAAAGTTATTGGTGAAAACGGCAGAAATACTTCCTCTTGAGAAACAGCCTCTATTACAACTTGTTGCTGACAGGGATTAATTCACAGGAACAAAACGACAAACCAGCACAGAAAACAAAGCACCCACATGACATTTCCCATGCAACACAGTTGCTCCAGGAGGGAGCATAACACTGAAATCTCACAAGCCCTCTAAACACAGCAGACTGATGATTTACCTGGGAAATTTTGCTTCTGGCATTATATGGGGCTTATAAATCAAAAAGCTCCATTAGCACCAGATATTGCCACCAGCTTCTTGAAGGCAAAACACAGCCTGTTCCCCAGCACTAGTGGCTGTGAGGTTAACAGCTTGCCACGGGCTGGGCTGCCTCTCGGACCAAGCTTGTTTCATGATGCCTGGCTGCGTGGTGCCCCGCTGTGACACAGACTCTGGCACCGCAGTAATATTTTATGTGGCTTTTTAATGAGCCAGCACAGGCAGGTCCCACTCACATGAAGAGGCGACATAAGAACAGCTGCAGCGGTTCAGAGCAGGGTCTGGCCAGCCCAGTGCTCGGGTTATGCTGAAGGCGAATAAATATAATTCCAATTTAGTTCTGCATTAGCAATAACATATACGAAGAAGAAAACTTTCAAAAGATGTTCAAATCTCAAAGCTGCTGCTGATATCTGGAATTTGGAAGTGTAACTCCCTCAGGGAAAAAAGAAACAAACAAAAAAATACAAAGCAAATGATTTATTTTTTTTTATATACAACTTTTTCATTCATAAGGATCTCAAAAGCTGTTTAAGGGGTAGCTCAGGAAAATGTCGTGCAACTATGCTGAAATACAACAGTTGGTCAATAACCCTGCACACACACATTTGTTTCTCTACTTGATGTATTAATTCAGATCTACGCCAGATCATACCAGTGAAAGATCTAATATGCTCAACTTTAGGCTACCCTTTGACCAAACTCTCTCCAGGTTTAGACAGACAAGTAGAAATTTGGAGCAAGGAAATTGTCTGCTCATGAAAGCCTAATCAATTCAGAAGATAGCATCAGACTTGGGACTTTATCTCAGCCTCCCTGCATGCACACTGCACAGCAAACAGCATCTTATTTACAGATCTCCAGAAGGTGGCTCCCATAATGACTCTGCTGAATATATTTTGCTCTCCCACTTTGTTAGGCAGGTAATGGGATGGGTTCAAATTGTGTATGCAAGCAGCAACATAGGCCCAATCAGCCCTGAACAGCGAGCAGGCAGACCTGAGGTTAACTACCTTCTAGGGGAGATATTTTAGGATGTATTGAGTACTCTCATTTGTGCCAAAGTCACTCTGATGAACTGAGCTGAGAACAAAAAAAAATCAGATTATGAATGTGCAGAGGGCACATAACACAGATGTTAGCAATTTACAACATTTCAAACTCCACTGAAAGAAAATACAAGTACAGAAAAGAGCACTCCACCTTCAAATCTCATCCATGATATCGCAGTATGCTTCCTCCCCTGCCTGAAGAAATAAGGACAGGAGCACACTTCATTCAAGATATCCAGCAGCTTAGCAAAGGAGCCAAAGTGAGATAAAAAGTAGTCAAGCCTGTCATAAATCCCAAAACTGCAATACTTTGAGTAAAACAATGCCATTCTCCCTTTTAAACTTCCTTACTAGAATTAGAAAGATCACAAACTGGAAGGAGTTAGCACTGTGATGCAGAACATGCTTCCTGTTCCATTCCTCCCAGGACCTCCTCTAATATTTGAGTGTACGTGCACTTTAAACAAAGCATGAATTTCTAACTAAGAAACAAGAAAATCTGAAATAGGAAGGAGAAAACATTGCCTAGTTTTTCACATTTTCTAGGCTGAAATAAGCTCTGAGTCACAGATGGTTTTTATCTTCTCAAGAGATAACAGAATTTCAGTCCTACTCAAATCAATGTTACCTGAGATATAACTCTGCAGGACCACTGAGTATTACATCCCAGTTTTGGAGGGAAGTTGCAGTCATCTCTACCTGTATGTGTGGAAAGACACTAAATGGTACCACGAGGACACAATAAAGCCACAAACGCACCATATGGAAACTCAGTAGCCTTTGATTTTAATGGAATGCTACAGTATTTTCACAGAACAATTATACTGCATCACTGCCTGCTAGCAACACCTAGGGTCTAGACAGGTTATTGGTAGATAATGAGACTTTTTATAGAAATAAAAATTAAAGAATCCATTTAGTTTTTGCTGCAAAATGAAAGCAACTATCAGTTTTGGCAAGTCTGGAAACTTTCTTCACCTCAGCCTAGCCCCAAAACTTAAAAGCATACATGCAGATGTAAAAAAAAAAAAAAAAAAAAAAAAAAGCCTTGTACATTTCATCTTTTTTTATATACCATGCACATCAATAGTAAAAAATGTTTCTTCACAAATGTTTCTTCACTTATGTAATGGAAAACCCCTGCCCCACTTATCAAGCCATATCTTTTAACGTCATGGAGAAAAGCAATTAAATTGCTTTGCTGTTGTCTCAAGCACCCTGCGTCCAGATTGCGAGCCACTAAAAGTTTCAACCCACTTGGAAAGTGAGTTAAAAATGGGGGGTTCATGGCAGGTGGCAGGACCTGTCCCCTGGGAGTTAATCTCCTTCAGCATGTGGCCTTAAAACAAACATCCTTTTGCTATAAGTGGGGGCCAGACCATGGGGAGAAGGAAAGGATGACAAGGAGGACTGCATTTTAGGTCTTTTAGGTCTTTGTTTTCACCTAGGATGCAGTCACATTTGGCACACAAAATATAAGCTTCTGCACTGTGCTTTCTCACTTCTTTTTGTACAGATTTTTTTTTTTTTCTTCCAGAAAATTCAACTCAAATAATTTCTAAAACTGAAGTACACATTTTCTGCTTTATGGAATCAGTGTGAGCCTCTTCCACTGATTTCACAAGGTTACAGTCTGAGTGCAGAAGGACCCAGCTGCCAGCCTGCTCCAGCCCTCCAGGGGCTGGAGGCCCGAGTGGGAGTCAGGAGGGTTGGATGTATCCCTTGAGCATGTGTCCTCCAAGCATCTCTTCCTACTTCACAACCATCTTCCATGTTAATGTACCACATTCTTCATGACAAAAGGTGGCCAGTCATTTCCGGTTAACAATCCAACCTACTGTGCTGAGCTTCCTGCTTCCAGGCTCATGTTTTCCTTTCTAGGTTAAATACCATGACGCCAGGTAGTCTAAAGCCTGTCCTATCTTCAGAAAGAGCAGCCAATATTTTGCTTACATTTTGCTTTCTTCTTTCTTAATAGCTGCTTCATTTTCCTCCATGAAACACTCATCCTTCACAAGAATGTCAGAAGCAAGCTTTCCTGGCACAGTGTCTGAGCTGCTATTAGGGAGGAAGGGGGATAAGAGACACCTGTCAAAATTATCCTCCCGTAACAGAATGGCTGAGGAAATGAGTTACTCTGCCCATTCCTTCACCCTCAGTAAAAAGAAAGTAAGGAAAAAAAAAAGTCTGGTTTACAAAAAGGTAGTTTAATTTGGAGTTTTCTGTACATAGCACAGTGGTCCAAAGGAGAGAAAATACAATTACATAGCATGATTCATCCCACTTCATCGCTTCTTTAAGTAATCTGCAAAAGTGGGAAGGCTATTTGCCTCTGTCCTGCCCTGTTATGCTGAATGCACACCCTTGTCTCTAGTTAGTTACTTTCCAAATACAAGAACACATACTTTTAACAGTATCATTAGTGGACAACAGTAGTAGTAGGGCGATGGTTGGACCAGATGATCTTGAAGGTCTCTTCCAACCTTAATGATTCTATGATTATCCTCAGATAGATGACTGCAAAACACCAATCACATTTATATAAGGACACAGTTTATTGTCTTTGTGGGAAAAGTTAGTAGAACTGATCACAGAATTTCCAGTAAAAAAAAAAAAAAAAAGATACATTTTCTATATAAATATATGGCAAATATTTTGCAAGAGAAAATTTAAAAAAATCTGTAAAGAGTATCAGTTGAGACAATCTATGCAAATTTTGTTTTAGATAAGACTGTATCAATCCAGAAAACATCAGTTTAATGACAGTGACATTAAAAAAAAAAAAGAAACTTCTAAGGCTAGGCCCCTCCAGGATAAAAAGAAAAAAAATCTCCATAGACCAAAGAAAATGAAACAAAGTATTGCAAAACTTTTGTACTTTGTATTTTTATTTTTGTTTTTCTGTTTTGATTTAACCCTAGCAAATTTTAGTTTTTCTTCTTCTTTTGGTCAGCAGGACATCTCAAAATGTTGGATTTCTATGGTGGACTACACAGTCTGATTTTAAAACCAGGCTGAATTAGTCAAATTATTTAGGTAAATAAATAATTATTTAATTCACCAAATCCTCTTTTTTTTTTTTTTTTTTTTTGGAAATAATTACATCTTACAGAATAAATTTAATTCAAAGACTTTTTTTTTTTTTAAATAATTTAAGAAATAAAATAGAGATAGGAAAACTTCTGGGCATTTGTTCATCATTACACCCATATTGTTTAACCATTTGCACGCAACATGGCATAGTTTTGGTTGGCGTCCATCTGCTTTCAGAGTCTGCCAGACTATACCTTGGCATCAGCCAGAGACCATTCCCAATAGGCAGCTGGGTATGTTGATCTCTTTTGAAGAAAACAGAATTTACCAAATGGTAAATTATTTTAGGTACACCAGTGAGCCTCAGGAATATAAAATTGTTCCTTTCCTTTTCTATTTACTCATGTAGATGTAGCCCAAGTATCTTATCCAACTTGAAGCCAGGCAGGCAGCCCCTCCCAGCAATGGACCAAGTACAATTTTCTCACCCTTCTAAGGGGCTTTCTGAAAAGAAATGTGATGCTGCATCTCACATAAAGATGCATTTCATTGATGGAAAATTGATCCCCATCTCGAGTTTTTAGAATCATCTCTGTCTTTAGAGCACTTGGAGATGAAGCTGTTATTGCTGTTATTATCACCGATACATAAATTAATAATAATGGAAGCGAGAAGCAGCAAAATTAAACCCGTAAATTATAAGTCTAAGCTAAAAGTCGGCAGCTAATTCCTACTTCTGTTCAGCCCACTGTACTTTATCTTAAGGGCAATACTACATACAGATAGTATTTTAAGCTATATCATAGCAAAGGATAAATATTTCCCCAGTACCTTGACTAGATTAACCTTAGCCAACAGACTGAAACCGCTCTTTCCGCTGCCAATATTAATCACAGGTTTCAGCTGTTCTTTTGCATAAATCTCATAGAGACCTGCATGATTTGTATTAAATTAGTAGGATTAACAATGCAGTGAATGTGTTTGTATCTAGCAATGTTGGGGAACTCGGAGAACCTTCCCTGTACTTAGTTTCATCAAAGTGTGTTTAAATAGATGGCGCTGTACATGGTATTTCTCCGGTTATAATTTGCCATACTAATCCAGCAACATGACACCAGAGGGGTGTTAGTTATTCCACGCAACAGCGATCTCAGATGAATATTGTGATTCATTATCTTACACTATTCTCTGTTATGGAGTTTTATGGCATTTTCATTTGGATCAGTAAAGTAATATCCTGTGGAAGAGGACAAATAGGGAGCCTTGATTTTCTCCAGTGTGATATAATGCACTGAAATGCACATGCATACACATATTTTTAGACATACATCGACTTCTACATTTCTTTTTTCTCCTTTGAACAGGAGTAAGTTCACATCCCAGCCAAGATAACAGTCAACATCTCAAAAGGGCACTGCAGACTGATCTCACTATGCTGTTTACCTTAATCAAGATCTTCTCTCAGGAATGCCATCATCATAAGGTACACAAACATAAGGTTACTAATAATACTAACAATAGCAATTGTTTCTAAGGTCTGTTATGCTTTGGTTACAAAAATGCCATGTAGTTGAAAATTGGGAAAAAAAAATTGCACGTTATTTCTCTAGACTTTTTAACCAAGCCTTGCTAAACTGCAAATTCTGCTGTCAACAGACCATGAGTTACATCCTATGTTGGCATAAATCATTATAGCACCCTTTGCAGCAGTGAAACCATACTTGTGTACATTGACTGTAGTTTTGGCCAGGTGAATTATAGAGACTTCTTGCTTACAACAGGAGGGTTAAATCTAATTGACATAACTTCCTCCTATGAAACCATTACTGTAATGTTTGTAACATCCTACAGCTGACTCTTGTCATTCCACTTTTACATTAGGGTCTGTCACTAAACCACATTAATTAATCCCCAGGATGCTAAAGGAACTTAAAAAACCACCTTACATCTTCCTGAAACAGAATAAGATGAGCTTTTGCAATATCTCTGTGGGCATATGTAAAATAGCTTCCAAATGCATGTTTGCTCATTGACTTTCAACCACACATTTTATTAAGCCAACCACACCAAAAATCCTGAGCAGTAGGATCTGAAGATCATGACATTCTCTCAACTACAGCATGTAAAAAGGAACTTTATGATAGTGATCTAAGGAGGAGGTAGCCTGGCATTCTGACTCTGAAGCGTAAATTTTGCCTGCATACGCAAAAGGCCTGTAACTGTTGTTATGGTAGTGCATTAAATCAAGTCATGATACATTAAGCAGGTCCAAGATCAGAATAGGCCATAAATAAAAAGTACTTCATAACTTTTATTTTTGAAAATGGAAAGAGGAGAAGTATTGCTCAATGAGTTGGAAATTTCAGGACTTGTAAAAAATGTATTTCAAAGTGAGCACAATCACTGTGTTCCTGAATGTACAGGAAGGAATTTGGAAATTGTTTCATGGAACTAGAGGAGTTTCTATGCAACAGAGGTACATGTAAATAACTAAACTGGACTGAATTCTGATGAACTGTTTATTAGACCTTCAAAATGAACAGCATTCTTGTCCTTTTACCAAGGAAGATCATCCTAGAGAAACCATGTCTTTACATCCTTAACAGCAAGACATGCAATGCAGTTTTACAGACACACAGAAAAAAAATCACCAGTTTTTAAGCAATTGTACGTAGCGACCTATAGAAATGCAATGATTGCTGGTTGTTATCCTCTGCCAAACCCCTCCGCTTAAATAAAAGGCAGAAAAGATTCTGCTGTGGAAATATTCCTAAACCTTGCACTCCATGACACCAGGTTCAGGAGCCTCACACACAGTTTTAGAAAATATAAGAATATTAAGAAAATGAGTTAATTTCTGTATGGACCAACCATGCAACACTTATCTTAATGGATACATTTAAAGAAATCAAATTTGAGCTATGGTTTAAGTGAATGAAAACGCAGAATTATATTTTAAAACACAAATATAATGTCAATAATAATGTCTCTCAACACTAATTGGATAGTTCTTGTTTTTTCCTTCCCTTCCCCTCCTCCCCAATATTTTCTCTTACCAAACTTTTTGTAAACTGTCCTTTCTCCCTTCACTTCCATTCAATTTTTCTGTAAGTAATACCCAGATAAACACTTAAAAATAGAACCTTTAGGAGAAGTATCTCCTCAGGTACCAGTATTTCCCATTTAAATACAGAAAATGATGGGGGAGGAGGCAGGCAGGGTGGGAAGGTATGTGAAATCAATAGCTCCTTAACAAGTCCTTCTCCTGAGGTGTGAAATCTAACACACACAGCTTTTATATTCCTTGCTAATCTCCTCATCATAGATGAAAAAAAGGACCTATGAGCTGGATCCATGAAAGAGCTTACATTTTAGAACAAGAAATAGGAACACCTAACATTTTCTGAAAATACTAAGAGGAAGACACTGCATTTAACATTTTTACTGAAAGCGGTGTGAATAACTACACCTTGAAAAGTACCAAAGAAGGGGAGATAGAAATAAGTGTTTTAGATAATGCAACCCACAGAGAAGGAAATTATCCTATTACAGGATTTAGTCTCATAATTTCTGCATACTGTGACATGTTTACAATAAATGGTGGTAGGCTGTGTGTTCATTGTTTAGTCTTCGGTGAAGATGACCCCAACTTCTGCCAAACAGAAGAGTAGCCTGAAAATATAGAAATTTAGTGACTAATAAGGGCACTGATATGTCCTCATGTGCACCTGCATCAAAACTATGGTCTTATTCACATTTAAACTCCTCAAAGGTGTTTTTGTTGTTGTTGTTTGATTGATTTTGTTTTTGTTTTTTGGTAATTCCTCAGAGTTAATTTCAACAGAACAGCATCAATGAATACTTGAAAGCAACTGGTACACATGCTGAGAAAACAATAGTTATTTAGAAGACCACCAAATCAAAAGATGACTAAAAGAACATGCAGCAATTATGCAGACTTCCACATCTTTACTATGTGATATCCTCATATGGTCTCAGATCAGCATTCTGAGTCTTATTCCCCCGTTATCTTGGTCTTTATGTGACTTATTGAGGAATTAATTCATAAAAGTTCCTTATGAATTCCTCCACCAGAAGAAAAAAAAATAAAAAAAATGCACACAGAACACAGTAAACCACGGTCTCAGGATGTTAAGTCCCAATTAATCATAATGTAAGGATAACTAGGGTTACGTCAAAAATACATATGCTAATTGCAGAAGTCTAAAATAAGCTAGGTGAAAACCTTATTTGAATGAACAGCTTAGACGATATAACAGGAGCTTTGCGGAAAGTAGAACCTGGAGGAGGCAGAGTACAAATGACACAAGGATGGAGTGGGAAGCTCTGGTAAAAGAGAGGAGATAACTCCTCTCTTTTACAGGAATGGTTTTAAAAGGCTTTAAAGAATGGTTAGAACCAAGCAGGGACAATGAGGTACTACTGATCATTCTAAAATCTCTCTGAAGTTTCAAAGCACTAAAGCATGATATCTGGGTTATTAAGAACATGACCACGTGATGTTACCATTTCATACAATGGTAGATATGGTGATAAAGATCCATGAGGGGAGAAAACGGAGACCTCTGTTACCTTTGAACAGACAGGTTGTGACTTCAGCCCTGAATTTTAGAAAATAGAAACACACAACTGCTCAAGTTAGCAGCAAAGGTATCTAAAATGCAGACACATTGCTTAAGCAGCGCACAGGAGAAAACACTGCTATTGAGGAGGTACGCTGCAGCAGTGGCCACACCCCACCGAAGTTCAACAACATATTTAAAGTGCAGAGATACACACATGAAAATAAATAAATAAATAGAAATTAAGCTGCTCTTTAAAAGGAAGAGTTAGTACATAAAAATTATGACGTTATATGGAAATTAAAATCAACAAACAACAAGATAAGTTATTGTAGGCAGCAAGGAGATAATTTAAAATCCTCATATTAGAGACTGAAAATAAATACATATCACTTAATTTGAAAAATTAAAAATGAAAGAAATAAAAACAATCTGGCTAAACAAGAGAGAAAAGAGGCTACTGGAAGTAGAAGAGTTCCTTCTAGAGAAGGAGTCACAATTAAATGATAAAAATAGAGATCATGATCTTTTCTGTGCAGTTAATACCAAATACGAACATAAACGTAGGAATTCAAAAAATGATCAATCATTTGATATAAGACAAAAAAAAGTAATTAATAACTTGTAAAACAATGACAGAAGAAAAAAAAAGCCTGAAAAAGAGTCTGCAAGGCAGGCTTGAAAAAGACTGGTACAGCTGAGAAATTAAATAAATTCTTGACAGCAGATATCTGTAGGGCAAAACTCAAGGCAATTTCAACTCTAAACTCTTTCTTTTAGCGAAATGGGTGAGAAAAATCAAACTGCTGAGTTAACATGAACAGCAGCAATTCACCATGTTCTACTAATATTCTTCCACAAGGAAATTCAGTATAAAATTGACATACATATATATATTCATATCTATATCTATATATATATAAAACTGTTAGCTGTGGTGTCTATTCTATAATGAAAGTTGAGTTCATTACCAGAGAAACCAAATATGGTTCTACTTTTTTTTTTTTTTAAAGGGCATGTCTCTGTATCCACATACAAGTAAATCCATAAATCATTAAAATAATTAAAAAAAATATAATAAAGAAACATGCAAATCATTACAGAATGACTAAAAGACTTCCTGTATGTGTTTTTTTTTTTTCCTGAGTGAAGCCAAATCTCATAAATTTATTAGAAGTCTTCATCTGAATTAATTTATTGATAAGAATAGCATAACTGATATTAAGCAATCACACTTTCAAAAAGTTTTTTTATCAAAAATCACTGAAAAGCAAAAAGCAAGCAAACCAAGCAGGCATATGACCAAAGAGAGTCATATAATCCTTATTGTTAGCAATTTGTTAAAGAAAAGAAAGAAAAGTTGGGAAGAAAATATTCAGTGGATGCTAGGGTGTATCTAGTCTGATCTATATAGTATTTCTTAAATTTGTAAATGAACTATTTTTTTTTTTTTTAAAGGCAAAACATAGGAATAAGAAAACTTTATGTTAGCACGAAAATTGTTGGATTGTAAAAACAAAGACCAACTGTGAAAACCTACCTGCACAAGGATGTGATGATACTGAATGATTCAAGCAGTAAAATGGAAAAATGAATATAGTATCAGCAAACGTAAAGTACCACAGCACACAGACAAAATCATCCTCATCAAACACACACTAAAGTAGATTGTAAATCAGCTACTGCCATTCAGAAATCTTGAAGCCTTCTGAACTGCTGGGTGCCAGCATCACTTCTAGATCCAAATATGGCCAAAAAAACAATGAGGGGCTAGAAATTGTTAGAAAAACAACCAACCAACCAGAAAACATCAATATCATTATACATTTAACAGCGATGTGACTGCAACTTCAGAACTGTGAAGTCTCTCCATCTAAAACAGAACAAAACAAAAAGATAGACGAAAGAGCAACACAGCCAATGGTATAAAATGTTTTTGAAATGTGGAAAGATTAAACAGACTAAGATTTTTCAGTCTGAAGAAATGGTATCCAAAGTGGAATATGACACTGGGCTATAAAAAAATGAAAAACAGACATCACAGACATCAGAGGAGATTGAGGAAGTATTATCCATATTTACCAGTCAAACAACTAACATCACTTTCAGACAAATTGTGGACCCTAAGTTTTCTTAGGATTTCTGGACATGGTCTTTTCTAGTCAGATTTTATGTCCATCTATATTAAATGTCAAACCTACTGCTAAATTTCACAGATCTCTTCACCAATCCTCTAAAGAAAAAGCCAACAGAAACTACAAAAACTAATAAAATACATAAGCTCTTACATACAGATGGGTATATAGAGATTCATAACTATTCAGTGTCTCAAGGGCATTTACTGACAAGCATAAGAGCTGAAATACCTCAACTCCACTCCTTTTCCCTCAGTGAAGGAGATTAAGAAAATTTCTTATTTGGAGTTGGTGACATCTCATAGGAAATTTTGAGTTCCAATAAAAAAGCTAATTTTATTTCTGGAATATTTATTCATTGGCTTACTTTCCAACAACTATACTGAAAAGAACAATTCTGAAAAACAATAAAAAATTAATTTGATTTCAAACTTTCTCTTTGAAAAATGTCATTGAAAATGTTCCTTTCCCTTGAAAAATAAATGGTACTGACATGGGTAGTTTTTCAAGAGGAAAATTTATCTATAAATTGACTAGTCAGAACCTGGAATTATAACTGCAAAGTTATTTGAAAATCAAATACAGAGTTTGTACCGTAAGTCCATCAGTTCCCTTCCATTCCTGCAGAGCTGACCATCTTTACAAATTATATTATGTTTATGAAGCATTAGCAGTTACATGGGTGTATATCAAATAACCGAGAAAAAAAAAATTACTTGAAAAATTTTATATGGCTCTTACAAAGAACACATCAAAATATTTTGACTAGTTCTCAAGTTTTTATTATGCTTCTCCAAGGAGCAGATGAATGGTAGATACAAGACCAATAATCTCCACTTTTTGGTTTTCCAGGCAGGAACCTGTGGGTACCCTATATATTGCCCAATTTACAAGTGAATAAATCTTGTTTGCCTGCAGTTGCCCTTGACTAGATTGATGCAGCCAATCCCTACTAAGCTACAAAAGCATCCCCTTTAATACATCTAATTTATGTCTTTGTTCTGCCATGGCTTAGACAGGGCAAAATAAGCTCAGCTGCAACACAGCAATGATGAACAATTATTTATCTCCCCCTGTGTTGAAGCCAAAGGATTTTACAGCAGACACAGACAAGTGCCACACTCAGCAGCTCTGGAGGATTTGCTGTTCGCCTGCTGACTTTCTCCAAGGTTTGCAGTCCAAATGGTATTTCCAGTTCCAAATACAAACAGATGGAAAAGGGCACGGTGGGGAATACCCTGGTCTCCAGGCCTGAGAGCTCCCAGCCTTCCACAAGCCTGTGGTGATCAGAAACCAGACTGGCCAGGAAACATATGCGAGGGCTGCAGCTCCCACACCCTTCCTGATCCTGGCCAGCCAAAAGGGGATGCAGCAAGGCCCAATGGATGCGCTCTCTCCGGACACAGCTATCCCTACAGAGCTGCAACAGTCATATGAGCTTCTGCAAATATCTCATCAGGATGCTCTGATGATAGTCATTCTTTGTTTTTTTTTTTTCCTCAGTTTTATCATAAAGCCACATTTTGCCTGACATCACTCTGCTGTTCTGCAGATGAGGCACTCTTAAATGTTATTGATTGCTACTGATAGCTACCAAGGAAAAAGAAAACTAAACATTTTAAATAGATGAACTCTTTTTTTTCATTTTGATGTACCCTTATGGTTTATTTTTAAGGTCACTCCTGGTGTTAGTTTTAACCACAGTTGGGTCAAATATCACAAAGTATACACTTTCATACCAGAAAACATGTAGATCAGATCATGCTGAATAAAAACTTCAAGTATCTTAAGATGTTGTATATTTGTCCATTCTTGTTTATTCTACCTTTCCTTCCCTTTCACAAAATAACCCTGTGCATTATTTTTGAAGACTTCCTCCCCTCCCTTCTCCTAACCTTTTGTAAACAATTTGTAG
Organism: Anas acuta; assembly: GCF_963932015.1. NCBI lineage: Eukaryota > Metazoa > Chordata > Aves > Anseriformes > Anatidae > Anas > Anas acuta. The sequence goes on from NC_088984.1 coordinate 12,448,660, forward strand.
AGTCAGCTTTCCTTGTTCATCTAGACTTCCTGCTGACATCCACGGCACTCTAGATTATACTGCAAAAGGAGACAAAAGGTCTAAGGAAAATAAACTAAATACATGCCTGTATAAGCCAAAGAATTGCAGAGGTGAAAGAGTTTGTTTGTTTTAAAAAAAAAAAAAAGGCAAAACTGAGAATGTTGAAAACCAGGATTTATATGATTCCATATCCACATAGCTCTCTATGATGGCCCAAGAAACTGGAAGGGGCTGTAATCATGACCTACTGTTTGCTATACTGGTATTCAAATAGCCGCTTGGATTCCTGGCAAGGTGCTAAGAGCAACATAAAAAATCCAGATGCTGTTTTTAGAAATAAGTAAAATTTTGAAACATCAGAGTGATGTGAGATATCTCCAGCTTTCCAACATGCAATTAAATACAAATGGTTTATTTCTAATACTCAGGTAGACACAGGCACGGATATCATAGGGGAGATCTATGGGACACTTTAAACATTCTCCAGAGATCTAGAAATCTTGAAGGTTAGGACTTTTGAAAGTCTCAGTTAAGTCTCTGGGAAAAAATAAAGAGGACATGAAAGTTTCTGAATAAAGGGATATGTGTTAAATAATTGGCTTCCCACCACCGATTTCTCCAAATGTAATATACCATTTCTTTTCTCAAAGAAGACATTGTTAGATGCTCCTAGCAGCCAGTTGTAGTGCTGTATCCACACCCACCTCTTCTTCCTGCCTGAGCGCGATGGATCAAGACTACTTTGAATCACCTAATTCTGTTCCCCACCATTTTTATTTTTTTTTCCTACTGTGATTATTTTACAAGGCAGTTTAATGAAATCTACAGATATTTGAATCTGCAAAGCAGAATAACTTTCAAGTAATTCCTGCACCATTTTCTCTATCCTACCAATGTCATCTTAATAAAATACACATCTACTATTGAACAATGCTTGCACCTCTTATTCACATGGGAGAGCTTTAGGACCTTACACTGCTAAGACCACCCCTGTGTTTCCTCCAGGTACCCTTTGTCTCTTTGGTACATTTTCAATCCTCAAATTCCAATCTGTTTGGACACCCACCCAACAGTGTGACCTATAGTAGTACGTGCAAACACATGCATCTTCGCATCCCCTTTCTGGGGATTTATGTATTCCCTAATGTTGAAAGACCCATAAGAATTAGGATAATTGACATTACTTCCTATGCATTCTTCTTTCTAATCTGGCAGAAAAATCATCTGGTCCCAGAAGCAGTTAATAATGCAACACTACAAAGTGATTTGTGTCTGTAATAATATATTTCCTCAATGCATCATGGGAAGAATGTATTTAATTGAATTACATAAACTGGATTATTTTTTTTTTTTGAGTTCTAGTCTTTTGATTATTTTTTTTCTCTGTTTACTTGTGCTTGTTAGTTTTAAATATTAGATGAAGGAAACAAACAAGAAAAAAATGAAATAAGGAAATGTTGAAATTGGAAAAAGAATACCAAGTTCCTATCTATTCAACCATCTATCCCAAATGATATGACAGCACACTGATGAGCATTTTACTCAAATACAGAAGCTAGAAGTCAGATTGCATTCTGCCAGGAATTTTAAGGGAAGATCCTTCCCCACAAAATGCTCCCATGTCCACGCACAAGACAAAAACTTGACTGCAGACATCTGTAGTAGGATGTAAAAATCGATCCCCTAACTCAAATTACAATCTACTTTTTTTTTTAAATAAACATCCACACCAGAGAATATTTTTTAAATGTCTCCTTACTTGGAAGTTACAAATTTCAGAACTAACCATTTTGGATGCTGTTTTGGAGTATAGATAACCTTTCTGATCCATTCCCTCAGCTCCAACAAGAGTAACTATCAGGCAGTGGAGTGAGGAGCTGTAGTTTGCCTCCAGTCCCAGTTTGCCTGCCACTTCTGCATCATTAGCAGCAATTGCTTCTAGAACAACGGTATACAGCCTATGCCAGCTGAAGGTACTTGCTAGTAAGTGCAGGAGTTTTGCAGCACTCAGGACACTGAAACTCATCTTAACATATAGATGGTAGAGACATCCTCTATTTGTATGTAGCCTCAGGAGTCACCAACACCTTGGGATTTGAAGTAACACAATATCAGGATTTGAAATTGACATTTCTTGATTTTAAGGAGAAGAAAATATACATTTTGCGAATGTTAATATACAGCCTCAGTTAGTGGGTCTCATAACTGCTTCCAGCCAAAAACATCCTAGTGACAATATCGTTTCTTAAATTTGCTACTGTCAGAAACTGCCCCACTACGAACTTGTCAAAATACAATTAATGTCAGCTTTGAATGGAGCCTCTTTAGGCTAAAACTATTGTAACAACCTATTAATAGTAACTACCTTTCTGTGGTTTTCTGCATTGCCTAAATATGTAAGGAGAATAGTAGTCTATATCAAGAGCTCCTAGAGGGACAGCCATTTCCCATACAAACTGCACTGTATTCTCCTCAGCTGGAATGACAGCCAAATATTGCAAAGGATCTGCAGCTTGCCCCAATCTCAGTTTCACAAATAACCTCCTGAGTGCTTATATGGATCTAACATATCCTTGGCATGGAATATGACCCAAACTAAACAAATCAAGGCACTGATAATGATTTGCAGAATAGTACAAGGAGGTTCCAAAAGCTTCTGGTTTATTGGTTTGGTTTAATTTAGTTGTTGTTTTTTGGTTTTGTTGTTTATTTTGCATTGGGGTTGGCATTAAATCCCCCCAATTCCTAGCTGTTAGAAACATATCTAACTGATATTGAAGAGTCAAAACCCAATAAGAAATAAGAATTTGCCCTACTTACCACTTGCAATGTTATTTTAGGTCACTGAAAATTCTGCCAATCAGATTCTCTGCTGATACCTAGCTCTATCATAATCAAATTCTTAGGAAAAAGGAATTAAACATTTTGACTCCAGTTGGACCCTTCACATAGGATTCTGGAAGCATAAAAAGCATTTCATAGGTGCTTGCAACAACCACTGACTAGTAACATATTTACTGTACCACTGAATGGTCTCAGTCATGCTTACTCCATGTTTTCCAACAGCCACCTCTGAAAGTCCTGCCAGTCTTTGGCCTTCAGCCTTTTCACTGCAGTCTCCTGCTCCTGCAGCAAACAACTCAGATTTGCAAGGCAATGTGGGATGAGAAGGAGCAGATGATTCAGCAACAAGCAGTGTGCTTTGGACATATATAAAGGCAACAAAATGAAAATTAGTTTCTCTTACATCTAAACTCCCGTGCCTTCCATTTTCTGATTCAGAACTACATTTCTTCAGTCACAATCTGTATCTTTCAGGTGGATGGGACTGTTAAAGTAGCATGCAATTTAAAAAACAGTACTGTGGCAAAGTAGTAATAAAGATGCTCTTGGAACCTACTTTTAGAAAAGCAGAGGAGATTGACAGCAAACATTTTAAAAGAAATGGCAAAGCTTAAATTTCATAATGTGCAAAAAGGCAGACAGTATGATTTTGCACAATTGTTTTATGCTCCATTGTCCTTTGAAATATTGTAAAAGAAAATGTAGCTAATTTATTGCAGTAACATGACACTTCCAGAAATTTATACTGAAGTTGAAAGATTTGCCCAGGCTACAATTTGGCACCAAAAATTCCAAGACAGCAATGTGCTCTTTTCAACTAATCTACAAACTTCCTGCTTATGACTCTGCTGCCTACATTGTAAAATCTGGAGTCTCAATTTCTTGTGCTTCAGTGCTCAGCATATCTTAAAATAACAATTTTTATTTTTTTTTGTCTGTAATGCCTTGCCAAGTCCACAAAACTGCCCAGCAATGAAGGTGAAAACATAATTAGTTTTAACATTATTACAGATAGTTGGGAAGTCATATTTCCTCCCACAAGCAATGTCCACAAACAGTCCAACCTGTACTGTTCTCAGTCATGAGGTACCCACAGAAATTAGATTCCCTTTATGTCATCAAACTACTAAAACTACTACTTATTCTGACACCATAATCACTCAACTCCAGCTCATCTTGGGTTGCACAGGAGGAGGGCTAATTCAGCATTCTTGTGTAGTGTCCTTCCAAATGAATGTGACAAAATGCCATGCCTGGCCATTACATCTGCAGCCAAGTTCAAGCCATTATGTTCCTCTCACTGTTGGCATCATGTTGAAAATATTTGGCTGCGTGGATATGTCCTCCACCCCCCCCCAAAAAAAATAATCTATCAAATAACATTTTTCTTTTCTTCCTAACATTAAAATAAAAAATATTTCTACTAACGGTGAGAAAAAGCATTATATTAGAGGTTCTATACATGAGTGACTTTGGCACTTGATAATTCAGAACTAGCCATTACAGGCATTTAGCAGGTTAAATGCTAGGAGGAAAGTTCACCAGTGTGTAATTTAAGAGACACAGACTGCTTGCAGGAAGGGCATAGTCTCCCTGCTGGTACCTGAAGGGCCCTTACCAACCTTCTCTCTGTCCACATGAATATCTTGACCTTGTCCCAAAAAGAACACTTAACCAGTCTTTGCTTCTGCATTCTACTTTCCGCAACAAAGTAACTTTATGACATAAAGCATAAGAAATTTTTATTATGCTCCAAAACTCAAGTCCTTGGTCTTAACAACATGACACACCAGGACCCATGGAGCCCCATATTATTTTCCTGCCTCTTAAACTTGAGAATCCCTGGGTGTTGGATTCCCACATGTCAGATAGGGGTAATAATACCATACTAGTCTTGGTTACCTACGTACAACTTCTCTTAAGCAAAATTCGTCTCTCTTTGGTGGATATTTGTGGTGCATGGCAAAGCACAGCTCTGATCTTAGCTGAGAACTCTTATGTATTTCAGTAAAAATGCTAAAAATGATAATGTAAAAAATACTCTTTCCCTCTCACTCTAGAAAACCATTATCCACAGTCCACCACGCAGTTGCCACTAATGGTAGATGTAAAGAAATGTGAAATCTTTGAAAAGTGCTAAAATTATATAAATATTCCGTAAATATGTGCACCATTGTTTCCCAGAAACACAGAAACTGTAATGGCTAAACAGTGGATTTAAAAACGGATAGAGTTGTAAGGAGGCTAAACCTGAAGCATATTAACAGCTTGTAAATAGAAGTTAATGGACCAGTCGGACTTTTACCCCCCCTCCCCCCACCCCATACACACAGATTAATAAAGAAAATCTTTACTTTTAGAACTGGTTTGGATGTTGCATAATCTTTTTATGGAGGATATTTTAGGAGGTGTCTCTCAGCTATAAATGAAGTGAATCAGAATCAATGATCCCGTGATGCTGCGGTAAGGCTATGTTGTTTACTGTCGCATTAAGGGTTAGAGAAATTAAATGAATAGGCTCAGAATCCAGACTATCACCTAAAAGATACAGAGTGTTTACTTATTTTAAAGAAAGACTTGAACCATATTTTGGTAAAGATAAATAAAATAAAAATGGTGGGTTAAAAATGGCATATGCCTGTTTAAACCTGAAGCAACTTTTATTTCTTTGTCAAGATAATCTGTTGATTATCTGAGTGGAAGTTGAAAGTGCTGACACAATTTAGAGTGCCACATTTCAGTGGATTTAAGTGTAATCCAGAGACCATTATTATTCTTCCCCATTGTCTCTCTGTGCACTTTTGACTGAAGGCAGAATTGCTAGCAATTAGCGTGCTAAATTCTTCATCACAGATTAATCCCTTACATCCCCAAAGGACCAAGTTTACTTTTGTAAGTAGGCATCCTAGGGAAGATGAGTGAGATTGTCTCTGAGGAGGAATACATCCCCCTTTCAGGTCTGTTCTCCTAGACCTTGACTACAGAAATAGAACAGATTATTCTAATGCTCGATCCAACCTGACATATTGCAGAGTTCACAGAGCTGACCATAAGAAGCAATGTCATTTTATTGTGGCCATTCTCACTTCAAAACTATCACCTTGCTTCTGATGTCTCTCTGAAAAACATCTGATCAAGCTTTTAGGCTCTTCTACCAACAGCTGCAAAGGGGAAATTCTGCTTGTGGCAGACATCTGAGTAGCAAGTACAGGACTAACTGTAGCTTTGAGCCATGCAAGAAACAATGGTACTACACAATAGGATTTGTTTTTTCCACTTCATTTAAAAACAAACAAAAAACCACATGGATATACAGATAATTACATGCTTGCACATCAACATATACACATCCATCCTTTGTCAAAAACTTTACAGCTGCCAAGCAAGTACTAAAAAAACTAGGAAATATCAGCATTCAGTACCACAGAGACTACTGTGGACTACTCCCCTCTCCTCTAGTACATGGCCATTTTTATTCCTGAAGAACCCCAGTTTCAATCAGCAGTAGAGAATGTTCCTAGAAAGCTCTAGTGTTAGTTGCAGTTCCTTGGTAAAGCAGGTGTCATCCTGACACTGTCATCCTTGCAGAACATGTGGTCAGCAACAAATGAGCAAGAGGAGGGGAAGCCAGTACAGTAACTTTCATTTGTAGGGCTCCAAAGAATCTAGGAGAATACACTTTAATCCCACCCATACTACAGAGACAGCAGAAACTACTAATTATGAGGTATCAGTTTTACAGAGATACTATAGATAAAAGGATGAAGAATTTTGTTCTAAAATATTATATGCTAATTCCACTTCATCGGAAAATGCTTATTATTGGAAAGACTCCAGTATGGGAGCACATCAAAGTAACTGATATTTTAGGCCATTCAGCCACATTTGGGGAATTTTAGGCTCAAAGTCTTCATTGATTCTAATTCAAAACTAGAACATGGACATTCAGATGGAAACAGCAGGGCCATCCAGAACTCTGATTCAAATTGTCCATTAGGGACCAGGTAACTGGCTCACTTCATTTAATTCTGATGCCTCCTTCCACTTTGGTTTAAACACTAAACCTGTGATTAAGAGACATGTGGAAGAGAGAGATACTGGCTCGATGTTCCTAGTGACAAGTCACTTTTGCCTCTCAGGCAACTACTTATACTACTATGCTGCAAGTTATTTGGGTAGTTCCACTTTGTAGAAATACTATAATCACAGGAAAACAATGCAGATCAAAATGGCAAACAGAAGGAACAAGTGTGACTCACCTCATAAGCAAAGGGTTCGTGCTCCAGATGCAAGAAGTATGGTTCCTTATCACCCAGTAATTTTTAAATACAGAAAAAGCATCCATTCCTCGGAACAATGAAGGTGTGTTTATTTTTATAACTACCTCCCACCATCACCAGAGCTGCTTTTTTCTGATTCACAGCAACAATCTACATGTGGCTCTTTGCCATCTCAAATATAGTGGCTTAGTGTGTTAATGATATGTCTAGAGATATGACATCTCTCCAGCACAAGGCACGATCTTGCTCTCCCTTACTATTTCTTTGAACAAGTCAAAGTCACATGTTTACTCCATTCTAGAATGGAGAAAAAAACACCAAGTTACAGTTGTGTGATCTGATTTGTTTCACCTGTTAGGATATGAACTGAAGTTAAAAGATTTTTTTCTTAAATGCATATAGAATGCTAAAAAACAATTTTACTTGCCTTAAAATAAGTTTCCAAATTAATATATGCTTTCTCTTTGTAACAATTCACTGTCTGAAAAATATCATAACAACCTATCATCCCTTGTGGATGGTTTGAAAATAAACAAATATTTGTGAAATAATCTTCTTGTGAAGTGTACTTCAGAATTTCCCATCAAGAAATGAATAATTATGTTTTTGGAGCTAGGCTTGAAGAGTATACAGTAAACAAAAACTTAGAGCTGCATACTGAGGAGAAAAGAAAACACCAAAAAGTTGCTCATTAATTAAAGCTTATCCAGCTTCTATGCTGAAAGGAATGGGGGATGCTGTGCAAAAATAGTTTGTGATCAGGTAATTAAAGCCATTCCTACTGAATACACATTAGGGGGCCTAATTAAATTTGCAATGACATTTTCTATCCTTCAGGTTTCTAACTTCACAGCTTAATAATGTTCTTTTAACATTTCTTCTTTTATAATAGCTCCTTACAATGCCCCCATAAAACATTTACACATTAAGATTTTACGTATAAATTCACCTGTTTAATTTTAAACAAAACAAGAAAACACACCTTTCATATCACAGATGTAAAATGAAACATAGCAATTTCATGACCACCAGAAAATTCAATATTTCTTTTTTTCTTTTTTTCCCAGATACTTTGAGCCCTTAGAATATGCATGTACAGTTTCACTCTGCTTTTGGAGTTAACAGCTGAACAGCTCCCTGTTACACAAGAAACAAAGCCAACAACATCTGTACCACAGATCTACAGATAGGTGGGATTAGTATACAAAACATACAGCTATTTCTCAGTTTTATAAAACTCTCTCTCTCCAGAGCCTTCTGCTTTTCTTATAATCCTGGGCAAAACAGGTAAGAAGAGAGAAATCTTCAAACCCACTTCACTTTTCTCCCCTGTCTTTTATAGAATCAAGCAGTTTAATGAAATAAAAAGCATAAACTTAAAGCATAAATTTAAAGTGTGCCAATGTGTGAATTTTGTACGTTCGAAACTCTCTTGCCCCAGCTCTGCTTCTTTATCCTAATAAAGAGCTAGGATTTTCTTACTAAGACTTGAAAAGCATTTAGTCATGCCCAGTTATATGCGAGGAAATGCAAAGAGACAGACCTCAAAAGACAGGTATTGTTTAGTCCTGTGTTTACAAAAGCTATTTTTTCACTACCAAACTTGAGATTTTCCCCCTTGCCTTGAATTCTGTTTTCCTCCATATGCTGAGAATGGGTCCCAGCAGCTAAGGGGCCTGGAAGCTCTGCTTTTTCCTCTGCCGTATTGCTGAGGCTGCCCAGTGGCTCAGGCACCCCAGTGCCAAACTGCTCTCCTATGTACCCAGTGCTGCTGTAGAAACACAGGCTATAACAACTGAAATCCACACCACACCTCTTCTCCATAACCACCATCCCTCCCCTAGGATTAATAGAATCAGCCTCCACAGCAAAAAGCACAGGTTACACATACGTCAAAAAAGCAATGCTTATAAATTACCTCTTCTCTGCAGTGGACAGTTTAAGCCACCACATCTTCTTATCACTAAGATTTTTCACCATCTAATTCTATTTGCTGTTCCTCAGTGAATGTCAACAATAACTCATTTAGTTTTAATGACATTAAAAGTAGAGTCTGTCCTTGAGATAGCATCTAATTTTTCTTTATGAAAGCCAACATAAATTCTATGTATGAGGTCTCTGACAGCCTGGTAATAGAGGTGTTGTTAGAGTGAGCTAAAAATACAAACCAAGAAAAAAAAAAGTATCTTTCAGAGGAATCATTAGAGAAATTGATGAGGTCTGTTTGCTTTCCTTGCAATCTCTGAGGACCCATTATGTATATAAAACATGGAGTGAACACTAAGTCTGTTACATGAAGATACTATTTGAACAGATCTTGACCTTTCATTCCATCTATGCAATAAAGATAAAGGTTATTACAGGAGTTCTGTGAGAGCCCCTTATTATAATTATCTCACACTTAATATGAGAGTTAGTAAACTTCTAGCTACTTTTTCCCCTCTAGGTATCTCCCATGAAGAAAACCCTCTAGGTATCTCCCATGAAGAAAATAAATAAATAAATAAATCTGGCCTTTAAGTTTAGATCAAAATACACATAATTAAATGAACCAAACTGTTTCCCAGGCAACTAGTTCTGCTATTTCCTAACTTTCTACTTGACTTTGTAGCCTTGCTATTTATATTTGTACATAGCTGTGTATCTGAATGCACTAATAGATTTGTCAGAGTTCCTGATGTGTACAGATAAGTGGTCCCTATTGAGGTGAATAAATCTATTAGACATTAAGATCAAAATTATAACTATAATTTATAATTTATAATAATTTATAATCCTAAAGTATACATAGGATTCAAATAGAAACAACAGTGAGATCTACAAGGAACTTTAAAAAAAAAAAAAAATACAGGATAAGACACTGTTTCACAGATGTAATGATATCAAACTACTGCTTTCATACTCTTAGGAGATTTTCTTAGAGGGATTTGAGACCTCTCTGCTATGTGGCATAGAATTGGATGAAGGAACAAATTTACCATGATAAACTGAGATACAAAAAACAGGAGCTGAAAACAGAGAAGACCCACCGTAATAATCCAACTGCAGAACTGCTTAATGTAGTTTAGTGCCAACTTCAGAAATTTGCATGCTGTAGTTTTAATACAAAAATACCAGTCTATGCTTTCTCTGAACATGTTCACATCTTAGCTAAGGACATACCTCAAACTGATCAGACACATGCAGTTTCCATACATATGTCAAACCGTGAGAACCTCCAAAGGCTTCACAAGGAAATTAAATAATTCTGCTAAGAGGAGAGTTTTGTAGGAGAGAGAAAACTCCAAATAAAGTTGCACATATCTTGGGAGCAGTTACCACAAGAGAATATTTAAGAGATGCTTAGGCGGGCCACCTGATAATATTTTTTGTTTCTTCTAATACTACATGCATCACTAACAGTAATTTTGCTCATCATTTTTGTGTGTTTTTTATCTCAGAAATACAAGATTACCTTTACAGAATCACAGTATGGTTGAGGTTGGAAGGGTGATCTGGTCCAAACTCCCTGCTCAAGCAGGTAAGCAGGTTGCCTTAGGAGAGAGAATCCACTGCCTCTCTGGACAATTTGTTCCGTTGCTTAGTCACCTGCACAGCACAGAAGTGCTTCCTGATGTTTAGCCCTCTCGTGTTCCACTTTGTGCCCCTTGCCTCTTATCCTGTCACTGAAAAGAGCCTGGCTCCATCTTCATTGCACCCATGCTCTCAGGTATCTATACACATTGACTAGATCTCCTGAGACCCCATCAGGCTAAAGAGTTTCAGCTCTTTCAACCATTCCTCACAGTAGAGGTGTTCCAGTCTCTTTACCAACTTTGTGGCCCTTTGTTGGAGTCCCTCCATTAGGTCCTATCTGTCTGGTACTTGGGGCCCAGAGCTGTATCCAGTGCTCCAGGTGTGGCCTCACCAATGTTGAGTAGAGGGCAAGGACTTAGAGTCGGTAAATTGGTCCTGTGTGAATTTTAACTTTCAATAGTAACAGGAAGAGTCCAGCATTCATTGGACCATTTTCTTGCATATCCTTCTTGTTCTGTCATTTTTAAGTACTTTCCTCAGGGGAAAAAAAAAAGGATTTTTTTTTTGTATGAATATTTTATCATCAACTATATCTTATTTTTACTGTCTGTGGGAGAAAACAAATCATCCTATTTACATAAAATGCTGATGAGCCACAAAGCCGGCTCCTGAAGCAAATCAAACTCTTTTACTATGTCAGTGATGTATTTCACTATCATAAATGTTACACGTGACTTTATAGTTTGCCATGCACACGTTAGCATGCAATAAGGAAAGAGCATTTTTGAAGTTACCCATCATGACTGCTAATATATATATTTTTTAAACAAAAATCCTTACTGGAGTCTGATAATGCAAATACAAAAGGTCCATCTGAAAAACAGAACAAAAGACCTCACAGGCAGACTCACTGCCCCTGATTTTGCCCACAGCAGAGACTTTCTAGAAGTTACTGTGTACCCTTCCAGGCTAATTCATATTGATTTCCAGTGGAAATTAAGATGTCAGGAGACATGGAGATGGGGAGAATGGCATGGCTTATGCTTATATCCAGGCTAAACAAAATCAAGGTGCATGAGCGGTTGTGCTTTCTAATTTCTTTCAAGTCCTCCTCACTTGGAGCAGCTGAAGAACCTTGGGAAAACAGTTCACCTTGCTCTTGAAAAAGAATAAAACACATCCATTTCTTTCATCATAAATGTCTAATCTACTTAAGAACTGTACTTATAGGGTCTCCATACATATCTTTAACAAAAAAAAAAAGAAAAAGAAAAAGAAAAAGCAGAATAAGCCTTCAGATGTCTGTCCAGGTGAACTGGGACTTGGCATGGAGCATTGGTGACAAGTAAAACACTTCATTAAGATACGTTCGTGTTGTGCTCTTCTATTTAACTTTAGTTAAGTCTTTCTTCTGATTGTGCTCATGCTTCTCCAACTCTGGTTTTCCCCCCATCTATTACTGAGAAGTAATAGTATCAGAGTAATGACCTTTACAATAACAACTCTTACACAAACATGGTGTTTTAAAAAGATGTGTTACTGCAAATAATTGCTTATAGCGTAGCTGGAAAGTCAGTATGCCTGGAAGCAGAACAAGATACTTCTTGAAGGGATAGTGGAACACTGTCAAAAATAAAGCAAAAGATAATAAAATATAAAAAAGATAATAAAAATAAAGCAAAATAATATCAAAGATAGAGTAGCTAATTAACTACAATAAAGATTCAGTGCTCCACCCAGTTATCATTTCAAAACATGACTGTTCTTTTCAAGAGAAAGGAGGAGGTAAAGACCTTAGCAGAAACAAATTCCTAATGATGGGTGAAAGAATTGTTCTGCCAAGAGCCATTTTTGTATGTTTGTTTTTCTTGCTTGGTATGTTTTTGTTTTGAGTCTGGGAACACTAGCATTTTAATAGCCCAGATGAGTAGTGACCTCTGGCAGGTTTAGGGAGATGGGAGTAAATTAACATTAATTTCCATCTGAACATATTTGTTTACCCTCTGTTTTGTCCTGTGTAATATAAGGTCAGATTCAGCCCTGATCTTGAGTATCATTACATGTTTTTTAATGCTTCCAGTCCACTCAGATCATAAAAACTAGGTGTAACATTATAGCTACTGTGCATGTTACTTTTGAGAGTGTCTGATAGCCTCAGGAAAAGGAAATATCCATCTTGGACACACAGTAAGAATGCATTACAAACCCAGACCTACCAGAAGCTGGGCTAAAATTCAAGCTAACTTTTTAAGGTCATGCTATAATAATCACTTACAGAGAAGAATATTAATTTGAAAGTTAGTCATTAGCCAGTGGTGATGCAGGAAAGTTGAAGGTCATGATTTTGCCCAGAAAGCAAAATAAATAAATAAATAAATAAAATTATTTCTCCAGAGTACACTCCAGGACATGTGAAAACTTTAAAATAAACGAAGAAAAACAACAAAAAATGTATATATATGGAAAAGGTAACAAAAAGTCTAATGGTAAAGCTTAGAATGCTTATTGTCTAAAGTGAATACTAAGGAATTATTTTGAATTTCTGATCCATTGTTTACTAATAGGATCACAGGACAACATGTTAAAGGACTATACATTAAAGATAATCTAAGTTATTAAATATAGTAATGAAATAAAGATGTAGCAGGTAACTTCAGATCCCCTCTATGAGATAGTCCTAACATTATGTCAGGTCAACAAATGTTTTTCTCCTTTAAATTTTAAATAGAAAAGAGAAAAAAAAAAAAAAAAAAAAAAACCTTATCAACAATATTTGCAACTTAAGAACATAAATCACATTAACTAACCATGTTATCAATTTTAAAAATTATATAAAGCTTTTGTCTCTGATCAAATGATGAAATAAAGTAAAAGTGAACAGCAATATACAACAGACAAAGAGTTTGTTAGCATCCACATACACAACAGGATCTTTGGTGTCCTGTAGTCTCACCAGCCCACACTGCAGCTGTCCTCAGTACAATTCCCTTCTTCTCCTGAATCCTATTTCCTTGGCTCTACTTTTGATACATTGTACAGGGCACTTGTCAGGACCTCCCTGAAGACAAATCAGAATATGTCACTCCCATGTGACTTTTTCATGATGACAGCACCTTAAAAACCAGACAATACTGACTCTAGGTCACAGTAGTGACAAAGACACATGGGGTCAAAATTGCTATTAGAGCAACCAAAAAACAAACCTACTATATTCTCTGGAAAAAGTATGATAAAGTACATTTCAAAGAACTAAGCTTGATGCAGTTGAGATTTTATTTTTTTCTTATCTGATTCCTGAAAATTTGAGTTCATAATATTTCTTACAGGACTGGAACACGAATATTTCCTTTGCTACATCTCAGAGGTAACATTCAATATATATATACACACACATTTTTGTCTGCAGTGCATTAGTGTTTAGTAGCTCAGTATCAGCAAAAACAGTGCTATAAAAGTTTTTTTTTTTAAAAAAAACAACACCCTATAACAAACAGAAAGTATGGAAATTACATCCAACAAGGCTTTGCAAGAAGGACTAAATAATAGAAGAAACAAAACTCCACTGAAAAGCGTATAAACAAGAAAAAAATCAAAATGAAAGGAGAGAGAAACAAGAAGGGGCCCTACAAAAGGACCTCTGCCAAACAGTGTTTATAAACAGGTAATACCACCCATTGGTCTGAATGAACACTGGAATGCGCTGACCTCCATGTAAAGCAAAGACCTTCATTGGCATCACCTCCACTATGCCCATTTTAGCATTGATTTTGTTTAAATCTTATGATTTTTATAGCTTTCATTTTCATATGTAATTCAGCTTGTTACCTCAGGATTATTGTGTTCTGCCTCACAGTATTTTGCCCATCCCTCTAAGATAATATTGAGAGATTAGAAATACAGTTTTATCAGATTCATTATGTTCCCATTCCATCTACTATCTCACCTGTATGCAAGTTGAGGGGATTTTATACTACCTCAGGTATTTTTCTCAGTTTCTCTTACTATCTCGCAGTATGCCATTGAGACCCAAGGAAGCAGTGTTTGCAGTACATTTTTAAAGGAAAGGTCATATGTACAACACTAAATTATCATCAGTCTGCACATTGGTTAAGCACCTTTTGCTCCTCACCTAATCCTAAATGTCAACCCTACTAATCAGTAAACAAGTGTCCAAGCTCCCACACCTAATGTGCTTCTCTCTGCCTCTTCCTGAGAAATGCAAGGGAAGAAGTAGTTGTGAGTGAGTACTAATACATTTATATACTAATACATAATTTTGTACTAAAAGAACAAAGAACAACAACAACAAAAAGCTTTTGTTTCCTTGCACTTACCTTAAAAATGTTCTGAGTCACCCAGGAACAGAGGTGCCCCAGGAAGCCAACAGAGAAAGAGGCCAAATGACAGCTCAGGATGGTCTGAATAGAAAAATAACTTCCATAAAGTAACTCCAAAGTTTTGCGGCAAGCCCTGGAAACCAAGATGCTGAAGGACACAGCTGCAGTTCCAACAGCAAGGGGACTGATGGAGGAAACCATTTATGCCGCTTAGTAAAACATAGATGCATTTGCTCAGACAACAAGTGACTGAGTGGGTTTAACAAGCAGGATAATAGCTCAGGATGTCATTTTGATCTGAATACATAATTAAAGGGGATCAAGAAGAGGTTCAGGTTTAGAAGTGGCCTTGAATATCTGCAGCCTAATTAAGATTGATTTTTGCCAGTCACTGTTCAGAACATGAGGCTTCTGTTTGCACTCAGCTTCCAGTAACACATTGCAGCTGCATCGGCACAGCTTCTGCATACATTGCCCATATAGAAAACATGGTGGGTTCAAGCCTGGTCTACAACTGCTACATACAAATCCTATGAATTGTTATCTTTTAGCTTTAGATTACTCATGACAAGCGCAATCAATAAGGCTTGTTAGCCTGAGGCTCAGAAGGGCTGTAGCTTTTCTTTTCTCTCTCTCTCTTTTTTTTTTTTTTTTTTTTTTTTGAGTCTTGGCCTGTACGCATAATACGATACGGCGATGAGGAGGCACAGATGAAGCGTTTTTTTATTTATGATAATATCAATCAATGCACTCTATTACTAAGTGAATTAAGTAGCACTGCAATAACTGGCTTTTCTGCTGTAACTTTGTTTTTTAAAAATTGCACAGAAGAGTGATATTGATCTGCTTAAGTCTACTGCCATTTCATTACAATTTATCCATGATGGAACAGAGAGTCCCTTCTACCACTATCCCAAAATTTATATAACCATAAAACTAGACTCATGTAAAGACTTACAAGAAGACTTCAGAAGATTTAAGTTTTTGAAGTTACAAGCCCTATTCTAAACCTCTCAGCTAAGCATCTAGTTAACGCAGGAGATTTCTCAAATCTTCAACCACTTGACCTGGAGGTTCTCCAATTTCCTACAGTTCTGTTTCTCTGCTTGCCCAAACTTGTGAATCTAAGCAGTGAGATACTTTGCTGCTGCCTAACCTTGAACCAACTGAAATTGTGAGAGACACTGTTTTCTAATGCTATCATCACCCTTGGTGCCATCACAAACTGAAGCAGCCAGTACATAAAACAGATACCCTGGAAATTAAAAACCCATGCTAACTTGGAAGTGAAGGACTTGGCTTCTTCTTGGCTTCAGAGAAGTTGGCTTCTCTGAGCCAGGTTCAGGCTCTTCATTTCATCTGAAAACCCTCACCACAAACCCATCATTTCCCACTGTCTGCCACTGCTCCTGAGAGTCATTTCATACCGTCTCAATGATCTTCTCTTCTGAAGATCAGAAACTAAGAGGGAAAAGAATGCAGCTCTGGGCCATAGCCCCTCAACTTGTCATGGGAAAGTCTCAGGAGATGAGGCATTCGCTGTCAATCAGAGCTACTTTAAAAGTAACACGGCAATGCAAGGCATTGCATTAACGCGGCAAATCAAATTAAGGCATTGCAATAACACGGCAAATCAAATGCAACTTTGATTGTTGAAGGAAGCCTGCCAAGACCTAGAAGAATGGCCCAAGGTAGCAGGAAGTATATGGCCGCATAGAGATGAACAATCTGCATGATTCAAGCAATACAAACACTGGGTTTTCAGCTTTCAACCAACTACAAAGAACAATTGAAAACTCTAGCCTATCTATCAAATCTGAATTACAATGAATCCATTCATATAACCATGTGCTTGAAAACTTGTAGGTATAACTGGGCCGGGAAGATAGCAACTGACGTATGATAAAGAAATATGCCTAATCAGGGAATTTAAGACAAACTGATAAAAAACAGGCCATGGCTCATTGTCTTGGACCAGGGCTGCAAGATATCTAGGCCTGACTGCTCTGCTATGTCACCAGGGGCACTGTGGTGTTTTGTTTGTAATCAGTGTGCTTGCTGCTGCCCAGACAAAGAAACCCTCTGGGACCATTTGATGCCGCATTAAGTTTTGTGCTTGAACACATAAGGGCCCCTAGAAGGCAGCAAGAGGGTCATGCAACAGGCAGCATTAGATAAGTAGTTAGCCTTCTACATTATCAGTGTAGAAATATATAGGAAAAAACATTGCTATTGTACATAAATAAAGTGCTGTTAGACTGCAGGAAGGCACCATCAGTATATTGAGCTTTCAATTTTGCTCCAAGATTCCGAGCATAAATTTATTTTATAAAATAAAGTACCTTTTCACTAACTTGCCTCTCTGTTTCAAAATAACTAAGACGAATATTGTCTAAGTCCAAGGTGTCAAGATGGCTGAAGTTTTAATCACATCCTACTGTGGAATAAGAATCAAAAAAAAAAAAAAATCAGAAAAATCTCAAGCCTTGAAAGTGCTTTTGAGACTTCCACTGAAATTGTTATGACTAAATTACAGCATAACATTTTCCTTCTACTTAATATTCTAGCCAGTTTATAACATTATAGAATCAGCCAAAAATACAATGTACAACTGAGCGTGCAACTGTGTAGTAGTATCTTGGAAACTGGCTATACACCTGAACATCCACCAGTAGCTTTTTTGTGTGCCTCTTTCTTTTCAATGCCAAAACCAAGGGTCTTTGGGAGAAAGTAGAGCAGGTAAGACAAAATTTTCTGGCAGCCACAAAGGTATCAAAAACAGTTTATGACAAAACAGTTTTATAAATAACAACAGTTTTGTAGGTCCTGAAATCAGCACAAGTTTGTGCATGAATGAAAATACTGGGATGGGGATCAGCACGGAAAGGCCTTAGTAGACATGGAACCAAAAATGAAAGCTGGACCCCTAAATTCCATCTGATTTAATCACTGAACATCCAATTTTTATGCAGCTAAAATGCAGCAAATAGGTAATTTTTAGGTAACCATTGAAAGAGTATCCAAAGAGGAAATGTAGGTGTGTACTGTAACACTTCTGTTTGAAGATTTTTATTATTATTATTTTTATTATTTGTTTTGTGTTATTTGTATTTCTGTTCTCGGTGTTTTGTACTGTGTGCGCACATTTTAAAAAATGTGCGCACACAGTACAAAAAAAAAACCTGGAATAAAACCAGGAATAAACAAGCATGCAATTGATAATATAGATTCTATTAATAGAACCAACTTTGATTGGGTACATGCAACAAAAGGAAATGTTTCCTTCCACTTGCCCTTTTTACAATTAAGTGTATGAAATAAGAGTCTGGACTACATCCAAGTGACTAAACAAATTATGATAAACAGCTACATTTGTGAATATGTAGAATCAACTGATCACATAATTACTTATACTCCTGAGGCTATCGTAAAAACATGACAGCAGAATCATCGTTATTTTCATCATAGTAATTAAAAATCATCATTGCCGCATTCTCACAGACATGGCAGGATGAATGCCACGTGAAATTCTGCTTTTCCTCTCTCTGATTTACTTCTCCACTGTCTTGCACATTTAATTTATTTTTATATAACACACACACACCTGCTCTTCATGTTTGCCAATAACTCTTCAAACCTTTCTTAAGGTATCTGTGAATATAATTTCATAAGATTATTCCTTGCAAATCACTTTGTTAACCTTTATAATAATGCATGCTTTACCACATACACACACACGTGAAATAAGGCACATATTTTAACAAAGGAGTAACCAGATGTCTGATAGGAACCAAATATAGATTATAATCACAGGTTCTAATATAAGCCTTCAAATACTAAAGCTAAGCACTAAAAACTGACCTCCAGATTTGTAGAGGGGAAAAAAAAGAAACAGGGTTAGGTGGAAGGCAGTGAAAAGTCCAGGGAATGTGCCGTCACAGCTCGTATTTTTAAAACTCAGACTTCAGATATTCAGTTGCTTTTATTAAGTCTAGCCAGACGCAAAATGTGGGCAAGAAAAAAACACTCAAGAGACACATAGGCAATGAAACAGTTTATCTGAAAAAGAGGAGAAGCTTCACAGCAAAGGAGAAAACTGCACAACTTTCAAGTTCAGCAAGTACATAATTGCATGGTCCTTACTCTATAATATGTTATGTTCAGTACCTAATTACAGGTGTGGGATGAAATCCTGGCAC
The DNA here is from genome assembly GCF_963932015.1 of Anas acuta. Lineage (NCBI taxonomy): Eukaryota > Metazoa > Chordata > Aves > Anseriformes > Anatidae > Anas > Anas acuta. Next base: position 12,467,857 of record NC_088984.1, read on the forward strand.
TTCTGGAAATTCTATTATAGGCTTATTTGGAATCAACATTTCAGATTTTCTCATTTCTAAATTGTTGTGCTTCATGGCTTATTCTGCAAATGGAAATGCATGAGTTCAGCACACGTGCCAGATCACACGCTAAAATTCAGATGAGTAGTTACTTTTACCTGAATAACCTCACTGATTTCAGAAAGCATTGTTTAAAGTCAGTAACTACTTGAAGCAAGTGGTAGTAACAGGAAGTTGCCCAACTACAAAGGAGATGATGAGATCTTCCAAAACCTCAAGAACCATCTTCAGACCCTTTTCTACTTGATAAGTTCCACAGAAAAATTAGATAACCCTCCGAACTCTGTAGGAAACTAAAGGCTACTTAATTTTTCATCTTTGATATCCTCATCATCGTAATATATGTGCCCAGTCTAACAAGGCACATAAAAGACATCAAAGAGATGTTAAAGGATAATAATAATAATAATAATGGTGGTGGTGAATAGCACAAGTAGGGGAGTTGTGAAGATATCTTGTGCATCACTGCAGAACATGACATTTCCTCCTCTAATGAGGGAATTCAGAATATCTTCTGCAACACACCCAGAAGCTACTAGACATGACCTCCACAGTCATCAGATTTGAAAGAATCAGTTTCCCTAAGGATAATCATTTTTTATTTTTATTTTTTAATGCATATTTATACATATATAATGTTCTGTAGATAGACAGACAGGAGATCACCTCTGAATGGGTCACAAAATTTTCTAAATAATTCTGCTAGGATAGCTTTTGCTTTGGCTGATAGAATTTTGTTTTGTTTTGTTTGTTTGTTTGTTTTTTGTGGGGGGAGTTAATTTGCTAACATGATGTGCTCTTTACAGAAGTCATATGCACACTTCAGCTCTCCTTACTGACTGAAAGGACTAAGAAACTTGGGAAAGAATCTAACTCTAATTAGACATTACAGGCTGCTCTCAACACCAAAACCAAGTTTTGATTTTCCTTCTACAGAAAACAAAACCAAGAACAAACTACATTTATCACTGCACTAGCTCCAAATTTTCTTCAGCATAAATCATTTGTTTTTGTGATCTTGTAACAAGAAACAAACTGAAATTAGAAAGTTTAAAGAGAGTAGAAAGTGTTTGCAGAGGACCACATATTAGATGCAGATAAAAGCCTGAATTTATGCATTCTGAAACACAAATCAAAAAGCAAGGAAAATTACCTATTCTAAAGACACATAATGAATATAATGACAGATGCTTGAACAATGATTCCATTGCAAAATAGCTTGAAAGCCATGAGGTGGAATTTTTTCTTAAATTTCTAAAGAATGTTTTTTCCCCCTAGAGACTGCTTTACTGAAGAAGGAAACAAACAAACAAACAAACCCAACCCACTGAAGTGTGTCTTCTTACTTGGAGAGCAGATCTCTTCCCTGAAGAACCAGTTGATGCAAGAAAAAAACATCCAAAAGATATATCCTTCAATATCAAGAGGATAGATCTTGATATTGGTTTTCCTGACTAAAATCGATCTGTATTTATTTACTGAGTAACAGACCAAAGAAAGATTTCCAGTGGGCACTTTTTCTATATATATATATTTTTTTTTCAACGGAGGTCCAAACAAGAAAGCTCCAAGAAGCATTTTCCAAGCATAGTGACATACATACAACTTGTATGTATTATTATTAATGGACACCGATAATGAAAATATTCTGTTCACTATGCACATTATATGACTGATATAATATCCAATATATAATATCCAAATGCTCTTGAGTCTGAAGGACTTGACAAGGAGAGATGAATAACTGTGGACAAGCAGTATGGTACAGAATGAACATCTGTGCCCTAAGACTATCAGGAAAACACACGCTGGGGTCTGACATGGAGAATGTAGGACACTCACTTTAGACATTTAGCAGTCTCCCGGTGACAACATGAGAGTAGAATTAGAAAACCTTGATCCAGAGTTAGACTGAAGTTTTCTTTTGATGCTGCTACAGAAATCCCACCCTGCAATCTCAATACATTGTTATTATCCCCCAACATCACCCAAAGAAAAGATCTGAAAGCATCAGCCAAAACCAGCTTTTGCCCCAGTGCCATCCCACAAGACCTGAACCTCAGATTTGTGGGGATTTATTGGACTATATAGAATTACAGTGCTTTGCCAGAATTGCTTTTGTCTTCAAAACAGTTCTCAAGCTGAAGGTATATAGTTCTTTTGGATCAACTTTCTTAAATGAACTGGTACAAGTTTGGATGCTTGTTTGACTTCCAATCAGGACAGTGACCCTCCTGAGACAACTATGAAGCATATTTTAAACTGATACATCTAATTTCCGAATGTAAGTTGTTGTAAATAAAATCATTATTTTGGTGTATATTTCACGTTTAGGCTCAGTTCTCAAAGGAAGCTGGTCTTTCCACATAAATTCTCCAGAGCTTATCAAACCGTGTCTCAGGAAACGAAGAATCGTCTGCAGAGAAGGCTTGTCCATTCTGATCACCAATGTGGGAGTCTGCATATTTAGATTAAAAATAAGTGACTTACATTAAGTGTTCCCTGAACACAACTGCTTTGCTAGGTTTTATTTCTGAGCCAAATCTCATTTCTCCTTGAAGCCGTAAAGGGATGGATATATATATATACACACACACACACACACACACACACACACACACACACACACGTAACTTTTATAGTATTTCAAGGACTGTATTTGCTCCCCAAACTCATGAATATTATTCCCTGAAGGTTCAAAGTTCAAGTAATGCTACTTAAGGATTATTCTGTCTTGGTTTGCTCAACACTTTGTTTAATCTCTGATTACAAACTCCAGAAACATAAGCTGACAGCTGCAGAACAGATATATGTGACTCCCCAAAAGTGTGAGATGCATACTGAAAAATTTAATGGTTACATTACAAAGAAATACAGACAGGTTTACTAATGTATGTACAGATGTAATGAAACAGGTCTTTATTTATACCCACTGCAGGTATTGAAGCTTTGGCCATAACTACAGATTCCTGCATCACCTCCCATCTTACTCTTCTTGTCTCAACTCTATTTCAGATATCATGGTAATTCTCTTTCTCCTCCTTCCAAGGTGCTCACCGCTTTATTAGCGCATCTGATCAGTAAATTTGATACCTATATGATACTACATTGCTTTGCTTAGCCAATAGTCTGTCACAAGGCTTAGTATCTTAAAAAAATCATAGTCCTAGAGTGGTTTGCAATGGCTCATTTATAGCTTGCTTCTTATTATTACACATTATTTCCATCAACCACAAGCAAAACTTCTGTTTCTGAGCTTCTTGCTACAGGAATAAACCAAAGTTTAGAAAGGCTTCAGAGCAAAATAGATAACTTGCTATAACAATTACTAAAGACCTGAACAATCCAAGTCCAACAAGAGGAGCTGATGAACTAGTTAATTATTACAATTAATGTAATAGAGAGAATCAGTAGGAGTGACACAATTTTCAGCAGAAGGACAATTCATTTTATGTACAGTACTGTACAGTAAGACTACTCATTAGCTAAGAGTTTGCAAGTTAAGTGAATGTTGGGACACCTAGACCCATTCTAAGTTTTCCTAAAAGGTACCAAACAACTGCAAAGGAATCAAAGGAAGCACAACCAGTACTGACTAGTTGTGCTATTTTCAGGAGCTTTCCTTTCAAACAAAAAAGGTACTCCATGAACAAAACCCCTCAAAGCTCCCACTATCTTCCCACTAGGACTATGCACAAACTCTGACGGATGTCAAGTTCTTCTTGTGCATTTCACCATCATCTAGTTGCTACCAGAACACGCAGCAGTACAAAATATAAATGAGCTTTTTGCCTTAGAATCATTCCATTTGGATTAAACAGGCTTTTTATAATGATAAAACCTCCAGATCTCATTACCAACCCCAGAAGCCACTCAATCCTGATTAATATGACCCAGAAGGACTATGGAAATTAGCATAGGTTTCATTGGGAACATTGTAGGAGAAAAATATTTGCATATTGCATTCTGTAAAGGCTTTTTCTTGGTTCAAAATATACACATGCAGACTGGCTCTGGAAGCAATTTGAGGAGTCAGGTAACTTCTCTGCACAGCACCACAGTCAATCCAACTATTATTGTTTCAGAATGGCTTTCAGCTGTGGGTGGATCAGCTTTAGTGCTTATCCCTGGGACGTTTTTATTTGGCTAATCTTTGTAAATTGTTTGCTACGAACAAATTAATGATGCATTTTCCTTTAGCAAAACAGTTTTACTGTTTGTTCTTTGCTTTATGCTGCTTTCTCATTTTAGTCCATTTGCAAATGGTCATTTGCTCACCAGAGGTGAAACTATAAATGGATTGAAGCACTCTTTGTTCCATATTTATTTATAATTTGTAAAGGCACCTTTTTATAGCTTCACATACCATAGAATATGATTTGCAAACAATAATGAAACTTGATCTACTGATGTGGCCAAAAGCCTTCATCTGAGCTGAAACGTCCACTGTTTACCACATGTCTACCTTAGCACGCTGCCACTAACTTTAATTCTCTTAGTGGATCCCTGGAGGGGAAAACAATAGCTTTGTGGCTATGGCAGACAAATCTGCAGGCGATCTTTGGAAGATGTGAATGTTTTAGGACCAGCCTTCAACAACTAGAGCCACGCACACCCCTCTCTCCACACTTTAATCTCTTAGAGCCAGCACTAGAGTCACACCTCATAATCCCTGAGATAATGAAGCATTGGAGAGACCAGGTCATGCAGAAAATATGGGATGTAGAAATTGGAAATCTAGGGACATTTCACAGCATCCCCAAGCTAAATAATTACAGAAAATGTAAATTTTAGGCAATGTGCGAAGGAACAGGATTAGGAAGTCAGTGACAACAGCAGTGACTTCACAGTCACATTTCTTGTAGTTTCTTGGGTAAGGGTAAAATGATGCCAGATACCAAGCACAGAAATACTGAAGACATTATTGATGGACATCACGATATAAGCATTGAATTCTCTAGACTCCATCTTGATATCACTTTACAGTTAAGAAACTATAAAAGCATATTGCAATGTCACAGAATTCATGCAAAATTCAGTTAGTTCAAGGATAATTTGAGATCTCAACACTGAAGTGTACTTTTTAATCTGTGTATATTTATTTTATTCAGGCATAAATCCATACTGAGCGCACTTAACAAAAGCAGATATATTAACACGGTGAATTATTTTCCCAACAGGAGGACTGCCCTGGCAGTATCAAGACAGACAGATTTCCTGAGAACATACTCAGGAGGCCAGGTTTGCAGCCAGCTCAGTAAACCAAACCAGAATTAGAAGCAAATTAGTAACATCCAAACAGCATCTCAGAATCAGATAGTCTTAAATCAGAGCAGTTCTAAATACAACAAATGGCTAATGGTTGCCTCTTCAAAAGCTGTAATAACATGGCTCCTACAGGAAAAGCGATGAAAGCTCTAAAGAGCCTTGCCTCCCTGCAGCAAGGCTGAATTGGTTCCTTCGTACCTACTTGAAAGTAGCGATTGTTTTTTGTTTTGTTTTGTTTTGTTTTGTTTTTTGTTTTTTTCCTTCATTCCTGAGAGCAAAAGGTGATGGAAAAGGAAATAATCCACAGATACTCTTTTAATACCTATTTGCCTGGCAATAATTACTGTGCATAGAGGAGATTAAATATATCTGAATACTAGGGCAGTGGGAAGCGTTATAACAAGGCAAATAAACTCATTCTCTCATCTAAGCAAACAATACAGGACCTGTCTTTACTACAGGTAGAATTTTGGTCTTGCTTGGAGGGCATTTGGACTTGGAGCTAAAAGATGCTTTAGAATAAATTAGCGCAACTATAAATCTGACAAGAAGATTAATATTCTAACTATGTTCACGATAATTAACTCACCAAAACAGTTCCACAATCATTATCCAGCTAGAGTGGAAATGGGAAAGTTTACAGCACTCCAGTAGATTTATAAGCCAATTAAGAATGACCCTCCTCTAGATTTCATTAGAAAAGCCTCTGGTTCAGCAAAAGCTCACACATGCAAGCAAGGGTTTTCCTGAGGAAAAAGGATGCAAGGGATCTTTACCACCTCTACTGAAGACATTCCCTGCTCCTCTGAGAGCTGCATACATTCCTAAACCATCCTCAGCTTCCTGCCAACTCTCCAGTCCTCACGTTGCACCTGCAGGAGGTGGGACTGATTTTGTGACACTTCTCCCTGGGGGAATATCTTGTCATCCAGATTTGGGTTTAGGACTTGCTGTTCCCCTTCTACCTGAAGTCATCTTCACCCTTCCATATGCAGTAAACAGTGGAAGAGCTTTACCAACAATGAGCTCCAAACTTGTGCTTCATGTGTGCAAGCATTTGCACAGCGTATGAACTATCTCCTTGTTATCTATACCATTTTCCACTTTTTTGCCTTTTCACACGTTTTTGTGGTTCTAATACAAGAATGTGCTCTACCACTGTCAGTGCAGTCTCCCTTCATCTCCAATTCCTTAACTTTTCAAAAACTTTGAAGAACTTCCCTTTTCTCCTTTTGCTACATAATTCTATGCATCCTTCCTCCCCTTTCTTTTGTGTCTTCCTGCATAATTGTGTTTCTCAGCTTTGTAAAGTATTTCTCCCTATAGATGGCATAAAAATTGCTATCTAAAATGAAATAGCATTGTATCACAGCCCACACTTTTGTCCCGCTAATATACACAATTTTGACTGACTCAAGCTGTGCTGCGTATGCAGGTAAAGTAAATTCTGAATTATTCAACACTTAAAAACACTAGAAAATCATTTTCTTGTTACAAGCCATAAGATTTATGTTTTATGTCTTCCAATCAATAGCTAGTGTGTCCACACACAGCTGATTTATCCATATTGAAAATATAATTATAAGCCTAGTTTGCTCTGAACCACACAGTCCTTTTGTAACAAGATTATTTAAATACAAATGGGGTTGGAAAATTGGTTTTAAATGGCTAATCTGTCTTGTCTTCAACTCCAGCTGCAGAATTTACTAACATCATAAACATAGCCTGAGTGAAAATGTAAGAGGTTTTCTGATTCTCCTCGCGATCTGTCTATGCAGTGCTCTCATTAACAGTGAAGTTGATGGAAACTGTATGCATGCCCTGAGAGAAGGATAATAAGCCTTGTAATCTCTATAAAGAGAAAGTGATTTTTACTAGTGATATGGTCATATAAACTCATGTGCAAACATCCATCTTATCAGCCACCCAATAAAGAACTTATGTATCCAGGTCTCAGATGCATTGAAGGACACATATGCCACTTGGTGGACAAAACCTGTACCCAGATGGCTGAAAACAACTTGGAAGCACTGTTTACAATATAGAATGTCTGACATTTGTGAAGACATGATAATGAAAAGTTTAATCCAGGGACAGATTTACTCAGGGATTTTGAAAGGTACTACTGCCTTCCTGATATCTCCACCAAATTTGGATGATGGTCCACAACATGTGAAACAGGTGAAAAGGCCAGTAAATCCTCCTCCCAGAGCTCTATGGCATAGCCAGCTGGGAATACCCCCCCAGCTTTGTCTCTGGGTCACACAGATGGGCTGGTAGAAATTGGAGTTCCAAGCCAACCTAGGCTGAATATAGGTTAAGGGTTCCTGCCATTTTTAACATACATAGTGGAGACAACATCACAAGATAGTTTCCCTTCACTGAAATGCAGGTGAATTAAAAAAAAAAGTGAAAGTTTAGATTTCTACTTGAAATCCAATACTTGCCTGGAAACCCATGGAAGCGTGTACTTTTTACACCTTCTTTTTACCAGTTTACCAGGCTACCTAGGTCCCTTCCACATAATCCTCCCTTCCAACAGCCATAAATGACAGATTAGTTGTCACCAATGAGCAGCTGGTGAGACAGCCAGTAACAGTCACACATCAAAACACAAACTTCCAGCTATAAAAAGTGGAAGCTCTATCAGGGACCTTAACAGGTCCAATGTATATCAATACTTTATATTGATATAGCAGACTCCATCTGAGGAGCTCCAGGCAATAATGATTTAGGTTTCACAGCCCCTTCTGAGCCATGAGTCACAGTGTTTACCACCTCTTAAGCTTGGAACAGCACAGCTTTCTGAAACAAAACAAAAAACAACACACCCAGGTAGATTTCTAGCCCTTTTCGCTACAAACAAAGGTTTCGAAAGGAAATGTTAAAAAGCTTGAAGCCCTGAGAGACACAGACAAATTGTTGTCCTATGGACATGAAAAAAAAGCTCCAGAGTTAAAGCTGGCAGAGGCCAGCAGGGAGGGAATGCCTTTCCCACCCAACAGCCAGAGATTTCTGAAGGGCCTTATTTTCAAAATAACCTAGATTTTAACCCCCACCCTCTCCCTGTGAATGACAGGTAACCTTGATCAGCCCTGACATAGGAGACTCCCACCTTGAATCCTGCTGTGACCGATCACCCCGGCCTCCACAAGCAATGGGATATAGATTGCTATTGCTGAAACGGCCTATCTTGTGACACTGCTGGAGACTACCTGAGGGCGCCACTTTCCTATACTTGTAAAACGATCCTCTCTACCGACTTCCTTTAAGTCAAGGGCTATGCTTCTGTCTGGGGTGTGAGCAATACAGAACTTCCCTTATAGCTATTTAACAGCCCAGATGTTTAGGACAAGTACACAATGGTGCTTGTCCTCATTTCATCCAGGGGTCTTTTATAGAAAAATCTTCAAGTAAGGCTGGACAGTGTATTTTATCTTCCTTGTCACTAAAAAGCCTATGGAAAGGATTATTGCCAATAAAACAGAAATGCTACATAAGTTGAAATCATAACTCTTTACATACTTCTGAAAGCATCTTTGCCTTTCCTCAGTGGCTCTCAAGATCTATTTTCATTTAATGAAACAAATCCAGAAGTGCCAGGAAAAAAAGAGAAAAGAACCAACTTTCCCTTAAGATAGAATAAATATGTACAAAAGTAACTTGATCTTCATTAATTCCATGGGCAGGCATACAAGTTCTTAGGTGTTAATGAGACTTGCCAGTTTAGGTGGACTGCACAGACTAATGAAATGTCAAGTCAGCCCACTTTGGATTTTTATCATCAGATCCTTCCAACAAAGTCTGGCTATGCATCCCAACAATCCCTTCAAGCCCTCTGTCTGGGGACTTCAAGAAAATTCTTCTTCTTGATTTGAATTATATTTTTGGCAACCATGGTCAGTGTGACTTATAGAAACTGACATGCAGGGAAGAATATCCAAATCCTTCCCCCGCTGTTACTTTTTCTCATCCAAACTCCATTTCATTTTTCTTTAACTATGTGCAAAAATAAATATCCTCTATAGCTTATAGTGATTTCCATTAGAAAAATATATTAAAATTATCCCACCAGAAAAAAAAAAAAAAAACAACAAAACTTTAGAACTTGTGTCAGGGTCTGTCCTGAATCACCTTCATACCTGATCATTTAATAAAACGAGAGAGTTCAGGTTCTTCATAAATCCTGATTCACTGTTAAATGTCTGCTGGGCGTATTCTTATTCTTGTGTGCAATATTTGGTGCCAGATCAGAAACTCACAAAATTGGATCTGTAGGGCATGAAGATTTGCTAGGGTAAGTTTTATGTGTTGTCTTTTCAAGTTTCCTTTTAAGAGGAAAAATTTCCAAAATAAAATAAAAGGTCAAGGGTTTTGAAAAAGGAGACAGACTGAAAAGTTGGACATGTAGTCAACAACTAAATTTAAGATTAATAAAAAATGTTAAGATGTCACATAATATTATCAAAGAAGGAAGCATTTGATGACACTGAGTCTACAAAAATATCTATGTTCTAGAATTCAGAGTCCCAAGGGTAGAAGTCCAACATCAGATTAAATGATAACTATATTCAGTTCTGAATGAAATTCCACCATTTTAAAATATATATATATATATATTTTTTTTTTTTTTAAAAAAGTATACGCATCTGGAGTGAAGCTAGCATAATATAACTTTAAAGTGACAGATGAAGCAGAGCCACACTTGACAACTTTACGACCATCTTTGGGCCAAAGTTGCCTTTCTAAAGGAAGAAGGATTTCACTTGCCTTCCCTAAATCAAACTACGATAAAACAAAGACGGTGGCAACACAATGGATTTTTAAACCACAGAAATTAACCATCCTGTACATGTGTTCCCAGTGCATAGAACATGCACCAAAAAACAAAACAAAACCAAAAAAAAAAAAAACCACCACGCATCCCTTCTGTTTTCTTCCTGCTGCAGCCACAACACTTCTAACTCATAATTATATTCTGGAAATAAAGTCTCCTTTTGTGACACAGTACTTAAGCAAGTTCTTCACCAAAGAAAAATTTAAGACAAAAACAGAAGTCTACCCTTACAATGTTCTCTTTTATGTTCATGAAGAATATACTTGATTTACCATGACATACTGCCACACTACCAAGGCTCTTGATCCTCAAAACTAGAAGATGCTACCATTCATTAACAATGTACTAACAAGTCACATTTTAAATATGATATTTAGAACTTCTCTCTCCACACCTGAGGTGGCATTGTTACTGCATACAGTCCTACCAAGTGCACCTGGCATGGCCACACACTGAACCTGCAACACATTCATTAAGCATCAGGCCTACATTAAAATTTTAGGAAAAGCCTTGAGCTTGTCTGCTAAATCAGTCCACTAGTCACACTGCAGCCCCAGCCTTCTCCAGCTGAGGAGCAATTTACCACCCACCTCCCCCAGCGTGTGCTCCCTTGTTCTGACCAGCAAGTGTGCATAAAATAGAGTTAATTTCCATACTTGCCAGAGAAAGTATGTATGAGATTAGTCCCATTTACCCTGGTGTGCCTGAATCAAAGGCACAGAATTGTGCAGGTCATTTCAAGTGCTCTTCATATCCTCATAGTTTGAGGAAACAACATAGTTCTGAGGGCCTAAACATGTGTTGCAGTCAGCAATGCAATCAGTTCAGATCAAAACACCCTGTAGCTCAGTTACACTCAGCTCTCCTTCTCTCACCACTACACTACTCCTCCAACATAAAGCTGAAGCTGCTTCTCCAAATCCCATGCCAAGCCTGAGCCAGAAAGATCTGGAGCCAAAGGCATCCGCAGTTCAAACCTACCCAGACAGTGTCGTCTTGTCGGTACTGTTTCCAGTTGCGGCCAGTGTCACTGAACATCAGCGTATAGCTGGTTACCCAGTCGGAGCTCCCATACCTGCCCTGGGTAGCCACTGCAACAATCTCCACTCTGTCTCCTAAATCAACCTGGAGCCACTGCTGTTCATTGGAGTACAGTGGGGACCAGCCACCAGCTCCTGTAAGAGATAGAATAAAAATAATGTAGATAACGATGACAACACAAGAAATTATACATGAGAAAGTAACATGTTATCAATTCAGGTTACCACAGAGGAGTCTAATTCCTAAACGTAAAGCTGTTTGTTTAATTTTTTGTGTTAGGAAATATGTTACCTAGTGTGCTTCCTTACGATTTTCTTAATTGACCTAAGGCTCATAAGGAATTCTGACTTTAAGAGTTTTTAGAAAACCTATTCATCATCAACTGGACAAGTGTTAGTGAGGATGCTGGCACATTTCACTGACAGAAATATTGTACCTGTTCCCTCCTCACATGCTCCAGTAAATCTGGGAATACCGATTTCTAAGTTCTAATTTTCTTTGACATTTTCTTTTTGGCTAATTTTTGAAAGATGAGAGAAAATGTTAGTTATCTTGATTTTTGCTGTATTAAGTGTTCGAAAAATATGGTTTAATTAAAGGTTGTAAATGCCCTTCGATAATACATTGTAAAGCTACAGACCTACAGACTGAACAACTAAAATGAATTAACTTCACACTGAAAAGCGAACTCTTCTTCACAAAAGATGCTTGTTAAATGAATATGTGAAGATGTGGTTTGTTCTTTTAAGATAAAATACAAGGACAATGAGTTGCAAGTTATCAAATTCCATCACCCACTTCTCCATTCAGGAATGGAGATTTTATGATTAGATGTAAGCCAGTAAGTTTGTAACTCATGTTAATTCTTTACAAGTACATGAGCAGATCTACTGTCCCTCACACTCTTCTACTGGTTAAACAGGAACATGATAATGTCAAGCCAATGAAACATGGAACTGCAACCACTGCTTGAATTACAGCACTTCACTCCCAACAGTAAATGTGTGCTTATGGTTAAAAAGGGGAACCCTTTCAGATTGCAATACATTATCTCGTGTTCTCTAGCATACTCTTATATCATTATAGTCTGCATTTATTTTCTTTTACCATGTTTTTGCTTTCACACATTTATTCTCTGTATATGTTGAGCATTCGCTCCAGCCTTACAAATAAGTGAACAATGCAGCTATGAAGAACAGAGAAGTCATTTATTCCAAAGTAACCAAAGCAGTAAATTTTCAGGCTGTTGTTACCTCTGAAACCTATCATCTTGTTTGTTTTACCATTATTAGCAAAGCTTACAAAAGCTTTTTTTTTTTTTTTGTCCAATTATACTGAACAGAATTCCATTGGGAAAGGGGAAATATCGAGTTGAGAATAAAGCATTAACAATTCTGCACATAAACTAGAAGAATGATTCCAAATATACATTTCTAAAGAAAAAGCATCAATAAACTTCAGTTAGAAATAGCTGGGTTTACCTTAATATTTTAATCTTATTAACTGATCTGTTTCAAAGCTGCTCCTTGAATAGCATATTAATGGTTGATATCAAAAACCTCTATTTCAATAACTTTGCCCTTTTAAAATTTTCTTGATTTTCCTGGACCACATTGGATTTGCCACCTCACAACTGAAATTATTTTATCTAAGAAAAGATGTTACAATTTTCATTATTACAGCTCATTAAAGTAGGATTTAGTCCCAATTCCTGCAAAAGAAGTGTGTTGATTCCACAGGTGGAACTGAGTATCATCCCCAGTCCCTATGTACTGGATGACTCAATCTTCACTTCTCTACCAAAATATTCCAGGGAAAATAGTTTGCAACCAAACTGCTTGCTAGCACCATGCTTTATTTTACTTCTTTCAGCTATAACAGAAGTGTTCATTGTCATCGTGATTGTTTTACCTGCCTTAAATACTGCATCCTTGACTATGAGCATACCATGAAAAAGACCTAACTAGAATATTAGGAAGTTCATTGCTCACCTCATATCTGACTGCTCTCTTAACTCTGTACAGACACACAGCTTAAAGAAGCCCACACACCAGAAGTCTTAATACAGTTCCCTCAAACCTCCCCCCCCCCCTTTTTAAAGGTTCAAACTATACATTGATGTTCAAAAAGAAGTTGCATATCCAACCTGTAAGGAATTCTGACTAATGTACATGGGAAGGAAACCTTCTTTTGTACTATAACATCTCATATCTGAAATAGACTCTGAAAAAAAGTTGCTGCTCTGTTGCTTCTTCCAGGAACCATCAGAGCATTGATATTTAGTGGAGAAATTCTGGCAGGTTTGTGGCACAAAACTGTTACTTTCACCACTCTCAAGAGTTTATTCTAGACATTTGCAGTGACTCTTAAGAGAAATATAGGCATGTTCTTCTTTCCTGCATTGTCTCTTTAATCAGTCTTTCTACAACAAACAGCAACAACTAGATGGTGGAAAATAGCTCATAAGTCATTAGGTGAGTTTTCCATTAAAAAAAAAAAAAAAAAAAAAAAAAAGGAAAAAAGAAAGAAAAAAGAACAAAAAAAGAAAAAAGAGAAAAAGAAAAGAGGAGAAAAGAGGAGAAAAGAGGAGAAAAGAGAGAAGAGAGAAAAAGAGAAAAAGAGAGAAAAAGAGAAAAAAGAGAAAAAGAGAAAAAGAGAAAAAAAGAGAAAAAGAGAAAAAGAGAAATTTTATCTTTGCTTTCTCTATTTTAGTTTCTATATAAGTTCTTAAACGAAGCTCATTACCACAGGTAATTTCCAGTACTAAGCTAAACATCATATCCACCGTCTACTCTATGTTGTTTGTACTTTCTCCCTCCTACTGCTATGAGAGGCAGTAAGGTAATATGCTTTCCACAGCAGTATTTTGCTTTATTATACATTGCTGTTGTCTAGTCTGAGCATGGTACAACAGGTTTATATTTTGGAAGCAAGTCAAAAGAATGATACACAATGAATGGAAATTTGGGAGATCTGCAGTGAGCTCAAGCTCTCAAATTACAGACTATAACAGCATCTCTGAACTGCATTTCACTCCAGATGAGCATATCCGTCTGTAGGAAATGTCATTCTTTAGATGCGAGCGCTGCAAAATGCAGCAATGACACCTGTTCTTAGCATCACCTCTGCAGGTTTCGTTGGTCCAGCAGTCCAGAAGCCAGACTTGCAAGAGACATTTCAGACTATGGACCCTGATTTTACAGAAGAGCAGCAATACACACATTCCCTTGGGAGAGGAGCAGTAGGGAACACCCCAAAACTCACACTTTCCCTTTCCCCATAGATTTTTTGGAAAGTAACAAAAAAGCATGTCCACAGTGTAGCAAACATTTTATGGCTCTTGGCCCCTCTACCTACTGGTGATGTTCACCCTGGTGAACATTCATCAGGGCAGGCCTAAAACAAGAATGTATAACATTAAGGCAACAACAGTAATGGCTGCCAAAGACAATGCTACTGAACATCCAAACAGATACTAGTATAACTGATTTTCTGCAGTTGGGTATAAGGAAATTGAAGAGTATCATAATTCCATCATTAATAGTGCGGTATAATCATAGAATAGACAAAACATGGCACAGATTACAGCCACTGGATCAGGCCTTTTGTTTTTTAGGTAACCTGGAAAGTGCTGATGTATGAAGATGCCACATTCCCTCTCTCAAAGGAGCAAGAGACAAAATGTGATCAAAGTCAATAAGTTTTGCACCTCACAACATCATGTCTGAGGGGCAATAGCATTTCCCCATTCTGCCAGCCAGATTCCCATTCCTTCTGCTCATTGTAAAAAGGCTATATGATCGTTCCTCAAAGGTACCATGTTTCACATTGCCTATGGGTCGTTGCAAGGGAGAGCTTCAACATGGTGAGAAGAGAATGTCCTAGTGGAGAAACAGTGCCACAGGAACATATATTGCTCATATTCTCCATGGCAACAAATCATAATGCTAGAAATACGAGAAAGAAGATCATACGGTTTCTCAGTTGGAGACCCAAATGACTCCAAGAAATATGATCAAATACTTTTTTCAAATCATTTGTACATTTTGCCATAATTGTTCCAAAAACTGCACTTAAGCCCAGTGCTATGCAATCAATGCTCCTTGATGTTCCACAGGACTGCTCAAGATGCCCATACTTATTTATAGCTTATTAATATGAAGCAAAAGGAAACGTTCATTTCCATCCTACAGTGCCTTACAAACAGCTTAACTGGCTTTACATTGTGCTACAAACTCTTGGACTTCCTGCTGATGCTAAGCGCATCCCTGCTGCACAGCTTTACTTTAATGCCCAGATCAAACAGTTCCCAGCCATACGACAAATTCCTTTTGACATTATGTATGTTTTATATTCCTATACATAATTACCTATACTGACTATTCAGGCTGAGAACTAATAGGGAGTCGAAAAAGCCCTGTTGATACAGTCACATTGTAGCAATTTTCTTATTCTTTTTCATTATTTATTTACTGTAAACAAAAAAGTTGATTAATCCCTCTCATGGATAATATATTTCACACCCCAGAATCATATTCATCTGAATTATACTAACTGCTTTACTGTTACCAGGTCAGATTTATTAGCACTTTAATTGAGCACTTTCAGCTGTTCATGTAAAGCTTTGCTTAGGTCTTTGCTGATGTTTGTTTGTTAAATGGCACATTTCTCTCCTGCAAGTCTTTCTTTAAATAGCCTATTAGTTACCTGCTACTAAATCAACTTGATGAATTAAAACTTTCTATTGATGTAGGTCTGGACTGTATTTTATAAATTCATCTTCACCTGTTGCTTTCATATTTATATTAACAAATATATCTGGCTTTTTGCCTTGAAGCGCTGTTACTTGCAATGTTTTATCAATTACAAATGAAACTAAACAAACTCATCAAAACATTCCAACACTATTAGAAATTCATGGCATAGTCTTCGTTAGCAGATATTATTTCCTCCAAAGATGTCTGTTGTATGTATTCAAGTACAAGCCAAAGAAAGTTATTTCAGCCACTATCTACCACCACTTCCTTCTCCAAATCAAGATGAAGTATCCATGTGAATACTGCTGGTACTACATCTATCTGCATGTTTCTACGAGAGTCTGTGCAACAAAAGAATTAAGCAATGTAGAATTCAGAGTTTAGATCCTTTTGTTATGTTAAGCTCCTCAGTTATCACCTAAAACTTCAAAACATGAAATAGAAGTTGCTTGAACACCTGAAACTAATTCCCTGCTTAGGGCTCAGTTTCAACATTCTCTGTCTTCCCCTTCCCATGATTTGTGCCAAAGAACAGATAGGACCTTACTGATGTGATAATGCATACCTAAAGGACTAGAATAAATTACAGCCCCGCTACATGGTAGAGCAACCTTAGCACACCTGAATAAGACCTATTTCATTTTCTACCCTTATTATCACTGTAAATTTACTTTAGATATCATTAATATAACTTTAAAATTCAGTACACCCAGAGCTTGCAATAGTATTGTCTTTGAATCTTCTTTTCTGTAGATAAAATTAGTCATTTAAGCCATTTTCAAAATCATGTAGGTATGTTTACCCAGTATCTCAGCTAGTGGCTAAAGACAAAGGCAAAGCAAACTCATATCATGCTCAATGTTTCCAACTTTCTATATGTCAAGAAGCTATCACATCACCTTTTACTTGCTGAGGAACTCTAGTTCAGTGGTTTGAGATAGTAACTCCCATCTAACACTTCTCTAACGACATCACAACTCCTTATCATTAGTGCCTTATTAGGTTTCTCAAACAGTAATGTTAGACAGACAATTCATAGAATATGTTCAAGTAGGAAAATTCTCATTTAAATTTCAATTAAAGTCTCTTAACTAGTAGTATACTTTTTAGTGTTTCTAAGAATGAAAATCATATGTAATGCCATAAGACACAGCTTTCCTCTTTTTGAGGCTCTAACTTTGGAATAAGATGAGAGCCACAACCCAGATTTATAACAAAATACCTAATGATATCCTAAATATTGCTTTTTTCCACCCCCCTAATATAAAATTTGATCCTAATAGTTTCACTTCATGTGTCAACACATTATCAGGGCAATCCTTGTTGCAAACGTCTGCAATTTTTTTTTTTCATTTATTTTTATTATTTCTGTTAAGTTGTGTAATCATTGAATTCCACTAGAACATGTACGTGTATATCTAGTTGCTACTACCTTTATTAAACAACTACATTTTAGAATGGGGTCTCAAGTCTAATGACCTTCAAGCTCTAAAAATTATGGGGAATATTATTCAAAAGCAAAATAACTACCTGAACTTCCTATAGGATGTTTCTACAAGAGGAGAGCTTCAAATTCAATAGAAGTTTTCAACAATAACAGGAATGAATTGCTCCTAAATAAAGCTCTCAAAAAAGCATAAATTAACAGCTCTACTCAACTTGGCTCTGAATGCACTGCATACAAACAGCATAAAAGTTATTCTTTATAACTGTGATTAAAAATATTTTAGGCATTTTCCACTGAAACCTTACCATCTCGCCTGTTGAGCTTTGCAAAGCTGGGACTGTGAGTACTGAAGAACTCAGAGGAACTGGTAAAGGCTGATGAAGGTAAAGTAGATACCAACGCATCATCACAATTATCTAAAAAGAGCAAAAAACAATACATAGAGAGGTCATCACATGAGCAAAAAACATGTAAACTTCTACTAGCTCAAGGTGCTTCTACTTAGTAGACAGAGACTGGAGAAGAAATTTGCATGAAATCCCTCAGAACAAAGTATGTCATGGTCGTCATCAATACATCATCAACTATGAAATTTACCTCCCAGAACAACAATCTGATGGGACTGCAACCAGATAGAAGCTGTTGTTAACAGCTAAAATCTTGAAAATGTCTTTCTTCCAGACAAAGCAATTTTATGATATACCCTACCCTTAAAAAAGATAAAACCTCCTGTTGCAAAAGCCACTAGAAGAACATAGTAATGCTATATCAGACTTTATGTAACACCTCAGGTGTTGTGTTCAGTAAAATGTTTCTCAATGGAGCAGGTACCTAAAGTAGGAGTTACAACTTACTTCTGTGTGTAAGCAACACATAAGGGATATGCCACCTGGCCTTGTGCAACATGTAAAAGTATGTTCCAAATTAGCTTGTTAGGTCAAATAAGTAGTCTGCAATGTTTTTTCCCGCATTTTGAAATCCTCATCTGAGGAGAACTTCAAGTAGCCTAGACTAACACTCCGAATGATTTTTTGGGCTCATAACATTTGAAGAAGAATGCAATTAGGCAAAGTGAGTTTTCACATTACAATGCTGTCACATACACATTAAAGACTATGGTGCAGGATTTCAATAGGGAATAGCAATTAAAACAATAAACCCACACCTCATTTTTAATTAAATTTCCCATGGAGGGGGATCTAATTACTGGAAAAGTCCTGCAGGTTAGCCAGATCTTAGACACCAGTGTGCTCTCACACTCATAGTAAATATGCAATTTGTAAGTGGTGGGGGAAGAGATGCATTAATACTTCAGGGTTACAAAAAGCAAGGAATAAAAGCAGCAACGACTTTCCAGTTCTGACAGTAAATGTAGACTCATCCAAAATTGGATGATACCTTTCCCATAAAGATCCAGATTACAACTAAGCTATTACTTGTCTTTCTGCAAAACAGCCAGAGAGTTTTGTAATCAAAATCCTCCACATTGTAAGAAGTTATCTGCTTGTCTGATCAACAGGAAAGCAACACTGTTGGCTACCTTCAGCATCCCTGTGCACTCTGGGCTGAGAGGTGAAAAACTTCCACTACATCAACAGACTTCCACCCAATTGAAAGAAAAATCAGCCTCCAACACCCCTCCAGCAGGGACCACCCCTTCATCACCCCACTCATGGAAGTAAAATCAAGGTCTACCTTAGTAACTGCAAAAAGACTCAGATGTGGGCTAACCTGCTATTGGAAATTCCTTAAGCAGACAAATTTCTCTTTACATGCAAATATGTTTGGTTTGTAATTTAAATATGTAACTGAATTTTTAAAGTGGAGAATTTCCCCTGAATAAAAAGAATTATAGAGTAAAAGTAGGTGGAAATTTTATGTGAACAATAGTGGGAAACTGTTTAAAAATTTAGCTCAGTTCTGCATTTACATACAGTTATGAGAGGTTTATGAGAGGTTTAAAAGAAAAAAAAAAAAAGAAAAAAGAATAGGCTGTTCAGGAAAAAAAAATAGTAATAAAGCAAGTATTACATGACTGGGAAAAAAGAAGAAGCTGATCTCTGCAACTCCAAAGAAATGGTTGGGAAGTACAAATTATTGGTGAAGAATGCTAAAAGAACATACAGCACATGGCCCAAAGAGTTTAAGACATAAGAAGGAACCCCTTCAATGCAGTAGATTTCCCACTATGGATTTTTATACTGATAATTACATTGCAGAAATGATCATCATGATGGAATGTAAACAATATTAAACATAAATCCATTTGATATTCTGAAAGAGCAGAATGATATATTAGTCTTCTAAATGCGTACAAAAGTAATATTCTGATGGATTAACAAATAAGAGGAGATGGCACAAGTGGAAAACTATAAATACAGACTTAATTATTGGCCCAGAAACTGGATTAAAACATCTGAATCACCAGTTTAGAATTTAAATAAGCCCTGTAATACTGGAAAGCCTCCAAACAGAGAAACATGAACAATGGACTACATATAAATTGGCAGAGAAGGTAGCCTAAGGAAACATAAGCCAGGTTGTCTGATAAGGATTTAATGCAAATCAGTGAAAGGGATGATGAGAAATTCAGCCCATGAAGAGTTAAAGAATGGCAGAGAGAGATTTTATCTAGCACATTTATCCAGAAAGCATCAAATTAAACATACCTGATACCATTTTATTAAAACACTGTAATTGAGAAGGGTGAAAATATACATTTAGTTCTAAAAGTATTTATTTAGTACTCATATCTGAATTCAAAACAGCTCTACATCAAAAGCAGTGTAAGCAATATAATTCGTAACAGGGTATTGACTGATGGACCTCAAAAAGGAATCTCAAATATGAAATCCTTTCCATCTGTTAGGTTACCATCAGCAAAAATGCCTAACGAGATCCATGAATTAGACAAATTAAGGACAAGTATGCCACTGGTGTTTTGACCATGAGGATAATTAACCAACAAAACAGATTACCGAGGTCCTGAGCAGATTCCTTATCACTTACAGCCTTTAAGTCTCAAAAAGAACTGACTGCAATGCAGAAATGTGTGTGGAGTGCAGTGCCCCTTGGTACACAAGAGGTCAGACCATAATTATTCCGTCTGGACTTGAAAATCTGCAAATTAAAATAAGCCTGTTAAATTCAGCGTCACTTGTGACCTAAACAGTGATTTAAACAAAGATGTCAAATGGCAAATACATCAGGGCACCGTACTCGCCCAGTCTTCTGCATTCTATAAAATCCAGTGAAGGGGTTGGGAACCTCTTCAAAGGAAGTTCAAGGTCCTAGCAACAGGTCTACATTAAGGTAGTAATGACATCAGTTCAGTGCTTTCAAGAGAGATAGAAGGAATAGTTTCTATGCTGTATAACTGTCCAGAAAAAATTGTGTGAGTCCAACAGTAGGAGAGTCTCCTCCAGGTGATAACAGTGTTGGTCTCCTCTTGGTCACCCTCTGAGAAAGTTTCTTTTGCCAGATTTTTCTGTGCTTGGGTATCCGAGGCAGAATTGAGTGTCATGAATATCTTTCTTAGAACTTATAAGTGGAGATATGACCAATTATTATGCATTAAAAAATATCAAGCATCTTTTAAGCTAACCTATGCTCTGGGAAGATACCACGCATAGAGTTCACAGGCTAAATCAGCAAGAATTTGCTGGTATATTTCATGTAAGTTCAGGGACTGAAATGTCTCTGAGAAGTACTTCAGCTGAAGAGGATAATCTGATTTGAAACAACACCAATGAAACTACAGCTAGCACCAAATAAACCATATTTACATTTCAAAATGCCATCACATAAATATTAAAATTGCATTACCTATCACATATGAGCTAATTTTCTCTAGTTATAGATATTCAGTCATTGTCATAAGAAGTTTTCAAGTGGTACTGAATATAGAGGTTGAATGTAAACGAGAAATTTCAATTTAAGTAATGTCTAGACTGCTGGCTCACTTCAGTTCACTGCGGTTGCCTAAGGACTACAACAACTCAGCATATCAGCCTGTGATCCACCAGTTGTCCATGACTAGAGTCACAGCAACAATCTCTGTGGGTTCTCACTGTTACCTAAAGGTATTATTGGATACCTATGGGGCACCAGCTGTCTCAGTGCTACAGCAAGTGTAACCCATTTCAGAGAAATGTATTCAGGGTGTTCCCCAGGATCTCTGTGGGATCCAGTACAGGAAGTGACAATTAGCTCATCTAACTACCAGGTGCTTTACCTTCATTTATCTGTTGCTCCAGTTCACAGACATACTCACATGGATCTCTGCTACAATGACATTTTCACACTAAATTCTGGAATCCTCAAATGGATGTCTCTAGAAAAAGACACTACGGGGAAGATTTTTTCTCCAAGTCCGCAACTAACTATAAAACATGTAATTTTAAGGCTTTAGGATATAGGAAAAGCATTAACAATTTGAAGATTGTTCAAAGAGAACTAGAGCAAATACAGACTGACTCCCTACAGATAAGTGAATAACAATTGATTGACTTCAGATTGCAAGTAAGAACAGCCTCCAAGTGAAGCTGATTCTTGAGTGGATACTCTGACAAGATGCAAGGTCACTCTTCTGCTCTTCCCTCAAAGATAATCACGCAACATCAGAGGTTGCACATAACAGCTCTACACATAAGACGTACAATTCAGGATGTAGCACAGATTTTACGCACCAAATGAAATTTCAAAGAACAGTAAAGTGCTTAGAATGCATCAGTCAACAATCCAGGTCGTATGCAGGGCAGCTCTGGCATATCCCTTATCAGACATGAAATAACAGATGGAAATAACAGATGTGAGATCTCTTTGTAAAACTTAGATGAAATATGCTATGGGTTTCAAAAGGTGGGATGTGCACACAGAGTGAGGGTCATACCTTCAGCCCTATTTCCATGAAAAGCCACAATAACACATACCCCAAGATGACAAACCTATTACAATGTTTTGTTTTTCTGATGATGCAGAAAAGACAGGTGAAGTATTTTGTGCTTATACAAGGTCAGAGATGACCTATATCAAAACTAATAGCAAAGCCAATATATGCTGATTCCCACCATACACACTTTAAGAGATATTGTCTCCCTCATTTGCTATGAGGGAAACAGGCCTTCATTCCAGTTTCTCCCAAGATTCTACTTTCTGGCTCCACTTTACAAAGCAGAAGCCTTGGCAATTCGTCAGAAAAATAACAACTTTTTTTTTCTGAGTCAATCACATTACATTTCTATGGAAAACATTGGCTTTAACAAAAATCATTCCACACTACATAATCACTTAAAACATCTGGAGAAAGAAATTCATTTACTGTCCAGTTGTTTTTTCTACAATTCCTTGCCAACCAGATAATTACAAACAAACAAACAAACAAACAAAAAAAAAAAGCATCTAATTGTACCTATAAACCACGTTCTTCATGCAAATCACATAGTGATACAGATGTTGACTTGCATTTGAGAAATGTATGTTGACCTTGACTATGCTGAGTTCTGAGAAACAGGCAATTATGCATAGCATTTACAATGTCATGCATATCATTAGAGCTGTCCTCGGCAATCTTACTTCTGAAAGGAATAAAAATATTTATATTCATTGACTTTCTTTTTCTCACTTTTGAATTTAAAAAATGATGATAAATTAACAACAGCAACAAAAAGAGAAACTCAACAACCTATTACAAAGTTGTTTTGTTTATTGTTCTTGATTCCTGTCTTGCAGCTTTAATTTCCCTCCAAGTAAAAACACAGGAAGTCTTCTCTCCCCCTTTTCCCCATATATTATAATTTTGCCAAAAACATTTACTTTAAGACAACAACATAAACATTAGTTCAGATTTTAAACACATCCAATTAGAATTTGGACACTAAAACTTTTGGGCTTCTGCAAGACATGCCAGATAATATCAACTTTACCCAACAATCCATAAAATAGTGAACTTCAGAAAAGGCCTTCTGCCCAAATATTTGAGATTCTATATTTTGTGAAGGCCTTTGACACCTGTGACAAGTATGAAAAAAATAATTTAGAAAAATGTATCCAAATCCTGGAGAGACAGGACTTCATACGCTTCTGAAAGGCACCTAATATTTTGTCAAAATTGGTTTTGCTCAGAAACTAGAAAGCACAACTTCACTAATTCTTCCAGTACATTTTATGTAAGCGTTAGTAAGTATGACATGATCTAGTTTATAACTTGCTGCAGCTAAATGTTATCTCAAGCTTTAAGAAACTACTTGGAATTTAGATTTCTGATTAGAGGGCATCACACTAACGTTTCTATCACCCTCTTTTGAGGGGGATCAGTCTCTGAACACACACAGGGTTGTCACCAGCCATGACTTCGATGGGTTAACAATCTTGGTGTGCTGCTTGAAGAGTCAGTGGGACAAAACACATCGATTTCCACTTGTGAAGGACATCCAGAAAGGTCACTAACATTTCCTTAATTAAAGCTTTGATGAAGAGGACACAATCAGGGAAAGATCACCAGTCCTTGGGCTCCATGGATTTCCCATAGTTCGGATTTGAACTGGTTTTAGTAATGCTGTATCCTGAGACAAATGTGCAGAAAATCTTCGACTGTGAAGCTTGTGTTACTTCTACATCTTATACTGCTAGTCTCTTATTGGTATGATAAGTACCATACTTACACCAATGATACCTACACCAATAAATGAAAAGTCCTTGAAAAGCCAAAGAAAGACTCTGGTCTACATTGCAGCAACCACAAGTATCATGAAATAGTAGGAAATAGTGCAAGACAGTAGCAGCCAGAGCTAGCCTTGTGCTAGTGCAGCTGAAGAAAGGGTACACAAGCACACAAGCTATTACAGAGAAAAGAATGCTGCTCTTTGCAAAATATATGAATTGCAGAAGAAGGAAGAGAATTTTATCCCACAAACTGGTGTGGGTAGGCCTCATAATAGAGTCTGAAGGAATTCAGAAGCAGATAAGTGGCGTGCCTCCTGCATCATCCCAAGGTAATAAAAGGCTTTTCAAGAAAAGATAACTGCCTACTGTAGGTGCTTCTCCCCAAGTACACAGGGACTGCCACAACAGCAAAGAACTCCTGGATTAGACCTGGCTTAGAGGTCTCTGCCAAACCAGGCCCAAGTCCTGCAGCAAGGGCAGGAGTGCTTGTCACCAGCTGTGCAAACCCTTGTCTGTACCAGAATCCCCAAGGTTCAGAGGTAGTTTAACAAGTGCTTCACAAAATCATACAGGCCTTTTGTCCACAGCTTGCTATTTAAATATGTTTATATTTATTTTATGTTACATGAAGGAGATTTCAGGGTAAATAAGAGGCCTTGTAGCTTCCTCTTGGAGGCCTTACTTAGAATTTAAAGGTATTTTACTTAAGTGTGACTTTTGTTGCCAAGATATAATTTTATTCATTATTAAAATACCAGCAGAGATACAGATGGTGCTGAAGTTAAATTGTGTGCATCATTTTGATTGCAACTGTAAATTGTCTCTGTACTGGGATTTGACGCTGAAAAGATTCACTGGTATTTATAGGCTCAATAAAACTCTTCTTAGCATTACCCATTTAGTGGCATACTTTGTTTTAAAGACATAAAACATGCATTTTGTACAATGCCTACAACAGTGCTCAGAAGTGACAACTGATGTCTTACACTTCATCTATTTTTCTTCCTCCTTCTGTAGCTACAGCTCTTCGTAAAGATCAGAAATAAGTATTTGGATATTACTGTAAAAATTAAACTTCCATCTTTACAATCCAAGCAGGTCTCTGTGTATAGGAGTAGAAGCTTCTGTAAACTGCTGGGGGAGAATAACACACAGACACACAAAAGAAACAGTAGATGCACAAACAGCATACCTACAGATTTGGAGAGAATGAGAGATGATATCCATGTCATGAGTCCCCACACAAAGCATCTCACTGGGCCTACCTCATGTTACTAGGCTTTACTACCATAGATATCTTAGTAAGTGATTCTGGGGAAGATGAAGACAGAAAAATATTTTTCTGTAAAGCAAAATTCCCTTCCCCCCCGCCTTCCCCCCCCCCCCCCCTTCCTAGAGACTGGCTATGCTCACACACACAGCTGTGAACTCCATCTGTTAGCTGATAGGCATGGCATATTTTTCGAGATATAAGGCACTAGAGAAAGTACTTAACAACACAACAGTGTTCCTGTTTCTTGCCTTGCTATAGTGCAAGTAAACAACAATAGTTTAGATAATCATGAACTCTTCCCAAATGACTGTAAATTACATAAGTGTTCTTTAATATGTCTGTAAAGCTTGACATAAAAGTATTAGTCAGAGTATTTATAAAACATCCTTTTATGATCCATTTTTCAGTCTTAAAAAAGTGGTCAAGCTTGGTTTTGAATAATGCAAGGTTCTCTCAAAAAACTCTGATTAAATAGTTGCTCTTATGTATTTATTTACACTGAAACGAGCATGTCTGTAGTCCAACTCCCACTCACATAATGAAGTAGGAATTGAGGAACAACGCAATCATGACACTTGGGCTTACAAAGCCAAACTGAAAATTTCAAAGAATCATCAATGCAACTCCAGTGAACAGAAGAAATGCAGAAGCAATGCTTTCTTTGGAGAGAGTCAGAAACATCTGACAAAAGTTACCATCAAAAATTAAAAAAAAAAAAAAAAAAAATCTTAAGTTTCAGCAACAGATGTTCTAAGATTCCAACATATCATAGCCCATGCAGTTTAGGTGATACACAAAGTCTGCATCTGCAGAATGAAGGTACTATTCATTTCATTGTATACTATACACTCTTCACTAGATCAGACTTTTTTTTTTTTCATTTAAAACAGAAAAGGATCGCCTAGTGCCAATAAACATCAAATCCGTCAGAGAAATCTGCTGAATATGAGGATAGCCGGATCCTCAATTAACAAAATCATTGTTATTTTATATGGAAGGAAAGAAAAAAAAAAAAACAAAACACATAAAACGGATGCTGTGACTCACTTGTGAACACTCATATTCCAATGAGCAAACCTGCAAAAGCATATCATTGCCCAAAGCTGTGATTTACTCTCAGCAGGTGTAACAGCAGTTGCCAGGGGTTCTTACTACTTTCTACTCACAGAAAGTAATTCTTCTTCAGCCTACTTGCCTTTTTCATTAGCATTTGTGAAACGCTGTTAATTAAGAGTGCTCTGTCTTTGATCTGGGATGAGAAAGCTACAAAGCTGATCCAGCAGATGGAACAGGTTTTGTATCTGAAGTCTGTCCTTTTAACATGTGATACACTTTAGTGGACAGACACCGTAAGTGGCCCAGCCAGTGACTGAAGAGATATATCCAGAGGTTGCATTCCTCTACAGGAAAACAGATGAGATTTTGTCAGCACAGGGCAGTATTTCCTACATTACAAAAAAAACAGAATCCAAGAACACAGAAACCCTTTGTCATAGCCACACAGCATCACAAATATCTTTTTTAGCCTCGCCTACATAAGACTCATTAGTTGTGCATTTTAATGAAATAGCCACTGCATTTCAGCAATCAACACTGTCTTTTATTCTCAGAAGTTTTGACAGAACTCACAGAAATACAAAAGTTTACAGTTATAAAGCATCTATACAACCTTCAAAAGCATCAGGTCACAACTGAAAACAGAGTTCAGGACTCCACCAATTAAAATATGGATACAAAAAACAATGTTTTAAAATACCATAATACATACAATTAAAACACTGTATTTGTTGAACAGAAATGTTAATGCACCTGCACTCAACAGCAAGCTGCCAGCCTCATTACTAGAGGAAAAATACACGAAAGATCAGAGGCAGCTGAACTGAGTTCAGTATAGACACACACACAACCTAAAATTAAAATGCAGAGGGGGTAATGCAGATTTTCTGCTGATGTAACTCACCATTAAGATTGTTCAGGAATTCATTGGTGAGCAGTTTTATCCAAGTTATCTAAATACAATTATTTAAATAGGAGTGTAAATACCTGTTTCAATGAGAATAAAGTTTGGTGGTGGGGGGCAGGAGAGCAAAAAAGGCTTTCTGTAGAGCTACAGCAGCAAATAAGTTTGCATGCTGAGAGGAACATGAAAACCAATTCAGGAAATGCAAGTGCTTTATTTGGAGGGGGTGACAGGAGTGGACTTGGGGGGAGATTAAGAACCATTTCCTAGCCCAATTTGGAAAGACTTTCAGTGATTTAAGAAGAAAGATCTTGAATTCACCACCTGATATCCAACCCAGGGACAGAAATATAGTTCTATTTCTCCAGACTGCCTGAATCTTTCATGCAGATTAGCGTTTATACTATTCCTCACACACTTAGTGACCTTCACATTGACCATTCATACAGCAGCACTGCTGCAAACTTCAATGGAGCATCTCAACACCAACTGCTTATCCAGCATCACACCTGTCATCAGAGACATATAAGCACGGACCCTTAAGTGAGGCTCCCTTTACCTCACAGTGCCTTTGCAGAAGTACACTACGAGGGGTACATTAGAGAACAAAAATCAGGATCCAGTTACCATGGCAAGCTTCCGTTTGCAGATTCACTCTTGGCCCTGATGAATGGAATAAATGTAAAGGGAACTTAAGGCAGAGTTTGCCATTCATTAATCTCGTTTCCTTGCACTTCCCAAGCAAGTACGCTGGTTCCCAAGGGTTCCCATACTCCCAGTTTCCATGCAGTGCTACAGTTCCCCCCACACCTTGGAGCAAGATCCATAAGTATCTGCATCAGCATGATATCCCATTCACATTCTCCCTCTTCCTAATCTAAACACCAGTTCAGAATGGCAATGAATTTGGGTACCCTCCATCACATGAGAAACCTTATCAGATCTCAGCTTGCTTAAGTGAGATTTTTCTGTTCTGGTTTTTCTACAGACCTCTACTGAAAAGGGTTCATTCACTCAGGCAAAGACTTTCAAACAATTCCATACCTTTGTCTGGTAAGGTTATTTTGCATAGATCTAAATTTATAGCCTCTATCTCTAAGCAAACAACAGAAGCAACAACAAAAGCCACGGAATGCTGATGAGTTTCAGAGGCATACCCAGGTAACGATGCATAGCAATTTAAAAGCCATCAATAACCTAGAGGTTGTCCCTTGAATTTTCAAATCAATCATGGTCAAGTGAGTTCAATTTTTACTTTTCCTTTGTATCTTTGATGAACTCATGGATAAAATTGATTAAAGAGGGGGGGGGGGGGGGGAAATACAGAGCATGGGGTTCACTAAACATTTTCTATTCTGAAGAAAACCTCTTCAAATTGTGTAACATGCAAGATGGCATACTGAAAACCAATTATAACTCTGAGAATTTCCGTACATCCCATAAGGCTGAGAGAATGTTCAATTTGCAGTCTGTGAGCAAGGATGAAGGTAGTAGTAAGTGCCCATGTACCACTGCATTTAAATGTAATGTCATTTCAAGGGATGATAAGTAATCATTTCATGTCTCAATAACCTCCAACAAAAGCACCTTATTTAGCCCCAAAATACCCATTTTTAAGACTTCTGTGCAAGTTAATGGTTTAGATAAGGAACTGGATTGAAAAAAAAAAGTTAAAAATTCCCATTCTTAGTCAAGGTGAATGCAGCTTTGATGTCAGTTTAAAGATGAAAATTTTCTGCCAGACATTTCTTAGGGCAGCATATTCTCTCCATCAGTGGCATTTTTAGTGCCATTGAAGGGGGAAAAAAAGCAACAGAGATCTATTAAATTGAACATGTTGTCAAGTAAACAAAAGAGTTTTTATGCAGGTTTGGATTTTTGTCTCTAACATTTCATGATTACTTTGGGGATCAGTATTGAGACTCATGTGCTATGGTCTTTGCTTACAACCTTAAGCTCCACTGGGCTCCAATACCTTGCCCTGAACAAGATCCATGACACTAAGTGGTCGCAGCACTCAGCCTTATGCTCACTGCAGGTCTGGTTCATGATTTTAGACTCACCTCAGCAGTTCTGTCATTGAGTTTTCTGTTATGTATAAGTTATTAATCAACCTTTGAGTTTCTTTCAACACCCTTGGATGATAAACAAGTATGCCAGAAAACAGTAGCAAACACAAGGACAGAGAAGTCCCTAACAAGCAGTCCTCATAGACTGAGGCACACCATGAGGGTGATGGCAGCATCATCTTTCCACCACTATCAAATACTAGAGCTGCTAGGGGGTGTGGAGGATGTGATATTTCTCACTCATGTAAGGAAACAAGGACAAAAAGCTTCAGAAGACAAGCTCCAGGAGAAAACTCAGAGCCACTCATGAGTCACTAAGACTACTGAAAACTGAACTTCATTTGCACACACAGGTAGTATCCTCCTTGATCAATACAGAAGGTGCTTTAGAATCACAGAATCATTTAGGTTGGAAAAGACCTCTGAGACCATCAAGTCCAACCTCCAGCCTAGCACTGCCAAGTCTACCACTAAACCATGCCCCTAAGCACATCTACATGTCTTTTGAATACCTTCGGGGATGGTGACTCAACTACTTCTCTAGGCAGCCTATGTCACGTTTCCATATTCAGCATACACTTCCCCCATTGATGACGATGTTGAATGCAGCATCCAGACAAATCTGTGTGAACCCAGGAATGCATTTGACAGTCACAAAGTATGAGATTATTTTTTAGTGGAAATCTTAGAAGCCAGCTAGAGTGGTACTGTCAAGGCCACACTTGTCACACCTGATTAGTGGCTCCCTTCCAAGTCCTGTCCCAAATCAACTAGAAGTTTTGCATGCAAGCAAAGATACAGACTTGATATAAATTATGCTGATAATTTGATCCCGTCCAGTGTTTCCTGTGTCAAATATATTTTCATAGAGATAGATCACCAATAGCTCTCCTGGATTTAACATAGAATACAGGAGGACTGGAGGATGAGAGAAAACTTGTAACCTCTACAAGCATAGTATCGTAGACAAGGAAAGATAAAGTATATAACATGAACATAAGAGGATTATTTACATTCGGGTTTTGCAAAATTTCTTTGTTCTGTAACAAGTTCACAAACACAAATAATAGAGTTAAGAGGCAAAATATGCAAAGCATTGCAATGCAGTATTTCTTTCATGTAGAATTAAATAAAAGCAGTTATTCTTTATTTTAAAATGCACAATGAATATAGAAGCAAGTAAAAAAACAGAAATAGGAAATTCAACAAGATAGCAATTTCAACTTAAATTCTTATTATATCAGTTCAAAACCAGCAGAACTTTTTTTTTTTTTTTTTTTTTTTTTTGTCTAAAGAGACCATTTTGCATCCAGCAAGAAAAAAGGTTCACCTTCTATCAGTAGTCCCCCCTTGTGATGAACTTTGTACTTGGAAACTGAAAAAAAATATCCTGATTAAAAAACAAACAAACAAACAAAAAAAAAAAAAAACAACAATCAGAGAAACTGACAGAACTCTTTTCCGCTGCCCCCTGTCAAAAACAGTATATAAAATAGAACCATTTTTGCAAAGTTAGTGTAAGGAGCCTTCATAGATACAGCTGTCAGACTTGGAACAATTTGAGTAATAATTTGATAAGTTTATTTTCAGATATGACAAATAGACAACTCCCCCAGGCTCCCTAATTGCTTGTCATTTTGTTTAGACAGATTCTACTCCTTCGATACTGAATGACTAGCTCAAATGCTTTTACATATAATTATGGCTCAATCCAAGCACACTTCCTTAAAAACAAAGAAACTGTATATATTAAGGTAATAATCATTTAAACACAGAGGAATGCTAAGCTGTGTATTTCTTACTCTCTTTAAACCAAATTCAAATTTTGCTTAGATTTCTACTGGTTCTCATCCCATTTTAATACACAAACTCCCACAGGTTTTTATCTCTTCAGCAAAGCAATTAATAAAGCAGGGCTCAAGCCATTAAAGGTTTATTTTATACCCCTCTAAATCCCTTGAGATAAAAAGGAATTCATGCTTATTTTTAACCTTTTGAAATTTGAATCATTTCTGCAAAGTCCTACAGCCCTGAAACTAAAATCTAATTACCTGCAAGTGTTCACACATATAAGTATACATTCAAGCTTACTCCCCTATGTAGAAAGCTTTTTAAAGATCAAAGAATTACCTCTAGCCTTCAGGCATCTTGTTTGAAAAACGCACATGAACATTTAATGGTGTCACAGGCACCAAACCCCTGCACATTGCTTTGTAAACAAAACCTTCTACAGTGGAAGTAGCTAATCACTAGCACTAATCAAATGGACCAGGAACATATTATCAAAAGATCCAGGCCAGAGCCTCTAGACCAAAAAATGGGATGCCCAGTAGTGTCACAAGCATCTTTGGAGTCATTTTAACTCAGTACTGCAGCCCAATGAAAAAGCACAAGTGATCAGTTTCCTCTTGATTTTGCCCTGGAGGACTTCGCATTCAGCTCTTCTTTTGTCGTTGCCATTGAACAAATTCACATTTGAAACTCAGAATCACAGAGAAGTTAAGGTGGGAAAGCACTTCTCGAAGTCATCCAGTCCAGTACCTTTGCCCCCTACTGCAGGTTCCCCTACTGCAGATTGCCACCTTTGACCTTAACCCTAACCCAGACTCCTGTTGGTACCTGCAAATTTCCCCTAACCTCTGGGGGCAGAAAAATAAGATCCACTTTGTAGGTTCATTACATTTGTCCTACCTTACAATAAAAAACTGCATTCAGGAATAAAGCAGCTCTCTTCCAGTGTTCTGGTGGGATATAACCTGGAGAAACACCATGAAAAGCTACCTTCTGTGTAGTACAAAGTTGAACTTAAAGAAATAATGAATGGAGCAGGAAGTCTTGAGAAAAAATAATTCTCCAGGAAAGAAGAAGTTTCTAATATGTTGTCTCAGATATTTTTGTTATATATATTATAATGCATTAAGCTACAGAGATGATGATACATATTATGTCACCTATCTTTTGAGAAGGGTTAAGGAGGGCAGATCAGTTTCTCTGTATCTGTGTTCATCCTATTTCTCTTCTGGTTTTCTTGTAAGACAAAAAAAATAAAATAAAAAAAATCTGTGAACCAATAATGAGGGGAACTAGGGGAGGAACAGAATGTCTCAAATAGGCAAAGATTCAGGAATACTTCTAAATAACTACAGGGAAGATGTCTGTTTTCTCACCTTGGGGACTTTCAAAACTGTGAAAAGAAAAGAAGCATGTCAGAAGGTTAATTCTAAGGAATGTTTTTCTGTTAGGATTCATATGGTTAAAAATGAGTCTATGTTGCCCAAAAGACACTGAAATCAGATCACATATTATTAAAGGCAGTACAAAATATCATACAAGATTTTGTTACTTTTATGACTACTCCTTTCACCTAGGTTGGTAAGCAAGAGAAAAACTGTGCAAAGTGATTGACCTCTTCCAGCAAGCCCATGAAGCTCCAGAATGACCTGAGCAATCCCTGTCACACACTCACCCCTAGAAGGTTAAGTGGATTTTGATGAAGCCATCAACTTCAGACACAAATGGCTTGAGCCAATGCCAAATGAGGTCAAAGGGATTTTTTTCCCCCCTCCATTAGCTTCAATGGGCTCTGAATAAAAGCTGGTGGGCTCAAACATTCCTACTAATTGTAAAGGGAACTAAAATCCCAGTAAATCATTCTAACTATGGACACTTCCAACCAGAATGACAAAGGGAAAACTATCTGATATACTGTGAACACATATCACTGTGTGAGCCACTGAATTTATGCCAGAACTGTGATAATGTTGTCCCAGAACTTAAGGATACTACCTCAAGCAATGTGAACCATCACCTAGTCAATGAGATTAACTCCCGTCCCCTTGAATTGCAGAGCAATAATTCCTCATAAATCCAAATGACTTTTTATGTACTCACATCAAACAGCCTAAATAGCCTCTCCCTGTTTCTCAACAGTAATTTACTTTTCACAAAAACATTTCAAAAGTTCGTGTCTATTAGTGCGAAGCAGAGACTGATTCAAAGGCCATGACACTATATTTTCTACACATGAAAAAAAAAAAAGTGAGAAAGGTTTACATGCCATATACGTTATTTTTTTTAAATAAAGCTAGAGCAGTTTCCAAACCTTATTCACAGCACAGTGACTGACAAGCTGTCATAGTATGAAGCTTCACATTGCATCACTCTTTAAAGGTTAGTTGCCAACATGATGCTTCTTACCACTTAGTTATTAACTGGAAGACATCCCTAGCACTTTGTTGTTGCCCTGGCTAACGCTTAAATATGATCAGTCTCATTACTTCATTTTTTGGTGTTTATTGTCTGTACAAGCATTTTCAGAACAAGCCTGCGTCCCTGTGGCATTCAGAGATACTCCCTGCAGACAGTTGTACTAGTAGGACTACACATGGTAATGTTTGTGGGCGGCACACACGAAAACACGCCAAGCCTAGTTAAATGAACTGAGACAAGTCCAAGCTTGCTTATTATTCAAGTAGCATACAGCAGTCCTAACTGAAGTAGGGACCTTGCAGCATAGGAAATGCATATAGGAAGAGATCAGTTTGGAGTGGTACTTTATATAAGCTAGAGCATGCCTCCCCCTTCTGGAAGGGCACATTACTTTATCCCCACATTGCAAACGTGTATCCAAGACAGTAGACCTGACTGAATAAGGTCACACAAAACCCTTGGGAGAACTGTGCCCTGCCCACTAGAGTCCCCAGACCAAGCAGCTCTGCTCCCATTACTTTTCTTTCTTGTTCTCACAGAAGCAGTCATTTGAAATTCACCAAATGCATAGAAAGTGCAAGAACTGAATCTCAGAAAATAATGGGGGGAACTAAAGGAGAAAATTAAGAATACAGGTATTAGCAGAATTGAATAGGGCGGTTTCCATGAGAAGAGGAAAAGCCAGAACTTTTACAACCTTTCACTTTTAGAAGAGCTCAGATCTGTTAGTATAGTGTTTGAATGAAGCAAAATTGAGTGTTATGAGGATGGTAGAGTAGAAGCTAATTTAGGTACATGTCTGGAGCTTAGGTCGATTAGGTCATTCACAGCCTGAAGCTTTCTGGCCATAATAAAGCCTATTCCAAACCATCCCTGCTGTGTCTCACTTCTGTTTATTTGACTAGCTCTGTTCAAGGTCCAGATTTGGCAGGGCCTCTGGTCCCCCCAATGTGCATTTCATTTCCAACCATCTGCTGAAGACTCAGAGTCTCCTCTCTGAAATTTGAAAGATTTAATGACAATTAGCTTGAAAATACCCTTTTTAATTTTATTAACAGATTGTAGAATCATGAAAATTCACAGGGGGAAAATGTATTAAATAGCACTGCCTTTCCCCATCACTAAACTTGCCTACCAAGCAGTACGTATGAGACACATATGGGTAGTTGCAAACTCCTTTGAATTCAGAGCTATGACATTAACCCTGTTAGAATAATCACAATGCCCAACTTCCACTATTCTGCAGCTTTATTGACTCAAACAAGAACTTGTGGAGATATGCTAAACTGTGTACAAGTCATTCAAAAGAATTTATCTGCTAGCTTCCTGCCCCCTCCACAAATATCAAAGGCATCAGACATTACAGAAAAGCACATTGTCCTGTAGCTGGTCCAAGAAGCTCAATATAGGACAACTTTCATACTTAGCTTCCTTTTTCTTTAAAGCAACAACAACAACAAAAAAAAAAACACTGATTAAGTTTCCTTGTTTCAAGATACTCGTAAGTTCATGACATTTCAACAGGAGTCAAAGGTGCTTTGCTTTTACTTCTTGGAAACTACAGACTTCATTTGCTTGTTTGTTTTTAATATGTTGTATCCTCACTGCATACATACATACTCTCTCACTCTCATAGCAATTCATGTCACTGGCAGGATTTGGAAACTTGACTCATACTGTCAATGCAGTAAAACATGGCAGACATAACTGTGTCCCAAACATAAAATCTTTACGCTTCAACAGCATCTCAGACATCAATTGGATTAGTTCCACTTATCAAAACTACAGGCGGTCAGATACGTCTGAAGAATGCATGTCTGCTTGTGTAATACTGTTTACATTCTTCCAAAAGGGAAACTACCTCTTTTGGTGAATTATAAAATTCAGTTGTTTTATTTTTTTCCCAATTGGAAATAGCTTCATTCCCCCCGCCCGGAAAAGGCATCAGTTTTTTCCTCTGCAAGCCTGCACCAAACTGCCTCATAGCCTTGGTGCAGAGGTATAGCTCCAGTCTATGGTCAAATTTACCTGTGACTTAGATTCTGCTGTGTACTCCATATGTCTAGGCCACTGGTTCCATACAGGAACATCTAGAGCAGTGCACCTGAAGTCTCCTTTCAAAACAATTTCTCAGTAAGATCTATAAAAGCTAGTTATTTCTGAGCTAGAATTGGAGAAGAGGCTTGAAATGCCTCAAGGGCTTCAGAAAACTTGGTGTATGGAACCAACCTAGAGCACTTAGGAGATCTGTTTACTTCACAGTCCTCTGAATTATGGTATCCAGAAACCTTCAGTCTCAGTGGCAGGTCAGAGCAACCTCTGTTCATGAAAAAGTAAATTTTTCAGAAACAAGGCATGAAGTCTTGCATGGACCTCCACGTCTCACAAGGAAGCATTTATGCAGTGTCCTAAGTATACTTAAAGGGCAACTTTATTATTTTTGTAAGTGTGTGGGGAGGGAGGTTGGATATTGGTGCTGGGAGAAGGTAATAGCTAATAAGCCAACCAACTGAAGTGTGAAAATATGACAGGTTCAAAATTAGCTTCTGTATTTCCACACTGACCAGAGTGAGAAAACTCATTCATAATTAAGCTTTTCACACCTTACATAGTCCAGACAGATTTCTGGCTATACTTACTATTGTAACACTTCTCTGAACAGCAAAGACCTCAGCAAGGAAAAATGCCTCTTGATCACACAAGTAGGAACTAGGTCTGTTTGTGTCCTGCTTTTCTTTTTTAACCACTAGTAAGCCTTGTCTTTTTTTTTTTTTTTTTTTTTTTAAACACACTTATTTTAACTCAATAGTATTATATATCTCAGCAAACATCCCCATAAAATATAGGTAATAGAAGAGACTCACAGATGTCCAATTTCCTGAACTAGATGCATCAAGTACTGCCACCAACTTTTTGCACCAAGGCATTTCAAAGCAGGCTTCATTATATTACCAGAGAGAGGAGCACAAATCTCAGAGGATTCATTTATACTTGTGATTAGTCCCAAGAGGCTATTAGTTGTGGGTGATGTGGAAATAAACCTCTAGTAATGCATCACACTGTCTCACTCCATATCTAGATCTACATATTTCTGAGGGGTGAGGAGGGGACTGTTGCATCACTTTGTTTAACCTCCAGCATAACTTGGGATCTGCAATTATGTACCACAATTACTACACCAAATGCAGCAGACTGTTGTCAAATAAAATACTGGAAAACTTATTTGACTTATTTCAAATAGAAAAACACTTCTATTTTCATTTCTTAAGAGAAAAGCAAATTACAAAACCAGAAAGATACAGAAAAGAATTTATAGTGTTTTTTTAAAATCACAAGGAACCTTTTTTTTTTTTTTTTTTTGCATGTGCAATCTTGTGCTTCCTTCCTGCTTTGTGAATTGCTGTAATCCAACCATTATTTACATTTCTGAACATTTGCAGGGTCAGCACTGACTATATCCAGCTACCCAAAGGCAATTCTGAAAATGTTCTTTCCTGTGCTTTTCCTGCATAAGAACCCTAACAAAGGTGTTATTTAAAGATTCCTCCAAGTCACTGAATGGTATTGCTATGTAAATGAGCAAAGTAAAGCTGTGCTGATAAGATGACAAGAAAAAAAAAAAAAGTCACACTGGCTCCCACATGCGATTCAGCCCTTTATATTTTTCATGCACATCCCCATGAACCTCGTTACACCTCTTTGATAGAATCTGCGTTGGTCAAGATCTACAAACAGTTGCATTCCTATGTCGCATTGCAGATTTTGTACTACTGCTGATAAACAACCAGAAAAAAAGGAGGAGGAGGAGGATTTACTTAAAGATTTTAAACATTCAAGTCAAGCTGATGTTGTATTTGGGTGCTATTTCGGGGAGGGAAAAAAACAAAACAAAACCACTATCAGTAGCAGTCAGTTCTTCCCTACCAAAACCAGCAAGGTTTGCATCTGAACATTGTGCAACTCCGGGAGGAGAAGGTCTAGAACTGCTAACCCTCAGCATCAAGAGAAAGGCAGATAGAAGGAAACACAATGCAAAACACACACTGGTCAAAGGATTTCTTCAAAAGATGAATTACCTCTGACTTGAGTCCTGCCTGCAGAGCTCTGAGACTACTCAGACCACAACACACCAGGGCAATGCTTCTTCAAAGTGTTATCACATTATTAACCCACAAAGCATTGATTCTCTCCATGTCTCACAGACCAGACAATGAGCAGTAAAGAGTTAGTCACAGAGAGAAAAGTTTACAAAGCAACCTGCTCCCTTCAGAAGTGTTTCCACAGGGCGTGCAACAGGTCAGGTCAACTGCAGATATGGAGACCAATGATAAGGGCAGTTAAGCAGTCCCTCAGCACCCCATGCAATAAACAGAATTGTATGGCCAACAAAACGGTGTCACATCCCAGCACAGATCACCACTGGAAGTACAATAGTGTCCACATTACTTTCCCCACTTCAAAAAAAAAAAAGGATTAAAAAGCACCACAAGAAGAACAACTTTCACATAAAAAAAAAAAAATAAAAAACATCCTCTCCTAGAGTGAAGCATAGTGAAGCATAAAGGCCACCTTCTGCTTTTCCCAATTTTTTTTTTTCCCCCCCCTGCCAACTTGAACCTTGCTGTTCTGGGAGGAACTAAACATGACTTAGAAAGGGAATTAAGGAGAAAAGATTGAAATCTGACTCCTTCAAAACCTAAAGACTTTAGAAGAAAAAAAAAAAAAAAGACATGCCAGCAGGGACAAGAAGGAAAATCACATTTTTAAATACTTCAAACTGAAAAGTTTGTTTTGTCCTTTGTTTGCAACTTGATGATGGTGAGTCACTCACCTGACAAAACCAGGGACTCTAAACATAACCAATACATACTGTAGGTAATTCATCTTTTCTATTTCTTTCCAACTGGCTATTTCAAATAGGGATACATTGGTTCTCCACACAGAACTAGCAAGATGTAGGAGAAGGCAATAAAATTTTGTATCAACTATCTTTCACAGAGTAGTGAATTTTAAAAAAGCAAAAAAGCATAGTCCAGGAACTAATTACTAATTAGACATGGGCCCCAGTTTGCTTTGTATTCTCCAAAATGTAAATCTTCATCACCAGATATTCTTCCCATATACCCGAATTTTAGATTTTTGAACTCACACACAAGTGTAACCATACTATTGAAATCCACTGTCTCTTAGCTCAAAATCAATCACCCAACATTTTTAGCAAATCACATTATGAGCCCTATATACCTGCATGTAGAAGCCACACAAGATTCCACCTGTGATTTTAATGTGAACGATTTAAAGAGGTTTAACAACATCATAGCATCTATTACTCTACCATTTGTTTCCCCCAGAAATCCTTGTGTTATTCTCAATTGCTCTGCTATTGCAGTATTGTGTCTTGAAGACAAGTTCCATGCAAAGGTTTAAATGAGAAATACTGCAGAAATTATTTCTAGAGAAAACAAAAAAACAAACTAATGCAGTGGTCAAAATAGAAAATGGGGTAAGTTAAAACAGAAGACGCGTGCCTGTCATAGAAGACTTTTACCTGTATAGCTACAGATAGTATTCTGCATGTTATTGTATTACTCGAACAAATCCACAAGGATGACTTTATACCAATGCCTTCCCTTCCGCCAGTATAGCTTAACACAGCTTAGCACAGGGAAGAAAGTAAATGTTTTAGCTTTATCAGTTTGTATTTTAATGTTGCACATTAAATTTAAGATTTTTTTATGTTACCAGTAGAAAGCTGTAATAGTCCCAAAATAATTTTCAGAATCAATAATTTACTGCATGCTCAGCGAAAATACATATGGGTTTCTTTTTGCTTGCTTAGGTTTCTTCTGAGTTTTCAGATATTAATAAGCATTCTAGATGCTTGAAAGAAAAGTCATGTTCTTTCATAGTAGGAGGTTACCCCAATGCAGCTTAAAGGGTACACCTCTGCCAGGAATTTTACCTAGTGACTACATAGTTTAATAATACAAATATCTACTTGTTGGTGTGAATCAAGTATGAAAGGAAATGCATGTGAAGCCTCAGAAAGCAGCACAAAGAGAAAGAAAAAAAGAGCCCTCTATTGATAAAGGATCCCATTCCTAGGACACTGCTTCTAGCAGGGAAATGGAGGAACCTCTTGCTTATGGCACAGCCACAAAGCCCCTACATCCTCCCTGCAGGAGAACAGTTAAGATAGGAGTTGCAGTATATCACACATACCCTTTTTCTCGTCAGTCAGGAGGCCAGACCTCCACTGTATTGAATATGAGGGGAGGGAGAAGGGCGGGGGGGGGGGGGGGACACAAAAAACAACAGCAACAACAACAAACAGGCAGAAACCCAAATGAAGATTTATGGGAGCTACAGTTATCAGCAAGGTCATGAACCAAAGGGCATAGTCCTCCAAAATCTAGTTTGTCACTCCCATCCAGAGGCACCTCTGAGACTTAATGAGTTGTCAGATGGTGTCTCTTGTTCTCTGAAGCCTGCCTGTTCTGATGCACTTGCCCTATCCTGATGCTTACAAGTACACAGTTATGAGAATGAAATCGAAGTGTAATAGTACAAACACAAAATCAACACGCCTAAACATTTTGTACATAAATACCACTTTCCCCTTCCATAAGATCTCACTGGTTTTTATTACACTACTTTCTCTCCACAATTAGGGCTGAAAAAGACCTAATGGAAACCCTCTACGTGCTAGGAAGAGCATTTTTCTCATGGGAAGAGGCAAGAGAGTTGCAAGGTCCTGGGTCTTTCTGGAGCACAGGCATATAGTTTGCCTATACATTAAGAGTAGGTACCAGCTGAATAAAGAAGAGGTTTTCCCCATGCAGAAACTAGTGCTGTTCCTAAAAGAAGCCTTAACTAGAAGCAAATAAGGCCCATTTTTGTGTGTTTCACGGTCATTTCTCAAAACAAGACATCCCTAATTGCTACTTCATTGTTTTTATCCATTCATTCAAGGACGCTGCATAGCATATAGTAAAACACAGTGCAGCCCTGCCTACACAGGGCGCATCATACTTGTAGCATGATGGGAGAAAACAGTAATTATTGTGGGAGATGTCAGGCACAGTTTTATTGATATTTACCTTTGGATCAGCCCAAGTAGAGCAATGCTATAGGGAACGTGAACAAAAAGCAGAGCATTTAGGTTCATCCCAAGAGTGTTTCAAGCAACGCTAGAAATAAAAACTACAGCTGCTACTATTAGGAAACTGTGAAGGTGCTAAAGTCCCAGTGAATGCAGCTCTTGAGAAGAAAATACACCTCTTTACCCCACCTCCCAATTTCTTTCAGTCCCTTTAGGCTGAGCAAGCGTGACTTGGTGATGGATGTGATTTACATGAAAGGACAAGCACATCAAAAAAAGCTCTAACTAGTATGTATGTGCCAAGGTACTTGGTCTCTCAGCAGGATATATCTTATTATCCTGGATCTTACTACTCAGCATGCTCTAACAAACTTACCTATCCGATCCACAAATCCTGAGGTGCTTTGCTAACTTGCCCTAAGAAAAGGTTCAAGAAGTAGGCATTTACCCCTTCACTGCCCTACAATTAAGCCTTTCATTCAATCTTCATTTTTAAGTTTTGTTTCATTAGTAATGCCTCCCAAATAGTTAAACTCAAATGTGACAGGGAAAAAATAAATTGATTCCAATGAGTGAAAACATCCTCCTAAGAGCACACAATACATTGTTTTTCTTTATTATTGCTATTTCCTTCCATTACTATTTTTACTCTCTTTTAGAAACAGAGATGCTTCAAAGGACGGTTACTCTGGTTAACATTTCACTAAAACTCTTTCTTCCTCAAATCACACGACTGAATGAGAACTTCAGCAGAAACAGCACTTTTACTATGGTCACACATTAAAGAGACTGAACCTGTATTAGGAAATTCTTCTACAGAGCTCAGTACAGCGTCTTTTTCAGAATTTCTTCTCTCTCTGTGAAGAATAACACCTGTCGGTCTGAACAGACCTATGGGATGAACTCTGTTTTAGCTTTTGGTTGCATACTTCCTTAATTTATTCAGGTGTTATAAAGCAGGGCAACAGAAAACCTACTGTCCTCACACAAAGTAACTAATTCACCCTGAAGTAGCAGAGATAACTGTTCAGTAAATTCACCTGCATAACTTGACAATTAGCTTGTCATGACAAAGACTGCCTTTCACCTCTGCCCACCAAGTATTACTTATGCCTATAAAAAGCTAACTTTCAGTACTACCAAGAGACATCACAGACATCACACATGCAGGAAATTGTGTCCTCCCCGTAACTCCAGCTAGTTTAAATGTATTTGCCTTCATGGGTATTTCTACTACTAAAATAAAATAAAATAATAATAATAAAAAAAAGTAACAGGGATCTCAATTGTTTTAAAGCTTCTTGTAGCTAAACACAAACCTGACCAAAGAGGTGTTTTTTGTTGTTGTTGTGTGTGTGTGTTTTTTTTTTAAGCAACATAGCTACCCTGGTGTGCAAATTGAACTGAAATCAATTGCTATTTTATTTCATAAGTTCTAAAGAGTTTCATTGTTCAAAACAAACACCCCCTTTGGCCAGAGCTGGAATTAAATGCACTTAATCACAGTCAACACAGCAGTGAATATTTCCACTGTGAACACTGAGTGGCGAAGTGGAGCTTCACACAGATAATGATACCAATCACAACACACATGGACTGCAGGCAGTGAGCTATTTCACTGGAGAGCACTTTTCCAGCGATTCATTGTTACAAAGAAGTAAATAAATTCAGGAACACACTTAGAGCTATTTAAAGGTGCTTTAATAAATAGCTAACACATTTTTTAATAAGCAAAAGGTCACTAAGTCCCAGAAGTGCCAGAACGATCGATGCTTATGAAATCCTGATCAGACCCTCCTGAAGTTGAAGTCCTCATGACACAGCCCCACCATCACTGGTTATACTGGAGTTCCTGGGGCGCTCTGCACACAAGACAAAAATTAAAGCCTGTTTAATGGAGTCCATAGGAAGAAAGACACAGAGGGTCATTCTCTTCAGCAGTTTTCCAGCAGACCACTCCTTCTTGATCATGTTGGAAATCAAGTATTGCATGCAGCAGAAAATATCAGAGAGACAGTTTCAACACTTTGCCTTTGGCCAAAAGATCTTGCAAGGAGCTGAAAAAGGAGCAGGCCAATTTCTAACTGTAAAGGCTAAAAGGCAAACTTGGGACTTAGCACCAAGCTAAGCAGAGCCTTGTGAAGGTGGATCTCCTGCACCTGCTAGTCTGCAAGGGGTGCCCTCAGAAAAGGGATTTGGAGCAGGTACAGGTGGTTTCCCCTCTCTCCACTGACCAACCTCCCTCACTCTCACCACTGTTTCACTGAACAAAGCTGAACATTGTATTGTATTAACTTTTGCTTACCAGTATCAATGTTCCTAAGAGCAAGATCAAGGCTTTAAGGACTCAGCCATGAAAACACTCTAAACCATCATCACCACCCTGGACTCATCTCAGCTAGTTTTTGAGCAAAGTAATAGCAGAGTTGGCTTAATTTAACCACTTGGGGACTGGGCAAAAATAGGATACAGGCCAGTGCCAGCTCTGATTTATCCCTATTTTCAGTCTCCTGTGTTGAAGGCATGAAGTTTTAAATGGGTTTAAAGGCATAGATTTGTTACATCAAAAGAATGAGAAAATTAATAATTACTGTTATTGACTGCTTTAAAGATAATTTTAGAATAGAAGAAAAATAAATCTTTGTATTCATCACCTTCCTTTCCAACATAATTGCTGTGGAAGACATTCATCAAAAAAACTCAAAGGAGGTGTTCTCAAAAAAATCACAGCAAGAACAAAAAAGGTTACATTTCCATTTCTCTATCAAGATCTACCTGACCTGGATGAAGATCTCAAAAAGACTTTTTAATAATATGCATGCCTGCAGGGAGGAAAGATGAACAGTCAGTCTCTGGTAAAATAACAGATATTGAGACCTTAAAAAATCAAAAGTATCAAAGATGCACTAAAGTTCTATTAATCCTTCAAAAGCCATGGAGGGTTTGAGTGAAAGGAAATTGGAGCACTCCTGCTTTCAGACAAATTAGGTTAGAAAACTTTTTCCTCTGCTTGCTTAGTCTTCCATAATCAGGCTCAAAATGCTATCTTAATTTCTATTGTCATATACTCACAAGGCCTGCAGGAAGCAGTGATTTCAAAAAACATGTTTCAATATTTAAGCAGTTATTGTACCTTTTTGTATTTTCTACCTATTGTACCTTTGTATTTTCATACCAGTAACATTCTATACTTATGTTACAAACTCGATACTGCTTTAGTCACCTTTTAAGTGAGGACTAGTAAATATGCATGGCATTCATCATCGGAAACACAGTTTCACTTTGTTCCAGATTACAATTCACCTCTGCAGTGAGATACATAACTTGAGACTTACTTCAGATTTAATTGTAACTTCTTTGGTTAAATAATAAATTATGCAGAGATAATCAAATTAAACTTCTACAGCTTCTTGTCTCAGCCCACACTATAAAAGGAAGATATTCTGTCATACTACTGTACAAGATTTTTTCCAGTTTCAACTAAGAGCTTCAATCATTCAAGCTCGATGGAACTAGAATTACGCAAGAGTAGTAATGTACAGTTATTTCTTCTGAATATGTCTTCACCGTCTACATAATGTTGCCGCTGTTCCTAATAGAAGTGTGGATCACATAAAAAAAATCAATAAAGTTCCACATCTTTTTCAAGGATGTGTGATAATGCTGGGAACACAGCTTGACTTGTTTCCATCCTCATTCCAATTACTTCAGCGAAGAGTCTGACATTACATATGTAAGATGGATTTATTTTTATTTAATACTCAGCAAGAAAACAAGGACAAATCTTCAACTGTGCATGAGATGTTTGTAGTATCCTTCACCAAGTCTTGAGCGCAATGCTTCGAGTTAATAATACTAAATTTATGTATCTAATACCCTTATAGTACTACTATATGCAAGTTAAGATTACCTCTCTACCTTCCTAGAGCTCACTGGAAATTTTCTGCCATGATTTCCTGATATCAAAAGGAATTTCTACATGAAATCTCCCGTGAAGACTGTTTTCTACAACTGAAAGCCAAAGTGAAATTTGACTGTATTATTCAAATGCATTATTCAAGTGCACATAAATAAATAAAGGCACTACCATCACAACGTAGTTTCTTTAGAGCCACTGCAGCATCACACTGTAGCTTGTTACTACAATGTATCAGTGTAGGACAAAACACCACACTCCCAACAAAGCACAATCACAGATCCAGTTCACAAGTCCATTCACAACCTTGACTTCTTCACTTGAAAAAGTGAAAACCACAGGCTCTCCATCTCCTTTTCTACACAGGAAAA
This sequence comes from Anas acuta, assembly GCF_963932015.1. Lineage (NCBI taxonomy): Eukaryota > Metazoa > Chordata > Aves > Anseriformes > Anatidae > Anas > Anas acuta. Next base: position 12,512,830 of record NC_088984.1, read on the forward strand.
GGACAGAGGTTTTGAATCAGAATTTACTATAACAAGAGATGAAGGGACAATGTTTCCTAATGAAACTTGCATAAAGCATTAAATCAATGTGTTTTGTTTTCCTTTTTTATATGAAGCCAGTGGAGTTTTCTCACTGAACTGCTAATACCATTTTGAACAGCTTTACAGCCAGCTGGGCTGCCAAAAACTTTATTTGAGCATTTTCTTTTCCAACCAAGGGAGTGTAGTCTCTACACACACAGGTCTCATCATCAGAAGACATTGTTTACGTTCAAGTCTTTGCACATTTTCAGTGGAAATATATAAATATATGTACACCAAACATAGCATAAAGAGATATCAGAAAGGTATCTGTGAACATGCTTAAGCCTTCCATTATGATGAGAATTCTCTATGGTCTAAGACAAATAGAAAGAAAGGAAACAATTTTTCTACTAGTTTTGTCAAAGGAGAAAATGAGAAGATAATAGAAAATACCAATATACCTTACACATTTAACTTCCCAGTCAAAAAAATAAAAATAAAAATAAATAATACAAGCAAGCAAACAAAAAACAGATAAAGACACCTCTCTGCCCCCCCCTCCCCCCCCCCCCAAAAAAAAAAGTCCAAAGGAAGGCAACAGTAGAAAAACTGCAAATCTCAGATACAAAGAATTCCCAGAGACTTTATACTTTATAATGCATGTCTGATATTACATTAATTGATATAACAAATTATGAATTTCCTTAAACTCCTGTGCTGTTTGTTTTTATTTGCTTAAAAAGAAAGACACTTATTTCTTCTACTTCTCAATGTTCAGATGTCAAGTTACCATTTTGGGCTCTCCCTTGTCATGCAGCAACAGCCTACCATTCCCAGAAAGACTCAATATCCTTGGAGCAGCAACTGAGAAGAGAAAACTCAGCCTGCATCCAGGCTTGTGTTTCATGCGTTTAGGGGGTAGGGTTATAAATATCAAGGTGAATTCAAGCTTTTGTCCACCATGGGTGTTCTCTTATTTGCCTAGGTTTTCTTATACAGTAGACTACATTCAAAACTTAGAAAACCAGACTGGCCTGTACTTTCTATTCAGTTTGTATTTTGCCCTTTCAGTATGAGTTGAATGAGTAAGGACTAAAAGATATGACCTCCAGTTCTGAATTATACTTTTGGAGATTGTATCAAGAGCCCTCTTATTTCCAGATGAGCTTGTTAATTTTTTCCCATGAGCACACTTCTTACCATACACATCCGAAGCACAAGGCCCCCATGTACTTTTTACAGTCTTTAGCTGGTGTTTCTCAAAATTGCCCATAGGCTTTTGCGTATCTGAGCACAAGTACACCTTTCTATATTGAAATGGTGACATTGTTCATTACAGCATTATGGCCCTGTGAGAGTTTTAGATCACCCAAAAGAACATAATATCCCCAACACATTAGGAGTAGAAAATGTTCAGTGAAATAATTAGGTCTGCTATCTAGTTGTGAAAAGGAGTGAAGGCACAAAAGTAGTTTTCCTTCAGCTATTCTACAATAGCCAACACCAGGCAAAGAGAGGACTTGGCCTCACCTTAGAACAGTTATTGGGAATGAACACGGTCATTATTGATTCTATGATTATGCACGCACAGTTGCGCAAAGTATGTGGGGGTGAAGTAGATAGCTATGCTTTTTCATTCTTGTCTTTATCTTTGAACACTACTTATTTTAAAAGAGTTGTGAGTACAACTCACAGCACTAGACACCTATCTCATGGGTAATTTGAATGCTAGCTAGACTGCCAACCTATCCAAAGCAAGAATATGTACTTACAAGCTCCTACTGTTCACTTGCATCTCAGCTGTTATGCTAACACATACACATTTTACACTGAATTAAATTCAGCTTTTATTATGCTATTCTGTAGAACAAAGACATTTCCATAAGAGGAGGAAAAAAAAAAAACACAAAAGTACCTGAACCCATAAGCATGTATGTGCATTCTGTTTTATGCAGCCTTTATTGTTCATGTATAACATATTGATATACAAACTCCAAAGACAATTCACATACACGGTTGTGTCAGATTCACATTGAAATGCACAACAGTGCCAGGCTGAAGATGAGCACTGAAAACAGCAGCAAGACCAGAAATGAACCTGACGTTTTACATCAGCAACATTTGATGACACTAACACTGTGGAAAATTGTTCTTAATCAAACCCCAGGTGATTCCTGGGAGGGGGGATGATGACAGCTACATTATCAGTCCACTTTCTAAGCAAAAAGAAGCCCAAGGCTCCTCTAAGATAAGAATATGACCCACTACATTTAAATTTCTAGAGCTATGGTAAATTTAAAGCTGGTAGGAGCAGAGAGATTGGCTGCAGTGAAAATGAGTTTCCCTGTATACTTAGAAAAATAGATAAAAGGTAGCCAGAGCAGGACTAATTTTTTCCCTCACAGAGCTTGTGCTGATGACGTTATTTCCACCTTCACCCAGACTTTCAGCATCAAAGCAAAATTTTTTTGCATAGACTACCGATGAGGGAGCAAAGATGCCTGAACAAGAAAAAGACATGCAGCAAATCCACAAATATAAAACCAAAAATATACATGCCTCACCCTTATGAAATTTTACTTTAAGTTCTTATAGAGTGAAACAAAATGCTAATGTCCTACAGGCATAATCTTATTCCTAATTGAAATACATGCAAATATAACAGTGCATTGCATTATTAAATGTAACTCAGTAATAAAATTTGCCTTAATGTGAAGGATATAATAACCACGATGAAATATCACATATGATGTTTTAATGAAGATTATGGTATATTAATCTTAAACTGAACAATAATACATGTAATGCAATCCATGCCCCACTCACAGCTGCTAACGCATAGGACTGGCCTGGTTTTGTGCCCCACGGATAAATACAAAGGTAGCTACAGCACTGCTTCATACACATTTATGGTGACAGCTACTTTTTTGAACACTGAGACAAAGTCATAAGGGCTTTGTTGTACTCATTTCTGGATCTTTTGTGCTCCTACAATGGGGACATTTACTGTCCTAGTGTTTTATTTCCCCTCCATCTAGTTTAACTTGTGAGCACATAAATCAACCACCCAATATGGACTATATTGACAGGCCTTTACAAAGAACTACAGCTATTTCTAAATAAAGTTTACTTTTCATCCCAAATGAAAAGTTTCAGGAAAGTTGTTATTATTCTACACTACTGCACAAGCCTGAATCCAATTCCTCACAATCATTTAATAGGTGATGGTTCAAAATGATAAAGAAAGGCAATCATTTCTCATGGAAGATAAATCCAGGTACAGTTTCAGCTTCCACAAGTAATACCATCCCCCAGCAAATGGTGTCTGCAAAGTACAAAGATTTACAGTGTGAAGTCTACACATGAAACACAATGAAATACTGCTTTAGGGAGTGGTCATTGAAGGTACTTGTCTCACAAAAGCACAGCATCACTGAACAGATGAAGGTAGAATGATCAATTTAGTAATTCCTGCAGATTCAGGGGACTTTGAACGAGGAAAGACCAAGCAGCTCTCCTGAGGTACGCCAAAGCTGCCATGATTCTAGACAAAAACAACTGGATGCTAGAGGAGGAGCAGATAAGGTAAGAGCTGTATTCAAAGAAGGTCTTTGGGTCCAGGAAAATAAAGAAGGAAAAAAAAAAAATCAAAACCTTGCCAAGAGCTCCTAGAAGAGCTCCACAGAACACAACCCTTCCCCCACAGCAGGGCCACACCAGTGACTTCAGGCAATGCTAAAGCTTGCTCTGCAAGACCCTGGCCACTATGAAAAGACACACGGGGATACAAGCCTCAACACTGTTGATGATTTCCTTCTCCATAAACTGTATGTTTAGCCTTTTCTACAGTTTTCAGTCAGGCTTAATAATACGATAGGCAATGAGACCCAGTTTGTTGAAGACAAAAGGTTAAAACAAACAAACGAAAACCTACAGCATCTACTATGGAAACTTTCATAAGTTTCACCCTTAAATTGTACGGCTTAAAAGATGAACCACCAGATGAACCACACATACTTGTTTAATCATTGCATAAGCAAATACTTTCACGTTTGGCTAGAAACAACTTGATTTCTTGAACCTAGTGTCCCTTCCACCAAGTCTCTTGCTTGAAAATAGCATCAACAGGACTTATTTATTTTTTTAAAACACAAAAAGCATACACATGCACCCCTCACTGGCATCTAAAAGTTAATTAAGGTCTGTTTCAGCATCGGAAGGATAAATAACTAAGTTCTCAAAATCCTTCCGTCCCCACTGCACTTCAGATCATTACATGACAAGAAGCAGGCTAATGTAAAAGAAAACCTCTTTTCATGCTAGGAACTTTTAGTAAAGCTTATGACATATCCTGTTTCATCTTAAAAGGACAAAAATATAACTAAAGGAGGTCCAAAAAAGAAAAGTTTGCCCCCACAAATTCATAGAAGGAATGACCTGTATTTCCTTCCTGACTTATCAGTTGAGATATGGTATTTTTTACTTTTTTTTTTTTTTTTTTTAATAAATATTTTCACATGGATAAATGCTTCCTTAGATCCTCTTAATTCTAGAGCTCTAACATGTCTAAAACTAGAGGAAAAAAAAATTCCTTGCAGTCTGGCACTGGTGAAATTCAACAGAGGTTTTCAGTAATTCTGCCCTTCCTTCCCCAGTCCCTTGAGAGTACACAGCTTTCCAAGACAGAATCCACAGATATGCCACTCAAACCCAGTAGGTTCATTATAGACTTTCCCATATGGCAGTCCAAAGCTTTGTCTTTAGAAAGAAAATATGAGGCTGTAAAGGATTTTTCTTCACCTTAAAGAAGCAGCTTTCAAACTATTATCAGCAAAACATATGCTACGTATTCTTCTTTCACCTCCACAAAATGGCTTCCCTTTTGCTCTTCTAATAGGTCTTAAACTGACATAGGGGCATGCAAGTTCCTACCCCCCTCTTTCTCTCATGCTGCAGACTGAAAACAAGACAGAGATGTTTATACAGCAACTGCACTGGAGACTGAAAGCTACCTCAGAGCTGCAAAGCTGCTGACGTAGTAGCCTCAACGCAGCTGGATGTCCACCCAACAGCTGCTCCAAAGAACTCTTCGATAATGTCTTGGTGGTAAATGGACATGGTGCAAGATGGCTTTCTGCCACTTACAGAATCCTGCTTCCACTCCATGTTTTTCCTGGTATTTAGAGACATCAGGATGGACATTCTTGAGTTGACACACCATGTAGAAGACCCTCAAGCAGACTGTATTGCACTCAGGCACAACTCTGAATGAATTTAATGCCAGTTTTGAATGAATTAAGATTAAATGAAGAGTCTATAATGTAGTTAAACATACCAGGAATTAAAAATGCGCAGTATGGTCACCTACAGCTGTCAGAGATTAAAAGATAAGGCTGCTTGAACGTTTATTATTTGTAATGCAGCAGCTGGTTACTACAGAAGAAAAAAAAAGCTGAGCTCCTTGGAAATGTACTTGACTTCTTGGGCAGATCTTGAGCAACTGTATTACAGAAGAACAACCACTACTGATAAAGTCAATGGGAGTAAAAAACATGAGCATCCAACACAGCAGATTATCTACTGCATATTCCAGGAAGTATGTGTGAACAGTAAGCTCAAAGTTTATTAAAAACAAACAAACAGAATTCAAGGGAACCTCTCCTTTTGGTTTACCCCACGTGCACTTTTTACCCTTGCTACTTGCATACACTGTACTCTACCACAGGTAACCCACAAGACTAGTAGCCTTCACCCACTTGGCTTCCAGTTTCTAGAGCACCTGCACCTACATTGACAATGACAGGGCAATAATGAGTAAAATAGTACCCATCTTGGTTTTATCTTCCCAGCCCTAAAGCTCCAAACAGAGAGAACATCATGTCATGCCCTCTCCATGAGTACTGAGAGTTTGGGAAAGAAACTGCAGAAACAGAATCCAAGAGTGAAGGTGAAGAAGATGCACAGACAGCTCCACAATAAAACTTCCTTTTTAAGAGACACCTACTTGTAGTTGAAGCATGTGCACAAAACCACAAAAGATTTAATCAGAAACAGAATAAGATATAATTTTAAGCTTAGCAGAAGTTAGTTTCTCAGTACTGCTATAGAACCCAGAGGGAAGTGCTTACGAAATTAAATTATTTTTTATTTAAAAAAATATACAATTCACTTGTTTAATGCTAGCAGAAGTTATAGACATATTAAGAAACCAAACTTTTTTGCCTCATTGTCAGGTCCCAAACAACAATAATGCAGTTCCCTTATAAGAATAAGTAAACTTGTTTTCTTCCTCTTTATTTTCAGAGGAAAATAGCTTAACTGGGGAGACTGTAAGCCAAGTTTGCAACCAAAAATAAAAAAAAAGCTCTTTAAAAATAAGTTTAAAATGCTTAAACACACAATGAGAAAACAGTTGTAATACCTTCTGAGATGTCCCAGGGACAGTTAAACACACTATAAAGGAGCAATCTCTCCTTCTCAGTAGAGGCAGATAGCAGCTATTTTTAAAGTATATTAAATTTTTGCATTTGCTCTTGAGGTATTGTCCTGTTAAAAGACAACAGTGTAATACAAAGGTACCATGATAACTCAACCATGCTTCATCAAAGAAGATCAGCATCACAAAAAAAAATGATACATGTTCCCTCACTTTAGAATAAAGACCCACTGAGTATAATTTAAGGCACATAAATATCTATTGAAAGTCAGCTAGTATGATTTCTGCTTAAACATGAACAACAATAAAATTCACTTGATATTTTTTGCTAGTTCTATGTTTCACCCTCATTATTTCCAGAGTGCCTTACACTACAGCATCAAGACACTAAATATAGCCATTTAGAATTATAGAGTATTGTGCTTTAAGAATTTCACAAGTGAGTTTCATCTTTGCATATCCTTTCATTTTACAAGTTGATAATTCCGTATCAGCAAGACAGGTTTTGATCCTACCTTACTTTTTCTCAGACAAAGAAGTGCCTGATTATTTTCTCTGTACATATTTTGATGATCCTCCTTAAGCCTTCTCAGAACAGGATGTCCTCAGTAAGCTATGAACAGAGAAAGGCTTTACTATAGAACATCTTTGGACTTATCTAAGTCCTTTCTAACTGAAGTATTCTATTGTATCTTGGCCTATCAACAGGCTTTGAGATTGAAGAACATGAAATATGTGAAATACCAACAGGATGCACTCAACAATTCACTCTGCTAGGGATCTAGCTTGCTGTAATAATGCAATCTGGAGGCAATAAATGCAAGTTATACAATGACTATGCCTAAAGAGAAAAAAAGCGCATACCCACAACTGTAGCATGGAGACAGGGGTGCCTCACATGCTGCCTGTCTTTTACTGTGGAAGAGTAGCTCCTGGTTTCTTTGCCAATGTAGTCCAGGCATAGACTTACCGTTTGAGTAAACAAACAGACTTTTTGACTAGAGCAAGCACTCTGTTCTTTCAAGGGACGACAGGTAAACACAGCAAGGTGGTCATTTGATGTGCTGGCTTTAAAAGAGCTGCAAATTGTTTATAGCAAGACGTTCATGAAGCAGTAAGTAATGATGTGAGCAGTTGTGACAGACTCAAGATACAACATATGTCTACTCCATTCAAAACATTTATTGGTAGTTCCTTGCCCTCCTGCTAGAGAAACTGAATGAGTTCTTGGCATTCCCCCACATTATACAACTATCCGATCAGCTTGTCTGCATGCTTTAGGAACAAAACTGCAGACACATATAGGAACTTATGAGATTTGGTGGTGATACATCTATGACCCAAGCACAGATCTGTACTGATAGAAGCTCAACAAATACCGCCTCTTCCCAACAACACACACACTTTGTCCTTCAAAGAACATCTCCTTCCCCTGTGGCACCAATAAAAACTACAAAATGAATAATCCTACTGAAGCCAAAGGAGCTACAGCTAGCATAACAATGATTTCAGTGAAAAATAAAGGGAGTAAAAGATTATTAGTAGCTAGCTCATTTTCCAGTTACCTAATTAAATGGCTTTAAAGCCAGGGATATGTTTTTCTACATTTCTACCACAACATTACTATCTTCAACTAGCAAATTAGCTAGCAAAGGATCACTCTAACAAGCACTCAGTTTAGATTCCAAGAACAGCAAGAACTACATAAATCAGTCATTATCCTGACATCTCTGGGAAGAAAAAACAAACAAACTAACAAAAAAACCAACAAACAATCCCCCCCTCAACTAATTACAGTGTGAAAGAATAAGAGGGGGAAAAAAGCTTTTTAATGAGTTTCTACTACAACAACAACAAAAATAGATAGAGTCTTTCCTCCCTAAACTGCAGCCATTTATCTTTTAATCTTTAAGACTTATCTTTTGCTAATAAATACTGCAAAAATTGCGTTACTTCTCTCTCTACTGATGCAGCTCACTTATTGCTTTACTAACTTTTATTACAGCTGAGGCTTCCATAATTCAGTTCTTTTTCACTCCCCGTCCCTTTTGCTAATAATAGGCATAATTTCCCCTTTTTCTTGGGGGAGCACACAGAGTATCTTTTTACTTTGCCTCATTATTTTTGACACCAGTCCTATTCAATGGCATAAACTCTGCAAGTCCATGCTCCTGCTGTTTCTGTTTGCAGCACTATACATTTGAAGCTTCTTTGGGCTATGGTACTTGCACTGCAATCTCTGAAAAATTCATAAAGAAATTCAAAAGGAGAGGTAGACATGTGGGCAAAGAAATACCTGCTGTTTGTCCAACTTGTTGAAAATATTCAAATGCCCCCAAGCCCCCAAGTAATTAAGGAAGACAGCTTGAGCAATTTAAATATTAAAAACGCATTTTATTATTTAAACATCTCGTAAGAGGAACATAGAACCTCTGCAGCAGACAAAACTGTGGTGCAGTCAGGATGTTGAGCTCATAGTATGCTGTCAGAAAGATATAGGATTTTCCTGTATTTGGTTGAAAATAAATTTACAAACTTTGTAGCAGAAAGAGAGAAATTGCCTCATGTTAATCTTAAACACAGGGCTCCAGAACAATGCTTTGGTCACAGTTTGTGAAATCCCTGCTTCGCAGCCATCACAAATTAATTGCCAGTGCCTACAGAAGTACTTTCAGTTCAAATACAGAGATCAACCAGCAATTTTGCCTTAATCTATAAAATATGCAAGTGCATACTGCTCACCTCCACATCCTGAGGTTCTCGGATAGACAAGGAGTCTACTGATGAGTGGACAGGGTATCAATATAGTTCTGGAGGAAAAGCTTTTTTTTTTTTTTTTGGTCTGTTTTGGGTGGATTATTTTTTTTTTTCCTGGGGAGAGAGGGTGAGGGGCAAAGCTACATCAATAGGCGAGATTCATTTGCGCATTGAAATATGCACAATACCGAGGTAGTGCCTCATTCCTTAACACAGAGCACTAACATTTTAGTTGTCCCCACTCACAGCTTTCCCTGTATTTTGTTCAGGATCCTACCTGCAGCTCTCAGCTGTGCCTGAAGAGTGCAGAGCACATATTGGTCAGCCCTGCTTTTGCTGCCCATACCACAGTGGGATGGTCTCTATTAGCAGACTGCTTTGCAGATTGAGCCCAGTGTCATATTGTTCCTACTGTTTAATAAGGGGTCTTAGTTTCGAAATTAGTTAGTTTCAAAGATATTTTGCCATATACTGTACAAAAGAAGTGTAAGCTTTCCTTTCTCCTGGAAATAAAATAATAATATTAAAAACGTAGAGCTCTTTTGACCTTTTATTCTCTTTCAAATTAAGGCTGGTAACCTATCTGAGGCTGCAGACAAGAACATGGGAAGTTAACAGCTTTCCCCATTGCTTTCTGAACACCAGAAAATCTTTATCTTGATTGGTTTTCACATAGATCCCATTAAAAGTTACAGTTCTAAGCATTCCTACAGGATGTGCTTAATAAGATACCCATAGTTAAAGGAGCTTTATTTCCCTGATAGATCACTTCCAGGCTCACGTTATTACTGCATATTATTATTCAGAGACCATCACATAGCAGCAGCTGCACAAACTCAACACAATTAATAACATGCCTCCACAATGAAGTCAGAATTAAACAGTTCAAAGCTAATTCTCCAGGAACATTAAAGAAACTTGACTAAATAACCAACTTGTGAAGGTTGTTCACTGGCACCCCAAACACCATCCCACAGCTGGCTTTGACCAAAATGTCTGTTATTCATGTTACCTTTGGGTTATTAGACATATGGACTATATTATCGCAAGACAACTGGGCATTTCTAAGACACCACAGAGTATCTCAGGACTACACCAAGAGCCATGAAGTACTTCCCAACCTGTGGATGTTATCATCTGGTGTACTCAAGACCACCACCAATTAGCCACACTCTGAAGGAAAGAAACAACATGAAACCCCAACAGGTTCCCTCCTCTTCTGAAAACTCTACATTGGCAGATTATTCCCATTTCTCAGTCCACACCTCAGTGTTGCAACTCGAAAGTTTCATCTGCAAGACATCTTTCTCCAAAATCCAGCTGAAAGCAGTCCCACCCCACTAGGTGAAAGACCTTTGCTGGTCTGGTCTCCACAGGCCTCACCCAGCCGTAAATGGCCACCTGGTCACAGCTGAGCAGGGCTAACCCTTCACTCTTGTAGTCCTTTCATTGCAGGCCAGATCACAAAGGCCTACAGCATTTCTATTATTATAAAACAAGATTTCTAGTTTTGTTGTTGTTGTTTTGTTTTGTTTTTCCATGGTGTTTTGTGAGCCATTGTATTTCTCAGTTTCCTTCAGAAAAAAAGTGCTGCAGGCTTTCTGAGGGCAACAACAAATAATGTAGCTTTACTCCAGTTTATTTTTGAAGTATACTTGGATGTGCTTTCTTATGCAAAGTTATATCTAGCCTTGTAGTTGTGAGCCAAACATTACATTACAAAGTACACCATTATCACAGGAACGGGTGGGATGGAAGTACAAGCTCATGGCAATGGCCTGGGGAGTCCTTGACGGTTTGATACCTGAGGAATTGAATGAAGCAGCACAAGACTACAAAGACGACTTGTTTGCAGTGTATTCTCTGAAAATATCAGGAAAAAACAGTATTAAACCTTGGTTCTCTAGTCTCCCATGTAATTCCAGCATGCACTACCTGAAAATAAACTTGTGTGCTTTGGACTGCAGTGCAGTACTACAGAACAGCAATCTGTGTCTATTTTTCAACATCCTATCCACATGTCAACATCTCAAAAGCAAAATTAAAACTTGGAGATACAATACCAAACATCTCAAGAAGCTGCTATGCCACAGGAATAGAACAGAAACATGGGCCTCGCAGTAAGATGAAACCTTCCAGGTGGATATTTCTCCTTGGTCTCTTCATCTCCCAGCAAGATTTTACAACAATTGTCTTGCCATTATTTTTCTCTGTCCAGCCATAATTCATTTTACTGGACTATACCTATTTCTGTATTGCTAGATTTGATAGAGGACATTTACCCCTGGATTCAATCCAAAAACACACTTAAGCATACATAAAATGTAAAGGACACAAGTGGTCCAATTGTAGTCAATGAATCAGAGCTTACATACAATTTTTCAGAATGCCAGGTATACAGCAAAGTTTTGTCTCTTTTCCTACTTACTTCATGAAATTTTAAAGCAAAAGAAAAATTTTATTTCTTCCTGAAGTTCTAAAATTTCACATAATAAGCAAGTGGAAGGAGAGAAAACTATTATATGCTTCAGGAAAATGCTGCAGAAATGTAGCATGACATAAGGAATAAAGTTCCTTTTTTTTTTTTTTCTTTTCAAAGTGGTTAATTCATAAAAAAATATATATATATTTATATATATATATATATATAGCCTTTAACACACAGAGGCTCTTTTAAATTAAAAAAACAAAACAAAACAAAACACCAGCATCAAATGTAACCATGTTGAATTAATTTTCAGTTGTGATATCAGCTAAGAATCAGCTAAGAGAAAAGCAAATAAGTTGGAATGTGCAGGAGGAGAGAATACCCTATTGACACACTGCAAGAGAAGAGCTGGAAGCACAAATGTACCTCTGCTGGATCACTCTTGGTTTTCTTAGTTTCATGAATCAGGCTAGTTGCAACTTGAAAAAGGAATTCCTATATTTTTAATCCAGAAAGCTAGTAGTTACGTAGTGTCAAAATTTTTATAAGAAAATGTGGCAATTTGAGATAGTTGTGTGAACACTTTTAAACCAAGCTCTTCTTGATTTTTGATATTATTTCTTACTAATAAGCTCTGGATGAATGTTTCACATGAATATTTTTCATTGAGTATAGTCATTCCAATAGACTCTGTGCAATTATTTTCCTGGTGTGCATTTTGTGCTTTTCCTCCCATTGAGGATTTTAAGAAAGAAGAGTACTGATTAATAACTCCCTATTAAACTTTGAAGCTTTTTAGTGTTTTTTTTTTTTTTTTCTTAAAAAAAAAAGATCTCTGCATATTGCTAATTAATCTGAGTTTACTAGTAAATCTGTATTGTAACCTGTGTTTTCATTTGATTACCACTCTTTAACTACAACATTCTTCACTGCTAAAAAATGCAATGGAAATTTAAGCTAAGAAATATACCGTGGGGGTCTGTTGTTGTTGCTTTTTATTTTTGTTTTCATTTTTTCCCTTCAAGACAGCAGGGAATATATATATATATATATACACACACACAAAACAATTTGACAGACAGTAATTGCTCTAAAGGAACGTGAAAATAAGAGTCAGTTTAAATGAATGGTATTTACATGGACAAGATGTTTATTTTTACATTGAATTATTTGCCATATGCAGTTATGTGAAATGGATCCAATTTAAATTCCCTGAATGAAGTCTACCCACACATAACATACTGTTCAAGATCATGGTGGATTTTCCACTGAACAAACCATGAACATAGCAATACCATCTTAATTATGTTGCTGTAGGACATGAAAATATCAAAAGGATAAATTTAATCCCTTCCATGCAGCTTGAATAACTGCATTCAGGGAAGAGGAAATGAGATTAGGGAAGAAAGGAATCTCCCACACTAGAGGTACTTATTGCCAGTCTTTTGTCTGTCTCAACATTACTCATACAATGGCCCATCACAATAACATACAAATTCCTAAGGAAAACAAGAAGTATTGCATTTTCTTATGCCACAAAAAGCTGGAGAAAGAATTGTGGATTTAAAGATTGGAAATTTCATCAAAATATTCCTTGTCTTCAAAACCTGAAATGCTGCATAGGATGTATTCATTGTGAAATTCCAAAATAAGAGAAACACAGGTCAAAACTGAGAATGACTTTGAAAGAGAATCTTCCCTGGGATTGCTCAAGACATCAGTGTCTAGTGTTCTGAATCTAAACGAGGCACCAGGAAGCTGTGCTTAACCAAGAGTTTATGGCACTTAAAACATACAAATTTCTAATAAATAATTATATATTACATATATATAGATATATGAGAAATAGATATGTATTTATGAAGATAACTTTTCCCATTTGCTGTTTTATTCCCTTATTGATAGTATTGGTAGTATCCACTTTGTCTTTTCCTAAATTTATGTTAAAAAATTATATGAGCTGTGGAATACAAAAAAACAGCTATGAAAATAAAAGAGGAAGAAAGGCAGCAGAAAACAAATACTTATAGGCTTTGTTGAAGTGGGTTTGCAGTTCCAGGTCCATAGCAGAAATCCAAAAGCAAATACAGAAGCCCTAGAATGAACTTGTCTATTTACAGTCAGAGCAGCATGAAAGAAGGGATTTGGGACATCTTGCATGGATTTTCTTCAATGAAAAAAAATATTTCAGTTCCAGACATAGCACAGCTGCTTCAGACACACAATTCACAACATCAAAATGACTGAAGAGAGGTAATTAGACATATAAAGACCTAAATAACAGAGAAGAAATATTTGGCATAGTTTGATCTCTCTCCTTGCCTTTGATGGTACTTTAAAAGTAAAACCCATGAGATTATTAGTAACAGATGGTAAGACCCCCTCAAAGTCTCTCCATATCAGTAAATGTATAACCAATTTAAAGAGGGACTTCTTTAGAGGCTAGTAGAATAGACCCTTTTTCAGTGTTGTCTGAACAAGTAGTTCCCACTAGTATTTACATTTTTTCTCAAATTGCTATATACACAGCCTTTCTTGAAAGCCACTCAGAATTTTTTAAATGTTTTTTTTTAGTGTCAGATGTGGCTGCCTTTTACTATCCTCACACCGAATGTCTCATTTATAAAATGTACAGGCTAAACTTAGTAAATGTGATTGCAACTTCTCAAATTAAACAACTAGCTCTGAACTTAAAGATGGACATGTGGAGCAGAAATATCTTTATCTTCCCAAAATTCACTTCTACCATCATGAATCTCTCTTAAAAACACACTATCTGTTCTTTCTAGGAACTCTAACTCGAATTAATACAGTTGAAAGCACACAAGGTCCTAGTGAAGCAAACAGGAGGGTTATGTCAGTACAAACCTAAGAAGAGAAATGAAAACAGATGCTCAGTGCATTGCCACTTTTCATACTTAATAGGCTGAGTGTTCCAACAACAGTATCTGTTAATAGGTTTGTTAATTACAGGTGATGTGAAGTTTTTAAGAACTCATTAGAAGAGAATTACATTTATCACCCAAAAATTTGAATTTGCAAGTTCCTCAAAAATGAGCTGAAGTCAAACATTTACCAAAGCAGGGTCATGCTTTTTTGCTTGGCTACAGCAAAACAGGCAAAAAGCAGGTGTTTGTTGGATAGGAACCCCAGGTGAGGGGGAAGAAGAATTGCGCTTCAGAAAAGGTCTCAGAACTATCTGAGGACACCTATTACTCCTCAGAGATAAACAATCCCAAGGCATTTAGCCAGTATGATAATTAGGGTCAACTTTATTCTTGCATATAATCTTTATGTATTTTTAATGCATAGGACTAGGAGGCAATCATGCAGATTAAAAATAAATAAAAATACAACGATCCACTTCCACTAGTTTCATGGAAAATACAAAGCTCTCCAGAATTACACATCTTACCTACCGAGTTAGTTTCCTATGGTATGCGCAAACAACTTCTTCTAAGCCTCATTGGCTGAAGATGACATTTGTTCTGACAACTTGTCATTACTTGCTAACATGATATTGCTTCTCCTTTACTGGGCAAAAAAGGCTCTTGCTCCTTCCCTATGTTCCCAACTCAATTGGTCCTGCTCAGGGAAGATCAGTGAGACCAGACAGGTTGAACCTGATGAGGTGAAACTCTCACAAATCCCTCCAGCTGCACAGTTGTGAGAAGGGCAGTGTCCAGGGGCATATATAAGAAAACTAAAGGTGCTGGTATCTCCAGAAGGCACAGCTGTTTATATAATAAAAATCTGTTCACTGCATTAGGTGGTAATGATAAACTGGAGAAAAAAAAAAAAAAAAAAAAAAGGTACGAGGTTGTGTGTGAATAATTAACTGATATTCTGTCCATGGCTCTGTCCCTCCTTTTTTGTAAGGGTCAAGACAATTAATCTATTTCCTTCTGTATAAAAAGGAGATTAACAACATTTGTTAATTTACCTTAGAGCTACAGAAATGGTTAGTTAATATCTGTGTTGTAATATAAGTATGTCAAATGGGCAATAAAGACTAAGTATGCTTCCTACCTCCATCAAGAGGCAGCTCACACCCACCTGTAATGTATGAAATATGTATTTAACATTTTAAAGTTTCCTTTATAAATCATTCGCATTTGTCCAGAGGAACCCAGATGGGATCTTGAAAAGTCCTTACTCACAGACATACAAAGCCCATGAATGTAGATACTGAAGCAAAACTTATCTGAGCAGGAATTAAAATTTTCATGAAATCTGCTGCTGTCAAGTTTTAGAGGAAGGAATAAACCACCAGTTTTTGAGCTATAACCATTAACTTTATCATGCTGAAGACAGTTTTTTACTCCTGTTTGTCCATTTGGGAATTCTCACCTTCTCACCCTCACCCCCTCAAAAAACGAGAAAGAAAAAGGGAAAATTTGATCTCAGATTCTCCAATGTGTAAAATACAAGTGAACTTGCCTAAAGTCAACCTTTGTTGCCATCATTATAGGATTCTTTTTATGGCCAACCAGCTAATAAATAAATACATAGAATGTAGTAGCCTTTCATCTAATGGAAACTTCCTGTATATTGTTCCAAAACTACTTTTGCATTAATGAAACTGTTATTACTAGCCACAGCCTAAGTGCAATTAATGTAAATGCCATGAAGATTCTACCCATATTTTTTCCACAACTTAATTAGGATGGCGAGAGCTTTAATAGCTCTGCACCTCTTTTCCCTAAATGAAGAAAATCTCATTGTCCTTGTAATTCTTACTTTCATTACAACAGCAGCATGAGAGATGGATTAGGTCCCTAATGAGCCTTTCGAATGAACAGCCCCATGAACTTGCTAAGGCATTGTAGTGAGAAATGTACATTAGTTAGGCTTTGGCCTTTACAAATTAGCAAAAATTCAACATGAAATTCTCCCCCACCCCCATCCACCCTACCCCCATTATGTTTTGAAACACATGATGTTGAGGAAGTGGGGAGAAAAGAGTCTCAAGAGCAAGTGCCTCAAAGTATAGCATCTGTTAACATCTATGTCCTTTAACGTCTTTTTTTTTTTTTTTTTTTTTTTTTAAGACTACTGGATCAAAGATTTTACATCTCATTAAGCTAAAACTACACATTAAGTATCTTCTTGCCATTTTATTTATCTATTTTTAAGGATACAGATCCTCATATAGCCACAAAAGCAAACGCTAGGAGCGGGGCCAAGAACATGCTGTTTTTTGTATTATTAAGAACTTTTGCTTATGTTAGAAGTTCAAGTTGGATAAGAACCCTTAAGTCTTACTGAAAATCTGCAGTATTTTACATGTGTGACTTAATGTCTATCAAGCTATGCAACAGGGGGACATCAGGAGCAGATCGAAAAAATTCTGCTTTCTTAACCTTTAAAGCAAGCCACTGGAAAGATCAGGCATATGAAATAGGAATTTGTCTTACAGTGTGACCTCTGAAATCTTATTAACCCAATTTCCTTCCCCCCACATGCAATGCTTCAACCTCCTATCTAAATCCCACATCTTTCTAACCTAAAACTTCTTTAGCATTGTAACAGTGCTTTACCTTTTCTCTAATATTTTCTTTGTATTTTCATCTGCAAAACTGAATCTAACAGCTGTACTTTAAAAAGCAATTTGCAGAGCTGTCAAGTCCATAGTAAATCTTGCATGTAACTGTAGGGAGAACATCTCTAATTAGAAAAGAAGATGCTACAAAATTGTACTGTAATGGAAGTCCGTAAGTGTTTTTCTTTTCTTCTTTCTTTACTTTGTAATTTTTTTTTTTTTAATTTTTGTGCAGGTTTATCTTAATCCTTCAGAAGTGCATATATATATTTATTTCTCCTGCATGTTTTATCACCATCCAGTGATAAGTTGCCAGATCCACAGAACTCTATTGAACAATGAAGTCATGTTAAGTGTCTGCAAATAACAATTGCAAAAGGTTCCACTTATGACTCACATAAAACTTGCCAATTGCAAAATATGAAAAAGCATAAACTACATTTTGTCACTATTGTGAGGAATAACAACTGTATTCTGACATTAAAGGAAATGATAATATCCAACAGTTCTGATGATGCACAGCTTGGACCATGACTGGGGAATTTCTCAGCATGCCTCCCATCAACATCTATTCCAGTAGTCTCCAGACTTCTTAAAACTAAACGATTATCAACCCTTGTATATTATAAACTGTTCATTCATAATCATTTGAGCAAGCAATAGCAGCAGGGTACAAAATAGCATAAAAGAACTGATCATAACCAATGGGTAAGTACAATTATTTAACAAGACTGTGGACAAAGAGCAGAACACACCTGCTGGTCTACCAGATCGGAATATGAACAACTGCTCCTGCTCGTCTATCAGAGCTTTTTTTATTTCCTCACCTTTTTCTTTTGCCATATTTGTAAGCTAAATATATTTTTCCATCTGTTTATACAGCAATGTAACTTCTTTTGTAGTGCAGTATGTCTAAATACACCTGTTCATGTTATTATGAATATTCATAATGTATTGTTCATATTCATACTATAGAAGATGTGTGAATGAAAAATAGGTGTAAGCAGAGGTAAAGATTCAGGAATGTACATGAAAATAAAACCCAGAATGTATTCTGGAAGGAGAAATCCCTTTGTACTACTCTGAGCATTCCTCAGTGTATGCATGGTCAGCACCTATTGATGGAAAAACTGCTTAAAAGAAAGTTTTTCTCTTGAAATAATTTCTGCAGCTACAAAGAGGAAAGCTTCACCTTGGCAGAGAAGACGAGATGACAAGGGTGTCCCCAGGGGAACGGCTGATGCTGATTTTTGTGATGCACTCTTTCCCACAAGGAAATTACCAGTGAGCAGCATGACAGCCATCACCAGGGCCAGAGCCCTGTGCCCCTAACCCTTCGTTTGCATTTCTATCCCTCTGCGCTGGTCTCTACAGACAAGGGCAGGGCCCGTCTTCAGAAGTTCAATTCTGACTACTGAAAAGATGTAACAGCAGGATGAAACATGCAGGAACTCAAAGGAGGATTACAGCAAACTTGTGCAAACACCCTGGCCCATGAGGCTTTGAGATGCATGCAAGGTCAAAGTCTCCATGCACAGCATTGGTGAAGCTGCTCCAGCATGATCCCACCATGGTGAGCCTGGAGGTGGATCTGCCAGCATGCCCACCTCTTCTCCCTGAAACACCTATGGAATCCCAAAAAGGTTCCCAGCCTGACAAACTTCTGTTTGTTTGCAGATAAATTACATCAAATAAATATTTAAAGTAGAGAAAAAAGAGTGGCTAATAAATCTCCCCATGTTTCCACAGCATCCTTAACAGACAGGTTATTTCCTCAGGCCTCTTTGTCAGTCCAGCATGTAACTAAAATTTCAGCAACCTCCACATTACAAAGAATTTTTCACTGTCTTCTCTGGGTCCCTCGAAAAAGTCTGTCATCCCATCAGGACACGCCTGTGTGCCTGGTAACTGCTCTTCTTATGGGTGGCTCATGATATTTCCAGATAAATGATTGTACTTTGCCAGCAGGTTCTCCACCTGCTCGTCCCTTACCTTCCCTCCAGCTGGCTCAGCACAAAGTCAGGACAAGGGAATTACAAGGAGGTAGTGTTCAACAGTGCAGTCAAGCCACATTTTACAGATCATGAGAAAATCATCCATACAACTAATGGATGAAATCCATCCAAGATTCAGAAGTCCATTGTTTTTACACAACACAGTAGGAATTGAAAACATCTTAACAAATGAACATGGTTTAAAGTGGCCTGAAAATAAAAGATGAATTGATACAACTGCTGGCAGCTGTTTCAAAATTAGTTCCAAGCACCAAGCATGTATCAGGAGAACCAGCTTTTAATCAGGAAAAAATAATTTTCTGTTGGGGAAAGGTTTCGGAAATGTAATTACAACACTATCCATTTACCCTGATAAAGGCTTCCCAAGCGATAAGATGCAACCTGGCAAGAAGACCTCATTTCATCCCAAGCTTGAGATTATATCCTAATATAGAATTTAATGTCTAAAGAAGATGCTTTACTGGGCTTTCTGAATAGGTGATTGGTTTCCTGTTACCCTCTGAAAAGGCGACAGTGTGTTTTAGAGCAACAGCACTTATTCCTCACTAGGGAATGAAGAGTAATGTGAGGGACAAAACACTGCTGAATGCAGGCAGTATTTAAAGAGCACTTTCTTAGTTCAACAAAATGAAAGGTTTTATCTCACATACATTGTTATCAAGTCTGTGGGAACCTTGCCTTTAATTCAAAAATAATTACGATAATTAAAAGAAAAAAGAGTTGTGCTTACATGATCTTAGCCACCTAGAAAGGTTCTTTAGTGAAAGTATCTAAGTATTGGCAAAGAGATAAATGGCAGTTCTCAACCACATTTCCTCAGTGTTGTAACAGGCTAGAGTGAATACCGTTACCCAAACATCTAACTAGTCAAACACAGAAAATCTTTCCTTGAAGACCCTTTTCAATCAAAGCAGAAAAGTAAGCAATTCACATTCTTCACACCTAGTAGGACACTGATTCTAAAATTCAGACCCAAGTATTTATTTTCATAATAAATTTTATTCGTGTATGCACACCAAGAGCACCATTAGGCTCCTCTGTTCACATATACAGGGACAGCTACAAGGTTCAGTGCACTCTAAGGCAGAGCCAGGCAGGGCACCCAACTGCAGCCCTACCAGACAGCTTGATTCCAACGTGGCATTGACTACTGGCCCCCATCTGGCAGGTAAGTGTCAAATAGCCACACGAGGCACAGAGAAAACCTCTCCCCAGCCTCACCTCCAGGCAAACACACGTAGTCAGACCCTGTTCTGCCATGTAAAAACAAAGTCAATACAGGAATCTCAGCTATAATCAGTCACCACAGGAACTTTTGACTGGGATACTTAATGGTGTGAAATAAAACTGTTTTAGAGTAATGCATCCTAATGCATCCCAGTTTAATTAGTAATATCATCTCTTTCGACAAGCTTTTATCAATCATGCTTCAATTAATTCAGTTTATACCTGTCTAAACATGGATGCTTCAAGAGTTCATGTATTACTCCTGAAAGAAATGTGCATTGGTATGGGGAGAGGAAATATCTCCTGGAGATATTAAACTCTTTCTGCTAGAAGACTGGATCAGCATTTGAGATGTATTCAGAGAAGTGGTTGTAAAGGCTACTCTTTTCTGGATTTGTTTTCCCTCAGTGGATTGAATGAGACCTTGCAAGTTAAGATTTTTTCTAATTGGTTGCTCACATACTGATTTTGAAGCAGAGACCAGAAAGAGCTAGGCATCTTAGGCTTTGCATAACTCGTTGCCAATAATTTGCTGGAGTGTATATTCTCAAATGCATGAAAGCTGAGAAAAATCCACTGTGCATCCACAGAGGTCTTCGAAGTGCTGACAACAGTAAAACCAAATAGTTTCCTTTGGCAGAAAACCTAAACAGATATAACCTGGAAGATGTCCAAGAAAGCAGTATTAGTAGCACCAAAGTACATGGTGGAAGTCTGATGGAATCATTCTTTTGATCCAAGAAGTGCTTTTGAACCTGCTGTTCACTGCAATTCTCCTCCACTCTGCCAACATAGGAGCAAATAAAAAAAATGTACTTGTTTGATCAAATATGAGTTCATTCCTTCTAAGTATCTGCCTTTTTTTTTTTTTTAATTGCAAAAGTTATAAGGAAGACCTGAATATGCAGAAAAATATCTATATAAAATTATAAAAAAATGTAATTCTCTTGACTTGAAATACTGTTGAGAGGTGCTTAAGGCCAGTTCATGGAGGCAGTGGCCAGTGGACCAAATGTGGGCTTCAGCTCCAGTCCTTGATAGTATTCTTTTTTTCATATTATTGCTAGTGATTGCCAACATATCTGTTAACATGCCTCTCTGTGAAAGGTATTTGGGAAACTTTCTTTTCACCCCAGATCACATGCAACACAGACCTCAATACACAGCCAAAGCCAGACAATGTCTGAAATGGTCCCTCCTCCATCAAATATATGAATGAGAGTTAAATGTCTAAAGGGATATGAATTTATGGCTGAAGTGAAATGTCCTGCAATGTTTTAGAGGCAACACCCAGCATACATAAAAAACAAGTATGAGAAAAAAATAAATCTTTCTGCAGCCATATGAGAGAATTTCTGCTGAAGCCACCTTGGAACCCTGTGCCAGCCTTATCATTTAGGGCTTTCCTTTGGCACACTTTCAGCCTTATCCCTGCTGCCCATCGTCCCCTAAGTCCTTCTGCAGTTGATGTGCACCCCTTCTAAATACATTTCCCCAAACCAGTTGGATTTGTTTGTTCTAAGGGACTTTGTGATTCATATGATAGGAGGGAAGATTTAACCAAGCTGCTAAAGGATAATGTCATCTTTAGATCATGCTCATTATAATTCATAAGTATCTCTCCACTTGACAGGTCTTCAGTTGCAGTTTCAATCTCACGCTAGTTTTTTCTTGAGAGCCCTTTTCAATTTTCCACATTGCTAATAGAGCCTGAGGCTAAGGTAAAAATCATTTGGGCTTCTTGAAAGGATCAATAATTTTTATGCGCCATGCATTTTAGAATACACAGCATCGCTGACACAAATGCTGTCCCTGCACTGATAAATATAACACATCAAATAATGTCAGAAGTTTCCGCACTTTTTTTTTTTAATTTGTTCAACTACCTGCAATTCCACATGCAGAGAGCAGTGTTATATTTAACAGAGACAAAAAAAAAAAAAGGCTTGAAATGAAGTTACTGGAAGATTGATTGAATTTTTTGCCAAGTATTGTCATTTTGTCTGCATCCTGGCTCACATGAGAGACTACACAGAGATAGAAGGTCTAACAGTTTCACTACTTTTAGCTTTTTCTATCAGCTTTTCTGATGGTATAAAGTTCATTCGGCTTTCCCTGCCACCCGTGCAAGCAGTCAAGGATATCTGATCAAGTGCTTAGATATGCTGTACTCAAACAGTTAGCTCAATAAATTATTCATTCAGCACCACGCAGAGCAAATTATATTTTAGGTGGACAGTTTTCTTGCTCACAGTTCATTCACTTACAAGACAAGCAAGAGACTGCAGTGAAAGAAAGGGAAGGAAGGGATCGCTAATACAGAGCTGGTTTTCTCTCAATTTAAGGCTTCTAAGGAAAGTACTTATGAAGCCCATCAGGGTTAACAAACTGAGTGCTACTCTGCTGGTGTTTGTTTAACCCTTACCAAGAGCATGTTACTTCACTTAAGGTATTTTGAAGCCTCTAAAAGACTGAAAGGAAATGCACAGATTTCTCAGAGAAAGAAAGGCTGAAGAAACATTAATCACACGTTGTAGCAAATGGGTTTTTACATGAAGAATTCTCTCAGAGACATATCACAGAAACAGAGGTAGGAAAAAAGAGAAAACATTGAATCTCACGGTATGTTTTTTTTGTTTTTGTTTTTTAATTTTCTGCCCAAATATGCTCCTTTCTTTGCCTGTGCCCTCCCTGCTACCATTTCCAATACAATTCAGACTGCCTCATCAACTCCCAGTGTTTATAATTTCCAATCTTCATTCTCCTTCACTGTATTCTCGAGATTGAATCTCTGAGAATCAGCATACTTGGTCTGATCCTGTGAGCAGGTATTCTGTGCAGACACAGGAAAAAAACATCAACGAATGTCAAGTGTTGATGTGTTTGTATTTTGCATCTGCTGAGTTGCTCTCGACTATGCAGCATTCAGCAGAGCAGACCACATTCAGTTGTGGTGTCTGACTTTTACCACAACTGAAAAGACTTTGTCTAACTGAAAATGCTTCAGTGAAGAAAGCTGTAATGAAAACACCTAAAGCTAGTTAAAAATTTCTTTACCCATGGAAAATGTTTCTACTGGCAAATGCTGTTTAGTAATCAAAGCCTTTCACAGAAATACTAGTTTTAATTAAATTTTGTTTAGAAAGAACCTAAGGAAAAAAGCTCCTATTTGAACAATGAAATATTTTTTAAAAATGACAACAGCTCATCCCAAATGGAAACATCAAAATGTTCCACTGACTCATAAGTTTTTTTTTTATTTTTCCCCGGTGTGGGGAAAAAGGAAGAGAAAGGAGAAAATAAGAAATGGGGAGATAAATGGAATCCATATTCAGAGCACAGAATATGATACGGTATGTTGGGAGCCAGACCATTTCAATGAAACTGAAGCAAGTGCATTAATTAAACCATCTCAATATGAACATTGCCCAAAACAATTTTTTAACTTGTCATCAGGCAGGGAAGCTAATTACCCTTTCCCCGCAGCTTTTCTAGCCTGCTGTACGACAAGTGATAGACCAGTTTCTAACCTGTTGGAGGCTTCTCATGTGCTGGAAGGGAGAGCTGTCCTTCAGCGTTTGGATCCAGAAGCACTTCCCTACCTGGATGCATGCCTCTGTTTGTCAGTGCTGGGAGGAGATTAACAGGCTCTGGGTGGCAGGAAAGGAAAATCCCTGTTGGGAGAGAGTCAGGCTCCAAAGATAGGAAACACAGGTATTGCCCACACCACTTAATTGGAAAAAGGGGGTAACTGGAATAGTACCCAAATTGAGCTGAGAGCAACAGTGGGAGGACTGAGCAACAAGCCACACTGTTCCATATCAAGCAGCGCACATAAGTGGTACTAATTGGAGGGTTATGAGCTACCTGGAGACCCACTTAGCCCCCAGTTTATGATGATTCTACTCTCCCTCCCAAGGAAAGTGTTATAACTGTTCATTATGCTGATTGACAGCTCCCCTTCTCCCTAATGATTTAGATAAAATCAGTGAGGTAAAACGTGAGCTAACCTGTGCTGCGCACTTAGGTTATTTTTTTCAGTTTACAAATGGAATTTGTCTCAGTTCACCATAACAGAAGTACAAGTAAGCATCTTCTATCCTGTGGTTTGTGTTCCTCTGGCTGCATATTTCTTTCACCTAAGCTATTACTTTGCAGCAAGCCTCAATCGTTGTTCCAAAGTTTTAGGAGACATGCCTTTAATAACTCCCACATTTACTCCTCACTTACTGTGCTACCACCCCTTCATCAGATCAGCTTTCTTTCATCATTGTTTCTGGGCTCATTATTCAACATTTAGCTGAACTGAACTGCATTTACCATTCATTAGGTATTTCTAAGCTGGAGGTGATCACATGATCCAATAGTTCTTGGATTTCATTGTAGCTTGTTATATTCTCTGTTCTCATAGTTTAGTGGTATGTTTAAATTTGGCTTTGAATACCATTGTTGGGAACAATTTGTATGAATAGCACAAATTGCAAGACATGAGAGAGAATGCAGAGAAGCAAAAGGAAACTCTATAGCATCACCTGATCAAGCCAGCATGCTAAAATGATGCTGACAAATTTCCAGTCACTTTGCTGATACAAGACTGAATCCACTGTCTGATAAAAGGGGCTCAAGTCCATGGCTATTAGCAGGGTAAGTGGCAGAGACTCCTAGCATGATATGCATTACAGAGAATGTAAAATAAATGTTAAAGAATAGAGGAGGAGAAGAAAAAAAAATTGCTTCTTTCCCCACGTTTTTGAATGGTACATTTCCATTTGAATTGAAATTTTCATTTTTATTTAAAAAAAAGAAACAGGTTTTGAAGTGAAGAACAATAATCAAGTCTTTCCTTCCTGCTTCTCTATTTCTCTCCCTCCAAGTGGGGGGACTTTTTTTTTTTTTTTTTTTTGAAACTACTCCAGCTTTAAGAAAATTACCAATATAAGAAATGAAAAAGTGAAGGGAGGGAAAGCAAGGAAATAAAGGGAGGGGGAAGAGGAAGCCTAACTGTTTGGCTCTTTGAACTAAAAATAAAACTAAATGAAAAGCCTTCTTTTTATTAACAATCAAACTCATTTCTCAGTAACAAAACTTTTCATTCCATTCTATCAAACCTTTGCATATAAAAATACGTCAAGACATGCTTAACCCATTTCTCCAGTGGGACTCTGTGCATTGCAGAAATAATTATTTCTCTGCAGCTTTTTCTCTGCATATATTCCCTCTGTTAATAGCTTTTGGAGTCTATGTCCCTATGAAAGGGAAAAAGTGGGTTTTAAACCACCTCTCCCCCCTCTTTCACATCTCTCATTTACCTCTGCCTGAAATAGTTATCGTCAAAGTCATCACAAATTCACATTTTGTTTTCACAAATGTTGTCAAGCAACATTTACATGCTACCTTCATCCTCCTCAGTTCTTTAATGGGGTGAATATTGTTCTGGGAGTCCTCATTCTGTGGGTAATGAGCTCCAGCCACAGAGTATGAAGTGAGTATGAAGTTAGGACCTATCTCCACACTAACATCTCCTGGACCTACAGCTCTGCACACTTTATGCTAACATCAATTAGCTGTTAATCTCTCTCTCTCTCTCTCTTTTTTTTTTTTTTTTTTTTCCCAGACCTCAAGAGATATTGAAGTTTTAGTTTGAGTTTCTTGCTAAAATACTAAAGACAGAGCTTAAATAGCATATGGGGAAAAATATACCAGTTCACTTCTCTAATTCAACCAGCAAACAGTTTAAATACTCTATGATTCCTGTTTGGCCAGCTCACTTAACAGAAGAAAAGTTTTGGAAATCCTACCACAATGCTGTTTTCTCCTTGCCAGAAATGCAAAGGAAAGAAGCCATCACTGGCTAGGTATCACACTTTGAGTCACCCCTTGCATGGTCGATCTGCCAAGACATGATACAGAACTGGAAACAACTAGGGGGAGAGATTATGGGGAGACATTACAGATACCAATTGAGAAGTATTCCCCAATTCATACTGTGGTAGTATTTTTCATGATGACACACATGCAGACAAACCACTGGAGAAGACACTACACTCAATCAAAATAATGCAAGATTATTTCTCTTATTGGCAGAGAGGAGTCTTGTGCAGCTCCCTGTAGAGAATGCAAGGCAATGAGATTAGGGATGGAAAAATAAGATACTATATAAAGGCAGAAAAGCAAGCATGAGAGAGACATGAGGGTAGTTTTGGATACTTTCACTTAAGCCCTGTGTTTGCCAACAAGAACAAGAAAAGTAAGCCATAGGATATTTACAATACTGGTATAGCACAAGGAAGGGCTCTGGCACAGTGTCTCTGAAGTGTTGGTTCGAGGCTCTTGCTTGTTCTTTGAGGCACAGTGTGTCAATGTGTTGATGTAGGCATGTGTGTGCTTATGAATATTCATGCAAGTCTGCTGGTTTTATATTGTATTTTCACTGTTCCAGTGTAGCAACTATTTTCTCATCATGCAGACAGGAAAAAATTTGAATTTTTGAATTTTTCTGTCTGTTCATTTTCCTTAATAATAATCCTTAATTGTATTATACAATTACATATTTATAATCATGCTCCATTAGCAGAAATCTGATTCATATATTCATGTTTACACTACTAAATATTTTATATTAAAAAGAAAAAAAAAAGTTTCCTTTAAAAAAAAAAAAAAGTTGCACATTGTATAAAGGAATCAAGTTACTTTTAAGGGGAGCCAAAAAGCCACGTGAAAATTCTATCTCGTGAAAAATTTAATATTGAACATGTGCTTGTTGGCTTGTTGTCAGTCTGTCCTCCTTCCACTCCACTCTAAAACAATACAAGTTGAAATAATAAAAACAGTTTGCAAAATAAGATTTTCATTCAGGTCACTGGAATAGGAAACATGAAAATACTAGTTCAATAGCATGAATTGCTTCTATATTATGTTAAAACATCCCCTGACAAATCTTGTGTGGCTTGACTGAGTCAGCATTTTAAGGGGTGTGCATGCAGAAATTTGATTAAAGCACTACCTTAACTCTCCTTACTTCTGAAAAGCATGTAGGAAGTTCCAGAAGGAATTGGGGCATAAAGCAAGTTGGTAATTTGTTCAAGGCCACACCAGCAATCTTTTTTCCTTAATTGTGTCGTTGTCCAGCTGGCATGCTAAATGCAGTAATTTAAAATCTTTGTTACCACATAAGAAAACCATATATTTTTTGCGGACAGAAAAAAAAATGTAGATAGCTAGTTCATGCCTTAGATTTAACTGCAAAATCTTTTACAACATTCTAATCCCATGAATTTAAAACCCAGCATCTGAATTTATTTTCATATGAGGTACTACGTGTAGCAAGTCCCACAGAAAGGCCCAGGCTCTGCTTCATAAAGAAGCAGTAGAAGAGACATAAAGAAACTCTCCCATCTCCACAGAAGCACACTGTATTCTATTAGCTTTGTATGTGTTTGTTTTTTTTTTTTTTTTTTTTTTTTAACACAAACACCTGAAAGCTGCCACATAAGTAATTACCTGCACTTCATAAATATGTACATGTATCATTATATATTCTTTATGTGTATATACACACACACATTCACACAGTCATATATGTGTATATCAATGAGCGAATATAAAGGCACTTGAAGGCAAATTAACTTTTAATATCAGGTTTTACAGGATTTTGGACCTCATGGCTAAGAAGAAAGGACTTTCCAGAGCCAGATAAGTGATGGATATAGTAGATGGGTGCTAGATTGAACCAGATAAAGCAGACTCTGCTTCCTCACTCAGAGCTGCTCATTTAGCCTGAAGATAAGCAAACCTGATTTGCAGTTTCAGATAAAACTATGTATTTTGCTTCTTCTAAATAGAGGTTGTGACTTTTTGTTTGGAAGGGGATTTTCCTGAAGTCAGTAGTATTGCTGGTGGTTTTCATTATTATTGTTATATCAAAAGATGCTCAGATCACTTCTTTCTCCTTTATGTAGACTTCACCATAAATCAACACTTCCCATCTTATCAACTACCTCTGATACTAGGGGGGCAGGACCGTATCTCTCAGCACAACACGGCGGGCTGAAAACATTATTTACTCTTGAAGTAACAAGATTCAGCCTCAGGCTCAATTTCAGGGAGACCATTGTGGTAAGCCTGAAAGACACAGAGCACGATGTTCTGTACCTAAAAAGTGATGAGAATTAAAGAGATTATGGGAGGAAAAGCAGTTCGGAAAAGCAGTTCACCATTTAATTTAAGGATTAGCCATTGAACCAGAGGGCTGAACATCAGCAAGAGAAGTAGTGGGCCTGAAGACAGCTTGAAAGCTGATAGAGAATGGACTAGGCAGCAGGGAAGGCAGAAATGAATCAGAGCCCATGTCCTGCACGAAGGTCCTTCTGGATCTGATCTTTCCTCTGAGATCTCTTAGGAGCACCCTGCGTTTGCTGGTCAGAAGTTGTAAGGTTAACTGAAGCTATGACGCAAGATGAAATAAACACTGAGCCTGTACTTTCCTACACAATTTCTTTGGTATTCTTAAAATAGGGCATAATACGTACAAAGAATCTGACCCTTACAACACAGAAAACTTCCTACACATGAATTGTGTGGTGGAACAGGGAGAGTTTAATCAAAGCAGATTCCCTTAGCTAACCACAACGTCTTTTCCCTGCTATTGCAAAGCATCAGGGCCTTACTAGCCACCCCTGACTCGTTGAGGCAATCAGCTGTAGGGCAGTGGAGCAGGGAATCGCGACATGCGAGGGGTTTCCCCTGTCGAGGCCGCTCAAGGCAGCCGGCAGCCCCCGCGGGAGTGGCTGACAGGGCTGGGGCAGAGCCGGGAGCAGCGGCCGCTCCCCCCTCTCGTACAAAGGCGGCCCCCAGCGCGGCGACAAGGCCGTGGCGTGGCAGCTGGAGCGGGCAGGGCGCCTAGGAGGGCAGGAGGCGGCCCCTCTGTCCCTGTAGTGACGAGGACCAGACTGATACTGGAGCAAAAGTGGCGTCTGCCGCCGCACCTTCTGGGCTGAGGCCAAAACGCAGACGGAGAGGCCACGAACACCCATGGCAGATGCCTACAAGCAGACAGAGCCCCTGAGGACCGAAATAGCTTCCCAGACCCTCAGCTGTGGGGAACTGCAGAATCTGGAAGGTGCCCTAGGGCCCAAAGGCAGAATTGGGTGTTGCGGCTACAAGTGGATGAGCTTTTTGAGCAAGTTGCTGTCTTGCAAGAGGAGCTCAACAGGCTGTGAAGCATCCAGGAATCTGAGCGAGAGATTCATGCGTTGTATCAAGCGCTGGTACAGGCTGAGCAACAGCCCTGCTCTGAGTCCTCACAAGGGAGTGGTAAGGGAGCCTCCTACCCTGAATTGGCACAGCTGATGGACTTGCAAGACAAGGGAAGCTGAACCCTCACCTCTACTCAGAGTAGAACAATGAATCTCCCCCTTGCTCCTGAAATGTCCCTATGCAGTAGATGCGATGCTCTGAGGCTCAAAAAAAGAGAGGATAGCAACAACAATGGTAATAGTCAAGCCCCAAGGAAAGGGCACCAGTATAAAGGCGGACCAGCAAACCATGCATATAAAAGTTGGTGCCACAAAAAAAAAAAAAGTGTTGGTAACTGGAGATTCTGAGGCGCGCTGAAGCACCCATTTGCCACCCAGACCATATCTCTCCGGAAGTTTGCTCCCTGACTGGGGCCTGCAACATCACAAAGAGGTTACTAAACTTGGTTAAACCACGACTACCCCCGTTACTACTCTTTCATGTAAGGACAAATGAGGTTGCAACAAGGAAACTACAAAACATCAAAAGAGACTTTATGCTCCTTGGAAAGACGTTGTGATTAGGAGCACAAGTAGAGTTCTCCTCAATCCTCCCAGCTGGAGACTGGGGCCTAAGGAGGAGGCAACATCCGGATAAGGTGAATGATTGGATGCATAGGTGGTGCCATGCTCAGAGTTTTTGTTCTACAATCTTGGGCATTTTTCTGAGAGACCAGGAATGCTGACACCAGATGGGGCACACCTGACAAAGTGGGGCAAAAGTGTTTGGGCAGCAAGCTGGTTGGACTCATTAGTAAGGCTTTAAACTAGGCTCAGTGGAGGAAGGGGATGTACCAGTAAGAGATGCAAAAGAACCAGTGGATGCCAGTACTCTAGAAAACAACTGGAAGACACCTCTGAATCATCCCATAGGAACTGGGAATGACTCCTCTAAAAAGGTAATGTGGCCCATAGCCCAGCTGAAGACATGGAAGGGGATTGGAAGGGACACCAATGCATGCATCATGGGGATGAAGCAGGAGGATTTGGAAGCCATGATGCAATTACAAAAAACTATGATATAATTGCTATCACAGAGACGTGGTGGGATGAATCACACAACTGGAACACCAGGCTGGATAGGGCACTAGCAAACCTGATTGAGTGGGTGGCATCCCTGCCTATGGCAGGGGGTTTGGAACTAGATGATCTTTAAGGTCCCTTACAACCCAAGCCATTCCATGATTGTGATTAAGAGAGAAATATTAGAAAGTCACAATTAGAGAAATATTCCAAATGGATTGCATGCAAGAGTCAAATTCCTAATGACTAATCCTCAAAAAAAAAAAAAAAGTTTATAAATGACTTATTAAACAGAATATTGAAGCTACTCAAGATTAGAAAATGACTTCCCAAAAGAAAAGAAAGCAATAATAAAATACCAAAATGGAAATGAATTTAATCAGGGAACTGTTTGATTCCACCACTTCATTTTTTGTTTTATTTTAATAATTGTAAAGAAATAGGATTCTGTAAAAGAACTGTCTAAAATATTATCCTGCTCTGAACAAAGGACTGAAGTAAAATGTGCAACCTTACTTTTAAAATATGTCATGCATAGATAAATTCTCACACACAAGTTTGTAGAAAAATCTGGATATACTTATTCAAAAAAAACAAATTTCAAACATGACATTAACCATAGGAAATTGTGAACTGAGCAGTCAGCAGAATTCAGGAGCAGGGCATTTTGAGGATTTGGTATCTCATTCTCAGGCCTGAGCATTATTTATTTGATTTCAATGTAGAGGAACAACGATGTAGATAATGGAAAAAAATAAATTCCTCTAAAAGAAGAGGAAGAGGTAAATTTTATTTTCATCAGGTCTATATGCATTTTAATATTCAGAGTCTATTAGAAGTTATTAATAAATATGCTCTTCCAGTTAAATCACTCTGTGTTCTGATACTATTTAGTGGCATTTTTGATTTCAGTGATCATACAGAGCACTCATTTCAGTTCATCCTGTTTACCATTGCTGGAGTGCACTATCACATTTCTAAATGATACACTAAGAATTATATTCACTGGACTCAACTGAAACATGTTTACACTGTAAAACCTAACTTCAATAGTCCTAATGAGATTCTGCAGCCATTTGCTATTTGAAGCTACAAAGGCAGATCTTTAAATGTTAAATAAACAGAGTGCCAGGAATAGAAACATAATGTGACCTGAAAAATGAAGATAATTTCCCTAAAGATCCTTAGAAACAACACTAGAAGTGCTCTCTGGCTTTCTTGCTTCTTTCATCAAACCCGATCAACAACCTCTTAGAAAACTGTTCTGCCATTTTTAGACAACATCAACTGAAACAAATACTTTACTGATCTGTAAAATGCCAGCACTCTTCAGCGTTCAGAAAAGTCTTTTCTGTTACCTTAGGTATGTGACAGACACTTGATTCTACTAGTGTTTCAATATTTGAGGGACTCAGCTTTTAATCTGGCTGAAATGATACCTGAATGCTTAAGTAGCTTGATGTTGCAGACTGGCAAATCTGAGGTCTCCAACAAGTTGGTGTTACTGAAATTGCTCTAGCCATGAAAATAAATGAAGTACAAAGTCGGGGAAGAGTATCAGGAAAGAACAGCTTTTGTCAACTGTTGCTATCAGTAGGGGAAGACTGAAAGCTGTAGGTAGTGCAGATGGGAAGGTCCAAACTCATGAAGGAGGTGGTCCTATTTGCCCTTCCTTCTTTGCACCTCAACCTGTTCCATCAGCAGCCACCAACTTTCCAAGGCTCTGGCAGAGATAAAATAGACATGACTTATTATTCTGAATTCCCCTTGAATCTCTTTTTAATTAAATCTTTCCTTCCCCCCAGGGAAGCTTAATCAAAAAAACAACCCATCAAATTACTGACTTAACAGGCAGATTTGCTCTAAGCCTTGTTCATTTGCATAGCTGATGACTGTTTCTCTTTGCTTTGATCTTCTTGGTCATTTCAGAGAATGAAGTGAGGCTGTGTGTTATGTGCTGTTTATTCATAATACTTACACTAAGTAAAAGGATAAGACTTATTTGCCAGTATATGTAAGAATATTACAGGAAACAATTTTTATCTTTCTAACAAAACTATCACAGAGTAAGATAATGATATTGTTGCATTTGTCTTTAAAAATACTAGTCTCAGATGTTCTCTTTGGTACTCTGTTTCCTACAAAAATAAATAGCTTCAATGAAATAAATGAGATTAATTATTAACACATTATTAAGCTTTGGAGTATGAAGAACAACTCCCATCTTCTTCCATATACTTACTCTCAAAAGTACGTTAAGGACAGGTGAAGGACTAGGGTCTTTCCATCACCATTATTTCCTACTTGAAGGAAATCCAAAGGTCTACAGAGATTGCAGATGTCTAAGAATGTCTACTTTGCTACCTTCAAAACTACTTTAGTGAGTTTCCTATCCCTTAGTTAAGAGCTGTTCCAAAAAAAGTTTTCATTCCTTGAGGGTTTGCAGGTTAGTGCACTTGTCTCTGGCCGTTCTCACCAAACTAGCTATCTCAAAGACAACACCAGACAGCAACATACTTAGAAATACGCAGAAGAAACAGATGTCATCATCTTCTGCAGTCTTTAGAAAGGAGACTCCACTTTTATTAACACAGACGTCAAGAAATCCTCCCACTAAGATGAAGACCTCGTGCTTCACATTTCCAAAAACACAGAAAATTTATTTCTATCCTGAAGGAGTCTAAATCAATTAGTCTTCTCATTACACCTTGTGGACAAGAAGAACAGGCATTTCTAGCTGCGAACTGTTTTTCTCCCTCCCTGAACACCGAATTAAGTGCCTGTCTTGGAATTTACAAAGCTTAGCTTGAACATGACTTTATAGATTTGTTCTAAATTCTGTCTAAGCTAAGATTATAGTTTCTCTTAATGTAAGAAATAAAAGGGAATAGCCTTTTTTTTTTTTTTTGGTGCATTTCTTTTGGCTACCTCAGGACAGCACTTTATAGTCATATTTATCTAGTTATTATTCTTTATTCTTATTATTCTTTAACTTCACATGAACGCACCATTTCCACCAAATAATCATAGTTTAGGACTATGCAGCGAGGTAGCATATGCCACATAGAAGTGATTGGAAGGGCACAGTGCTCAAAGAAAAAAAAAAGTTTTATTTCCCTGGCTCACAGCCAACCACACAGCTCTCACACTGTGCAACTGTAGGTTTACATAGAGATCCTAAAAGTTGCTGCATAGAGACCTCTAGGGAGGTCACCAGGGAGAGCAAGTACAGATTACAATGGTTTAGAGATGTGATTATTTGTAGGCACTGTAAGTAATTTTAAAAGAAATGCACTAAGAGTGTTATTGCTTATATTATGTCATTGCCTAGCAGAAGGGTCTCTTTCTCTAACAGCTGGTAGGTGCAGTCTATTATACACTAAGAGATACACATTTAGCTCTAATGAGATAAACCAGGTAAACTTAAGCTCAAAGCAATTAAACACATCACATAATGATATCCAGGGAAACTTTCAAAAAAAAAAAAAAAGCCTACAATCCTGGCTTTTCAAATTCAAAGATGGTACCTCTCTAACGCCCACCCTTTCATCCTAACATTTAGGATTTTTGTGCTAATTTTCATATGCTACATTTTTTAGTGCAGTAGAAAAAGCGATAATTGCACTTGTAATTGTGGCATTGCCTTGTAAAGTCTGTCAGGTGTTAGAACACTGACCTCAGTGCCTGTGCTAATTAGATGAAGTTGCAAAAAAACAGGCACTGTAAATCACACACTACTAAGGCTTTGGGTGTGGGGCAAGGGAGATTAGAAAGGGTAGGAGGAAAATCTGTTCTGTTATAGCTCTGACTCACTGTCCGCTTGTAATCAGAGGGAGACCGTCAAATCAGGACTTCCTTATTTGATTCTCAGAAGTCATTGAAGTCCAGACCCAATAACAGAATTGGTGGGGTTTGGATCAAGTCTGTCAGAGCAAGTGAAATAGCATGTGTTTGTCATGAAATGGGATGAGTCACAGAGGTTGATACCTCCTTCTATAAGCTAAAGTGGAAAATGATTTATGATGTAGCAAGCAGATTATTTTTTTTCCCCTGTATATTCTGCTGAGGTCTCAGGAAAGTAGGGAACCTCTTTCATATTTGTTGACGTTGCCCAACAAAGCCAACTGCAGCTCCTGAGCAAAAGTACAGATGAAAAACATCTCCATCAGTTGTCTGAAAAACAGTCTGGGCTTTTGCAAACAGCCACTGATGAATGTGGGTGTGTAAAGGAGATTGTAATCCAAACTCATAATGGTGCAGTAAATAAGATTACTTTGAGTGATGCACAGCCTCTGTGAAGGAGGCCCCAGGGAACAGTACCAGCTACCAGATGCAGGCTTCAAGAAGACAAGAGTTTATAATTTGCAAACAAATCTAATGTTATAGGTAAAATGTCTTATGTAACAGTCATTTCAGGGACATTTGGAACTTGGGAATGTAGCTGACAGTACTAGTTTTCAGCTTGATTCAGCTCATCTGTTCCTCCCTGGTTCCAGCCTATGTGCTTCTGCTGAATGACAAAGCCAAACAAATTCCTTGATGACTTTCTTAGAAGAGAGACCATACAGTAGCTCTCTACCAAGAAACTGAGCCAAGAAAGCAAGAGAAATGCCTCAAAAGCTCCCTGTACTGTAAAGGCTTTGCCCATGCTCAGGATCTGAGGCCAGTAGAGCCTCAACTGAAGTGACCAACGTGATGCATTTCTTCAGAGCAAGAAGATACAGATAAGAAAAAAAGTGGGATTTTTTAAAAATAGTATCTATGCAGACATTTGTGCACTGTCATGAGCAACATCGTGTACTTAATGTTCCTAACAAAAAGCTAGCTATATGGTTTCCAGGTTGGAATAAACTGTCATGGAATAAACAGCAGCTCTGGCAACATGAGCCTAGAAGCTCATAACTATAACTGCCTGGAAGAAAGAGAACCAAGAATACCCTTGGACTATCAGCGTTTCAGACATTGAAAGTGCTTTCTGCAATGCTTATACAGAAATGATTATACAATGTAACCCCATGTACTATGGCGACTAGTGTTCAACTCAGCAAAACAAAAGGACCCATGAAACAGAAAAAGGTTGTAAAATACATAGATTCTTTAAAAAAATATTTTATATTTAAATTATGCAATGAAATATACATTGTATTTATTACAGAATGGCCAAGGTTTGAAGGGACCTCTGACAGATCATCTAGTCCAAACCCCCTGCCAAACAGGATCACCTAGAGTACATTGCGAAGGGTGGCATCCAGGCAGGTTTTGAATATCACCAGAGAAGGAACTTGTTCCAGTGCTCTGCCACCATCACAGTACAGAAGTGCCGTTTCATATTCAGCTGGAACTTCCTGTGATTGAGTTTGTGCCCATTGCTTCTCATCCTACCTCTGGGCACAATGCATTTTATACATATATTATTTTAGTAAATGTTGTTCTGTTTCCTGGGTCCTCCTGTTGAGTATTTCATCATCTATTATTTTACTAAATATATATAGAGAAGAATACAAAATTGCATGCAACTAACTTAT
The DNA here is from genome assembly GCF_963932015.1 of Anas acuta. Taxonomy (NCBI): domain Eukaryota; kingdom Metazoa; phylum Chordata; class Aves; order Anseriformes; family Anatidae; genus Anas; species Anas acuta. Next base: position 12,549,100 of record NC_088984.1, read on the forward strand.
TATATTGTCAGTAAGTTGAATACAAGGCTGGCACAGAATCTGACAAAAGAGCAGGCCAATACACTTTCAGAAGAATACACTTTCAAGAAGAGCAGCAGTCACCAGGAAAATTAATAGTTCTTTCAACTGACAGGTGCAAACATCTAGTATTGCATACATTGCCAGACAGGTTTTAAGAAAAATAAACTGCACAGGAGAACAATAACAAGGATTTACACACACTGGAGGAACTGGCTTCTAAAGAAAAGTAGATCTGAAATTCAAGAGTCATTCCTTTTTGTTTAGACCAGGTCCTAGATGAACTAAGTCTGTGAAAGAAACCAGTGAATAACTGTCCACGAATAATGAGAATTAATATTACATATAAGATGAGCTCTGCACTTAAGAAACAGAGATGAGAAAAGGGAATTTGATAATCTATAAATATTTGAATGCTGCAAGCTACTTCTGATTGAAATTCATCAAATTTTCATTTTCTTTTCCAAACAAACAGTCTGTGAAAAATGCCATAGCTGTTTAATTTTGCTAGGAGTTGCTGAAGGAGGTTTTCGTCTAAAATTAAAAAGCAAACTATTTTGATACAAAATTTACAGTAAACAAAACCACACAAACTCACCCTCCTGAATTTTTCAGGGCAGACAGGAAGAAATCCAAGGGCACTGTGTGTCTTTTCTACCCTCTCTGATGCTCTGTTTAGTGTTGATACAAACACTCATCCCAAGGAATTGTTGAAGATACAGCATCCTACACCCCCAGAGCAGGTGCTCTGGCTAGGATAGGTTCACTGTGAACATCTGAAGACATACAGAGACCATAGGAAGACTATGACATTTACAGGCACTAAAAGAACACTATCATTACTTGTAGGGAGAGTTTTCCTCGGATTATGTAGAACAGCAAAGGCACTAGAGGTGCCCTTAAGGCCAGTTTCAGAGGACCACATTCTGTGAAGAAAAGCTCCCTCTCCATTTTGCTTGCTATTTCTTTTGGTTTTAGCATACCCTTTGCCTTTAGGAGTGTGGAGAATGAGTGCTCCTTAGCTTGTTATCCTCTGGGGCAGACATTTCTCATCACCTATTAAATATTTATATCTTCATATAGCAAGTAATACTGCTAACTTGTTTGACTTAAATTATGCCCCACTGGCAAATCAAATTAGAGAAGATTTGGGTAAATCTACCTTTTAAAACAAAAGCTGTTTTTGTCCGTGTTCAGCCATTTGAGGGATTAACTTTTCTAATGGGTTCTTATGTGCACAATTTTTGTTTTCATGGATACTAGAAGAGGATAAATTATTCATTGGTGTGGGGAATCTTCAACACTCATTTTCATAGCATATTTAGTCCCTTTTGTCCTATTTATAAATCAATTCTGATTGCTGAATGCATGTGTTACTCTTAACCATTCACTGATGGCTCACTTGGACCATTAATTCAGACCTCCTCCTTGAGTGCATTAGGAAGCTGCCAGTAGTAATGGGCAAACTGGGAGAAGATCCCTTGGGCCTCCCCTCTCTCCCTACAAACAGTCTCCATCTCCTGCTACTTTCTGTATGCATAATTTTATGGACACACCAGATAATCTCCAGTAACAAAATACCATTTTGCCCTGCTGCTCTAATGACAAGTTTGCATGGAGGGGAAGAAGAAAATAGCTTTATTAACTTTCAGTGGTTTTGTTTGTTTTTTAACCTAGAAAGAGGACAGATAGCAATGGCTTGCAGCATCCATATCAGAAGTGGGGGCAATTTATGTCCAAACATATAGAGCCATCATTGAACTAACATGGGAATGACTACAGCTATGTCACTGGTGACAGAGATCACAAGGCATTTGTCTCTGTTCCTGGACTGCTGATGAGCTGTCAGTGAAGAACCACTGTCATCGAGGAACAATGCCTCACCATTTACAGAAGAAAATAGAACTTGCCAGTTCTTATCCAAGCAGTACGTTTATCTACTCCTTATTGCCCAGCTGGGAGCAAAGGAAGGATTTTGCCCATTTGAAAATTATTATTATTTACTACTATATTGGCAACACAGTGCACTGAATACTTCTAGAAAAAAAAAAATATGCCCCAGAATTCCCTAGCCCAACACTCAATCCTTCTCAGTACACACAAAAAAACAGAATGAAATACATTTACTTCCTTCCCAGTCCAATTCCTACTGCGCTGCAATGGTTAGCATTGTGTACAGTTCTGCTTCATGCTATGGGACTTTGTGCTAGACTCCATGTCAAAAGGGAAATGTTCCCCAGAATGATACCATAGTTACTCTATTCAATTTCCACTTCTGTGGGTGTTACTGAGCATCTTCTAGACACTAGACTGAAAGGAGTCCAGTCTGTCCCACTGCAGTTTGATGCTCTCTGTTCCCATAAGGATCACATGGATCCCAGGCAGTTAATGGCCTGGAAAAGAGTGCATTAACACAAGCCACCAAAAACTTTTTTAGTGTTGAGAACGACACTAAACGAACAATTACAAAGTTAGCTTTTCCTTGTTATTAAGAATCCATGCATTAGTGATGCTCATAAGAATACCCCTTAACCTCAGCTTTGGAGTTGCATTGTCCAGCACAGAAATACTGCCGGCACATTATAAACTAACCACGGTATGACGCATCTGATGTTAACTACGACAAGAGGGAACCACGGAAACTCTTCCCAGAAAACCTCCAGCACCCACATCCAACTCATTGGCAAGCCAGTCTGTGTGGTCAGGAGCCTGGGCTTCCCTGTCTCAATACAAGCACACCAACACAACCCCGGAGCTGAAACCCAGATCCTGAATTACAGTGATGCTGATGAATGATCCTGTAAGCATATTTACTTAGGTAATCATCATTCATGACGAAACAGAAGCCATAGAGCTTCTGTTACTCAAAACCAGTTTCAAATAAATGGGAACAAAGGGCAAACCCATTTACACTCTGGTTCCCTAGATGCTTCCACCAACCCCCAATGCTACTGCACTGTGCTCTCAATCCAAGCCTGACTCCTCTCTGATTTAGCACCTGCCTAGGACAAAGGCTAACACAGGATAGCTGGCATCACTTTTGCGGTGCAAATCACTAACTGACATCTCTTCCTAAAACTAAAGCCCTCTCCATCCAGGAAACAGTTTCCAAATGGATAGTCCCCAAAAAAGGGTGGAACAAGCATCTCTCTTCCAAAATTACTTCCACAGACAACTTCTGTCATGGAAAAAAATATCTTTTCCTTACAGATGTCCATGAACTCATAGTATTTCCTTGCACTGTCCGAAGCACAATTCTGACATCTTTGATTATTCAGTGTCCATGCAGGTTCGTGCCCCTAGTGCTGCAATGGAGTCTGAAAGACTGAACACTAGTGAGGTCATCATTATGTTAGAGAAACACTGCATAAAATAAAAGGTACCATTACCTACAAGAATGCTGTCTCTTCAAGCTCTGTCTCTTATTCTCAGGTGAAATACTACAACCATACATTCAAGAAATCAGTTCTGTGGCATTTGAATTCATAGGTTACAACATGCAACAATAATTGAACCAACCAGTACTCTAATACCTGGTTAGTACTTTCAATAGCAAGGTAGCTTCACACAAACTTCCACTGTTTTATTCAGTTCCTGTTCCAATAAACTCTAAGCACAAAATTCTGTAGGAAATGGATCGAGTTATCTGAGTTTCAGCATATGTTTGTAGTAACGTAGAGGAAGAGCTAGTATTATGCAGATGTAAAACCTCTGCCAGAAGAACATTTTTTCCTCTCCTGGTATACAGATCAGGCATGATCCTTCTGACATTTACAAATGGATTCATGCTTTCTCTTTTACTAAGTTACTTTCCTTTCTTTTGGAGCATATCTATATAGAAGGGGATTTATATCACTACACAATGAACAACTTTTTTTTTTTTTTTTTAACTGCTTAGAGTTGGTAATTAAAAAAAATAAACCAATGTTTTGGCATTCCCTCCCCCCCCCCAATTCTATATTGCATTGTTTTCATCATTTAAAACATCATCAGTTTTGCTGATCTAGAGAACACATGGCATTATCAGCCCACAAGAATCTGCACTGCAAAGGACAGTTAGAAAATTCATAGACAAAATTAATACAAGGAAATTAGTTATCAATTATATCAGCCCAGAAACACATACAAAAATTTTTTTTTTTTCCCCTGATGCTGTAGAGACTAATAGGTCTACTAATAGGCCTATTGATGCTTTCTGCTTTACCAAGTGATGCATTCAAAGCCTTCAAGAACTGCCTGTAATTTTAAAGCTTTATTACATCAGGATTACACAATTCTCTTCCCTTGGTTTGAGTTAGGAGTTTAGTTAACAGAGAACAAAGCACTCCATATCTCTTAAAAGACATTTTACTGACAGCAGAAAAAGTGCCCATGCAAATCTACCTCTTCCTTTCTCTTTTACACCTTTCGTTTCTGTGTATACCCAGAAGAGATGCGTCCAGTGAGGATCCCAATCCACAGGCATGATGCACGTGGCCCTCATATCAGTAAGACAGCAGTAGTCTTAAAAAAAACAAAGTGAACGCCACAGGGCCAGAATAACTTGCCCGAGTTCTAGCAGTGGCAAAGTCCAGCAGAAATCCTTTGTTTTACAAAAGCATGCCAGGTTACCTGGTGTGCAGCACAGACAGCTCACTCCCTCAGGTGCTTGGTAGGTAGGACACAGGAGGCTGGTAAGCTAAGGAAAAGCCAACACATTTAGAGAGCCTCTGTTGCATGCGACCCTGGCGGGTACTGATGTAGGTCTGTGTTTCACCCATTCTCATCTATTCCTGAGCAGGGTGCTGGGGGACAAGAACGTAATTTGCCAAGCAAGCTGAAATCTGTCAAATCTACCCAAAAATGCATTTTGGGGGCTAAAAATAAATAAAACCCATCCCACACTCCTACTGCATTCATAAACTTATTCACTTCAGTATTCAGCCATCCAGACTCCATTTGCTTCAAATAGCAGCAGAGATAGGGGAGAGAGGGGAAGAGGAAGTCAGGAATAATCTGTGGATTTAGAAATGATTATATATAGCTAGGCAAATATAAATACGATCCAACAGCAGATCACAGGACACGATCACACCATAAAGGACCAATCCAATTGACCCCAAAGGACTTGTTTTAGTTACATTGATTCTCACATTGATTATATGTTTATCTCCACGCTTACTTATGATACACTGACTCAGTTTACCATTGGCAAAAGAATAATTACAGTGATTAAAAAAACATTCATCAGCCCTACATTCAGTGGGTAGCTGGCAGAAGCTTGTGTGAAGCTCTCTCAGCATACATACATGTGAAGCATCACCATATTTTCCACTTCAAGTCTATACTTTGTACAAATGTACTAAGCACATTTGAAAACAATTTGTTCTTGCTGTTAATTTACACACAAAAAAAAAATCCTGCTTCATTTACATGACATTAAGAGAAAAAAAAAAGGAAAAAACATCCAAGCAGACAATGTATTTGGTACTGAGACGATAATAACCCCAGATAGATTCCTGTGGGCTGGCAATGCCATCTGCCTAGTGGATGCAGAATCCAAAGACCATTGCAGTCCGTGGAAAGACCATCTTTAAGACTGATTCAAAGCCAAGGAGTGCTAGGTTGAGTCAAACTGATTATATGATAGATGATGACAGATGTGCAAGAGAGGCACTCATCAGCAGTGTGTCCCCTGGACTTTGCTGTGACAGGAATCTCATTCACAGCCTTTCTCTCAGGAAATCTCATTATCTCATATCATTTATTCCATTGTTGCATCAGAAGGCATGACAAAGCTAACGTTTGGATATGCTATTCTCCCTAAATAACATAACTAAAAGGAAGAAGTATGTCTGCATACTAGTCTCTTGTAGGGAATATTTAAGTACTGAAGCCAGAGGAGTAAGAACCAGAGATATGTATCTGATCCTGTTTGCTCAGCCTGCAAGTGAATAAGCCTCAGACTGCAATCTGAAGATCAATAGTCTACTTATTTCACCAGATCTCTTAAAAACTTAGCATTTCTGACCACATGGATATAAAGGTTATTGTTTAACAGACCTCTTGCCTTTATCAATGCTGACCTACTAGGTCTCTTACATGTCCCAAATGCACCTACTGATCTTGATGACCTCAAGTACTTAGAATCAGAGTTTCCCCTGAAAGTTTTCACATACACTTGTCTGACTCCTGCACAATTACTGTCAATTAAGACCATCAAGGAAGACTAAAAAGAGTTAGAATTCTGCCACCAAAAAAAAATCTTTAAATCATTTTTTTCCCTGTTTTGCAATTAATATACTCACACATTCACAACCTACATTTATCTGAATAGTTATTGAAGACAGTCTCCTGGAAAGCCAAACCTAAATCTACTGCAGAGTAGTGGACCATATGTTGACCTTATATCTCAATAAGAAATTAAATAGATCTAATTCTAACACACTGAATTTCTGCAGGTTCGACTGACAGTCATGACTGGGTTTAATTGAAAGGTTTGAAAGCCTCAAGATCAGATAACAAATGCTAGTGATTCTGTGAGAGGAAGAGGAGGCTGTGCTCAAGAATGGAAATATGGCATTGTTACCAAGAATAACTTCTGCAATGGGAGCTAGGTGTCACTTCTCCAGAAGGTGACTTAATCTGCCTCGTCTTTCTTGCCATGTAGAAAGGTCAGTCAAGAAAGATATAAATAAAAGGAAGCAGAAAATGTAAAATAATAACAGAAGAAAATTCAAAGACACATAACACCAAATTGAGGACCACTAGCCAGAAGTCCTTTCTTTATTGCAGGTGTAGACTAGCCCTGCACTGCTATTTCAGGGTCATTGGGGTAAATGTAGTTTTATTTCTCTTTTCATATTTTCACTATTTACACCTCACTCCAACTTAAAAAAGGAAAAAGAAATCAAAACAAAAAAACATGTTCATCTAGACTTACCAAAGCTACTAATGCTTCCAGATCACAGAGTATGCTGCTAAAGGGCACATAATTTGTTTTACAGCAGGCAAGGCTTTGTGTCTCCTTGTCTACCTGATGAATGCAGAAGTTTCAGTTCCGCCAGATATCATATGCAACCTATTCCAATATGATGTATGTGTCTATTTAGTCATTTTCTAGTAATTAGTATCCTAGGGAGAAATCCTATTGCCACTCTAGTATCCTAATGTAATAAATTATTGCAAAAAGCCAAGTAGGAGGAATTCCTCAGGTTTTATTAGCATTTGAAAATTCTGATCTTTCTAATGATGTCTACTGACCCCTAGCCTGTAGCTGCATTTCAAATCAATTTCTTTAGTAATTCTTTGTTTAATTAAAAACTACACCAAAGAGGAAATTGGAATCAGATATCTCAGTGGCAAGAAAGGTTTTGACTTGCTCAGGGTTTTCTCTTATTATTTTTAAGAATTTCCTAATTTAGGAGCAAGAAAAAAGTTACCTACACTAATTCCAAGTCAGATTTTTGGAAGAAAACTGAAGAACTTGCTTTCTTCCTCCCAGAAGCATACTCCTTTTCCAATATATAAAAAAAATAAAAATCCCCCATTCTGTTCTTGTTTGCAGGACTTGTCAGAAATGGGGCAGTTACAGCCATTGCAGATACACCAATGTAAGCATCTGAATGCAAGTCTTTTGGCCAAACCACCCAAATCAAGAAAAGCACAGAAGGAACACTTTTCTATTTGCACTTTGATTGCACAAATAAAAGGACCTCAGCTCCTGACAATGGCCTGTGCTAAAGGTTCCCATTTACGGGATTTGGGAACATCTCTTTTTGGAAAGTTTACCGGGTATCCAGGAGTTTAGCAATCCTTAAAATCAAGGATTTTTTAGTTCAACTAAACTTTCATGATGTTTCTACTTCTAGGCAGACATAATTCAACATTTTAACCAGTTTATAAGATTTCTTAGCCCCATCTGCGGTAGGACCAAGCATCCGTGAGCTCAGTTTCAGCTTTCCTGAGCTGCAGCACATAGAGAATAGTTACTTAAGAAGGTGACAAATTCTCATACTGGATGCAATTACTGAGGTCCATGCACACAGATATCCTCACATCCAAACCTGACGAGGTTTCCAGGGAACTTGTAGGTATTACAGATTCACAGGGTCCTTCACTCAGCTCCTGGGAAAGCACTTACAGCTGATTCTATGCTAATTCATTGAGCAATGAATAAGTAAAATCTGTACAGTATAATAAAACCATTGATCATTACACTTTAAAAAAGATTGACTCCTAAATATTTAGGAAGCAGTGTGTATTCAATGGAAATGTTTATTGGCACTGGGAAATTAAACTGTCACCCGTGAAATAGTAAAACTCATTAATGCAGAGTTTCTTTTTAAGTGTTAGGAATTAACTTTATTACTGCATCAGTAACAGCAAGCCTCTGCCTTAAATCTCCTGCCATTTAGCATCCGCGAACGTTATTAAAACATATTAACCATAATTTAATTGAGTGAAAATAAAAAAAAAAAAAGAAAGAAAAGAGAACTGAAGCAAGGCTCCCCCGCGGGTTTGGCAGCAGCATCCAGCCAGGGACACGGAGCGCTGTCCGCGGGCACCGGGCTGCGCCGGGCCGGGCCGGGCCGTGCTGTGCCGGGCCGGGCCGTCGGTGGGGCTACGGCGCCCTCTGGCGGCCTCCTCGCCCCCCGCTGCCACCCCCGCCCGCCCCGCGGCCCCCGACGGGCCCGGCCGCCCCGGCCCCCGCCGCAGCATCCCCCCCAGCCCGGCAGTCTCACGGAGGGGGCAGGCGGCGGAACGCCCCCGGGGATGCCGGCGACAGCGCTGCAAAGCCCCGAACCGGGGGGAGGAAAATGGGGGAGGAAGGGAAGGGGTCCTGCTGCGGGCCAGAGCCGCCGGCACCGCCCTTGGGGCGTGGGAAACTTCGGAAGGGACCGAAAGGGAGAGGGAGCGAGGAGGGGGTCGCAGCCCCCCGGGATGGTGAAGGGAGAGGGGACACTGCGGGGACCGACGGCAACCGGGGAGGGGGCTCCGCCGGGGATGCTCCGCGAGGTGCCGGCAGCCCCGACCCGTGCGGAGCTCGGCGAGCGGCTCCGCCGCGATGGCAGCGAAGGCGCGCAGCCCCGGCCGCAAAAGCAATAAAATGAAAATAAAAAATAAACGCGGCCGGCGAAAGGATGGAAAGCGAGCGAGAAGCTCGCTGCAGGTTCTAGCGGCTCGCGTTCACATCCACGTCCACAGCGGCAGGACGGGGGCGAGCAACCCCTCCATCTGGCCGCAACTTTGCGTTTCTCAGCTCGATTAGCAAAGCGGAGCTGGGCTAACTTTCTTAGAGGTCGCGTTGCAATACCCTCGGTTTGCAGGGAGTTTTTCCCCCCTTTCATCCTTTCCCGCCTCCCCCCCCTCCTCCCCCATTTACCCCGACACCAGGCAACTCCTGCGCTCCCGCTACTCACAGTTGGTTGCGGTTAATCCCAGGTGCCAAAAACTGACGAGCAGCAGCGTGAAACCCCCGAGGGCTGGGGAATCCATGGTCAGCCCCGCAGGGGGAAGTCAGCCACCCGCTCGTCTACACCGGACCCGGTTTCCGAGCGCCCCTCAGCCTCTGTGCGCTCCCTCTTCTTCCTCTCATCTACTCCATCGGGCATCCAGGCACTCCGGGTAAAGGGGCAGCCGGAGCGGGGGAAGCCGAGGGACCTTCCTCCGCGGCCCCCGGAGGAGGAGATGCTCCAAATGCCGGCGGCAGAGCCCGCACCGCGGAAATTCACCTTGCGAGCTGCGGCTGGAAGCAGCAGCCGGGCGCTGGGCACCTCCTTATAGGCGAGAGCCGCGCTGCACTCCACCTCCTCCCAGCCCCCTGAAGTCACTCCTCCTCGCCTTCCAGGGAGGATCCTTATTGCAATCTTCACGCTTTGTTGATAAGCATCAGAGTCACGGAGTAAATCAGATGCCTAGAAGGGAGGAAAAAAAATAATAATAAAAAAAATCTCTCTCTCCCCGGGTACCGCGGTGGCTGGAACATTTTAAAGCGCCCTCATCTCAGTTGTTCCTTTGCTTATAAATATGTAATATATCCATACATAAAGCGTCTACGAGCATCTCGCGGTACGCAGTGCCGGCACAGCCTCACCCCAGGGCACGGGGTGGACACGGGATGCACTCCCCTGGCAGGGGGGGCTCCCTTTGGGTACCCCCAGGGCTGGGGCCAGGCCCAGACCCACATCCCAAAGGTGCAGCTGCCCTCCCAGCTGGGGAGGGTGACACCTGGCAAAACCGGCTTTAATGTTGTTTGATTGACTGATTGATTGATTGACTGTCTGACTACTGAATACGCAGCAGCTGAGAAGACTGTGATTATCTTCCAGAGGGACAACGGGTTAGAGGGTAAAGGCACGAAGAGTTAGAAAACATCTCGTTTTCCCTTGCGGTCTGTGTAGAGGCAGCTGGAGCACACCCAGAGCAGGCATCCTATGCTGTTTCCAGTTGCCTCCCTGCACGCTTGCAAACACAGGATGTAAACATCCTCTCAGGAACTCCGCTTTAATCACTGCAGAGATCTAACCTTGTTGCCTTGCTGCGGTGTCACCCCACATCAATACGCTGCTGCATCAAAGTCAGGTCAAAATTGCATTAGTGATTCCACTTTAATCTGCACAGAGAGTGTATTTGGACCATTAAAGTCTTCATGGGGTAAAGTTGCTAGTCCTCAGCCACAGTCCCTTACCATGGTGAGAAATAATCAGAAGAAATGGACAGTTCACCAAAGCCATCCTGACTCACCCATGGAGAGTGGAGGTTTAAATTGCCAGAATGCTACAAGCTTCATATGAAAGTAAGGGGTATGGAGGAAATACATTGTGCTTAGTGATTAGATGCTATATCAAAGAGAGCAGGTGTCAGAGGGACACCCGAAGCAAGACTTTTAGCACTAAAGGAGTAGTTGGCTTGGAAAGCAAAAGCCCACACTTAAAAAATGACCTAATTATTTCACCGTCTGTTGCTACAAGTGGCACAAGGTTAAATAGGAAGGATAGCTGCCTTGTCTTAAAGCTTTCAGTCAGAGTCAGTAAAGATTTAGTCACATAAAACCAAGACTTAGGAGGAACCTCAAAGCCTAATGAGGTCTAAGTCTTTCATTTTTGGCTTTAAATACATCCACACACACCTAAGTTTTATCTTTGATCATGCAAAGACCTGCCACAGATACTCTGTTCTTTGCTAACTTCAGATTTCAGAAACTTGTGGTGGGAGTCAGACCAAGGATAACACATTTACATAAGGTGCTTTCCCATCCAAAGGCCCCAAAGGAGTTCAGCTCACCACCCAGGAGAGGATTGTGCAAGGATGCAGCCACCATCTTCTCTGAGAAGGCCCATATTAGAAGGAACTAGGGAGCTCTGCTCATTTCCCGTGGTGTATGGGGAGAGAGAGTCTCGCCTTCCTGTCCTAGTTAACAAATGCCTCATCTCCATAAGTTGCACAGATCATAAACAAGAATCTGGCCCAGAAACCAAGATTGCTTTATTGCATTAGGTCAGGAGGCCTGGGTATTGAGAAAATTATGTTATTAACTTGAGTTTTTCAGGTGAGTAGTCAGGCTTTAGAAGTACTAGCAGCACTTTCAGAGCTACCACTTGAGTAAACCAAAGCAGTAGAATATATCAGAAAGCTTAAAGCCAGAGTGGATTTTCTCTGGAGACATACAAGTCTTTGACACAGTCACAACTTCACAAATACTTATCCTGAAATCAGCAGAGGAATTCAGAGGAAGGAGATTTTTTATTTTTTTTTCATGCCTTCCTTTTAAAAAAATAATTAAAATTAAATGGACTGTGTTTCAAATATTTTCTGGGTCTCTTTAAACTATCTGGCACAACAGTACACTTTTAACTGACTCACTGAACTAATTAGTGGTTTGTTTATAGGAAAGCAGATGTGGAAATGAGCTATGCAGACTAATTAAAAGCTATCAGTAAATATGAGCCCAATCCTATAATGCATCCCAGTGGTTACCAGTATGGATCTGACTGCAGGATCTGGACCCAGGTCGCACCATCGACTTTCACGTTGCACATATGAGGTGCTCATTTCCTTGAGGCACACCTCTTCCATAAGCTTTGTATCATAAATGCCAGGCAGGTGCATTAAGATTTGTGAATGTTTGGGTGCAGGAGCACTACAACAGAGAAGTTATGACCAGAGTGGAGGGCTACGCAGCTGTTCTTTGCAGGAAATTATGTAAATAATGTCATGTTTAAGGGCTCTTTGCCAGCAAGATTTTTATTAGAGTAAATTTATTAATCACTATTAAAACTGCTCAGACAAAAAGTGTGTCTCATCCTCAGCTGCATATCTGTGTACCCTGTGTTTGGGGAAAACTCAGTTGTTGATTTAGTCTTACTGTATCTGGACTTTGTTCAAAATAATTGTGATCACTGCCATTGAAGGCAATGCAAGCCCATCCCTGGCAATGAACGAAGGCCTTGTTAAGCATATAGTGCTTACTCCTTTCTAACTTTCACCTCTACTGTGGCACTCAGTTCCTCCTCCTTGAGGAAAGCAAAGCTGACCTTGACAGCTGACCTTGACAGCAAAGACCCTGAGATTTTCCCTTTCAATTCCAGCCACTTTGACACATTTCATTTATAGCCTTTTGCCAGTCACTCCATGTTCAGTCCCTGTTTGTAAAACAAAGTGAACACTACTTCATTTTGTACAGATGGAAGGGGGAGAAATACCCTAATGTCTGGCACATGTTCTGTCTGCAGTCATGGTGATCATATGAGCACCTTTATAATTTCAAAGGAAATGTAGATGATGATAGGTCAGCTGGGACTGTACAGAAAGGACTGCATTAGTTCTGAGTGAGAAAACCTAATGTGGGCATCAAGTTCTCCTCCTCACCAATGGCAGCTGGGTGCCCATATTAATACAGCTCAGGCCACAAGCAGTATATGACTGGCATGATGTGGAGAGGAACATTAGACCACTGGCTGATCTGTCACAATCTTAATGGCTTTACAGTGCAAGCAACAAATTGGTGAAATTTAGCACTTGAGTTTTCAGCCCCAGTGCCCTGTTTGTTCTGTGAGTCTGGAGCTTTGTTTTTTTGAGCAGAAGGAACCATTTGTGGGAATTAGATGAGAGAATATGAATAGGAGAGCAACAGAAGGACATGAAAACATAAGAAGGTCTGGAAAAAGCTGTCTGCCACAAGGGAAATAAGGGTATGCATTTTTGAAGGAGAAAGCTTTTTTATTTATATGTTTATCTGAGGAGGTAAGTTTATCTGTGATCAGATAAACTTGTTTTCTTTCCTAGAGTCAGTAAACAGCATTAGTACTGCTATAGCCCATGTTGAGATTGCCACTAGAAGCAGTAACAGTTTAACCCTTGTATTTTATCAGTCCAGCTGTTTGGGTAATTACAGATGAACCTTTATTTCTGACCCAACACATACAACATCCAGGGAAGAAAGGAGAACAACATTGTGTATATGAATTTTGGAGAGCACATACTCCCACAAACAATCGTACAAGGCTTTTGGATCACCTATTGCTGTTTTCTGCTGACAACAAGGAATTTGTCTGAAGAATATCATGTTTCTCATTAAAAATAAAATAAAATAAAATAAAATAAAATAAAATAAAATAAAATAAAATAAAATAAAATAAAGCTTTTTTTTTTTTTTTCTTTTTCTATTTTTTCCCCCTTAGAGTCTTCTATAAAAAGAAAGGACTCATTCATTAAAGAGAATATGTGGGGAGCTTTCACAAAACACATTGACCCTAACCAGGTGAGTGCAGCAGCAGGCTGCTCATTATCCTTGGATAGTTCCACAGCATACATAAGTCCGGAGGATAAGAAAATTTAATGATCTGCTGGGATAATCTGATGGCCAGTAGCATTTTTGAGATGCATGCTGAGATTAGGGTAAAAGAAATCAGATGTCAAGCTGTGCAGTGATTATTGGAAGACAAAGAACTAAAATCACCTCTTCCTCCCCCTTGCCTTTCCCTACATTATTTTACCACTCTCTTCTGGCATTACGGTTTTCATTACATTATCTTGTCTACCTATATAAATGCATGTGTCCATCACAGCTAGATATAGCTATCAGACTTAATAGATCAATAGCCCAACTAAATAATAGTACAAGTGGCTAAAAATTGGCTAGAGACTTCAATAGTCCTTATATGGGACACATTCCTCCCTGGTGTAATTCCAGTGACACTGTATGTTACAGTTCAGGGCAGAGTTACAGAAGTCACAGAGGACACTGTCCATGTTCTGCTCTCTGTGCTGGTTCCCCACCAGACATTGTCAGCTCCAGGTGGGCCATCCACAGTTCTCCCTAGACTGTACTGTTTTGCTTTTTTACTAACCTACATTGTCATCTTGGTACATGTACCATCCCAGAACCAGCTGTCCACCACTGAGGGGGAACTTGTTGAGTCCAAGGGCCAGGAACACTAACAAGGCCTCCAATGGACGATGGACTTCCAGAAGTGTTGGCATAAATGTAAAACTCATTCCTGTGATCAAATCAAACACAATCATTCCTGAAGGCAGAACTCATACACTAACTAAAACTATTTTTTTTTCCCTGTTTTGAAGTCACACAAGTTAGAATGAAGAAAGTCCTAAAAGGTCCCTGGACAGTTAAGTGTCACACGATGAATTTAATCCCTGAAGAACAGCAGCCTAACTAATGGGAACATAACATAATAAGAACTATGAGTCCCAGCTGAGGTCAAAGCCCAGCATCTACTGTACAGTACTTAGAAACTTCAAGACAAAGTAGAGGGGGGAAAAAAAGGACAGAAGATGACAGGCATTTTAGGGAAAATCTCTATTTGGTAGGCATTTCAGTTCAGACCACAGTGTCAGAAGGGAGACAGTTGTCTATATGAATACCTATTGCCATCTGCAAAGAAGTCAGCTTTCTTTTTCACTCGTTAGTGGGCATCAGGTCTCCATTTTGCAGAAATTCAGCCAGTCAGTCACGGAATAATATCTGCAATGTCACTGACGTAAGTAATGACATATAATGAATAGACTCTGAGCTAAATTTTCAGAAGCAATTAGTGATTTTGCATGAACAACCAAGGTATCCCTTAAGGGCCAATTTTTCAGAATGATTTGAGCCTTTACCTGCTGAATATCAGTACCATGATCTGTCTTCCCCAATGGGACAGCTAAAAGGAGAGGCATTCAAAACCATTAGTCTCCATTGAACACTCACAACTTAGCATACCACTAATCCACAGACTCATGCTTGAGGAGAGAAACAATCACCCAGGCCCACATACATAACAAACAGCTTTGAATGTATCCATCATTTGGTAGAAGAAGTTTCCAAGGAGTGAAAAGAGAGCTAATTTCATCAAATAAATCATTCATGACAAATGGCTCATCCAGTGCTTGCACTCAGAAAATTATTATTAGCAACAGCTGGGCTGGGTATGACAACCTATATTCAGGCCTTCTTTTTACTTTTCTGCATGTCCTTCACTAATTTCTGTTGTGGATAGAGGGCGGAGAGGAATGAGAAGAGGGAAGTTGTGTGAAAACTAATGCGATCGTTAGGTCATTTCTAACCTTGCTGCTATTATCATACATAAGGAGCTAACTGAGAATAGTGGAAGGCAAGACTGTAATTTAGACTCCCCTGAATATATACCATCACTTACAAGCCATCAGGATTTCTAGGTTTAATCCTGCAGGAGTGAGCAGTTCTTGAGCACTCCTACATTGCTCTTTTCTCAGCATACACACACGTGGTTTGGCATCCCAAACCCATTTTTTTAAACCAGCCTGCCTTACTAGGGATGATGCTGTTGTGTTTTTTGATGCAGGGAAATGGAATAGAAAATGGGGTTAACAGGGTGACCTGAATCATGGTGTCTCTGAGCTTCTTTTGGACAAGGTTCTTGCTGAAGACTGGGCTGAAAATTAGTCTGGACTAAACTACATATATATATATAAATATAAATACATATATACATATATATTATATTGTGTACTTATATATATGCATATATATACACACATATATGTACATATATATATGTATGCAGACATTCACACACACATATATGCATAAAACAGAAAATAAAACAATGTAAACTCACTCCTCACTAGGAGATCTATTTATCGCACACTTACTGACTTTAAATGTTTATTTCCTCTAGGAAGTAGATGCATTTGCATCAGAATGAAACAATTCCATGTAGACCTACCACTGTCTTTTCAAAGCAAAGTGATTTTAACTCCATGAGGGACAGCTGATTATACCATAATGTGTAGGCCTGAGTCAAATACACTCACATTACTTCTGACTTGAGCCAGCTTGAGGTATAGGAAGCCTCCTTCTGCCAGCCTGGATTGCCGATTACACTGGAGTTAATGAATCCCTCCTACTTGGTAAAGATCTGCTGACAACATGAGAATATTAACATAATGTAGCTATGCAGAGCAGTGGATATTCAGGGGTTCTTTTGCAATCAATGTATTTTGCATTAGTTAAAAAAAAAAAAAAAAAAAAAAAAAAAAAAAAAAAAAATCCTTAGTGATTTTCAGCAAACACTTTCAAAACTAAGCCAAAATAAAAAATCCTACTTGATGCAGGTTTTTTTTTTTTTTTTTTTTTTTTTTTTTTTTTTTTTTTTTTCCCTGACTCTCAGGGGCTGTTTTCTGCTTGTTCTAAGGATAATTATCTATACTTGGATGATGTTATGAATTCCAGAGCAAGGAAAGGAAAATCGAACTTGCTGTTGAGAGTTTTTATGGCCAGGATTTAAACTAGAGTGAACAAGTCCCTCTAGGTTCCCATGAAGGAGAGAGGGGGGTAGAAATCCCAGTCAGTCAAACTTTCTGTTCACTACTTAGATGTGTGTCAAGTCAGCTGAGGTTCAGCCAGAAAGTGTGAAACAGTGCCACTGAGATTTCATTGAGCTGCTGTGAAGGAAGGCCCTCCTGGCTGTGTACAGGGCTGAAAGCAAAGGGTAATGAGCAGCAAATCATGCTCTGGAGCCCACCAAAATCCCCGTCCTCCTTTAAGCTGTCATCCACACAGTTTGAACATGAGATGAATTTGAACTTGAGACCAGATTTAGGCTTACTTTCAAAATTTGCAGAGACATATCCAGGGTCATAAAACAGGATTAAGCCACAGAGGAAGAGTGTGGCAGAGCCAGGATGTTAGCCCAAGCTGCCTTTCCTTTCTCAGTTGGAATCTATGCCATTATCTTTCATTCAGTCTGCAAATCGGTTTTGTAAGTGTAACAACTCAAGAGGGTTATATTCATCTGGGACAACAGCATATGACTCAAATCTTATCCAAATAGACAGTGAACTAGGGCATACACCCTTTATTTGAATTTTTTTTCTCTATGGTAGGGGTTACGACGCTCACTATAGGCAGATCCAGGCAGCAGAGAATCTCAGCAGTGATGGGAAGGATGAAAGCACTCAGAAACCTTCCACACAGAAACTTTCAGTGTTGTTTAATATGAAGAAGCAAAAGTGGAAATTAACAGTATGTATTGACATGTACCCTCTACATGTGTTAGTACCACTTATGCCATTGCAATTGTTAAAAGCAACTCAATTCCCATAGTGCAATAGCAGATGGATAAACAAGGTACAATATACTGTTCACTTTATGACAATGATCACACAGTTCCAGCTTCACTGCTTTTAACTGTTTGCATGAAACACTGGTTAATAAAGCTTTGAAAGTCTGGCAGACAAGGATTTATGAGTGTGTAAATGATACAAGTGAAGCTATTCTCCAGTATAAATATACCTAATTGTAAAACTATTGAAACTGTATCAGGGGTTACCAGGAGCCATTCACTCTATCAGGGTCTCCTTAACACAGGTTGAGTGGTGACAATGACCAGCTATAATCATTGCCCTCCAGTTTCCTTCTTTCTGTATCTACATTTTTGTCCCATATAGACCATAAGCCTTTGAGAAACATCCTTTTTGTTCCCACTCTGTGTGCATTCTTACTGTACTCCTAATCAGAATAAGAAGGTGGTTGGATGATATTGCAATAGATCAATCATTACAGAGAAAATTATAGCAGTCTGTGAGCACATCAGTGTGTAAAAGTTTAGTGGCTGAAGGGGAAATAGGAGTCACAAAGAGTTTAGGAGGATGGAGGGTTAATTCCTTTATCACAAAAGCATGTTAGTGGTGTTGTATTCTGTGGTTTAATGCTACTGATACATCCATTTCATTAAGTGGATACAGTCCTCTTTGCTGACATGTATTCACTTGAGATGATTGCATTATTGAGGTATCTCACAAAAACTGATACCACTTCATGTTGGTGATTTTAGCAAAACTGCAACTTGAAGGTTTCAGATTTGTAGATTTTAAATCCAGAACAGACCATTTAACAATCTTTTTGGCCCTGAATTAGAAAATGTGTTTCATAAGAACAGAAATCTTGGTCAGCATGAGGACATGAAAGGATGTTTAACAAAAGACACTGGCTATACCTAGTTGAATCCTTTCTCTTTTCTATCACCTCAGCAGTCATAGAAATAAAAGGTCAAGAAGAAATCTGTGATATGCTTGTTAAGTGATATATCATGACTGTAGTTCATGTTTGTGCCACCTAAGATTTTCAGAGGATCTCCTCTCTGAAAATTATTCAATTCCCAGACCCACTGAATATACAGTGTTGCCCCTGGGAATCGCTATTTTGAAAGCTACATCTTAAACTTTCTGGGTTAGAGCATCCCCTGATGGAACTTTATGTAGCTCCAACTAATTTTAATGCTGACTTGCATCAGCTGGATGTCATATAGTGCTAAAATAAAATGCAGAAGCCAAATTCTAAAGGTTTTATATAATTTCAAGCTACCTGGAGAAACCAGTACTCTTTATCTCTGGGGATCTTGTGCTAGCTTTTCTCACATTGATACGAAGTAACACCAAATAAAGAGCCCATGGAGCAAATGGATTTTTATATTATTATTATTATTTTTTAATTCTTTGCTAATGTTCACTTAAAAAATATATATATATTTTAAATAAACTCTTCTTAAAGTGTAGATGATCAGCTATTTACTGGGAAAAATCATGTTAGGAGGATACTGTTGTATACACACATCTCTTACTATATCTCATTTTATAAGGACATCGAAATTTGAAACGAAAAAGTGATTCCTAGCCCTATTTTTCTCAGAGAAAATTTACTATAATCCATAATCTGTATCTGTGGTGCCAAATCATAAAGAATAAAGCAAAGGTGAGAGACACAATATAAAAAAAGGGCAAGTTTTGCCTTGTTGATATCAAGGGACTGGGTGTGAGGAGAGTATCATACTATATGCTCATTAGGCATTGAACAAGGGATCTCCTGCATACCAGAGTGGTCTGAAAGAGACAGAACTAAACCCCACCAAAGACACTGAAAGTCATTGCTTTGATTTGAACATTGTGGGTTTTTGTTGGTGGTGGTGGTTTTTGTTTGTTTGTTTGTTTTTTTCAATGTGTCGTTGAGTGAGCTTCTGTCTCTTTCAAGTATGAGGCTAAATATTCTCACACCAGGATGACAGGCTGGGAACTTCCCTCAATTCCAGAACACGTTGAAAGCAAGAAAGATCAGCATCTGGCCATAAGATGTCTACTCTTTGCTGAATGGCTAAATTATATGCTTTTATTCTCTGGTATATATTTTCTGAAGATAAACAGTTATTGTAGTGGAATGGGAGATTGCAAAGTCATTGTGAAGTCCTTGAGCTTTCTGCTGGGTTCCTCTGTTTAAGTCCAGATGAGCTATACATCTGGCAAGCTTTCCTAGGACATTACTAGGAAAGTGTAATGATTGTCGGTCTGATGTCAGCAGGAGGTGCTGTGAAAAAGGGAAAGAAAAACAAAACAAAACAACAACAACAAAAAAACACTTCTAATCCCCCTAGAGGCATTCAAGAAGAAATCTTGCACTGTTGAGTAATTGCAACTCTGAAAGAAAAAAATAGACTTGGATAAACCTGGAGGCACCTTAATGTTTTTTCTTTTGAAACCTTCCATCTCCCTGACATGCTGCTTTGCTGTTCTGTCGTTCCTGTCACCATGCCATGCTGGGCAAGTTCTTTTTTCAGGGGGAAGGGAGTATTTTTAATCCTCAGAGACCCCACTGTGCAAAAATTTAAAACAAACAAGGCCTTTGTTGAGATGTTTTAAAAGTCTTTTAATCAGCAAACAGATACATTCTTTGTCTGTTGGAAGAGAAGCTGCAATTATCGGGGGAATTTCATTTCGAATGGCACATATGTTCTTCGTGTGGGTGGTGAGGTAGGAAGGCATCTCAGTGGTAGGTTATAGTTGTGTTTATTATATACTTTGAATGTTACTTTGCTGATGTCAATATGGTGCTTTTTTCCAGGGTGCACAGGAAGCCCGAAGCAGTAAAGAGCCTTCGAGGCTATTTTCCCACTTGTAAAGAATTCACAGTTGAGATGGTAATTGTCAAGTTATGCAGTCACAGAAACTGCATCCCAGGGAAGTGTGTCTTGCTGCAAGTTACTGCTGTCCCTTTGTCTAGACAGAATATGGCTGAACTTCTCTCTAGTGTTTCCCCATTTCTTCTGGATCTTTTCTATGTGAAAACTTTTCATCTCTTTCTCTTTCATTCACTTTCTTCTCACCAGTCTGTCAACATCCTTTTTCTTCTCAAGTAGTTCAGGGATCAAACAGGTCATGTGCCATCAAATTATACTCTTGCTTAGGATCCTTTTGTCTCTCACACTGTTCCCACTGTTCCTAAATCCATCAGTAATGTGTGGTTTACATTTTTTTTTTCCTGATTGAATCTGATGTTCCTTTTAACTGCTTCTATCTTCCCTGAAAGTCTATCGAATTTTCCACATTATGTTTGCATCTTTGCTTTCCAACTCTTCCATTAATGTTCCTCTAGGCATAGATGGCTCCAGTGAGAGCTTTGATATCTTCAGTTTTGCTTCCTGTTTTCCAGTTTGGGGGAAAAACTTCTATCCCACTATGGGTAATTTTCCTACTCAGTCTTTTTCATTGCTTTACATGTTGTTTTGTTATTACTATCTTTACAAACCTATCTTCACCTGTCACTGTCTGCCCTTGAATTAAAAAATGGAGGGCAGGCTCAACATCTCACTGCATGGAGGAAATATTGCTGATATAAGAGCTGCAGGGCTAAAGCCAATGGCTAAAATGCTCAGACATTTCTATGCAAGATTTCCCTACAACCTCGTCTTCTTGATCTATGGCTGTTTTATGACAGTGAAGCAACCACATATTAGATTCATCTGGCCTAGTGCTTTCATATTTCATCTGTGTATATGTTGAAATATATTTGCTATTTACTGTGTGTATTTGCTATTGCTTTTTTTTTGTATTTGATGAAATGTGTTGTTGTTGTTTCTTTTTATTATTTATTTATTTATTTTTTCATCATGTAAAGGCCGTTTGGGTGGGACTCAGCCACCTAAGTATGAGCACATAATGTTACTTTAAACATCATCAGAGTTCCTGTTTGGCAGGTTACTGCCTCTCCAGGAGGATATGAGTCTCACACAGGTTGTGAGCTCCATGCAGATGTCTCACACTGCATTACCCTGGCACACGTACCCTACTGCATCTGTGCATTAAATGACAGTGATTAAACAACACAGTGTCTCCCTTCTTATCTTTCCATCTTAAACTCTCCCTGGCAATCTTTCTGGAGGTCACAGGAGTCACACTCACACAGAAACTGAAATTAAACTGTCCCCAAACTTCCACATTGGGGCAGAACACTGGCCAGGGTGTTTTAAGCTTTATTTTATTCAACTGTTTATATTATCAGCAACTAGAAGCCCTCATCATTGTCCTGGGCATCATATATAAACACTAAAAAAGATGAACAGTGGATTCAGCACCAGTTTAATTGATTTATTTGTGGACCTTGGATCGAAGGAGAATTTTAGGGAGTGATTTGAACAGGGAGAATGAGAAGTTTTTGGTTATTTATAGACTTCTCAAGAGGTACACAAGAGACTGGCTGAGGGGCTTAATTGAAAATGTAACCTGTAAGAGAAAGAGAGTGAAAACATGTACCTGAAGGAGGCACACATTATAGTAAATGAGAAACAAAGCTATATGACACTTTCCTAATGCAAATAAAGGCTGAGTGAAAATGTAAAGACAGGAATAATCATAAAATAGAAAAATGGGAGAAAGCAAAATAGAAATCAAACAACAGAAATCATGATGAGCAGCCTCATCAGAAAGCCTTGTGGATTCCTACCATCATGGAGGTCATACTGCACTGCCGCATCCTGTTCTGTGGCTTTCATTAGCTTAGCTCTCACCTTGGGAAACATCTGCTCACCACCATGGATCTTCTGCATAATATTCTGCTGGAAGCTCTCTCTCCCTTTCTCTGTGTCTCTCTGTCTCTCTCACTCTCATTTCTATTAAATGCTTTCTCTGAATCAGGTCGTATCTGTTTTACAATACTATTCCCTGTGCACACTAATGTTAGATTGGCATACATTTGTTTATTACTACAGACCAAAAAGAATTTTTGCAGTGCTTCTTTCAAATATCTGAGACTTGTTATTATTTTACTGAATTACGCTGATTAATATGAGGGTCTTGTCTATATTTCTGCCTTAACAAACAAACAAACAAAACAAATAAGGTATTTCTGTGGAAAAATTAGAAGGTGAAATATTGCTCCTTTTACCTGGCACGTATCTTACTCTTCCATATCCCACGTGGAAAAGACAAGATAGAATTTTCCACCTATTATGTCTTAAAAACAAACCACCAACAAAATTCTCCATAATTACAGAGAGTTTCAAAATGTTAGAGATAATATTGAAATGTTGACAGGCATCTAACTTTTAGTGGGGAGGAATGAGTGATTTAGTTTGGATGAGCTAATAATATATTTCCAGTGGTAAGTAACAGCTCTCCATTCCGGATAAAAATGATTATTTTAATAAGGCTTGAAATTGCAGGCATGATATGCACTGTGATAGTATGTAGGATGAACCAGTAATGCAAAACCAAAAACACTAAATGGAGCTTGAGCAAGGATCCTCTGAGGAATTATTGAAGATTACAATAGTCTGTTAGCCATTGAAATTAGATTTATATGACTTTACATAAAAAAAATAATTATTTGCAATCTGAAAAAGAAATGCAGAAGCTTCTTTTCCCTTGCTTTTTTCTGTCTTTTAAGATACTTTGCTTTTCAATATTTAAAATGTATTTTCACGCTTTTTTTTTTTTTGGTTGTTGTTTGTTTGTTTGTTTTTTCCTGTTTTTGAGGTTGATGCACCACTTAATTCTCCCACTGTTTAAAAACTGCAGGATACATCCCAAGTTATCACATCAATATCGGAGGAAAGGTCTAGCATTTTCAAGGTGCAAGCTGGAGGTACTGTGTATGTGATTTGCTTATTATATTTTATCAGCAAAGGTATGTTAGACAGTAACCATCCCTGCAAAGAGGCTTGTGGTCTGCTATAAAGCAGATCACGTGGTAGTCTATGTTCATCCTGGTAGCCAGCTATGTTACCAAGGGCATCTCAGCTTCTTTTTCTGTCTCTGATTCTCTCCTTATCCCTCTTTTCTCTGTAAGCTAAAAGCTCTTTTGGGAGAAGCTGACAAAATTGACTACACAAGGCTGTGCTTAGCATAACAGGACCCTGATCTTGGCTGGAGCTTTTTGGCAATGCAGTGATACAAATGCTGCAATGATAGCAAAGGTTTCACACAAGAAGATCAATAGGTACTAGGCATTAGTTCTCTAAAGCTTCCTCTCTTTTATGATTAGTAGGGAACAATTCATATACAATCCATCACCCTCATAAGAAGTTTTGTGAGAATTAATTATATAATGCTTGCATAGTGCTTTGAAGATACAAAAGCAGATCCCTGGCCTTGTTAGAGTTCAGATAGCACAAATTAACCTAAAATAACCAAGGCAAAAAATCTACAGGATTTCTTGGCTAGTGGTGAGCAACTGTGGAGGTTATTTCTCCAATCCCCCCAAAAAATCTATGGCTTGTATTATACAAAGGGTCTTAGGAGAAGATCTTTTCTGGCTTAAAAAAAAATAATAAAAAAATCCATTAATTTCTTCACAGTTAAATCACAATTCATCAGCAACATTCACCTATTTGTGGAACAGAACTGGAAACAGACCCTGATGTCTTTTGGTCCTCTGAAAGCCTTTGTTGCTATTTTGATGGAGAAAGCCATGGAAGAACCACTTCCCTCACTGGCAAACCTGAGTTTTTTCTGCAGAAGCAGTAAAGAGACTAGAAGAAAATGAGTGAAAACCAAGCCCTCAAAACAGCACTTGTGAGTGGTTTTGGTGCTCTAATTTTGTCCAAGCATAAAAAAGTGAAGAGCTGTTCACAAGTGCTTCTCATCCACTATTGATTTCAATTATGAATCACAGTTCTTGCTAGCCTGTATAATACCTCTGTGTGTATGTACATATAGGTGCAAGATTTCTCATCAGGGAGGATAGAAAGAGTTGATGCAGCCCTGTTTGCATGAGGTCCTAACTAGACTCTTATTCCTTTCTCAAACTAACTTCCTATTTCCTCTTATTTAAAACCCCAGCTCTTACAGAGAAACTGCTTCTTCCCAGAACATTGAGGCCTTAATCACAGAGAAATACTTCATAAAATAAAATAATAATAATAACAAACAAAAACACCAATAAAGGCCTACAAACAAAACAGTGAACAAAGAAACAAAGCACTTATATGAGGAATTGCACAGAAAGCATGAGTCTGAGAGACCAAGAAACAAGCACAGGCTTTCTATGAACCCAGAGCTGACCTGGAATTGCCAAAGTAACTTTTAATGTTGTTTCTTTCTCTTTTGCAGTTAGGATTTTAAAAGTCTTTGCTCTTCTAGATTTCTGTACATAGGATTTTTTCTAAAAAGTAATCAAACCAGAATGTTCCTCTTGGAGAAAATGGCAGTTTTTTTTTTTTTTTTTTTTATTCCTTTCCATTTGCAAGAAAAAGGAAAATTAAAAATGCTTTTTCTTATATAAACATAAAAAGATTGGAAAGTTTTAAATTGGCAGCGTTAATATAGACTCTTTTGAGGATGTTTTCATACAGAAAAGTTTGCAACTTCAAAACAATTTATTTCCCTTGAACTAATTTTATGAAATTTTAGAATGCTCTTCTTGTGTGAATGTTAAGGAAGAAACAGTGGTGGTCGTTGGTGGTCTTTTCTTTTTTTTTTTTTTTTGGTTGGTTGGTTGGTTGGTTTTGATAGGAAATGCTCTGACAAGTCAACATAATTCTATTAAGATCTACTGCAGATATTGAAGAGGTGGTGTGAGTGCAGCTGGCATCTGGAAAAGAGAGGGTGGAAAAAGGTAATCCTGGTGGGGTCATGGACCCCCTGGTGTTTTTCTCCATGGGATAGGTCAGCAGCAGGGAAGAAAGCCAAGAGCTGGAGCAGCACACTGAAGCTTCTGCCCTTAACTCCTGACAGGCACAATTTGCAAAAACCCTGAGCACTTCTCATGTCACTTTCAGTCAATGTCACTGCAGATATTCAGCAACTTGAGAAATTGCTCTGTCTAGTTTGGGGCCAGTTTTAAAGCTTTTCTCATTAGGAAACCGTTGTACAGCAGAACTAAAGATTACTTACTTGCTGCACAGAGACAGGTAGTAGATGGGAGATGTAAATAATTTTAAAAAGTTTTTTGTTCCTTTGATGAAAGTTATTCTGGAAGTCGGAAAATACATTGTTCTACTGGCATTTTTGAACAAAATTTTCAAGGGTCAATTTAAGTAGACAGAATAACTGATTTAGAAGTCAGAAGATAAGTTCAACACTACAAAGGCATCAGCAGAAGAAGTCATCCTCTCCTTTTTGTGTTCATTATTTGAATTTTGTTTGCATTTTTTTTCACAGCTATTGTAAAAACAAAATGTAAATTGCACAATTAAACATTTGGAACAGCCTCTTTTATCAGTGTGTAATTCACAGCATGTCAGGGACATCTAATAACATCCTATTATGGATCACTTATCAGATAGTTGTTGAGTTAACTGCTATTATCTTCTTTGCCATCCCCCATAATTTGATGTGAATAGTTTCTGATATTTGCAAGGTGGTAATAATCTTCCACATTGTTATGCAGCCCTTTCTCTCTCATTCTCAGGACTTGCCTCCAGTTCCTGTGCTTGTTGGGTTATCAATTATATGCTTTATACTGTTTTTTTATGCTTGTCCTTACACTCTTCATACTGTCCACTGCTGGAGACACCATATTTGGCCACACTGGTTTTGTTTTGGGGTATTATAATAGGGCTTCTATTATGTTTGCAATCGCTGCTGCTGATCTGCATGTTTTCTAATGCAGATGCAGATTTATCCGCAATTGCTAAGAGCACTAAAGCTCCTGCATTAGCACTGCCTGCCTGCAGTGGACGTTATAATTGTCTTTGAACACTCCTACCATCCCATTATTCACGCAGCTGGCTGTGGCTGTCTTTAGTGCCTGTTACTAAATAATGCTACATAGATGTGGGCAAGCATCAGTTTTGAGGACCCAATTCCCACTCCCCTTTTACTGGTAACAATCGCAGCTCTTTGACTTGTCTAGCACTGGGACCGCTTTCCGCTGCTGCTCTGGGACACTTGCCAGCACAAAGGGTAATGAAAATGGTGGGAGCATCCATTTCACCCCTGGGGCCCAGAAGCCTGAAAGCCTGGTCTCTACCAGGAACAGCATCTGCTCTTCTGCCCTCCTGAGCACCCTCCATGCAGCGCTCAGCTCCCAGATGTGCCTAGAGAAGCTGTCTGCAGACAATATGCTGTCACACGTAGGGAGAGGAGGTGGGAAGAAGCAGGAGACACAGGCTCCATTGTCAATGGCAAATCTCCAACTGGCTTTGTGCCTTATCACAACATTTTTCATGAGGATTCAGGTAATCAGGCAGAATAATTCTGGCCAGGAAACATGGCCTGTGAACTCTCTCTTAGTGTTAGGAAAGAAGTTTTGTTCATGCACAGCTGCTGGTAGCAGTG